>NC_064923.1:386894328-387504828 GCF_023897955.1 Schistocerca gregaria | reverse complement strand
ACTTGCGCTGCATCATGACCACCATGTTTCCCGACAGCAGTGATATTTTTCAAGCAAGATAATGCGCCATGTCACAAGGCTTGGAGTGTGCTGAGGTGGTTCGAGGAACACAATGACGATTTCCAAATGATGCGGAGGTCCCCGATCGAACACATCTGGGATATGATTGAACGTGGCGTCAGAGTTCATTGCCCCCTCCCCGGAATTTACGGGAATTAGGCGACGTGTGTGCAAAAGTGGTGCCAAATCCCTCCAGCACCCAACCAAGGTCTCATTGCTTCCATGACCTGACAGGTCACCGCAGTTATTCGTGCCGAAGGTGGACATACTGGCTATTATGTAGGAGGTCATAATGTTCTGGCTGGTCAGCGTGTCTTTGTGCTGATATTGGAAGACGCATTCGCGTGCTGTTTATTCGTCCCGATGCATATACAACTTTAAAGAAAACTTTAAAGGCCTTAAATTCGTAATATGTTGTCACATCAGCGAAATATATGAGTGAGTGTATCTCACTTTGGACAATGAATCTAAGATAAAAATAACAAAAAAATATTATTTTCCAAGTGCGAGTAGGATTCGCGCACTGAGGGTTCCGTATATAGATAGTCCATCCAGTCTCGGAATCGAGGATGTAAACGATTTTTACCTGTTATTGACATTGATACTGGCAAGATATCAGTCCGAGAGATTCCAAAAAACTTCAAGAATGTCCTACTTTCAATGATATAAATGTGACACAAAGCCATGTGGGAGACAGGCGACCCCATTACAATAATCATAAGCTCTGTATTCAGGCTGACTAGCTCGCAATGTCAAAAGTCAAACATCAGACTGGTCTGTGGAAGTCTGTTTTATATACAACATGAAACACCGCTCTCTACGTGCAGTAATATCTGATGATGCATAAATTCTGAAACACGTCATATGAGCAATAAAGTCATTCCTTGCTTGATGTTTGACTTTTACCATTGCAGTCCGGTCAGCCTGAATGCAGAACTACTGAGTGTTCTGATTTCAACTTTATGTCGGATAACAGATCATCATCATCATCATCATTTAAGACTGATTATGCCTTTCAGCGTTCAGTCTGAAGCATAGTCCCCCTTATAAAATTCCTCCACGATCCCCTATTCAGTGCTAACATTGGTGCCTCTACTGATGTTAAGCCTATTACTACAAAATCATTCTTAACCGAATCCAGGTACCTTCTGCTTGGTCTATCCCGGCTCCTCCTACCCCCTACTGCTGAACTCATGCGTCTCTTGGGTAACCTTGCTTCTCCCATGCGTGTAACATCACCCCACCATTTAAGCCTATTCGCCCTGACTGCTACATATATAGAGTTCATTCCCAGTTTTTCCGTAATTTCCTCATTGTGGACACCTTCCTGCCATTGTTCCCATCTACTAGTACCTGCAATCATCCTTGCTACTTTCATATCCGTAACCTCAACCTTGTTGATAAGGTAACCTGAATCCACCCAGCTTTCGCTCCCATACAACAAAGTTGGTCGAAAGATTGAATGTTGCACAGATAACTTAGTCTTCTTGCAGAAGAGAGTAGATCGTAGCTGAGCGCTCACTGCATTAGCTTTGCTACACCTCGCTTCCAGTTCTTTCACTATGTTGCTATCATGTGAGAATATGAATCCTAAGTACTTGAAACCGTCCAACTGTTCTAACTTTGTTCCTCCTATTTGGCACTCAATCCGTTTATATCTCTTTCCCACTAACATTACTTTCGTTTTTGAGATGCTAATCTTCTTACCATAGTCCTTACATTTCTGATATAGCTCTGAAATATTACTTTGCAAATTTTCAATCGAATCTGCCATCACAATTAAGTCATCCGCATATTCAAGACTGCTTATTTTTTGTTCATATATCTTAATCTCACCCAGCCAGTCTATTGTTTTTAACATATGATCCATAAATAATATGAACTACAGTAAAGGCAGGTTGCAGCCTGGTCTTAACCCTGAAACTACTCTGAACCATGAACTCAATTTACTGTCAACTCTAACTGCTGCCTGACTATCCATGTAAAGACCTTTAATTGCTTGCAAAAGTTTGCCTCCTATTCCATAATCTCGTAGAACAGACAATAACTTTCTCCTAGGAACCCGGTCATATGCCTTTTCTAGATCTATAAAGCATAGATACAATTCCCTGTTCCACTCATAACACTTATCCATTATTTGCCGCAAGCTAAAGATCTGGTCCTGACAACCTCTAAGAGGCCTAAACCCACACTGATTTTCATCCAATTCGTTCTCAACTAATACTCGCACTTTCCTTTCAACAATAACTGAGAAGATTTTACCCACAACGCTGATTAAAGAAATACCTCTGTATTTGTTACAATCTTTTCTGTTTCCATGTTTAAAGATTGGTGTGATTACTGCTTTTGTCCAGCCTGATGGAAACTGTACCGACTCCCAGGCCAATTCAATTATCCTGTGTAGCCATTTAAGACCTGACGTTCCCCTGTATTTGATGAGGTCCGACTTAATTTCATCCACCCCAGCTGCTTTATTGCACTGCTATCTATTGACCATTTTCTCCACTTCCTATGTGATCCTATTTCCATCATCATTCCTATCCCATTGTACCTCGAAATCTGAAACATTACTGATAGTATTTTCACCTACATTGAGCAACTCTTCAAAATATTCCCTCCATCTGCCCAAGGGATCCCCAGAATTTGACCAGCAGTTTTCCTGACCTGTCCAAAATACTTGTCATTTCCTTCTTACCTCCCTTTCGAAGACTGCTAATTACACTCCAAAATGGTTTTCCAGCAGCTTGACCCAAAGTCTCCAACCTGTTTCCAAAGTCTTCCCAAGATTTCTTCTTGGATGCTGCAATTATCTGTTTGGCTTTGCTTCTTTCTTCAACATGACTTTCTCTGTCTACCTGAGTTCTAGTATGTAGCCATTTTTGATACGCCTTCTTTTTCCTTTTACAGGCTGCCTTGATTGTGTCATTCCACCAAGCTGTTTGTTTCATCCTACCTTTACACACTACTGTTCCAAGACATTCTTTAGCCACTTCTAGTACTGTGTCCCTGTACCTTTTCCATTCCTTTTCCTATGACTGAAATTGACTACATTCAACTAACTGATACCTTTCTGAGGTCGCTGTTATGTACTTGTGCCTGATTTCTTTATCCTTATCATATGTACCTGACCTCCTGCACTTTCGGCCTCACAATCCCAATTTCACTGCAGATAAATAATGATCAGTGTCATCAAAGAATCCCCTGAATACACGTGTGTCCCTCACAGCCGTCCCGAATTCCTGATCTGTTATTATATAATCAATGACAGATCTGCTTCCCCCGCCTTCCCAAGTATACTGGTGAATGTTCTTATGTTTCAAAAAAAGGAGTTTGTGATTACTAAGCCCATACTGGCACAGAAATCCAAGAGTTGTTTCCCGTTCCTGTTGTCCCCCATATCCTCTCCAAATTTACCCATAACCTTTTCATACTCTTCTGTTCGATTTCCAATCCTGGCATTAAAATCACCCATAAGCAGAACACTGTCCTTGTCCTTTACTCTAACAACTACATCACTGAGTGCCTCATAAAAACTATCCATCTTATCTTGATCTGCCCCTTCACAATGTGAATATACTGACACAATCCTAATTTTCTTGCTAGACACTGTCAAATCTATCCACATCAGTCGTTCGTTTACATACCTTATTGCAACTACCCTGGGTTCCATTTCTTTCCTGATGTAAAACCCTACACCCCACTTTGCTATTCCTGCTTTGACTCCTGACAGGTAGACCTTGTATTCTCCCACTTCCTTTTCTTTCTCACCCCTTACCCGAATGTCACTAACAGCTAACACGTCCAGCCCCATCTTACTTGCAGCCTCTGCCAGCTCTACATTCTTCCCAGAGTAGCCCCCATTGATATTAATAGCTCCCCATGTCATATTTAAAGTACCAGGGAAGCAGGTTGCTAGCCTTATTCGCCCCGAGTCCCATTGGGTTTTACCCCTAACGGTTGAGGGACTAACCGGTGGAATTGGTAGTCTTTGCCGTTTTAGCACAAAGGTGACCACGACTCAGAATATGTCCGAGATGCCCATCCTTATTTCAAAGTAACTGGTATCCCGACTGTCGGGACCATTTACTTGGCCACTCATACGTTGCCCGTGGTTCATGAACTAGGACATGACTATAGGAACCCACACCATGATCCACTTGGATAACAGGTAACAAAGGAAATATTTTTTCATGTCCCGACTGTCGGGACCACTTACTTGGCCACTCATACCTTGCTCATGGTTCATGACCTAGGACATGACTGCAGGAACCCACACCATGAACCACTCGCGTAACAGATAACAAAAGAAATATTTTTTCATATGATAAAGTTACAAATTTACCGTTTACGGAGTTCTTCCTTATATTTTGCTGTGAAACCTTCGTTCTTGTCAAATTTCGTAGTTTTAGGATAATGTGGAGAATCCTATAGACTTTTATGAGTGAGTTTTCGAGTATTAAAATACGTGACATAAAGGGCATCTTTTGTCTGCGGTGACTTGAAACTATCCTTTTTCACGCCTCCAGGGGACCACATACCTCAGTATCTGACTTAAATTTCAGCTTGGTATGTCTTCCCGTACCTGAGAAAAGGGGTTTTTAGCAGTCCGACGCACAGACGGCCAACAAAGCGATTTTGCAAGGGTGTAAGGGTTCAGTGTTTACCGACTAAGGAACGGAATCCTAAGAAGGATTTATGTATTTGAAAAAAAAAAGAAAGAAATCAAAGTAGGTGACTTTCTGTTACTGGTTAATGGTACAACAGCAAGCATGTCCGAAGGAACATTACGTCGTTCTGCTGAACAACAAAGGCACTGCAGTATTGTATTTATCCGCCAATATCAGGCAGCGACTTTCAGTTGAAGTGTCCTCCCCTGTATACGAATTAAACAGTATGTGTACCAGTACAGGTTGTGACGCAGGAACGACGACGTATGCAAGATTTGGTCAGGTCGTGAGTCGTGCACGGATAGCCGAAGCGGATAAGGCGACCAGTCATGTAATGCCGGAAATTCGGGTTCGACTCTTTGTCCGGCACAAATTTTCACTATCGCCATTCCATTAGGCAGCAGTTCGTGTTCGTAACTTCGAATAAATTGGATGTACTTCATAACGGCTGTAGTCACCACAGCGTCGTTCTTCTCAACAACACAGACACTGTAATATCGTATTCATCCGCCGGTACCAGTAAGCGACCTTCACTTGAAATGACGTCCGCTTCCGGGAATTACATAATGTGTGTACGAGTACAGATTGTGACGCAGGAACGACTACATATGAAAGTATAGATAAGGTCATCAGTCTAGCATGGATAGCGAAAGCATTTAAGACAACCGCTTGCGTAAAGCGGGAAATCCGGGTTCGAGTCCTGGTCTGGGACAAATTCCCATTGTCGTTGTTCCCATATAGCAGGGGTGGCCAAGATTTTGGCTCGCAGGCCATTCCCGGGCCCAAGTGCCAAAGTGCTCAGCCTCCCTTCTCATTTTCTCCACCACTAAGCTGCGCTGTCGGAAGTCGGGCAGGGTGAAGAGGGGAAAACAGCGAACGCGCCGTGTTTAAATGTCAGTACAGAAGTACTCCATACGACTTGATTTCATAATTTACATTTCTCATAACATAAATAAAAAAATAAGTTTTCAGTATGCATTAATTAGTTTTGGAGCGCTGAAGAAGCAATATAATTATTATGGTACAAACTGTCGGAAGATGGACAGATACAGACATTGTCACAGAGTTTTGCACTTAGGTGGCCACGTAATCGCAACTCTCGTATTTAGTTTCATATTTGAGAAAAGGTCTTTCACACAAGCTCAGATGTTCAAATGTGTGTTAAATCTTATTGGACATGACTGCTAACGTCATCAGCCCTTAGCGTACGCACTATTTAACCTAAATTATCCTAAGTGCAAACACACACACACACCCATGCCCGAGGGAGGACTTGAAACTCCGCCGTGACCAGCCGCACAGTCCATGACTGCAGCACCTCAGACCGCTCGGCTAATCCCGCGCGGCTTTCACACAATTATGTCGATCTAAATATTGTAACACTTCTGCTACCTCATTATGGAGACTTGGAAAATCTTCCTTAGAAAAGCAATGCAGATGTCGTGGACACTTTTGACGTAAAACGATTTGTAATTAAAAGAGGAGTTACCTTGCATGTCAGTCATTTATAGTCGCACATGCGCATGGGCGCTTGAAACTGAAATGGCAAATGGCCTTGTAAACAGCTCTAAAATAGATGTAAGATTGACAGTGTCCTCAAAACCTTTATGAAACTATCTTTGTATTTCTAGCAAGGCCACAATGAATTCTTCAAACCTCAGGCATTCATTAAAGCCAGTGAGCTTGAGGAACTGGATTGTCTTTGTCAGATTTTCGTTTTAAATGAATCTCCATCAAATAAACATCTTACCCTGCAGTTTCTGATTGTCTACTCAAAATTCTAAGTTTGCAATCCATTCCGGATGTTCTAATTTTCGTTACTGCACTCCTTTTCTCTTTGTAAATTCTTTCAGGGATGCCCCTTGATTTAACCACCGTACTTTACAGTAATAAATGAAGTCTCCATACTCTTCGTCCATTTCCACTGAAAAATGTTGCAACTGAAAATAGAATAATGGGTGCGAATACAGAAATTTTACTATTCGTACTATCCACTTGTTCAAGTGCTCCATGTCTGCAAATTTAGTACAAAGTGTTTCTTGATGTATAGAATAATGAATCCCGTCTATTCCTCGTTGTAATTTTTCGCACATTCATTATCATCTAAAAGATCAAATTCTTTTTGCTTGGTCCTATAATGTCCTTTCGTAGCAAATAAGCAGTACCCATCACTTATATGGAAGTGAAACATGAATGATAAATAGTTTGGACAAAAAGAGAATAGAAGCTTTTGAAATGTGGTGCTACAGAAGAAATCTGAAGATTAGATGGGTAGATCACGTAACTAATCAAGATGTATTGAATAGGATTGGGGAGAAGAGAGGTTTGTGGCACAACTTGACTAGAAGAAGGGATCGGTTGGTAGGACATATTCTGAGGTATCAAGGGATCACCAATTTAGTATTGGAGGGCAGCGTGGAGGGTAAAAATCGTAAAGGGAGACCAAGAGATGAATACACTAAGCAGATTCAGAAGGATGTAGGTTGCGGTAGGTACTGGGAGATGAAGAAGCTTGCACGGGATAGAGTAGCATGGAGAGCTGCATTATACCAGTCTCAGGACTGAAGACGACAACAACAACAACAATTGCTAGATTGACTTTCTTGTACAAACAGCCACTGCACCTGTGAACGTTCTTCATACCACGAACAAATAGCAAATGACGGTATTGAGCTTTGCTGCTCGAGGCAGCATTCGAACGTGCAACCGTAGCCGTTAATGTAATGCCGGACGTGCTGTTCCGGATACTTCCGAGAAGTATCTAACAAAGCTCAGTATCGGGAGCGTGCCTATATCAACACGAATTAATGAGATATTACTCTTTCTGGACTTCGAAATGCTCTGGGTTTACTTGCTGTTCTATTTTACAATGAAGTAGTATGGCGATGTGGCAATCCAAAAGTAAAATAAATAAAATTTCCTTACGGGTTTTCGATCTCTCTGCCTATAGCTCTGTCACGAAACTGTTAAAAATGTACCCTACAGCGAGACTGGAATCGCGGACCATATTGCCTCACAGCTAGCGGAATACTACGGCGGTGAGCTCTCCCTTATTGCTCTAGTGCTGGATAAGATAGATAAGCTCGGAAAGTAGAAGACGAAATCAACTGCAATTTCCACGTCGAATGACTTTTTTTACTCAAAACCATAACTTGATAACTTTATTTCCATTGCGTATGTGAAAATTAATCACATTATTTAATGGAAATGATACAGATACATCGGGTGAATTTCATAGGCTAATTTTGTGTCACCCAGAAAGTAACTCGTCGGTTACAGGGTTGCCAAACATATATTGCGTTGTTGCCAAGCTTCAGTTATACACTGACGAGCCGAAGTAACTGGTAGAACTGGCTTACGTTCTTACAGCATTGAATGTTTCTTGGTGGCGTTCTGGGCACGTGGTGAGGTAAGGAAAATGTATAAGCGGAGTACACACTAATGGGAAATCATTGTAGAGTAGTTCTAACGGTAAAGTTAAGTATGAAGTGCGGTCCAAAACAGTAATTGGATGCTTTTGTTGATTGCCTAGGTCAAAAGCTGTAGTGGTAGAGCTCTTCAGGGAGACTGTGCAGACTGTTGTTAGTAAATATCCTGGTCACGCCGTTGAGTTGGCCTTATCTTGTCAGTTATAGATTGAGAGAGAGATGCTATTAAAACAGGTGCTAGGGACAGGGATCCGTGACACATTATTCTGAATGTCTTGTTCGAAAATTACTTCGAGCAGATAATTAGAGAAACATCGTAGCTACAAACAGGCTATTACTCGTCGAATCGGTTAACGTAGAGGAAGGTGTCAGTTATAAGGCTGTGATAGCAATTAGAACTGCGAGTGTTATTAGGAATGTTAAGAAAGGAAGGAAAATATCTTTGTTTAGCAAGAGTGGCAGGATTCATATTGCAGAGTATTTGCCAATCGACAGCCAGTAATCAGTGCCGAGAACTGGAGTACAAATGGAAAAAATTTCAACGCATCATTCAATATGCCTTAGGTAAGTATCTTCCGAGCAAGATGTTAAAGGGTGAGAAAGATCCACCTTTGTTTTATAGCCGCGTTAGAAAACTGCCATGTAAACATCGAGCGCTTCACCACAGGTTCAAGAGAAGCCTAAACTTAGCAGACAAACAAAAGCTGAAAAAATCGAAAATGGGCGTTAGAAGATCGAGGAGAGAAAGGTCCAGTGACTCTGAAAGTAAAATTTTGTCAATGGATACGGCTCAAAGCTGTAAGACATACGTAAGCGGCACGAAATCATCTATTCACTCACTCAGTGGCTATACAGGCAACGAAACTGAAGATAACAGAGCGAAGGCTGAATTACTGAATTCGGCGTCCGGAATTGTTGCACAGCGGCAAATCGTAAAACGATTCCTCCGTTCAATCACCATACAGATTTCGAAATGTCAGGTACTGAGATAACCGATCGCAGAGTAGAAAAACAACTTTGATCGCATAGTAGTGGTTCAATTGGTTCAAATGGCTCTGAGCGCTATTAGACTTAACATCTCAGGTCATCAGTTCCCTAGAACGTAGAACTACTTAAACCTAACTAACCTAAGGACGTCATACACATCCATGCCCGAGGCAGCATTCGAACGTGCGACCGTAGCCGTCGCATAGTAGTGGAAAGACAGTAGAAAGGCGACAGGGTCAGGTGATATGCTTATAGGATTCTACAAAGATTATGCGAAAGAAGTTGCTCCCTTTCATGCAGCTGTTTGTCGTAGATCGCCGGAGCAGCGAAGTGTACCTAGAGACAGGAAGAAAGCACAGATCATTTTGTAACGTCACAGTAGGTTAGGTTACATAGATAAAATCAGTGTTATGTTGCTATCAGCTGATAGACATTATCAGGGTAAATTGAATTACTTTAGATAATTAATGAACAGTGAAACAATCTCAGCCCCAAATTACATGCATGTAGAAACAATTATGGACCAAAGTCTTTTATTCTCATTACAATATGCAGGTCCTGTGTCCCTATTTACATTTCCCCACCTCTCCTTAAAGTACGTGGTCAGGTGTGAATGTTTTGAGTGTAGTAGCAGACAAACCAGAGATGTTGTGGGTGTCAGAATGTTCTACCAACTTTAACACAGTCAGTGGAAGGGGAAGAGCAGGAACAAAACGTTGTCTTACCAGAGGTTGTTCATGGGCCTCACCCACCACCTCGCGCCGCTCGGGAGAAAGAGCCGCGCAACGGTTACGGGGAGTTTTTTTTTGGAAGTCAGATAAGCGACCAGACGTTCCTTCGGAACGCTGCGTCGAAATCAGGACAAAGGTATTTGAATATTCAAAGAAGTTTAATGTTAACAATTTATTTATCAGAGGCTTTTTCGCGATTGATTAATTAAGAACCGTTTATTGATTTTTGTTCAATTTATGCGATATCAGAATAATCTTCTCCGTTCGAGATTTCCGTTACGACCCGTCACGTGGTGCATAGTTTCAAACTGCAACCGCCGAGAAAGCTAATAGAGGGAGTTGTAGCCATTTTGTGCGATTGCTGAACATTTATGCTAGCGTGTGTCGATGTTTAAGAACTTATTGAAAATTTAGTGACGAGTGTAGCTTTTCTTAGATGAATCGATTCGTACTCAAGCACTTCGCGCTGGAGATACTAGCCACGAGTCCTGCTCGATGCCAGACACTGTACATAGAAAATCTTCATATACAAATAGTTATGATATTTGTATTTCAGTCATAACTCAGTGCATGTGCATGTATCAGCATAGCAGTAGTAACCACGTGCTCTCCAAGATTTTCCTTCCCCCCCACAGGACGATGCAAATCAAATGCAACACGTCTAGTAATTCAATGGCGAAATTGTGGTGTCACCGCCAGACACCACACTTGCTAGGTGGTAGCCTTTAAATCGGCCGAGGTCCGGTAGTATACGTCGGACCCGCGTGTCGCCACTATCAGTGATTGCAGACCGAGCGCCGCCACGCGGCAGGTCTAGAGAGACTTCCTAGCACTCGCCCCAGTTGTACAGCCGACTTTGCTAGCGATGGTTCACTGCCTACTTACGTTCTCATTTGCCGAGAAAATAGTTTAGCATAGCCTTCAGCTACGTCAGCTAGAAAGGGTTGGAAGCTCTTTAAGGCTGTTCGTAGATAACGCGATTGTCTATAAAAAAGCAGCGATGGCAGAGGACGGTATCGATTTGCAAAATTACCTACAGATATTTTTTATGAATGGTGCAGCTGACCCTGAACATAGTTAAATGCAAACATATTTCGCAATCATACGAAAAGAAATCAACTCTCCCACTACACTACTTATGACAAATTTCTGAAAACAAAAATATTCAGTAAAATATCCAGGAGTAACTATTCAGAGCGACCTTAAGTGGAATAACGACATAAAACAGACAGTAGGGAAAGCCGATGCCATTCTGAGACTCACAGGAAGAATCTTCGAAATGTAACTCAACCACGAAAAAAAGTGGCTTGTTCTACCGGTTCATAAGTATTGTTCATGACACTGGGATCCTTATCAGGTAAGACTGATAGAAGGGATTGAGAAGGTCGAATTAAGAGCAGCACGTTTCGTCACCGGATCGTTTGGTCGGAACGCGAGTGTTACAGATATGCTCAACAAACTCCAGCGGCAGACGCTACAAGAGAAGCCATGTGCATCACTTAAAGATTTACTGTTGAAATTTCAAGAGAGAACTTCTCGGGAAGAATCGGACATTTGGTTTGTCCCAAATACATCTCGAGAAATGACGAGAGCGAGAAAATTCTTGAAATTAGAGCTAATACAAAGCTTTACCGACAATACTTCTTCCCACGCGCCATACGGGAGTGGAACAGAGAACGGGGCGTCAGTTAGTGCTAACAGAAGTACCCTCCGCCACGTACCGTCAGGTGGCTTGCGGAGTATTGATGTAGAGGTATACGATACGAACCGCAAAAGGCAAAATCCACTGACGTAAAGCAATTTGACTAAGAACAGGATGTTATGGTGCAGCACCTACGAAAGAATAGCTCGGTGAATGCGAAGATGTGCTTCTGTCGTTACGATTTATGAGAACTGAAGGAGGGTGGACTCACGAGCAGGAGACAAATTGTCGAATATCCACGTCTCTTCCCTGAACTCGAAGGCTGGGGCCTAGCTTGCTCTACAAAGCAGGATAGGCAACGATCTGTGGCAGAACTGATGACAGAGTACAATGCTGGTGCAGGGACAAGTGTTTCGGAGCACACACAGTTGAGCGCACGCTGTTGACATGATGCTCCGCATTAAATGACCCTAACGTCTTACCCTGTTGCTACAACGAATTCATCGTCAGTTACGATTACAGTGGGCATGCAGTCATTGATACGCGTCCCTTATCGAATGAATATTTCTTGTTACACCAGCTACGCACTTATCCAGGCTAACAGCTGCTCGTAACATGCATCATGCTACGGATACATTTCACTGGTAGTAGTATTAAGCTATCGGGACATTCAATTCCGCTTTGGTGGGACCTATGGTTGTGATCGAAGACACCATGACAGTTGTGGATTACGAGAGCATCATTACGGATCACGTGCGTCTCTTCATTTTTGAAGTCTTACCCGACCGACGAAGGTATCTTCCAGTAATATATATACATGTGTACCATCGACAAACCATGCTACAATTCTAGAATGAAATTTTCACTCTGCAGCGGACTGTGCGCTGTTATGAAACTTCCTGGCTGATTAAAACTGTGAGCCGGAGCGAGACTCGAACTCGGGACCTTCGCTTTTCGCGGGCAAGTGCTCTACCGACTGAGCTACCCAAGTACGACTCACGCCCCGTCCTCACAGCTTTAATTCCGACAGTACCCCGTCTCCTACCTTCCAAACTTCACAGAAGCTCTCCTGCGAACCTTGCAGAACTAGCACTCTTGGAAGAAAGGATATTGCGGAGACATGGCTTAGCCACAGCCTGAGGGATGTTTAAAGAATGAAATTTTCACAGGCGGAATTAAAGCTGTGAACGGGGCGTGAGTCGTACTTGGGTAGCTCAGTCGGTAGAGCACTTGCCCGCGAAAGGCAAAGGTACCGAGTTCGAGTCTCGGTCCGGCACACAGTTTTAATCTTCCAGGAACTTTCATGCTACAATTGTTTGAAGAGAATATTAGTGAACTCAGGCTGATGTCTTGGTCACTACGTTCACCTGATCCGAACCCAGTCGAATACGGACACTAACGAGTGTCAGTTCCGCATTCACAAACAACCAGCCCGTGATATACGGGATTGCGTAACAAATTGTTAGACATCAAGTGCCACATTACTTCGTACATCTATCAACGACGTGTGAAATACGTGCCATGCTGAATCGGTGCTCTATTGCTTTCCAAATAGGGACCAAAATGCTATTAAGCAGGTAAACTAAGCCGTTCTTATATCACTGCTTCATTAAGTAGCTAAGATCAACTGACAAGATGCTGTTGTGTGACGTACCTGTTAACCCATAGTACTGTATAACAGAAAAAATAGAAGACAGATGTTTAATAATGATTCAAATTTTATGTAGCACCAAAATTAGCTCCGCTGTTATTGATGATTGCCAACGGCTTTGCCGCAATGGTAACACCAGTTCCCGTCAGGTCACCGAAGTCAAGCCCTGGTGGGATTGTCTAACAGTTGGATGGGTGACCGTCCTGGTCTCGCTAGTGATGCACTCAGCCCTTGCGAGGAAAACTGAACAGCTACATGTCTGAGAAGTAGCAGCTGCGGTATCGTAAACTGCCAACGGCTGGCAGAGCAGTGTGCTGACCACATGCTCCTCCATATCCACATCCAGTGACGCCTAGAAGCTGAGGATGACATGGTCGGTCGGTTCCGTTGGGCCTTCAAGGCCTGTTCCGGCGGACTTTTGGAAATTTTAATTATTTTTAATTTACAAATAACCTCTACTATCAAAGTTGCTAATAAATTCCAGTGAAATTCTGTGTTTTGAAACAGAAAAAAAAACAGAAAAACCTGAAAAGAAATGCGCGATCATTAAGTTAGTATCATGTAGTAGGCAAATTTATCAGTGAAGTGCATTAATTAAAGGATCAAAAAATAACCATCTGCCTGTGCAAGGTATTATTAGATCCTTTCTCTAATATACTACCGGACTTAAACGATGGGCGTCTCTTCATCATTTTTTTTCACGTAGCTGAAAATAACCTTACCACCACAATGGCGTCAAGACGAAGGTTCAAAGTATCCCATGACTGCATAGCTCTTGGTGAATCTAATTACTTTTACATCGTTTTGAACTCAATGGCATGGAGTGAGCCAAAGAAGCTGATGCATACCTCACACACCGATCCAGATGGGTTACACGATACTCTTATAGAGCATTTATTGGAAGTTGGACTCTGCGGCCACAGCTGGATATATTTGACAGGGATCCGATTACTGGACGAATACTAACTGAAGCAGGAGCTAATGTAAACTAGAGTGTGCTAGCTTTACACCATTATTTACGCTAATCGGGCACTCGTCCTTTATTTGTTTGTCAAATAGACATACAGATTTGATTAAATACCTACACGCTAGTCCACCACTCAAATGTGGGACCCTCTTTCTCATCTTTCATTTATTTTGTTAAATAGACTTACAAATTTGATTTAATGACCAAGCTAGTTGATCATTCATTTGTGGAACCCCATTAAGCTATTCTGTATAAGAACCGTCGGAGACTACGCCACTGAATTAACAGTAGACGGTTGACAGCCCATCTTCGCTCCCCATTTTACCTACTGTGGATAGCGTAGCGGATGGAACACATGCTGTACTGCTTTACCAAGAGGTAACACGAAGGTATCATCCACTGCAATGAATATAAATTATTTCGCTGTCCTCGTGGGAGAAATTAGTCACGGCCATAATCCGATTAAAATTACTTCACAGTTGACGTGTGCCACTTGCCGCTACACACGGCGGGTCACCTCACAAATGCTGCTGATGTATAATGTGGAGCAATGCTGGAGGCAGCCCGCCGCTAGGTATGACGGTAGTGCGAGATGCCTTATCGACAGCTGATTTTAAGTGATTAATGACTGAACTGCGACAGACAACGCGTTTCGTCATCTTCAATTTACAGTAATTAACCACATACTCGTGATATGCAATGTATGCGAGAAAACAGTGGTCAAAAATCGGCGGCAGAGCTGCACTCACGCTCAAAATTAAGGATAATGCTGATACATAGTGAAACAACGCTCTGGTGGGCTGTTTGCGGGTTTAAATCACCTCGGGGTATGGCCATGCGGTGCATTTGACCTGTGGTCATCGCACGGTGGCGCTAGCAGCAGTCCACATACGCAGGAGTGTGTTGGTGTATGTCAGAGTACGGCGCAGCGAGAAAGTGTGCAAAGTTTTCAGAAGTGCTAATGGTGATTGTGTGTTGAAAATGGCTCAAAAAAACACATATTTATGACGATATGATGGGTAGAATACTAAGTCGACTGGAGGCTGGCCAAACACAGCAGGTCGTAGCATGGGCCCTCCGCGGTGGTCTCGCGGTTCTAGGCGCGCAGTCCGGAACCGTGCGACTGCTACGGTCGCAGGTTTGAATCCTGCCTCGGGCATTGATGTGTGTGATGTCCTTACGTTAGTTAGGTTTAAGTAGTTCTAAGTTCTATGGGACTGATGACCACAGCAGTTGAGTCCCATAGTGCTCAGAGCCATTTGAACTATGGGCCCTCGGTGTGCCACAAAGTGTGATCTTAAGATTATGGCAACGATTCCAGCAGACAGGAAACGTGTTCAGGTGCTACATTGCGGATCGTCCACAGTGTACAAAACCACAAGAAGACAGATATCTCACCTTCAGTGACCGCAGACGGCCGCGGAGTAGTGCAGGTAGTCTTGCTCGGAACCTTACCGTAGCCACTGGAACACTTTGGCCGAGCGGTTCTAGGCGCTATAGTCTGGAACCGCGTGATCACTACGATCGCAGGTTCGAATCCTGCCTGGGGCATAGATGTGTGTGATGTCCTTAGTTTGGTTCGGTTTACGTAGTTCTATGTTCTAGGGGACTGATGACCTCAGATGCTGAGTCCCATAGTGCTCAGAGCCATTTGAATCGTGTGAACTGTACACACAGTCTACAGACGACTGAACAGACATGGTTTATTCGCCCGAAGACCTGCAAGGTGCATTCCACTGACACCTGGTCACAGGAGAGCCCGTAAAGCCTGGTGTCAAGGACACAGTACATGATCATTGGAACAGTGGTGCCACGTTATTTTCACAGACGAGTCCAGGTATAGTCTGCACAGTGGTTCTCGCTGGGGTTTCATCTGACAGGAACCAGATACCAACCCCTTCACGTCCTTGAAAGGGGCCTGTATGGTCGTGGTTTGATGGTGTGGGGTGGGATAATGATTGCTGCACGTAAACCCCTGCAAGGCTTTGACAGAGGAACTGTAATAGGTCAGATGTATCGGGACGTCATTTTTTACCAATATGTCTGCCTTTTCAGGGGTGCAGTGGGTCCCACCTTCCTCTTGGTCGATGGCAACGCACGGCCTGACCGAGCTTCCATCACGGAGGAGTGCCTTGAAATAGAAGATATCAGCCGAATGGCCTGCCTGTTCTCCAGAC
Source organism: Schistocerca gregaria (assembly GCF_023897955.1). Classification (NCBI taxonomy): domain Eukaryota; kingdom Metazoa; phylum Arthropoda; class Insecta; order Orthoptera; family Acrididae; genus Schistocerca; species Schistocerca gregaria. The sequence continues at coordinate 387,488,518 of NC_064923.1, read as the reverse complement.
CTAGCCCCACCGAGCACGTCTGGGATGCTCTCGGTCAACGTATCGCTGCACGTCTTCAAACCGCTACGACACTTCAGGAGCTCCGACAGGCACTGGTGCAAGAATGGGAGGCTATAACCCAGCAGCTGCTCGACCACCTGATCCAGAGTATGCCAACCTCGTTGTGCGGCCTATGTACGTGTGCATGGTGGTCATATCCCATATTGATGTCTGGTACATGCGCAGGAAACAGTGGCGTTTTGTAGCACACGTGTTTCGGGACTGTTTTCTCAACTTATCACCATTACCGTGGACTTACATATCTGTTGGTTTGGGTTGGGTTGTTTTGGGGAAGGAGACCAGACAGCGAGGTCATCGGTCTCATAGGATTAGGGAAGGAAGTAGGCCGTGCCCTTTCAAAGGAACCATCCCGACATTTGCCTGGAGCGCTTTAGCGAAATCACGGAAAACCTAAATCAGGATGGCCGGACGCGGGATTGCACCGTCGTCCTGCCGTATGCGAGTCCAGTGTCTAACCACTGCGCCACCTCGCTCGGTACAGATCTGTGTCGTGTGTGTTCCCTATGTGCCTATGCGATTAGCGCCAGTTTTGTGTAGTGAAGCGTTGTGTCGCACCACGTTCAGCAATTATCCTTAATTTATGAACGTGAGTGTAAAATCATGGCTGTTAAACCTAACCTCTGCGAGGGAACTCAAGGCACAAACATTTCAATTTCATCGCTTAAAAACAAACTACAATTCCTCCCTAACATTAATAAGTTACCTGAAACTACTCTTACCGTGGCGATCAGAGCAGAAGGAGGAGATTGGTGTTTAACGCCCCATCGACAACGAGGTCATTAGAATCGGAGCACCAGCTCGGGGTAGGGGTGGATGGTGAAGGAAAGCAACCGTGGTCTTTCGCAGGAACCATCCAGGCATTTGCCTTAAGCGATTTAGGGAAATCACGGAAAACCAAAATCATCATGGCTTGTCATCCCAAATGCGGATCCAGTGTGATAACCCTTGCGCTACCCCACTTGCTTGCTGAGTTAGCAAGCGACGAACAGCCGTACTTGGCACTTGGTTGCATATAATAGCCGATTCCGGCAGATTACAAATGAAATAAGGATAATAGGAAAAGAATAAGAGCAAATATAGAAGCCAATAAGGTAATAAAAAGAATACTCTTAACACGATAAATTGAATAAGAATAACAACGAAACTCTTTTGATTGGATTTAAAAATAAAAGATATTTCGCTTTGGTAGGCGAGATTGGAACCTACGACGTTCAACACGAGATGTTTATGCGCCTGCTACGGTCGCAGGTTCGAATCCTGCCTCGGGCATGGACGTGTGTGATGTCCTTAGGGTAGTTGGGTTTAAGTAGTTCTACGTTCTAGGGGACTGATGACCACAGTTGTTAAGTCCCATAGTGCTCAGAGCCATTTGAACCATTTGTTTATGCGCCTACCATTGCACAATGCCCTATGCTCCGTAAAGCAGTACATTTATGACTATGGGTCCCCAACAGCAACGATGAATTACAGTCTTAAAAAATTCGGTGTCACATAATGTCATGCGAATCTAATCTAACGTAAGCCGATTTCTGTAATTATAATAATTGTAAAGAAGACGCTGAATTGCGGAAGGATCCAGTAGTGTTTGGTTGTTGCTGTATATCATTAGCGCCGTTGCGAGTGTAAGTGTGTGTTAGTGTTTTGACTTCGGTGTGGTTACCACGTTGGCTGAAATATGAAATAAAAGGGCCGGACCCAGGATTCGTGATCCAAACACATCACGAAAGAAAGCAGGACAAGGTAAACTGCGAACGGTTCGGGCGTGATGTTGAGCCCTCTGATTGAAGGAAACCAGTTGCAGCGTGTAAAGTGTCAACTATCAAGTAATTTTAATCTGACTTCAGTCAATCGGCAGAGTCCAAAAAGGCGACGTCTGAAATTTTATAGAGTCTCCCTGTCGACGGGATGTTGGGAATAAGCCTCCAAACGTTCAGATTTAATTCATAACTTACGCAGTCAGAGCACTGGAAATCTTTTTCAAAGAGATGAAACTCCACTCATTTAGGTAGCTGGAGGGCACTTTCGACGCACTACACGTTGTCGACCAGGCGTGATACATCGGAAAAGATTAACAGTTATTCAGCTCATCTCCCTCTCTTCATTGATTCGACGTTACGTGTCTGTTTTCAGTTTGTGCGTGTTTGTGTGTGGATGAGAGTGTTTTGCTGGTCACAAAAAGTTACGAGGATGGCCTCCGGTATTCAATAAATCCGATGAAAGCGGAAGAAAAATATTCACTTGACGCTCGTATATTAAATCCAAATACGAGGACAAACGAACGCTTCTAGGGCTTCCATTTATTTCTCCAGATATCGGGCCGTTATCCCGTTCGTGTGACATAGAGGCATGTCGTTAAAATGCGTCCAAATGCGATCGACCAATGGCAACCGATGCGTGGGCCATATTGCTGCTAACGCAAAACTCTTGTATTCTACGATCCAGCGAAAGTGCGACAAAAGCGCTTTCACGGTATAGACATGTGAAACTGGCACAAAGGCGCTAATTTACTGTCAACCGGAAGACAAATTCCAGCCCATCAACAGGTGGAAGAACCTGAGAGGTGGGATTCTAGTGATTCAATGTAAACTCACCACTTCCGCAATGCATCGCTTGACGCCAACACTTTGAAGAGAATGTACGTATGTTAACTCAGAAACTCCTCCTCTTTTGTCTCATGTTTTTGTACATTCCCCGCAGTCTGAAAACGATTGTGGTTAATTACTTGTATTATGTACCGACGAAATACCAGCAAAATATTGTAATATTTGCGCAGTTTTTCAGGGGTGTCTGATAGAAGTCAGTACTGCACTAGACTGTGACACGAATAAAATCATCCTTAGCGTTATAAATATATATGTTGAGCTGGTTTCCATGGACAGAGTACTTCTATATAACTGCTAACGTCGGATCGACAACTTAATGCGCCTCCTCGTAGTAGCATTATAATGATAAATACAGTCGGATAAATATATTCGACATGCAACTACTTAAAGGTCCAGCATAACTTTAATCTTAACTGGTCTGTTTGTGAAGAGTTGCAAGAATTATCCAAGCGCTTATATTAATGGTAGCTATAACGTGGCAGTAGTAATATGTCACTCTGAACATAGGAACTTAAGAGAAAGCAACTGAAACTTTTTAACGTAGACCAGTTGAAGAAACTAAAAATTGACATTGCTTGGGAAGAATTTCTGGCGATATAAAATATGTTAATAGTGTGGCAACTTGATGGAACCTATAAAAGAGGTTATATAAAGGCAGGTGAAAAAAATGCTAGTATTGAAAGAGGTGAAGTAGAGATAGCCATTGATGAAAAATGTCAAGTACCAAAATAAAGGAATAAAAAGGAAAATGTTAAAATGTTCGTAGTCAATAGTTACAATACACGTTACACACAATGGAAATAGGCAGGAGCTATACAAAAACTAAAGAGAGACAGGTGGAGGGAATATATAACGATATAGGTATACAGTTGAAACAATAAACGACAATGTTAGGTGGTGCAGAATAAGGAGAACAGCGGTTAGAGACGAAAAAGGAAAGTCGGTAATGTAATCAGAAAATAATGGGCTCAGTACTAGATGGAGGTTTCTTGTTTCCCAAAAGAACTAAGAAGATTGAAAATAAAGTATTGCTGCAAAAATATGACGAGGGGGATACTATTATTATGTCCAGAGAACAGATATTTAGATTTATGAACAGATATTTAGATTTACGAATTACCGGTTGTACTCTTGCAAGTTCATGGCAAAAAGGAAAGCAGAAACAGTAGTATGAGAGTAGTGATTCTGGCGCACTTTGCACTTAGGTGCTGCATTCAGTCCTGCGGTACCACTGACTTCCAGTGCATGTCCTAGCTTTGGTTGCTCACACAGAGGGACAATAACATCCCAGTCTAATATGGCGATAAACAACGCCGTTATAAAATTGAACAAATGACGTGCAAAACATCCTCATACACACAAATTTAGTTCATCCCAAATACAACAAATATGAGGTGAGGCTAGCATCTTATGTAAACTGAAGGAGGGGAGAGAAAGGAAAGTTCAGAGAAGGAACTACTGATATCAGCTTAATGCAGAATCAGCAGCAATGAGTGAAAATGTCTGCTGGATTGAGACTCGAACATGTCATCTCCTACACTATATGATCAAAAGTATCCAGACACCTGGCTGAAAATGACTTACACCGGTAATGCTGGAATACATTAAGGTGTTGCTCCACCCTTAGCCTTGATGACAGCTTCCACTTTCGCAAGCATATGTTCAGTCAGTTATTGGAAGGTTTCTTGGGGAATGGCAGCCCATTCTTCACTGAGTGCTGCACTGAAGAGAGGTATCGATATCTGTCGGTGAGGCCTGGCACGAAGTCGGCGTTCCAAAACATCCCAAATGTGTTCTGTAGGATTTAAGTCTGTAAGGTACAGAAAACTATTACCCCTATAAAATACTAGACTCATGTTCAGAGAAAAACATAACACGTTGAACGACTAGGGATAGGCCGTTCATATTCACAGCATATGTAAGTTGGTATGTTCTGCAGGAATAATTAGCATTTCAGTCACCTTGGTTCAGTATGTGTCCTGTTGACAAGTAGGCACAGGGTCCGCCGTGGGCCTTGATAACCCATGCGTGATAGTATCGACGTGTATAAAGCGTGAATGGCGACATTTGGTATAGGTATTCATGTTGCATTCACCTGGTTCCAAATCTCATCTATGGTGGTTGGTATTAGGTCACAGCACTGCTTCCATAGTTTCACCATACCTCATACATTTTCGATTGGCGACAAGTCGGGTGATCTGGTGGGCCAGGGCAAAATTCTGACACCCTGTGCCACAAATAAGTCACGTCTTCATTCAGCAACATGTCGATGTGCATCGTCTTGCTGAAAAACGGCGTCTGGGGTGGTGTGCAGAAAGAGTATGACTACAGTTAGCAGGATGTCATTCACCTAGGTCACACTGGTCACAGTGCCCTGGAAACGTAGCACCTGTGATTTGTGCCTGTAGCAAAAAGCGCCTCACACCGAGCCTTGAGTTGGTGCTGAATGTCTTGTGAGAATGCAAGTACTGTGATTCCGCTCCCCCTGTCTATGCCGAACCAAAATGCGGCCATAGTTTTCAGGCAAACGGAACTCGGATTCGTCGCAAAACACTGTCTGATGCCACTTCTGTCCACATGTTTCTAAATATTCGTCGAAGGTAGGCGGAGAAGCGGATGACGCGCACGTAACCTGTGCCGTAATAAACGGCGAGAGACTGTCACCCCTGATAGAGTACGAAGTATTACACTGTTCCACAGTTGCGCCAGAGCCAAGGAGGACGCAGACCTGCCCTGCAATGCCATTTGGATGAGGTGTCGGTCTTCTTGGGGGATTGTCAGGGTTGCGGGATCTGACCCGTCTTGTCTTGTTCTGCGGCCTTCCTTGAACCATTCTGCACACTCGTTGCACTGCCGAAGGTCTTCGTCGCAAACACGGAGCAATCTCCCGCATTGATTCACCATATTCTCTCACATCAATAACGCGCCCTCTTTCAAACTCACTGATTTGACGGTACAGTTCGCACATACGTCTGCGAGGCATCCTGCTCAAGTCACAATTATTCATTACCTTGGGTTTACAGGACATCGAGAGCCATTTTACCGGCACATTTTACCGATAGGTGGTGTTGCGTAGCAATATCAATCATGACCTTGACCCGCTGGCTGACTTGGTTCAACTGCTAATCATTTCTGCAGATCATACTAATGTACACTTGACAGCAAAAAAAGTGGGACACTCCCAAATACAACCAACATAACGTAGCTGTGTTGCATGTCCTCTAAACACCAAAATCCCGTAGTAAACAGTCGTTTGATTACACACAATGGGTACCGCAAGAGACTACTAAGAGAAAAAAGGTCTTTATGACAGTCAGTCTAAGCGTCAACTAATATCGTCATACAAAACATATTAGAAAACACTTTCTTACGATGAGACACCCCATAACACTCATAAACTAACCTTAATTACAACTAGTGACATTCCAAAAGTTCTGGACCTGGATTAAAACACAGCACCTATAGCCATTGCTAACTAAGCTAAGCTTTGATCGTGCCTTATTGAGACCGGTTCACTGAAGAAACATGAAGTATAGACGTATGCACCAGAATCAAATATGAATTCAGATCCATAAAATAAATGTCGAAAATGTTTTTACAGAACTGGGAATCCTGTCATAACAGTTACTGTCCTAGGAACTGCCCCAAAGGACGTTTAATAGGGTGTCATTCACAAAGAACAAGGTATGCTCATGTTTAAAATTGAAATGCCATTATATAAAGCTTGTGACAGGGATGCGAACCCAGCTCCTAATCGGATTGTTAACGAAGTACGGTCATCCTCAAAAGTATCTGAACGACCTGGATTGCATTTCGCCTGATTCGCATACAACCCACATAACGCAGCTGTCTAGCAGGTCCTCTAATCGCTAATTGATACAGTCGTTTGACTATTGAAACTGGTTCCAAGTCACCACTAGAAAACACTGCTCTGTACCGCAATAACTTAGGATGTAAAGTAATACCATGATACTAAAAATATCAGGGAACACCTCATCACAGATAAGACTGTCCTTAAGGCTTGTAAGGTCACATTTATTGCGATGAATGTCATACCTGAAATGTTACCACTCTCATTATTACGTCTGATAGGTAGTGTACGTAGTAGGTTCGTCGTATTCATGATTTCCTCTTCAAAGTAACATACCATACTTGTTATTTAACACAAAATGTCATTAAAATTTACGTTATTCACGAGCAGCTAGTTGGGAATATGTATGAACTTCAAATGACGCGACGAACCGACTCGTTCTGCATATGGGTTCAAACCCAGGTCATGCAAACTAAGATTTCGTGACAGACGGAATTTTAGTATCACTTAACAAAGATCAAGTTTAAATTACATAACGTGAACGTTTTTAACGGTCGCGAGTTCCTACCCAGCATCTACTGTCCCTGTTAACGAACTAAGAGAGATGTTAAATACTGCTTCTTCAAAAGTAACTTACTTGAAATTCAGTGATGTAAAGCTTTGTGTTGGACAGGGATTCGAACCCAGAACCTAATCGGATTGTAATCCAAGCACAATCAAATTTGCCATATCGGATTTTCTTGGCAGTAGCTAGATGTATTAACTGAAATGACGAGACGAAACATTAATTTTTTCCTTCCCAAGACTCCAACCCGGCACATATCGCTGTTATATTCTAGAGAAAAAGAACGTTAAGTATGAGTTTGTTACACCAGCAGCGACATGTGAGCATGTTTGAACTAGAAATAATATTACAAAGAGTTCAGTGCTGACTAAGAAATCGAACCTCACACGTATCGTTGTTGACTACACACACAGAGACGACACTTACCGAATTTTTCTCCACCAGCAGCTCAGAATAACATCCTTGAACTTACAGTGATCTCGCAAATAGTTCTGTGTCTCACGTCAGATATCGTTAGTGTTGACAACGAATGAAAATGCATTAAAAATGAAAATTATTATCCACCAGCAGATAGGTGTTCTCATGATAGAGCTTGTTAATACATAGGGAAAAGTTTAGTGCTGGGCCTGGATTCCAACCCATTCATGCGTAATATGTGGAGATGTTGAGGAATCTGCAGTTATGAATAAACAACAAGTTGTAGTCGACCTGAAGTGTCACGAAGGGATCAAATTCCGCGTTAAGGGCGCTCTGAGTGGCATTCCCAGTTCAGAACCAATTTTATCGACATACAGAAGCTCAAATAAAAGATTAAACAAGTGTCCTGTGACCATACCCAGGGTTTGTTTCGTCATTAGAAATAAATATCAAGTATAAGAAAGATTATTGGTGATAGAGGGGCTAGAACTCGTAAACCGCTATTTACAGGACGAGATTAGTTGCGATTGCCACGTTCAATGACTTTGCTGGGCTGAAAACCGTAAATTTACAATCTTCTGTTACACCTCAAGCGATAACAACTCAGGTTATTCAATGGAAATGACACGAGTAATCAAGTGAACTTTGAGGTTTAATTCCGTGCACACCAGGAAGTAACTCGTCGACCACAGAGTTGCCAAACATACCTTGCGTTGTTGCCAAATCTCAGTTACATTACCAGCAGGAAGAAGAAGAACCGATGTGATCCTACAGCGGGCTGGGAAGTGACCATAGCTGGTCTCTCCAAGTCGCGGCTGCTACGGCCTGTTATACGTAATGCGTCTGATTCGCATTTCTGTAACGACGTTTAGGAACTGGAACGTAGTTATTAATAATATTCAGAACTGACTGCTACTAAGCATCATAAATCAGTAACTCTCATAGTTGTTTTTATATTTCTTTCGTAACTGTACTCAAAACTAGGAAACTCATCACTGACGTGCCTCGCCGATAGTCGAGCACAACAAACAAATAAAAATAAAACGTGTGTGTGTGTGTGTGTGTGTGTGCGTGTGTGTGTGTGTGTGTGAGAGAGAGAGAGAGAGAGGGTAAAAATTGTTGTAAAGAAACTGAATACTGGTATCTAAGGAAATCTTTCATTAAAATGACTCGTTCCACATCATTAGGAAATGTCGTATTCATGATTTTATGGAACAAGTATTAATCTAATCTAATCTAATCATTTCATATTGCTGACTATCCATGAAGAGTTATGTAGTACAGAAATTTTCGCCTATATCAGTAACCAAATCTAAACTTGAAAATAAAAGACGACAGTTTTTGTAATAAACCGGGACTCCTATCAAGACCCTTTCATCCCTGTTAACTAAACATGAAAGATTTCTGATATACCTCAATTCAGAAGTAACGAAGTGTGATTGAATTTAAAGATGAAGCGCATGATCTGAAGTTCTGCGACGGAGATAGGAACCCAAGACGTAAACGGATTGTTAACTAAGTAAAATCAAATGTTACGTATCGGTTTTTCTTGCCAGCTGCTAGGTGTTTAATCTAAAATAAGGACCCACATTTTTGTGCCTGAGCGACAATCGAACCGCACTCCTATCGTTCTTCTTTATTGCCCACGGATATTGCCTAAGTATTATGAAATGTCCCCTTAGAACAATTTATACACGACTGGTCTATGTGAAACGTCCTCTTTGAACAATTATACACGACTGAGCTTAAACTGACACACAATATTTTTAGCGCAACGCAATCTGACTTCCAAAAATCCCTACGAAAGAATGGCCCTGACTAACATTAACCTATACGTTTCACAAATCACTTACCTCAGAAAAATCTTCGTTACTCAAGCTACTGCAATACAGCGAGCGCCACTACTGCCAGCTAAATAAAAGATTCAAACTACTGAAGGCACTAACTACTGATAGGCATAGTTAGCAAATGAAAGATTTTAATACAGAACAAACAATGTATTTACCTTAATAGTCATAATATATATATATATATATATATATATATATATATATATATATATATATATATATATATATATATATCAGTTCGTGACACCAATTTGACACCAATTCTTACAAATTTCAAAACTCCGACTCCGCCATCTCTCTCCCCACGTCCACCACTGCTGGCGGCTCACCTCCAACTGCGCAACGCTACGCGCTGTAAGCATCCAGCTGCCGCTGCCCAACACTACAATGGCAGACAACAATGCAAACCAGCCACAGACTGCACACGGCACAGCCAGTGATTATCATACAGAGCGCTACGTGGCGGCGGCGTTACCAAAAAAGAACCTAAACATCCTACTTACCGTATGAATTGCTTACTCACCAAAAGGAATGAAATGATTGAAATATACTGTTCAGAGAGATTCAGATCCTCGAAAGAGGAGATAATATTTCGAATTACAGACCAGCACCAAATTTTTCAACGTCTCTAGGTCAATCAAGTACAACTAAAATAAGAGCCCTATTCCTTTAGATGGCTATCACTTCATCAAATAAAATAAAATTTTCTAATGTATGTAAGGTTACTGGAGACAGTATTTCTGTTTACCCTGACCTACACCTATGTAATTTTCCAACGTAAGGCGGCTCTGCCCAGTTTGGAATGAAGGAACGTGATGTTTAATGGGGATTCTGGATTATAACAGCTTTCCCTTGAGATTACCAGAGGTAAAGTAAATCTGTTTGTGTCTCTTAAAAGTAAATGCCTTAACCCACGCATTGCACTTGTGATAGTTCGTACCACGTTTCCCAGCCCCAGGAGTGTGCTGTAATGGATGATATGCTTAGCTCACTAAACTAGTCACGGTGGAAAAAAAGCGAGTCTATTAATGGTTAAGTAGAACCAAGCTTCTGACATGGAGATTGTGCTATTCTCACGTCAGCAGGATGTAAAGACTCCCCTAGGCGTCAGAGCCTCGATTTGAAGCCATTTTCAAGTTTTCACTAATTCAGGAAATTTCTCAGTTCCAGAAAATCGACTTTGAAGTGTGAAGTTACCGGATAATTCGATTATCACCGTCATTATTACTATAATTTTCTTCATACTACTGCTGGAACACATTTGCTTGAAGATCCTTTAAGTGCTTTTGGTCATTATAGAAGTAGTTGCCCAAGAAGAAGTTCTTTCCCTGTCTACGGAATCCTTTTCATGTTAATATCAAACAACAACAATTACTTGTAGATCATATTAAAACTAAATTAATTGATGAAGACGTTACTTGATTACGAAAACGCGCTGCCTTTCTTCATTTACTTGCGTCTAGAAGTGGCTGTCGAATACTGCCAAACCAAAAGCCAAGGTATGTTACTGCCTTTCAGTGTACGTCGCTGTCGGTTCTTCCATATGATTTGGTCGACGTGACCTGTTTCAAGTTGTGTATGACACAGAATGTTTTAGAAAATCAATTGTTTTCGTTTGCAATGAACATAAAGAGTTTCATTCTAAGCTATCCAAGCCCAAAATTTTCGCAATATTAGTTCAAATTTAATATTCGCTTCGATAATGTAAGGAAAGTATTCCACAGTTGCAAAACCCGCATCCGACTCACTGTCCTTATACTTAGTCGCTGGCCATAAATTGTAGCTCAAAGTGACGCCAGTTTAAGTCACCTAATGTAGCGAAGACTGTTCGCCAGTGCTCTTTCTCACTGGAAAATACGCAATTCACTCATTGGGTTCCATAAGTACACTGTAACACTAATTTCTGTGTGTATGCAATGCATACGGATTGTAGAATTTAGTGGCGCTCTCTCTTCCACTTCTGTGTACAATATGACTGACCTAAACGGGCCCTTTTTCATTACAGGCCCTGGGCGGTGCAACATCATATTGACAACAGCAATGTTCTTATTCTGACAACCTCATTGTTCGTCTTACCCGATTTTGTAATCATTTAAGTAAAACAACATGACCCTCTAGTGGGAGACAATTCGTCCCCCTTTTCCTTCTGTGAAATTTGTCAGTAAGTTTTTTGCCTTCGAAGCAGCGAAATGCAGCAGAGTACGGCTGGTAAACGATTTACAAACCACGATTTAATGCCGTTAGCACGATTTCTTTAAACATTGGCGTAGCTGAAGGAATTTACTTTCTTCCTAAAACGTCTTATGCGGCAACGTTCACAGATATCTCAGATAGGAGAAGCTCTTTATCCAGATACGAGGGTTGTAAAACAAACTCCCCACAGTTTATGTCAGGTTGATCTTTTCGTCTGATAGCACTGCGTAAGTATTTCATGTAAGAGGTATTAAAATAGTGTTCCTGTAGCTGTGAGAATCATTGGTAGAAAACGAGTGTCACATCAATGGGTACAGTAATGATAAATATTCAAAACGATTATCAACCTAAGTCTGCGTTCATCCACAAACAGAGGCGTATTTGTAATACTGAAGCTTGACTAGGTATCCTTGTCTTCCTTGAGTGGGCGTTGGAAGGCGTTTACACACACGTATATGAGGGTAATCCCAAAGGTAAGGTCTCCTAAGGGACACGCAAGTGCCAACGCAGGCTTAAACGAGAGATCCTTAATTTTAATGACAAGCAGAAACCACAGTGTTGGCTGCATGGTGGTAAGGTGATAAAGAGCAAGACTATGGATAGGAAGGCCTCAGGTTCGATCCCTCACCAGTCCCACAATTTGTATGTGCCGTTTTACACATATTTCCCCTGGGGCAGTGTTTGTCGATGTGAAAAATGCAGAGTTGCACTGTGGTCCGAAAACCACGTAAAACTGTAGGTTCCCCTATTAACTGGCTAGGTAAGTCAACTCAAAGGTCGGATGAAAGCAACAGCATACCACCCCCAACAAGACCGTGCCTATTAAACCACTGCGGTGTTTAAACCACTCTTGCGACTGATGACTGCTTTACTTTTTATGGGTTCCAAAACTAATGATCTTCGGGTTATCAACATTTTTGTGTTTTCATGCTGTAGCTTTGATACCAGCAAAAGTAAGTAACCGGCCGAGGACTGTCACCGTTCGAGTTATCAAGGTGGTAGACGACGATGCTGTCCATCCCAGTTACAATTTTGGTCATGGCTATGTTTCAGTCGAATACCTCTATGGGCCTTTCTGCATATTTCAAGATATACTTTTATACACTTGGTACGCTTCCAAATTGGTATCTGCTAGAGCTGTATTTAGTAACATGAATCAGATATGTTTTCAGTGCAATATATCGGACAACTCGTCAGTGCAGCGAGATTTCGTTTATGTTTTACGCATGGTGCAAGAAGTACTTGTGTTTTGCTTGCTTCTGTGATAGGTTTCACCCCACGTAATGCGAGTAAGCTCACGAATAGATTGTCAATAACTGGAATTACGCAATAACACACTTAAAAGTTGTATTTTTTCATTATGTATCCAGATGAAAATAACTGTAAACAGGTTATATGCCTACTTGCTTATTATCGCGCTTCTCGATGCTTTCCTCAAAAAATTAAAATAAAAATAAAGAGAGAGAGAGAGAGAGAGAGAGAGAGAGAGACAGAGAGAGAAAACAGAAATGTATTTCAAATATCAGCTCAGTGACGCCATTTCTGTCTCGAGATGTAAAGCAAGGGCAGTTGATAGGTAATATCTCGTTGTACTAGCGATATGTATGGCTACGGGGTTCTTTGTTTTCTCTCTGCAAACAACTAGAACAGAATTCAGTAACAAAGTGGTAAGAACACCTGCTCAGTGCCCCAATTAAACACTCAGACATTCTTGGTTATTTTGTTAATCGTTTGTAATGCAGTAAACATCCTTGATTATTGATTTGTAATTACTACCATTATTATTGTTATTCGTCACCCTACAACAGCTTTTCTATCAGTCATTGCCGCCGATGCACGTAACGAATGGATCAGGATGAATGAAATGTGGGATGTTTCGTCACTGAGAATATACACATTTGTTTCGGCGTCTTGTGTCAGGGTAATATGAAAATCTCAATAAGAGAAGACGACAACGGGATGCCGGTGATGCAGGCACTAACACCCAACTAATTCTGTCGACTTCACACCATGACGACAGACAAATTGGCGTCTCACTGTATTTTGATTATAATTCGTTAGCCTTTTTGCGACACATTTTAATACCTCGTCGGAGCAGGCATAATATTTTGCTTTTTGAACACCGATCAATAACACACAAAGATAGTAACTGGAAGGATACAAAGAAAAATTCAGAATCATGGGTGTGGATCCAGTTCATCATAAGAAGACTAAACAACAGGAAAACATTACGAAAGCAATGAATACGCTGGTTAGTATAAATTATTTGTATAGATCTGAAGATGAAAAAGCGCAGATCTGCACAGTGCCCGCATCTGCACTTTACTTTCTGTCTAAATGGGCACAATTTTTAGTTTCTTCTCTTCTGAATTATCAAACGAATTGATTATTACGTGGTACAAAATAATTAGGCTACTGTGTTTCTTACAGCTTCCATTCGCACCAACATTGTTCTACATTCTCGTGCAATTAATGAAATTCTACTTGTATGATCACAAGACTGCCCATAGATGCAATCGATTTCGAGGTGCAAAGTGTTTGTTATCTTACTTTTCGTGACAGGTAGGCAAAGTTCATTTCCAAAGACTTTTTATTGTACTGAAATAATCGTTAACAAAGTAAGTGTTTTCTTCGTATATATTTTGTGGGAAACTGTAATCGTGATGGGAGATTGCACACCTGAATGTTTGACACAGCTGGTAGGAGAAAACGCTGCATATTGACCAAACACCGCGCCTTCTCTCTGTATCCTCCTATGACACCAGCACAGGATTCTCCTCCTATAACTCTACAGAGCTGTTCCTAGCACAGCTGAGAATTGGCAACACCGTCACAAACATTTTGCAACACTGTGACAATGCAATCACTTCCGCGTATGGTACTGAACTGACTCGCTAAATCCACTTGATATTCCCTTTCCATTTGAATGACATGTGGTATATAATCCTCACGTAAACTAAGATAATAATACAGAAATTTAAGTTTCGTTATCGTGGGTAGTTTTATTTCATTTCTTACAATACAGTGTACAGTTTTCGTAAGGTTTATTTTAATGTTGTTAAAACAATACTAAACATGAGAGAGAAAGTAATCATCAACGATATATGCGAATTCTCTAATGTAATGTATAACAGTCTGACTATGCACATGCAGTTTATTGATTACATGCATGTAGAAAACTTGTTCTGAGTTAAATCTATCAGACAAGGTTTGAAGAAGAATAAAATGCCACTACCAGACGACAGCTAATGTAGAAAATACTTTTCTGACTATTTAGGCACGATGCGCTCTCCCCATACATGATACAAAAGCTTCGAGCGCATCTGCTGACTGGCCGTCTATTAAACCTGAAAAGAACAAAATGACGCAGAAGGTAGCCGTTTTTCCACATGCGACTATTTTGGGTTGAGATGTGAAGAGAATTATGCTCAAGGTTTCATTAAATTGATAACTTCAGGAGACAGCAGAATTGCGTTTTAAAAAAATATAGTAGCGTATGTAATAGAACACGCGACGTCTTATCAACAGTGCGCGGCGGTTGCCGTTACACTACTAGCTGTGACGTAGCTGCAGCACTTCTGGAAGTGAACAACAGTTCCTCCAGAAATTCGGCATTACACAGTGCTGGGAGATAATGCATATGGCCGGATATAGACTTCTGAGAGACAGACAGTTACAGCATTTCTTTTGCACTGCACGATGGTTTCAACTAACAGATAGCGCAATAGAGTAGCTCAAATGGTAAGGAACACTTCCTATTTAAATTTCTGTATCCTACACTGTTGGCAGTTCTGTGTAGGTGCCAGTTACGTTATTTTGTTTCGGTGATTACAAAATGGAGTCGAATGTATGCACTGGGTAGCCACAGCAGGTAGTTTATGGCGATTCCGTCAACCAAGTAAATGTATGTACTGAACATCCTGCAAACCACTAAAAGGAGCCTGTGTGTCAGAATTTTCATCTTTTGTGCCTCAACGGTGTTATGATAGAGAAATGAGTCGTAGAGAAAAGGATTTTGTGGTCTGTTGGACTGATGATAGTTTCATGTGATGTTGGTTCGATTCCTACTTGTGCCGATATTTTTTGATAGGGAGAGGCAGAATCTATTCTCTTCTGGCTACGACAAGTGAAGAAGGTACAATGGCATTGTGGTCTGAAAATCACATTGAACATTATATTCCTTCTCTACCAAGTAGACGTTAGGTGGAACCACAATAAAGTAAGGAGTTGCGACATGTAGAAACTCTATCACCAGTAATCTTTCTTATACTTGTTATTTATTTCTGATGACGAAACAAATGGTCAGAGGACACTTGTTTAATCTTTTATTTGAGCATCTGTATGTCGATAAAATTGGTTCTGAACTGGGAATGCCACTCAGACCGCCCTTAACGCGGAATTTGATCCCTTCGTGACAATACAGCTCGACTATAACTTGTTGTTTGTTCAAAACTGCAGATTCCTCAACATCTCCGCATCTTGCGCATGAATGGGTTGGAATCCTGGCCCAGCACTAAAGTTCTCACTATGTATTATCAAGCTCTAGCATGAGAACACCTATCTGCTGGTGAATAATAATTTTCATTTTTAATGCATTTTCATTCGTGGTCAACACTAACGATATCTGACGTGAGACACAGAACTATTTACGAGATCACTGTAAGTTCAAGGATGTTATTCTGAGCTGCTGGTGGAGAAAAATTCGGTAAGTGTCGTCTCTGTGTGTAGTCAACAACGATACGTGTGGGGTTCAATTTCTTAGTCAGCACTGAACTCTTTGTAATATTATTTCTAGTTCAAACATGCTCACATGTCGCTGAGGTGTAACAAACCCATACTTAACGTTCCTTTTCTCTAGAATATAACAGCGATACGTGCCGGGTTGGAGTCCTGAGAAGGAAAACTTAATGTATCGTCTCGTCATTTCAGTTAATACATCTAGCTACTGCCGAGAAAATCCGATATGTCAAATTTGATTGTACTTCGATAACAATCCGATTAGGTTCTGGGTTCGATTTCCTGTCCAACACAAAGCTTTACATCACAGAATTTCAAGTAAGTTACTTGTGAAGTAGCAATATTTAACATCTCTCGTAGTTCGTTTACAGGGACAATAGGTGCTGCGTAGGAATTCGTGTCCGTTAAAAGTGTTACGTAATGTAATTTAAATTTCACATTTGCTAACTGATACTGTCCAATAATGAGGTATATCACTCTCTTTATGCCTAGTCAGGAATGACTGTTAATTTTCGTCAGCCACGAAATCTTAGCCTGCATGATTGGTTCAAATGGATCTGATCCCTATGGACTCAACATCTAGAACCTAGAACTACTTGAACCTAACTAACCTAAGGACATCACACACATCCATGCCCGAGGCAGGATTCGAACCTGCGACCGTAGCAGTCACGGGGTTCCGGACTGAAGTGCTTAGAACTGGACGGCCACCGCGGCGTAGCCTGCATGACCTGGGTTTGAATCCATATGCAGAACGAGTCGGTTGGTCGTGTCATTTGAAGTTCATACATATTCCCAACTAGCTGCTCGTGAATAACGTAAATTTTTAATGACATTTTGTATATAATAACAAGTATGGTATGTTACTTTGAAGAGGATATAATGAATACGACGAATTTACTACGTGCATTACCTATCTGACGTAATAATGAGAGTGCTAACATTTCAGGTATGTCATTTATTGCAATAAATGTGAGCTTAGAAACCTTAACGACAGTATTATATGTGATGAGGTGTTCCCTGATATTTATAGTACCGTGGTATTACTTTACATCTTGAGTTATTGCGATGCAGAGCAGTGTTTTCTAGTGGTGATTTGTTGGAACCATTTTCAATAATCTAACGACTGTATCCAGGAGCGATTAGAGGACCTGCTAGACAGCTGCGTTATGTAGGTCGCATGGGAATCACGTGAAAAGCAATTCAGGTCGTTCGGATGCTTTTGAACACGACTGTACATAAAATCAGGTGTTAAATATTAAATGTTTTCATCAATAGCGAAATGCTGGAACCTTAGTTGACGATAGAATTGTTTTTGCCTGACTGGGATTCAAACGCAGCATCTTGCACCGTCGTTTTCTAGCAAGGAACAGATTCTAAATAGCTATTGTTGGTTCACCAGTAGCAAGATGTGTGCTTGTTTAGCTAGACATCAGGCGACGAAAAGTTCTCTGCTGAATGGAATTCAGACCCCGCACACGTGGTCATGGAAACACTTTAACTATCAAATTCTTTTCCAATAATAGCTAGGAATGGCATGTTTGTACTTTCGATGATGTGATGGAAAATACTCTGCTGGCTTGAAGTTAAATCCACCACATATCGTCGTTGGTGATCACAAAGAACACAACGTCAAACACAAATCCGTTTTCACCATTAGGATGGGGAGCAATGTTTGAACTTCAAAAGGCGTAAGGAAACGTTTGATCTTATAATGTTGTGATAAAAAGCTCATCATGTGGCTGTGTGTTGAAACGAACACGTTACAGCTGAAAACGCACGAAGAAATGTTGAAAATGCAACTATTTTTCACCAGTAGTTCGGAGTGCACATGCTAGGGCTTGAAATGAAATAATGAATATTTTGTGCTGACCAGGATTCAAAACCAGTTAGGTGCCTTTCGATGACGCCTACAAGAGTTTGCAATCTTCGAGAACATAGTGAAATCAAATTCTAATCCCAGTCCAGCACTACAATTTTCAGCGTCTCAGTTTCAAATAAAGTAAGAGCCTTGTGAACTTACATGGCCATTAGTTCATTAAATGAAGTACGTTTTCTAGTTTACGACGGCTTTCTGGTGACAGAGTCTCTGCCTTCCGGGGTTTCTCCATCTGTCACAGCTCAAACGAATGCCCAGTCGGCAGCGAAGGGATGTTATCTTTACTGCGGATATTGAAATAAGGAGCTTACTGGCGTTCTGCACTTGGCGTCACTAGGGGTAACTTTTTTGTGTTAAAAACCTACGCCTGACCTGAGATGTGAACCTACACGTATTACACATCAATACAAGATTAATCCAGCAGACCACAGAAACCCCTGCCAAGCATATAATTATGAATTGCAGAGTATTCATTTAGATGTAGATGCAGATGTCAAGGGACGGGTAACAGGAAGGAGAGCGGTATCTGGGAATGGATAGAAGTACAGAAGTGCAAAATATAAGCGTGAAATGCTTGCAAAGTATTGCTTACTTAGATGTGTGCCACAGTTCGTTTTATCTTAGGACCGAGAGATAAGGAAGGACTGTTCTCAGAACGAAGAATGGGTTATATGGAAGGGGAGATCAAAGAATACGGTTTCATAGGTGGTAAGACGAATGATAATGAGTAAAGACAGTTGCAATTAAAAGAAAAAATGTAGTGTCATTGGAAACCGCTAGATTTGTTTACAAAGTTTTGGGGGAGTGTAATAGAAGGGCACTTGCGGCGATTGTGTCAAGGAGACAGTGTGAGAGAGAATAGAAGAGATATTAACAACGAGTAAACATAAATGTTCAAATGTGTGTGAAATCTACTAAGGTCATCAGTCCCTAATCTTACACACTACTTAACCCAATTAATCCTAAGGACAAACATACACACCCATGCCCGAGGGAGGTCTCGAACCTCCGCCGGGACCAGTCTCACAGTCCATGGCTGCAGCTCCTGAGACCGCTCGGCTAATCCCGCGCAGCGAGAAAACATAATATGAAATCGTTGGCGTATTGTGTGGAGGACGGAGGGTGTATTCATGGTTGGAGGGGAAGAGAGAGACGTATTTGAAATAACAAAAACTACTGTGACCGAGTCCATCTATGCTGATTAGTTTGTATGTAGACAGAGTATAAATGAAATCAAAATAGAATACTTAACGAACTGTATATTCAAAAGAAACCCACTTGAATTAAAAGGACAACTCAAAGGAAAGCTAACCCATATTGCATCTTTTCTGTTGCCACGCGATCTTCCACTAGTTCGCAATGAGGAGAAATGACGAAAAAGAAGACATAACAAAATATTTTACAGTCTCTAATATTTTATCCAGAATCGTTCATTATTTTGTACTTCTATCACGCGTCTTGGCATAGAATGTATAAGCCGTCGGTCGTAACAGCCTGAAGAAGCAACTTCCTCCGTGGCTTCCAGGACGCAATCCCACAGATGGCCCGCAGTAGTTGGATGGTTTAGTGGCCAGTTCTCTGTTAATATTCTGGCGACCTCAGCCCACATGTTTTCCATGGAGTTCATATCAGCCGCCCGTGGCGACCAGTCCATGACGTTGACGCCAATCGTGGAGAGCCGCTGCCGAACAGATGCAGACTTGTGAATGGGAGAATGGTCCTCTTCCAATGTGACGTCCCCTTCTGCGTACAGTATTCGCACTGACGGAAGCATCACATTTTCCAATATGAGGGCATACTGCGCGCTTCCCATCCTGCGAAGAATTCCCGCCCATCTCGCAGAATTCCAACCCTAGCAGGTAACAGATAGCCAGCCACTTCTTCTCGTCGTGGTTACATGTTAGCGCCGGTGGCGAGTCCCTTGCGGACTGTAAACAATTCGTGGACCGTCGTTATTGGTGGAAAACAGCTTCTCATCAGTGAAAATGACGTTGTCCCACGACGCCTGCAGATGGAGCTCCGTAAATGCTAGCTGGTATAAAACATTGTCTTCACTGAGCTCTTGTTTCACGGAGGATCATCGTGCATGCAGTCCAGCGTCCCTCAACCTTCCGCGAATCGTGTCACTGGAGCCGGGGAAGTTGGTCTCCCGCCGCAACTCCTTCGCCTTCAGAAAGGGATTTTCTCTGCTCCTAGGCACTAGGTCCCTGTCCTCCTGCTGTGTGCTCACTCTCTTCCTGCCTGAGCCAGGAGCCCTGTGGGTGGTGCCTCTTTCTAGGCAGATCCTCCACCATCTCGTTGCAGTGGTATGTGGTACGCCATACCGTCTGCCAGCTTCTCTGATGGAATATCCTCCTTCTCCCTAATGGTGGACCAACATTGGACATTTCTCGTCTGTTCCTGGTTAGACAACGACGGCGGTAGGCGCCGGGTTCGAATCCCGGTCAGGCAATACAACTTCAGCCGTCATTTAAGAGTCCAACCTCACTACTGGTGACAAACTGTGATATCTACATTCGGATTTTACGTACTTATTCAACAATCTGATTAGGTGCTGGGATCGCAGCCTTGTCCCCAGCATTACATGATGGCATTTCAATTTTAAAAACGTGCATTCTTTATTCCTTGACAATGCAACACTATAAAACGTCTTTCGAGGTTAATTACCAAGAAAGTAATTGTCACGTTAGGGTTCCTGCTTTCGTACAAACATTATCGTCATTTACGCTCAAGTTGAGAATTGATAACTGATACTGGCGCAAACATAAATATTTGACATCTCTTTCTGCCTAGTGATCGAGTCTCGATAAGGCACAATGCTTTGCTTGGTTAACAATGGCTTTACGTTCTGGGTTTTCATCCGGATCCAGAACGAAGACAATGGTCATGTCATTTAAAGTACAACTTCGTGTACAAGTAACTGTTGATGAGTAATGTGAACAATGATATACCTTTTGATTCGCTGTTAATGTTGGGATTTCCGTAGAGTGGTTGCCACCGTTAATCACGTTTTCTTTTAACTGCTTTGTATTACATGAAGTTGATGCGAAACCGCTCCCCCTTGAACGCTGAATGACATTCAGCATGTGTTGGGTAAACCTTTTAGACAGCAAAGAACTTGTTTCCAATTGCCATACAACTTCGTAAATTTAATTGTGCCTAAGGATTACTGAACGATTTATGTGACAAAACTAGTTGTCCCATAACATTTGAAATGTCACTTATTGTAATTAAGTTTAGTTTACAAACGTTAAGGACTGTCTTATCTCTTCTGTACTATCGTGGTGTTACTTTAGATCTGGACCGACTGTCATGAAGACCGGTGTTCTCTAGTAGTCTCTTGCAGTACCTGTATCTTACAACGACTGTACTGTGGAGGATTGCGACTATGTGCAACATAGATATGCTATGTTGGTTGCATACATTCAGGTGCAGCCTACACGTTGGAATTCAGGGGTGACCCTCTTTTTTTGCTGTCGAGTGTACATGTCCTGTGAATATGAAGGTCCTGTCTGATTCAAGATTTTCCGCCCTTTCTGAACATGAGTGTATTTAAGAACCACTAGCTGAGGGATCATATTCAACTTCACTGGAGGCATGAATATATTGGCCGAATTATAGAGGTATTATAACGTGTGACGCTTTCCTCGCATGAAATGATTTCTATTCAAAACATGGATTACTTTAAAGAAATGATAATTAAATCAAAACCCTTAGCTTTTGACAGGTGTTGTTGATTCATACCAATGGGGACAGCTGAAAATGTGTGCCCTGACCAGGACTCGAACTCGGGAACTCTTGCTTACATAGCAGATGCTCTATCCATCCGAGCTACTGAGGAAACAGAGGATAGTGCGGCTGCAGGGATTTATCCCTTGCACACTTCGTGTGAGACCCACATTCCCAACTGTCAACAACCTGCATTTGTAGGGTTCCTAATAGATAGCTGTCCATTCACTCATTACTCACGACAGACAGCTAAGGGTTTCGATTTAATTATCATTTCATTCTAGAGAAGCTGCACGGTCGTCAATGGTGTCTGTTCTTTCGAGAACAGATACCATCTTCATATAATTTAAGGCTACCCGGCCATTGACCCGGCCATTCTTACGGGACTCATCAGCTTAATCTGGTGCGGGTAATGAGTGAATGGGCAAATATCTATTAGGAACACTACAAATGCAGGTTGTGGACAGTTGGGAATGTGGGTCTCACAGGAAGCGTGCAAGGGATAAGTCCCAGCAGCCGTACTATCCTCTGTGCCCTCAGTGGCTCAGATGGATAGAGCGTCTGCCATGTAAGCAGGAGGTCCCGGGTTCGAGTTCCGGTCGGGCACACTGATAAGGCGCATTGCTTATCGCCACCTGTGATTGTGACGTCATTGCCCCAACATGGAGGCAACCTGTACTAGTACTTGAACTTAAGCTCAATGCTATGACAAGGTTCATTATCACATTTAAGTGCAACAGAGTCATCATAGGTATACTGCTAGAAACTATACTCTTACAAGTTCCAAAATGATGTTTGTCGTAGTGCAGCATTCTATAATATTTTTAAATACTGTAATTTTTACAGTTTAGAAGATAATCTGAAGATGTAAGAAGTAGCACACGATTGTCCTTGTATCACGCGCTTAACAAATGCTCACGAGATTAACAAATAATTGATATAGATACTGAAAGTGTTAGGAGATGACCAATTCGACGTTTTGAGAAACATAGACTCTCAAAAGGTAACTATGACAGTGAGCTTAATTCACTGTTGTCCGTTGAAACAGCAATAGCAGGAAGGCTATCAAATAATGAAATTGTCCTTATTGTGCGATTAACAGTATAGTGGGGAGGATAAATTATTAAGTATGTAATTGATATTGGGATGTGCATGATGCGTAACTTGGCACATGGACCAGCTAATTCTGCCGTTCACAGTGGCTGTAGCCTGACTGGGTAAATAACCAGACAGCTTGGATGACAAATACAGATACTTCATTTCATGCAGCATGCTTTATGCAAGAATTCATTCCTTGTAGTGGTTGGCGAGCAGTGCCATACCAGTCTTTGGCATCCCATGTACAGATGTTTAGAGTGCTGGAGAGGACTCAGGAAAATTATAGCCAGGGAAACTAAGACCTTTTGTGTCGCTGGGCTGACATTATCGGTATTCCTGAATGGCTCTGAATGGGACTTAACATCTGAGGTCATCAATCCCCTAGACTTAGAACTACTTAAACCTAACTAACCTATTGACACCACACACATCCATGTCCGAGGCAGGACTCGAACCTGCGACTCGTATTCCTGACGTCGTCAAACCTTCTGTATGTAGACCTGTCTTTCTGCAAACAATCTTATTTCCTAACTCAAGATTTTTGACAAGGCTGTACTACTGTGCACAGGGAAGCTACGAATGTATTGGTTTAAGGCACTAGTCGTTTGGGGTGGCCAAAATCCTGCTTGGCGCTCAGTACGGCCATCCTGAACGCATTGATTCCACTGTGCTCCGTTTGACCAGGTTGAAGAGACCTGTGACCAACTCAGCAGAAAGATGTCACGGCAGGGTGGCTCAAGAAACTTTAGTGGTAAGTGTTGTTGCACAAAAGCCATGTTCAAACTATGCTGACATTGCAAGTTATCACCTGGCCCAGCTGAAAAGTGCTGTTGTGACACAGTCACAACACACCAACATTACAGTACCACCAACAAAGCACAAGGACTGGCGACTGAGGTGGTGACTTCGTGACTGCACAAGGACTGCACCTCAACCCTAGGGCCTGCAGGGGGGAAAGTACTGCAGACTGAACTCACATAAATACCAATAGGGCAAGTTTACACTGGTCAGTGTCCCAAAACAGGTCATCAGACACTGTCTTGATTAACTGTGAGCCTGCTATCTACACATAAGACGGAATGCTCTTGTCTTGGTTCCTTATAGCCAGTAAGCCACCTCCTGGCTAACTTCCATCTGCAGTAAACCACCTAGCTTGGGAATCTGCGGTTAATGCATAAGCCACTTATCCACCAAGTCACCTTCGCCCGGCAAGGGCAAGCTCTGCTACTGTTCATTGCCCTATGCGGGCACACTCCTAGTCTCGCAGAAATGATGCTGCCGACTGCAGCTTGGTTTTTGTTTGGTGTCTGTGCATCTTGGCACATTCTGCAGTGAGTTGTACCTCTTCCCAGCTAACGCATCGACCTTGTGGAGTCTGAGGTAATGGAGTGCCGACTAACAGCCTGGGCGATGAATTAGCGCTGTGCTCGTTGGGTGCTGGCCAGATAATCTCACCACTTGCTTGATGAGGCAATGCTTACCAGTCTGAGCACGCTTCACCGAGACCAGACTGCACCTTAACCGCCTAGAACTACATCAATTGATGTATTCTTCTATGAAAGAAATGAATACATTGTTACATGACAGTTTATCCTCAATTTTTTACAATGTTATGTGCACATGCACATGGTCAATATAGTCTATCTTTACCACTGCAGCATAACTAAAGACAATATTCAGTACTAAAAGTGAACGCTCAGTTAATAAGCCTTGTCTTTCATTCATTTTACTACTGTGAGGGGCCTGCATTTTCTGCTGTCAAGGAGAGTTCCTTCTAACTGGTTCACGTAACGTGGAAGCTTACTTAAAAGGAATGTAGAGTCATACCCATTTGGGAGCTGAAAGCTGTCCTCCACATTAGGTAGACAACGGAATTCGTTTTGTCCCATCTCAGGCCAGCGCTCAGCTAAGAGGCCGGACTATCTGCCATAAAACCTCGTTGTGCGAGTTGCTTCAAGGTATACCTTTCTAAAGATAACACCTGAAAGCAGGTGTAACCAGTAGCACGGGAGAATTGTGAGACCCACTGTGTCTCCATGGTCACACCAGAAAATAACATCCATTTAAAATCCTTAAAACGGGCACTCTGACTGACTGACAAGAATTATTCCTGTAGAATGTGTGCTTTCTTGCAAGTGCCTACGTGTAGGGTTTAGTAAACTGCCGTGGAATGGGAAAGATTTTCTATCTTCCTCCCCATATTACAGCATCGTTAGATAACAGTGACAAAATCTGTGTCTGTAGGAATTTAAGTGTCATGTTCAGAAAGTAAGTGGTCTAGATTTTTGTATTTTTTAAAAAAAGGTGTATTTGCAAACAAATTTACATAATTTTGTTCATACACTTGTTGACTATTTCTCCACATAATGGCCATCCTGTTCGTTGCATTTGGTGAGCTGTGGCACAAGCTTCTTTATGCCCTCCTCCAAGAACTCTCCCACCAGCTCCTTTCCCCACTTCACAACCCTTATCTGCACCTGCTTGTCTGTTGATAATTTAATTCCACTCATGTGCATCGTCAGGAAGGTGAAAAGATATAACCTGCAAGCGCCACGTTAGTGGAATGCGGGGCTTGGATCAAAACGTCGCAAACAAATGAGTCCAAGAAGGCATTGGTGGCTGAGGCTGTGTGAGGATGGGAGTTGTTGTACAACAAGCACACTCCTCTCATCACATTTCCCTAATTATCTTTTGGATACTCCTTTTGAGTTTTTGAAGGGTCTGACAGTAAAGTTGTTCATTAAAGGTCTCCTCCGAGGCAGAAATTCGACCAAAATGATGCATATTCAGTCCCAAAACACTGAGGTCATGAGGAAGGGGGATTGGTGTGACGCCATTGTGAGGACTGTCCTTCTGTCCCATGCTTCATTTTCAGTCATAAACAGATCTCAGAAATCCTCATCTTCCCATTAAAGTCATTCAAGAAACACGCGGGAGCTATTGACCGATCATTCTTGTGCTGCTCTGTCATTTGTTTCGGAGCCCATCTTTTTCACAGTATCCGATATCCCAGCGTTTCTACGAGCATCTCGTGAAAGACATATCTGGTGAGTTATGGAAACATTGCAGAAATTTTATCCACTATCAAAAATGTTCAAATGTGTGTGAATTGCTGAGGGACCAAACACTTAGGTCATCGGCCCGTAGACTTACACACTACTTAAACTAACTTACACTGACTTATGGTAAGAACAATACACACACCCATGCCCGGGGGAGGACTCGAACGTCTGGGGGGCGGGGCCTCGCGGTCAGCGACATGTCGCCTCAAACCACGCAGCTACCAGTGTCAATCGGTGGTCTTCACGAACAGTTCACGCGCGATCTTTTGTACCAAATCTGTAGTCAAAATAGAAGGTCTCCCGCTCCTCTGTTCGTCATGAACATTTGTTTTGTCTCCAATACACACCCTATACTCCTAAACACACTTTCTTTCGTCCATAACAGCTTCGCCGTAAACCGGTTTGGCTACTTCTTCCACGAGTAGGAAACGGATCACACACGTGGCTCACAGTTGGCGGGATTTCTTACCGACATCTTTCACGTACTACCGTGTTCCTGCAATGTTTGTTGTGGGTAGGAGATCCTCCCTCTACCAGTGTTCCAACCCCCCCCCCCCCCCTCCCAAAAAAAAGCCACTGCCGCTTATCGTCACTGTACATTTACTTTCTGAACATACCTCCTATTTGCAAATTGGTTGTTGGTCGGTACTAACAATGTCAATGTTTTGGCCAGCGAGGTTCCTACACTGGCAGGAGCAGCCAAGTTTAAGAGAGTTAAGTGACAGGCTCTTACTGCTGTGTCACCAAAGAGTGAGTAGCGACTGGCTATCGATGAGTAAATGCTTTCGGCCGACGTGCCGTATAATTACATGTCTCCCTATTAGAACTGAGTACGGAGGTCGAGGTGGACACAGAATTTCCAGACTTCACTGCCACTGTCTTCCGCGTTTTCACAAATGTGGTAAGAAATCCCGGCGAAGCAATCAGTGACTCAAGGGGGGTGCGAGGCTAGTTAACTTTCATTAGAGCTTAAGTGTACAGTTTTAACATTTTCAGCCAGCTAGCTGCTTCCATCAGCTACTTTGGCGATTCTGTTGGTGTTCAGACTAATCATTCCGTCCTCTTTCTTTAAACCATTAACCATTCTTGCAGTCATCCATGATTTATTCTAGTGATTACGCCTTTGTAGTGTTTACCTACATGTGCCAAGATTATGTATCATAATTACAATCCGTTGTCCATGTGTTAAATGTTCGTATTCTTGTCTCGGAGAGTAATTTGTATGGTGGTGCTTCATAGTAGTAAACCAAACTTGTTACAGTGTCCACTAGTTCCTGTGGTAGCTAGATGAGCTCTTCCTTAATATATCCACGCCTGTTGGTATACCCGTATTTTCTTGCTTCGTTGGGCAATTCCTATTACTTTTTCCTCAGTAAGACGCCCGATTTCCGTGACATTGCCTTTTCTTACATTTGAATGATCTTATAGGGAACTTCTGGTTGCAGTACACTCGTCAGATTAAAAGTTGTCAACCGCAAAGTGCACTTGATTACTTTCATTGAAATATAACGGAGCGTATTTCCAAATTTATAGTACATTATTCGGAACACTTCTGGCCACCTACTTAGTTATAATTTCACATACGATCTTTTGTAGTGTGGACAGCTATAGGTGGAACCCCCAGTTTTTAAGAAATATGTGTACTGCTCTCTCCAACAGCTGACCATCATCATTCAGCGGTTCCTGCTCCATGCACAGCTATTATACACCAATGTGGGTATATCTGTGCTACGTAATTTTATAGCTAATTTTAAGTTCTTTTTTCGTAGCCGTCCAATTTATATCCTGTACTATATTATAGTGTAAAGTTGGAAGGTCACCATGCGATGATCGAAACTGATCACCTCTTAAGAAACGTGCTTTGCAATCTAGACTGTTTTATAAATCATTTCAAATATTACATTGTGACCGCGGAATCTCTCCAGCAAAGTTTTAAAAAATAATGGGCAGTGAACAGTTTCAGCCTATGTACCGTTATAATGTGATTGACTGCCATAAACTGTGTCATGCTCTGATTAGATATTAGTAAATATGTAAACTTTGCACGCATTATTTATTTTCTAATGCGTCATATACAGGTTACGCAGCACCATCATATATCATAACCAGCGCGAAAATGTTCCTATCGGCGAACAAAAAATACGAATATATCCTTGTTTATTTAAAATACTCGGATTGAAAAGTAGAGTACCAGCTTCCTCATTCTGCCTTCCCAGCACCCTTAAAATTTTTCTTTAAATCTTGGTATGCCAACAAATTCGCTCTTTCTTTCGAACTGTAACTAACTCACACCTGCTAGTCCATCGCTGTAATTCACTGATCCATCCCCAGCTGCCCTTTCTCACTCACTCATTCAGCTCAGATCATTATCATTATCTCTCTGTAGTGATCTCCTGTGTCACAGCTACAGTCGCTTTCGTTGTGTCCTACTGCTACAGTCTCCTCTCACTGCCACTCTCTCTATCTTGCTCTCTTTTACAGTTAATCGCATTCTTTCCTTCCCACTACTACTTCTTATTGTCACCATCTCTCTCTTCCTTATTGTCACTGTCGTATACTCTGGTCTCACGTTATCACTGGCTCTCACCGACTGCCACTTTCTCTTTATTCCTCCCCCCCCCCCCCCCCGCCCTCTCCAACAATGAGTCCTACACTCTTATTTTCTAGCAACGTTCTGTCACTGTCAACAACGTTCCGCTGCCAATGTGTCCCTATCTTTCTCTCAAACTGCCATTATCTCCTTAGCTGTTTCTGTACCACAATCACTGTCTACTATCTCCCAGTATTTATCACTTTTATGTCTATCTGCCACTGCCACTGTTTACTTCTGTCTTAACATAAAAAGCATGGATAGTTTCACATGCCAAAATTTTCCTGACAATTTTCAAAATTGCCCAGGAAGGCAGAATGAGGCAGCTGTTACCCAACTTTTTAATAACAATCTTTTAAATAAACAGGAAGATATTCGCATTTTTCCGGCGGTTGCCTTGTTATCTTTACTAATTTCACACTCCAGATTGGTTGTCACAAAAAAAGGCCTGTCCTTCAGTGCTATGACATGGTGTTCTCAGATGATAACGGAGACACTATAAAACATATTTCTCCGTGCTACGTCACTTTATTAATTACGTTTTCTCTTTACCGCATTTTACGTCCGTATTTTGCGTGTACAAGTAGGGTGCATTTCAACCTCTGTATCTTAAACACGGTTGAAAAATTTTCAAGTTTGTTCGAGATCGTGACATTAGAAATATATGGTAAATATTTCAGCAATTTGCTGTGAATAGCAGTTTTGGAATTTTCGTCGCGCTTTTGATCCGCTGGTCATGGTGGAAACACAGTACAAAAACCCTTTTTCTGATATTTTCCCCATAATCCGCCCACGAAATAATGGTGTCCCCATAAGTCTCTTCAAGCTCGCCGTTCACCGCTTCAAAAGCAAAAAGGAACCAACCGGTTTTGCTACATTTGCCTAAGCAGGAACGACTGTACAATGTTCCTGCTTTGACCTTATACTGTAAGATAATGAAACCAAGACGATGCTTCGGTTGGGTGTACAAGAGGTCCCTAGTCCAAGGGCTATACGTAACACTTGACCCGGCTTTTTCATCACAAACTGAACCCGAGGTACGAGAACTGGAGTACCGTTCAGGAACATATTAGGTCCTCATACTATCGCATACGTGCCGGTAAAAACAACATCAATACTCTACACCGATAAAGCAAGAGATGCGTCTACGATATAGGAAAGTTGAAATACTTGTATTTGTATTTAAAACGAAGGCATTAAGAATGCTAACATAATTCAGCGTTAAACGCAGAGTAGAGAGCTGATAGGTGGAAAGAGTGCTTGGATGGCATATGTGAGGTGGAGAATATGTTTGCCAAATGGAGGGAAGAAGAAATGGTTTTTGGTCAGTGGACATATAGATTTGGAAGAGTTGCAATCAAGCAACGCAAGAGTAGTGTCTAATATTACATCGAAATTTCCGAAATAGTTGGAGAGAGGTGCTCAAAGGATTCTTCACGTCAGTGTTTAGAATATATGAGACTTAAAACACACCATTGAACTTTCGGAGGATATGATTCACACAATACCAAAGACAGCAAGGACTAATACATGACCGAACTATCGTGAAGTTAGTATGACACATCAGGCATGAAAGGAGATCAGGAAACGAAACAAAAAGGTTTTGTTTCAAGAAAGTTACAGGTACGTTGCGTTTGATTATGGCTGTAGGAAAAGGTGGGTAATGTACAGAAAAATACGCTTTATGCTGTAATAAATTGCGGTATCTAATGTTTCGCTCTCCGGCTGATCCACGAAAATTTGGTATTTAGGCGAGTAGTTCGCAATTGGATACATTATCAAATAAAAAATTGTCCTAACAGTGGCTATGAAAAAGTTAATAGCTACCTATGTGGATATTTCAATTGCGGACGTCATTAAGAACAGCAGACCATTGTAACAACGTAGAACACAGAAAGATCGTTACCATATATCAGTTGCAAAACGTCTTAAATAAATACGTATAGTTTTGTAGCTCTTACGTCAAAAATGAAATTTATAAGCTAATAGAACTCTGTTCAGATTCAAGAGGATTTCTATGAGATATTACTAATGTCTGACCGAGCTAGGTGGTGCAGTGGTTAGCACAATGGTCTTGCTCCCGGGAGAAAGACGGTTCAAATCCGCGTCCAAGAGTCCCGATTTACATTTTCCGTGATATCTCTAATTCGCTCCGGGCAAGTGGCTGGACAGTTCTTTCGAAAAGGTAAGGCTGATATCCTGCCCTGTCCTCGAATCATTCCGAGCTTGTGCTCCGTCTCTGACAACCTCGATGACAACGGACGTCAAACCTTAATCTTCCCTCCGATATCACTCTTTGCCAATTTGTTATATCAAAAGAACCCACCATTTATATCTCCTTCGTCGCCACGGTACCTATCTGCTTCATCTGCTAATTCAACTATGAACAAATATTTGCTACAGCATCCGCGATTAAATTTCAGTATTGAAATTATTACAAAAAACATTAGCTGTCGAGTTCTATCTCTTTAGAAGAATCTCTTGTAGTACATATCTATTATACTGTCAATAATCTAAACTGCGTGTTTTCCACTATAATCACTTTTCTTTCTAATAGGAACGAGGAAAATGACTGTAGCACAGCGTATGTGCAAAGTACTCGGTCCACTACACTGACAACTACAGATGCGAATGAGAATCTTAAGATCTGAGATTCTGTGATGTTTTTCAACTTTAGATACAGTAAATAAAACCGTATGAGGATGCCATGGTGTAACTTCCTCAGTACTTACAGCTCTTGTTCCCGTGGTTATGGTGGAAGCCATAGTTCACACGTGTTGAAATAGCCGGATGATAAGAGTTCTTCCATTACATTATTAAAGCGTTTCTTCAGGCAAATTCTACCAGGATATTTAAAAAAATTACTGTCGTAGTAAATGTTAATGTATTTTGACGAAGCGGCACACTGTGTATTATACATTTGCGAGCCGAAACGACGCCGAGATAAAGTTCACAGGTGTGGCGGTCATATCGTCGAATTTTCAGCACGGCCGGAGCCTGAATTTCTCTTGAGCCCACGTCCGACGAGTTTCGCACGCCGAGCGGTGAAAGTAACTTTTTCACCTACGGAAACGTGCCTACCTGCCGTTTCTGGATGACGTCAAGAGACTGTGAACGGTGTTGCTTCGTAATGAACCCTGTAAAACAGCAGAGGCACTATTCACCGCTAGCAATGGAAGAATGTCCGGTTACGCCTGTAAGGAAAGGCGAAAACGGTATATGAAATTATGGTAATGCAAAGTTACTGACTTTCATTTTCGTTCCATTACCAGTTTTTACTGTGACACAGTCTTGTTACAGATTCACTAATTGTTGTAGGACAAGAGATATTACTATATGGAGAATGGCCGATAGCACCAGCTGTCATACACTTATGCGTTCTCTTAAGGTAAGAAGAAAGTGAAGTGACATACATTTTTATGTAAAGTTAAAAGAGAGAAATGTATTCAAAGACCAGTTCGTAGAAGCAATACGGATTTTGTAACACTATAAAAGAATGAGAGCATTAACGTTAAAAATCAAGAGCACGAATAATGAAGGTGCGTAAATACCAAAGTGCTACAAAGAAGATGAGCGAGAAAGTCTGCACCAAACGAATGTAGAAGAAAGACCAGAGAACCCAACATTGAGGAAAACGATGTGCTACCAGGGAATTAACTTATATTTTGAGGATATTTCCGAAGTCTAATAACGTTTTACGTTCACATCACATGAATTTCGGAACCAACAGCGAAAAAGTTTGGAAATTTTGGCTATATTAGTGTGGAACGTTTCAAGTGTGCAGAGATGAGCAAATACGAAAACTGTAGAAAGAAAACGATTACAGCATCATATTAATTTCATCTTGGAGCAGAAGTCAGTCTCAAACATTTTGAGCCTTTGCACTAAAACTACGTAGTTGGTTAAAATGATCAAAAGATGTGAACGCCCATTAGCTAATGTTTCTCCAAGAGCGTGCATTTAGGGTTCTTAGAAGTGCAGATATTTTCAACATCTGTCCAAAGAAAGGTCAGGGTATAACATCCCTTCGATGATGAGGTCGTTAGACACGGAAGATAATTGCGGGAACGATGGGGAACGAAACAGACTATGTGCTTTTGAAGGGATCCATCCTCGTACTGTCCCTTAAGAGTGCAGTGGATAACCGCTACCTACAGATTATGGCTTGGAGAAAACCTGGCAGCAACGGTACCATGTTGATTAATGATTTTCGTGCATCCACAGGACGTCGTATTACGACTCAACCTGTGCACAATAGGCTGCATGATGCGCACTCCCGACGTCCATGACGAGGTCCATCTTTGCAACCACGACACCATGCAGCACGATACAGATGGGTCCAACAACATACCGAAGATACCACTCAGGATTGGCATCACGTTCTCTTCACGAATGAGTGCCGCATATGGCTTCAACAAAATGTGTTTGGAGGCAGCCCGGTCAGCCTGTTCGCCTTAGACACATTGTCCAGCGAGTGCAGCAAGATGGAGGTTCCCTACCGTTCTGGGGTGGACGACGAATGCCGCTGGTGGTCATGTAAGGCGCCGTAACGGCTGTACGGTACGTAAATGCCATCCTCCGACCGATAGTGCAACCATATCGGCATCAAATTGGTGAGAAATTCGTCTTCATGGATGACAGTTCATGCCACCATCGCGCACATCTTGTGAATGACTTCCTTCAGGATAACGACATCGCTCGACTAGAGTGGCCAGCATGTTCTCCCGATCTAAACCCTATAGAACATGCGTGGGATAGGTTGAATAGGGCTGTTTATGGACGGCGTTACCCACCAACCACTCTGAGGGATCTACGCCGAATCGCCGTTGAGGAATGGGACAATCTGGACCAACAGTGCCTTGATGAACTTGTGGATAGTATGCCACGACGAATACAGGCATTCGTCAATGTAAGAGGATGTGTTACTGGGTATTAGTCTGGACCAGCACCTCTGAAGGTCTCGCTGTATGGTGATACAACATGCAATTTGTGGTTTCCATGAGCAATAAAAAGGCGTAAATGATTATGTTGATCCCTATTCCTATTCCTATTTTCTGCACAGGTTCAGGAACTCTGGGAACCAAGGTGACGCAAAATTTCTGTTTTGCTGTGTGGTATATTTTTAACATTTTTGGCTCTACCAGCCATAGCTTTTTTATACTATATTGCTGCTTCTTGGTGTATGCCGACCACTTTCCTCTGTTTTGTACTTATTTCTTAAGCTGCTGGCACCTTCGTCTATTTTTAATGTTGTCCGACATTCCAAGTCTTGTTTTTCCTCTCTTTGTCTTCCGGGCAATTTCTCCTTTAGTGACTCTTCGTTGCATACAATTTCTATGCAGTAATCATCTCAGCCAAGGTGATTTCCCCATTCCAGTCATTTCCAATAGTATTCTTTCCTTTCCTACTCTCACAAGGAATCTTTCCTTCGTCGCTGTCAGTCCATTCCATATTTAACATTTTCGCCGTAACCCCATTTGAAGTCATCTAAATATATTTCTTCTTTCTTTTGACTGTGCATAATTATCTATTAAATAATACTACATTTCATATAAAACACTTGTAAAATATTTTCCTTAATTCTATCGAAATTAATTTTGCTTTCACCAACCATTTATCTTTTCGTAACCTCTGTTACCCATAATATTCTACTTTTTATTTCCCTATATAGTTTCCACTTTCTGTCATCAAACTTTCTAAATACATAAAAGTATCTACTTGTTCTTACAAACACTTTCCTTGCAGTGATCTTTTGCCGGAACTTTAATATTTTCTGATCCTCATCAGTTTGGTCTTTCTATCGCTTATCCTTACTTCATACTATTTTCGCACTTTCACGATTGTCTCCGTCGTAAACTGTAATTCTTCCACAGAATCACCCAGCATGCTTGATCATCCCACTGGACGAATCTACTGCTGCTAACAGTATCAAATTAACACCAACTTGTAGTCTTAGAAAATTTCCATTAGCTTGTGGTTTAATTTGGGAATAGTTTCTTGAACTTCCTTATTGCCTATCTTCATTTCATATGTTCCTGTGCAACTCATTTTATATATCACTGTGTGGCTCCACGCTTGAAATGCTTTCAGTTGCACATTCTAATGTTTTCACACTTTTATTTCAGAACACATCTGTGCTTCTGAGATACCTTTCTTAGTTTCACGAAAATAATTTATACCAGTGGAGCTCTCTTCTTAGAGAGAGCTTTTGTTACTTTCGCTAATCCCTTTCAGACTTCTTCCTAGTTCCGCTTATCCTGCCTAATGTTTACGCCTAGATAGTAGAATGTTTTCACTTTTTATACTTTATATTTCTCAGTTGATGTTTAGGAAAACGTCGTTCCCATTTTCTGCTACTACTTGTTTGTTGTATTTTTGTTACTTTTTTTGTTTTGATTCACTTTTGTTTTACGTAGGCTGTCTAGCCATCTATTTGCCTTAGCACTTCATCTTTGTCTTTCTTATTTGTTGCTAGCGTGGGTACAAATGTATGCTGATATCTATTATACTTGCATCTTCATTTTGTTCTGGAATATTCTTTAACTACTTCATTACATCTTCGATGAATTGTAAGTGGGTGGTCGCCTCCTTATGATCCATTCTTCTCAGGATTAAATACGTCACATTTTTTTGGGAGGCATTCCCTAAGTCCCAAATTTTCTTGGGACCGCCAATTACCCTTTCCTTTAGTCGCCCTGGTATAAAAAATTTCAGCGTGACAATTATTTCTCAAATGCCTTTTTTTCGAAAGATATCTGATATCCCTCCAGCTAGCCTTCGTTTTTCCTCTCTAATCTATAGCATACTGTTCTCCTGATTAATTTACATGCTTGAGATGGCTAATTAATTATCCGATAAGATCATATTCGCCTATACAAGACTCTTTAGATAGTATGATGCGTAAATTAATCTGCAAGAAAAGTGTGATGTGGCGCAGGATTTTGGTGAAGTTTCGCTGAGAGTTGGCTTATAATTAATATTTCCTTTATTACACAGTAAATAAACCTCAGCGTGTATACAGGTATTAAGCCTTTGCACTCAATTTCCATTTCAAGAATATTAGTTTCAAGAACGAATGATGCAAGAGATCAAAACAATCCGCCGCTCCAACAGAAATATAATAAGCGCAAGCCCGATTGAGAAAGGAGGGGGAGATGTAACAGCTTCGTTAAAAAACCTGAGTTCAGCTGGCGCGGCTGATAGTAACTAATGAGGACCCCTGTCTGGTTTACAGATGGAGATGGTGAACAGATTTAATACCGGATGACAACTGTGAGTCCAGACGACGATGATGAAGGAAGAACTAATTTCAGCAGCGTCCAACACGAATAGAGCGGCTGCAAACAGCTTCTGTCCTCGGTATTAGGAGCGGCTGGTATCATACCACTCAATAGCCTTGAGAGTAAACAGTATGCCACCAAATAGGGTGGCCCTATTTAAATACTCGTCGGACTGAGCATGAGTGGAAATATTAACATAGACAATGCTCCAGGTGGTAACCCACCCCAACTTACATTGGAGCAATCAGGTCATTGGATTCTGGAAAGCTTGCACTTTCATATGTCAACATGTACACGCAATATTGATTATCGCTAGCCTAGTTACAGTCAGTATCAAGTCCTTAAAATTAGGTAAACTGAAACATACCCTGGATGTATCGGCCAAGTATAACATCAAAATAGCAACACTGCAAGAGATTCTGTTCACAGACGAAGATGCGATGGAAACCCAAGGATACAGGATCTACGAGGGGAAACCAATCATCAGAGTGATAAAGACAGCCCCAAAGCTAGGCACAGGTTTTGCTGTACATCAAAGGATGATCGATCATATAACAGGTTTTACTTCACTTAATGAGAGGACCTCCTCACTATCCTTAAAGTTTCACAACAGAGCGTATACTTTAGTGAACTCCAATGAACCTACAAACGACATGAACAAGAAAAACATAGAAGTTGTTAAACACTACCGGAAAATTCTAGAAGAAACACTGGACAAGATCTCGCAGCAACAAACCGGCATACTCATGCATCACTTTAACGTACTACTTGGCAAAATACGACTGTATCGCAGAATAATTGGAAACTGTCCAGCCCACAAGAGGACCAACAGGAATGGAGAGCGGCTTACAGACTTTTGCGACAAATATAACATGGTCCTACAGTCAGCCGCCTTCAAACCCAAACCCCAGATTTGGAAGAACCCAAATTCCTTTTCAGGTGAATTTCAGATAGAGTATGTGGCTATAGACAAAAAGTATCAAAGAGAGGTACAAAATGTCAAGGTGCTAAGAGGAGATAACCTAGTCTCTGACCGTTACCTCTCCTTAGTACGGACCAAATTTCAGCCACTGAGGAGATCACGTAACATCATAAACTGCTCTAAGATATAGAAGTTCAACATACTACTGTCGAACGACGAGGATTGCAAAATTTCATACCACACTGAGGGAAAACACAAGCAATGAGGGCGACCCAACCTACAAAAAGCCCAGCAGGACTCTTCACAAGAGGCTAGCTCTGCCTCATCAATGGCAGGTAAGCATCCTTTGTGGACAACAGAAGTGAGTAGGCTACAGCAGAAAGGCCCAGAGCAGCGAGTGAATGAAGCAGTAAGGAAGAACACAACTATCAGGCTTTTAACACAACAGTTAGTTGCGAACACCGTCCATAATACAAAGAGAAACAACACCAGGTGCCTGATACAACAAGCAAACCAAGACTTCAAGAAGAACTGCTAAAAAGGCCTCCATTGGGGACTCAAGGAGCAGACCAAGTCGTACAGAAACCACCGGGATTGTGAAGCTGAAAAGCGGTACTTTTGAGCTTCACAACCCCGGTGGGAAGCTTCAGTTAAACAACAAAGACTGCGTCAGTACCTTTGCAAACTACTTCCAAAAACTCCTCAATGCAGAGGAACCTAATAAGAGACTTACCTTCCATGAGCCCCCTTCTAGGAATCCAGATTCCATAACACTGACCAGAGAAGAAACGAAGATTATCAAGAGCCTGGAGAACAAAAAGACATCAGGCGAAGGTGGAATAGTAGCGGAGGTGTGGAAAAAGGCAGATGGACAATCTTTATAGGAAGTGCACTAGTTAATACAGGAAATATGGGTAACGGAAACCTTACCAGAATGTTGGACCGCTTCTATAATCCATCCTCTTTACAAGAAGAGTAGTAAGACTGTTCTTGACAATTGAAAAACATAGCTCTGATATCTATCACCTACAAGATATTTACTAGAGCCCTGCTAACTAGAGCCACCAGTGAACTTGACTTCTATGTAGGTGAATGTCAGGCTCGCTTGCGAAATAGCAAATCTTGCACAGATCAAATACAAAACCTCATGACCGTCCTTACATATCGGTTTCGTGACACATCCGTGGGTTGTCATCCTAGTGTACTTTCAAAAGGCAAACGATTCGTTTGACATGTAGACACTGATCCCCACCGTACGACAACTTGGACCACCGGCCTAGTCCAGGCCACTCTGAGGAACATCACCTCCAAAGTAAAATTTGGAAATGAGCTCTATTGTAGTTTCTTAATTCAAACTGGAGTTCGACAAGTTGCTGACCTCTTGAGCATGTTCTTCAGATGCATACTGGAGAAGATTATATCAGGGAATGGTTTTGCGCTCTACCACTGGGAACTGGAATGAAAATTGGGAACAAGAAAGATAACCTCAATGCACTCTTGAAACATTCCTGGTAGATTACAACTGTGTCCCGGACCGAGACTCGAATTCGAGACCTTTGCCTTTCGCGGGAAAGTGCTCTACCATCTGAGCTACCCAAGCACAACTCACGCCCCGCCCTTACAGCTTCGTCTCCTACCTTCCAAACTTCACAGAAGCTCTCCGGCGCAGGAGATGATCGCCAGTTCTTTTGAACTGTTATACGTAGAAGTAAATCGCTCGCTGCCGGACGCTGCTAGCCGGATTGAGCTGGGCTGGCTTGTGTAACGCGTGCAAAACCAGTTCGGCCCGGTGTCGCCAGATACCGCTCTAGTTGGGCCGGCCATCCAGGCTGTGGTCTCCAGGGTTGGCCATTTCCGCTACTAGGCTCTCAGTGGGTCACTAACCACGGCAGAGGCCAAATCCGTCGAGTGACTTGCTAGCCTAAATAGCCTACAGAGACAAAACGCAGAGGATATCACCTAAAACTTCCGGGCTATTATGCCATGCTCGATGTGTAAAACTTTCTGTGCGACTGCGGGAGACATTTTCAGAGGTAAAACGGCGGACGGCAACCAGAACCTGAGGGAGCGCCGGATATATAGGCTATGTAGAGGGCACCAAGGCTGTCATTGAGGTCGGCTACGGAATTAGCGCTGGTAATTCCAACATTCCCTGATGAAAATAATAGATTGTCACTCTTACGTTGCAGTGTTGACATCCAAATTTTATCTACTTTAAGACCTGCGATGTTTTCGATATGACGCTTGTCTCAGTGAATTTTATTTCGTGATCACCCTCTCGGTAAAGGTGTACCGCCAAGGCCGATTTATCCGTATGTGACAGTCGGTAATCCCTCTGGTGTTCAACGAGAGGGGTGTTAACACGTCCTTTTGTGGTACCAGTATGAGCCAGTACACAACTACAAATCTTAAACATTCTTAATAATCTCCTAGCCGACGACACGTGATAGACAGTGGTATCCTCTACAATGCGTATATACTCGGCGCTCCCTCAAGTTCTGGTTGTAGTTCGCCACTTTCCATCAGAAAATGTCTCCCGCAGTCGGAGAGGAAACGTCAGGAGAAGGTTTTATACACACATCAAAAACGTTTTGCATCACCAAGGTTCCAAGACTCCCGGACCCTGAACAGAAACTTGAAATAGAGATCAAAATAAACATTTCCGCAATTTTTATTGCTCGTGAAAATTACACATTGCATGTTGTACCACTGTACAACTAGACCTTCAGAGGTGGTGGTCCAGATGTCTGTACACACCGGTACCTCTAATACGCAGTAGCAGGTCCTCTAGCACTGATGCATCCCTGTATGCGTCGTGGCATACTATCCACAAGGTCATCAAGGCACTGTTGGTCTAGATTGTCCCACTCCTCAGCGGCGATTCGGCGTACATCCCTCAGAGTGGTTGACGGGTCACGTCGTCCATAAAGAGCCCTTTTTAGTCTATCCCAGGCATGCCTGGAGAACATGCTGGACACTCTAGTCGAGCAATGTCGTTACCCTGAAGGAAGCCATTCACAAGCTGTGCACGATCGAAGTATGAATTGTCGTCCATGAAGACGAATACCTCGCCAATATGCTGCCGGTATGGTGGCAATATCGGTCGTAGGATAGAATTCACGTATCGTACAGCCGTTACGGCGCCTTCCATGACCAGCACCGGCGTACGTTGGCCCCACATAATGTCACCCCAAAACAGCAAGGGACCTCCATCTTGCCGAGTGTCTGACGCGTTACGCCTGACCAGAGTCTGCGTCACTCATTGGTGAAGAAAAAGTGATGCCAGTCCTGACAGGTCCAATCGGCATGTTGTTGCGCCCATCTGTACCGCGCTGCGTGGTGTCGTTGTTGCAAAGACGGACCTCTCCTTGAACGTCGAGAGTGAAGTTGCGTATCATGCAGCCTATTGTGCACAGTGTGATTCGTAGCAGGACATTCTGTGGCTGTTCGAAAAGCATTATTCAACACGGCGGCGTTGCTGTCAGGGTTCCTCCGAGCTATAATCCGTGGGTAGTTCTGTCTCTCTGCAACTTATACATGTGCAAACAACATCGCTTTGTTTCACTCCGAGATCCCTCGATACTTCCCTTGTTGAGAGCTCTTCCTGGCATAAAGTAACATTGCGGACGCAATCGAACAGCTGTATAGATCTTCTAGGCATAATTGAACCACAGGCAACACGAACCGTGTACTTTCTTCCAGGTGTAATGACTGGAACTGGTCGGCTGTAGGGACCCCTGCGTCTGATAGGCGCTGTTCATGCATGGTTGTTTACATGTTTGGGCGGGTTCAGTGACATCTCTGAACAGTCAGAGGGACTGTGTCTGTGGTACAATATCCACAGTCTACGTCTGTCTTCAGGAGTTCTGGGAACCAGGGTGATGCAATTTTGTGTGTGTGTGTGTGTGTGTGTGTGTGTGTGTGTGTGTGTGTGTGTGTGTGTGTGTGTGTGTAGATAAACCATGGCGTAATAACCTGGAAGTAGTATGCGATGTCAGTGGCAGTCGGGAAAGCTTACATTGTACACTACCTCCCGGGTTCGATTCCCGGCGGGGTCAGGGATTTTCTCTGCCTCGTGATGGCTGGGTGTTTAAGTAGTTCTAAGTTCTAGGGGACTGATGACCATAGATGTTAAGTCCCATAGTGCTCAGAGCCATTTAAACGATTTTTTGTACACTACTGGCCATTAAAATTGCTACACCAAGAAGAAATGCAGATGATAAACGAGTATTTATTGGACAAATATATTATACTAGAAATGACATGTGATTACATTTTCACGCAATTTGGTTGCATGGATCCTGAGGAACCAGTACCCAGAACAACAAACCCTGGCCTTGATACGCCTGGGCATTGAGTCAAACAGAGCTTGGATGGCATGTACAGGCACAGCTGCTCATGCAACTTCAACACGATACCACAATTCATCAAGAGTAGTGACTGGCGTATTGTGACGAGCCAGTTGGTCGGGCACCATTGACCAGACGTTTTCAATTGGTGAGAGTTCTGGGGAATGTGCTGGCCAGGGCAGCAGTCGAACATTTTCTGTATCCAGAAAGGCCCGTACAGGACCTGCAAAATGTGGTCGTGCATTATCCTACTGAAATGTAGGGTTTCGCAGTGATCCAATGAAGGGTAGAGCCACGGGTCGTAACACATCTGAAATGTAACGTCCACTGTTCAAAGTGCCGTCAATGCCAACAATAGGTGACCGAGACGTGTATCCAATGCAGCACATACCAACACGCCGGGTGATGCGCCGGTATGGCGATGACGAATACACGCTTCCAATGTGCGTTCACCGCGATGTCGCCAAACACGGATGCAACCATCATTATACTGTAAACGGAACTTGAATTCAACCGAAAAAATTACGTTTTGCCATTCGTGCACCCAGGTTCGTCGTGATGAAGCGTCAAGGGTAACCGCAGCCATGGTCTCCGAGCTGATAGTCCATGCTGCTGCAAACGTCGTCAAACTGTTAGTG
Organism: Schistocerca gregaria; assembly: GCF_023897955.1. Lineage (NCBI taxonomy): Eukaryota > Metazoa > Arthropoda > Insecta > Orthoptera > Acrididae > Schistocerca > Schistocerca gregaria. The sequence goes on along the minus strand of NC_064923.1, from coordinate 387,446,735 downwards.
CAGATGGTTGTTGTCTTGCAAACGTCCATATCTGTTGACTTAGAAATCGAGACGTGGCTGCACGATCCGTTACAGCCATGCGCATAAGATGCCTGTCATCTCGATTGCTAGTGATACGAGGCCGTTGGGATCTATCACGGCGTTCCGTATTACACTGCTGAACCCACTAATTCCATATTCTGCTAACAGTCATTGGATCTCGACCAACGCGTGCAGCAATGTCGCGATATGTTAAACCGCAATCGCGATGGTATACAATCTGACCTTTATCAAAGTAGGATACGTGATGGTACGCCCTTCTCCTGCTTACACGAGGCATCACCACAACGTTTCACAAGTCAACGCCGGTCAACAGCTGTTTGTGTATGAGAAATCGGTGGGAAACATTCCTCATGTCAGCAAGTTATAGGTGTCGCCATCGGCGCCAACCTGTTGTGAATGCTCTGAAAAGCTAAGCATTTGCATGTCACAACATCTTCTTCCTGTCGGTTAAATTTCGCATCTGTAGCACGTCATCTTTATGCTGTAGCGATTTTAATGGCCGGTAGTGGTATGATTAAAATGAAGAAGAAATGCGTATTATTGACCATCGAAAATTAAGTGCTCCCAGTAATTTTCTTATTATAAAATGTTATCAAAAACTTGTACAGTCCCTTATGGGGAGGGGTTGCGGCGATGTAACGAATATTTCATTTTAATTTATTGTTTGGTAAACGTAGTTGCTAAGGATATCCAAATCGACTGTTTGAAAATTTGTTTCAGAGTTGTCACAAACAAGTTTTCCGTAGGGTGAGAGATTGTGCGATTTTTGGTGACGACAAGAATATCCAGTACTTGTGAAATAAAACTGCTACTTGATGTATTGCGGTAGCAAATTACTCCTAGATTCAGTAATCACAACGGAAACAATTTGACAATGATACTAGAGGTGTGAATGCTCGACTTTATAGATGTAGAATTTGACACCAGCATAACCCCACAGCAAGATCCAGAAAATGACGAATTTTGACTACTAGACGTAGATAACCGAAAAGTTTTACCTATAAATCAGCCCATAAAGTTAGTGGAAGTCATACGCTGTGAGCCTCAGAGAAAGCATCATGTCATCAGGTTTTCTTTGTTAGTAAGATTGAAGAATGATGTCGATAAACAAGACTACAGCTTACAATTAATCTTGTGTACGTGGTGCCACTGAAGAAGGGAACCAATGTTCATTGCGTTCTTTCAATTATTGGTATGGTTGGTCTGGTTTGATGCGGACATATTCTAGTGACAGCTACCGCAATCACTGAGTGGTACTGAATGAAAGCTGTTAACACGCACCTTTCTCAAATAAAATAGCACAGAGCTACAGAATGTTAATACACCGGCTTCTGAAATTTTAGATGGAGGGGAGGGGGGAGAAACTGCTCATGGGAAGCACAAAAGGGACGGGGAGAAATTTTTAAATAAATGTTTCTAAGACAACTTTCTGCGTCAGATTGGAATAAAAACTAGATCTTTGTTTTAGTTCTCATAACAGTCACACGACAGTATTTTTGTGTCAGTTACCTTGTTCGTTTCTTACATGTACGAAATGAAAAATGTCAGAGAATAAAAGCCCGTCATCTGAGAAATCCAGATTTAGAGAGTGGACTTTTGAGAATGACATTTCTGAAAATATGTGTATGGGACTGTACCTAGCGACAAGCAACGCCGACAGTCAGACTTAAATATGTTGCTCTCCTGGTAGAAATTACGTCAGGATTGCCTTATAAAACTTTGTAGGCTGCCACAGAAGATTTTAACTATCCTTCGTACTAGTGTCTCAACAGAACAAAGTGTCACTCACACAGAACTTGTCATTTTTCTCACCAATATTATTTGTTGTAAAATTTCTTGGATTCCTGTCATGTAAGCACAGGACGAACACATAATTGGCTGGCTCTGAGCACTATGCGACTTAACTTCTGAGGTCAACAGTCGCCTAGAACTTAGAACTAATTAAACCTATCTAACCTAAGGACATCACACACATGCATGCGCGAGGCAGGATTCGAACCTGCGACCGTAGCGGTCGATCGGCTCCAGACTATAACGCCTAGAACCGCACGGCCGCTCCGGCCGGCGATGAATACATAATATTCTCACGGCTTGCGACTGATTTCAAGAACATTCCGGACAATTAGAAGCAATGGTTCAGCTGCCCTTATCATTCATCGAACATTTATGTGACAAAATCGAGAGGTCTGTTCATGCACAAAATGCTGCACCGGCTACACTTTTGCAATTATGAATGGGTATGGAGGTAGTGTTGTTGTTGTTGTAGTCTTCAGTCCTGAGACTGGTTTGATGCAGCTCGCCATGCTACTCTGTCCTGTGCAAGCTTCTTCATCTCCCAGTACCTACTGCAGCCTACATCCTTATGAATCTGCTTAATGTATTCATCTCTTCGTCTCCCTCTTCGATTTTTACCCTCCACGCTGCCCTCCTATACTAAATTGGTGATCCCTAGATGTCTCAGTACATGTCCTACCAACCGATCCCTTCTTTTAGTCAAGTTGTGCCACAAGCTCCTCTTCTCCCCAATTCTATTCAGTACCTCCTCATTAGTTATGTTATCTACCCACCTAATCTTCAGCAGTCTTCTGTAGCACCACATTTCGAAAGCTTCTATTCTCTTATTGTCCAAACTACATATTTATCGTCCATGTTTCACTTCCATACATGGCGACACTCCATACAAATACTTTCAGAAACGATTTCATGACACTAAACCTATACTCTATGTTAAAAAATTTCTCTTCTTCAGAAACGCTTTCCTTGCCATTGCCAGTCTACATTTTGTATACTCTCTACTTTGACCATCACCAGTTGTTTTGCTCCCCAAATAGTAAAATTCCTTTACCACTTTAAGTGTCTCATTTCCTAATCTAATTCCTGCAGCATCACCCAACTTAATTTGACTACATTCCATAACCCTCGTTTTGCTTTTGTTGATGTGTTGATGTTCATCTTATATCCTCCTTTCAAGACACTGTCCATTCTGTTCAACTGCTCTTCCAAGTCCTTTGCTGTCTCTGACAGAATTACAATGTCATCGGCGAACCTGAAAGATTTTATTTCTTCTCCATGGATTTTAATACCTACTCTGAACTATTCTTTTGTTTCCTTTACTGCTTGCTCAATATACAGATTGAATAACTGCCATCTGGTTTCTGTACAAATTGTAAATATCCTTTCGCTCCCTGTATTTTACCCCTGTCACCTTCAGAATTAGAAAGGGAATATTCCAATCAACATTTTCAAAAGCCTTCTCTAAGTCCACAAATGCTAGAAACGTAGGTTTGTCTTTTCTTAATCTTTCTTCTAATATAAGTCGTAGGGTCAGTATTGCCTCACGTGGAGGTAGTATTGCTCAATATTTCTGCAAGGGACTTCCAAAAATTTCGTGTTTCTGCTCTGTGCCGGGGAAGATGAGGTCCAATACGATATTAGGTGGTATTCCATAACTTTTTTCACTCTAGTGTACACTATCCTCTTGGTTAGGCTACATGAAAATTTATGTCACTTCAAGATGTAAATTAAATATGGTGAATGCCGCAGTGCAGACGTAGAGGCAGGTGCAGCAGATGGAGTGAGCGCTGCATATTAGACCTGTTCGTAGTTAGTAAGCTGTGGGCCAAGTGGGCTTGTTGGGCTGCGTAGGCTGCACGGGTCAGTCAGGCTCATCAGACAGAGACAGGATGGACGAGCCACGCCATTGACGTCACCAGTTCACGAGAGTGAATTGAGTTGACACGCCAGCCCAGTGTCGTCGCAGGAGCGGATACTAAGGCAGGCTATACAGGTCACAACTTTGTTTTACCAAGCTTACGAGACTGAGGTGGGCTGGACAGGCAACACTTTTGATGTGACACCCTAGCGAAATTGAGGTGACCATGACGGGCCAACTCAGTGTCGCCAAAGGCTCGCAAGAATGAAGCAGACAAGACCGGGCACAACTTTGCCGTCACAAACTGACGAGACTCAGGCAAGCTGGAGAGAACACGCCTTTTATGTCACATGCTCGTCAGACAGAGGTGAGCTTGACAGGCCAGATCAGTGTCGTACAATGACTCAGATGATCACTTAAACACTCAATGAATAGAACGTAAAAGACAGCAATTTTTTTGAACCCAAGTCATTGAATGCACAACGGTTTGTACCACCGTGCACTGGTACAGAGAAACAGAAATCCATTACGTAGCATTATCGAAACTTCGTGTTAGATTTAAAGTGTATACCGAACCGGGACTCAAACCTGGGGCCTATGACTGCGCTGGCAGAAGTGAAACTGTGTGGGCTCGTTGTAAGTCATGATTGTATATCTCAGTCCATAGGACATTTGCCCATGAAAGGCAAATGTCCTGGTCTGTCATACGGTTTTGATCTGCCAGGAAATTTCAAATCAACACAAACTCTGTTGCAGAGTGGAAATCCATTTACATAGCATTATCGTTGTGTGAAATGACGAACTCTTATTGTAGGGCAACTTCAAAAGGTGGAGATTCTTGCATATACGCATCGTAAAAGGAACACTGTTTAAATCAAGACATGGCTGTAGTACTTTAAGTGACGACAAACACTGTCAAATATCAGTTGTTAATTAACAGCTGAGACTTGGCATCAACAAGAAATTAATCTTCCTGAAGAAATAATAAACAGCAAATCAGTTGCAGAAATCAAAACACAAGATTTGTATTCAGAGAAAACAAATAAATGGAAAATTCTCAAATTTTTCAATTTCACTTAAACTGAACTTTGAAAACACACTTTCAAAAGTTCCCAGATGCATAGCATCTCGATGTCTGGGTCTAGTATGTGTAGCACAAAAGCAGCGTGGTTGCTGTTCCTCAACTGACTTCTTTCATTCCAGTACGCCGCAGTCACTAGCATCGAGGCAGAACCAGCTTTCATCTGAAAACATCCTCCTCCCTCTCCCCCAACAAGGTCTCGCTTGACACCATTGAAGTTGCTAATGGCGGTGGTTTGGGGTCAATAAAATGTATGTTACCGGGCATCTCGCTCGAAGCTGTCGTTGAAGTAATCGATTTGTAACGCTTCTTTGTGCCAACTGCAGCTCAAACTGCTGCTGCAGATGCGGTACGATGGGACAGAGCCATACACCGAATACGATGGTCTTCCCTCTCGTTAGTGTCACGTGGCCGCCCGGAATCAGCTTTTCTCATGGCTGCATGTTCTCGTGATCACGACTGTCAGGAACTAAGTCCAATGGCTACATTCGTCCCAAGTCTTTCTGCAAAATCGCACAAGGAACATGTTGTGGTTGGCAGGAGAGCCAACACCGTGTTACTAAAGGAGGCCGAAATGCACGCGTGTCAGCTCACGCAGGCTGGCGTGAGGTCTGGAACATGACAAGGGAATTAGAATTGAGAAAAACGGACGTAGCTGGTGGAATACTTAACTTTAATCAATTAATGATGAACGTCGCTCTTGACGTTACATATTTCACAATATAAACAGCACTGGTAATGGCGCCTTGCTAGGTCGTAGCAAATGACGTAGCTGAAGGCTATGCTAACTATCGTCTCGGCAAAATGAGAGCGTATTTTGTCAGTGAACCATCGCTAGCAATGTCGGCTGTACAACTGGAGCGAGTGCTGGGAAGTCTCTCTAGACCTGCCGTGTGGCAATCACTGATAGTGGCGACACGTGTGTCCGACGTATACTACCGGACCGTGGCCGATTTAAAGGCTATCACTAGCAAGTGTGGTGTCTGGCGGTGACACCACAGAGCATCCGGCTTCTTGTAGCTCTATTACACGACCAAGTTCAAACTCAGTGAGATGTTGATAAAGGCATCTTTGCCGCGGTAAAGGCATTCTTCCCTAACGTCAACCCACGAAGTCCAAAGGTAACAAATGCTCACGACCGTCGTCGGCTACAGCGTGTACTTAAAGCAGGTTTGGCCTGCATCCTTATAGTGACGCTACTAGAGCCACTCTTCTGTGACTGGCGCTAAATACTCCTATCACCTTTCGTTTATGCCACACAACTCCTTCTCGGTATCGCGGTTATTTTTCTGTCAGTGTATTTCCATGAGAAATACCAAAAATCCCTAGGAAGGTATTGAATGCTGCTAAGATAACAAAATAATATTCAAATAATGAATAAAATCAAAACAGTCTGGAACATCATTAAACAAGAAATAGGGAGACACGAAGTAGTGTAGTAGTTATACTAATAATGGATGAGGTTTAATAAATCACCCATACCAATTAGTAAACTACAGTAGAGTCCCGCTATTCTGAACTAAATGGAACTGAATACTGTTCGGTTTAGCGGGAATTCGGAATAGATGGATTCATGAATATATCAACGTATTGTCTTGTTAAGGCGTAAATTAAGTGAGAGAACATGTGACACTGACCTTCTAAGAATCATAGCGTAGACACAGTACCTGTCCCTCTCCCTCCTCCGTCCCAAACACATTATTGCCAAGTTAAGCTTTGTTTCGTGAGTGTTGAGTTACTTTAAGGATTTTACCTGTCGCGTGCAAGTGCTCTACCTGCTGAGCTACCCAAGCAAGCTAAACCAGTTCTCACAGCTTTGCTTCCGCCACTACCGCGTTTCCTACCTTCTAAAGTTCACAGAACGTCTCCTGCGAAACTTGCAGAACTAGCACTCCTGAAAAGGGTATTGCGGAGACATGGCTTAGCCACAACCTGGGTGATGTTTCTAGACTGAAAACTTGGAGTGTTAAAAAGACTGGACAAGGGAGAAAGTGCTACTAAATTATAATTTGAATATTGTATCGGAAAAGTAACGATTAGTGATGGCAAAAAAAAATCGCGTTAAAATTGAGCATTTTTGCTCCACTTCAAGTGAAGCTACTCTTGGTATTAAAGTTTGACGAGGCCGTATTCTTGTGGTTCACTCAAGAAAGACAGAAAGGAATCTCCATTCCTGGTCCTTTGATAAAAGAAACGGTGCTTCAATTGAACAAGCTTCTGGATGGACTCATTATTTTCAGCTAGCTGTGATTTTTTGGATCGTTATTAGGAAAGATGGAATTAGACAGCTTACGACTGCTGAGGGGAAGATATCAGATGGCAACGAATCAGCTGCAATCACCTGCAGAATTTAAAGGCCTTGTTTTTCCTCAAAACTGCTCACAGCAGCAAGTTCACAACGTGGATAAAACCGGACCAAAAGTCTTGCTTCGCAAGAAGGGAAATGAACAAACAACGTCTAACTGTTGTAGGTTGTAGCAACGCCTCTGAAGCCAACAAACTTTCGCTGATGGTAACAGGTGAATCGGCGAAATCTCGAGCGTTCAAAAATATCAGCATCTGCTCACTTCCTATTGATCATAAGAATCAAAAAAATGTTTGGATGGTGCCTGAATTGTCCAATGAATGGTTTGAACACCAATTTGTCTCTGAAGTGACTTCGTTCAATGGAGAAAATGTATTGCCTAATCGTGCTCTGCAGTTGACAGGCAACAATCTGTCCCACCTAGAAGAAACGAAACTTGTTTGTGGAGACACCAAAGCAGTTTTTCTGCCCCGAATGTAACTTCAATTCTGCCCATGGTGTGTTGCAGGTCATTAAACAAAAATACAGAAAAATGCTGCTTCGCACCTTACTTGAAGAGGATGGAAATGAAACGACAATCCTGCAGAAACTTCAGAAAATTGCAATAAAAGATGTGATTTACTGTTTGGCCGAAGCATGGGATACCACCAGTAAAGGCGCCTTACAGAAATCATGGAGAAGTCTCTGGTTATATTAAAATTTTTTGAAACAATTTTTGCTCCAGTGGAAGTCTGTGGCCTTGTACTAGTTAAGAAAATCCCTCGCTCTAAAGACGCAGAAGACAGCTGTGCTGAGGATCGGATTACTGCTGACAGCAGTGGACACCAGGAGTAGGGAGATGAAGGCGTCGTAGCAGTGGTGCAGAGCTCATCATCTCAGATCGGCTCGGAGGAAAGCGAGGAGGAGGTGAACGCTCAAATTAAACTCATGTCACATACGGACCTCGCCTTAAGCTATGTCGAACAGCAGGCTTCAACACCAAATAATGTTACGTCCACGCTGTGATGGCGGAACATTGCATCCTGGAGTCGATTCAGAGCTGTTCATCAGAAAAAAAGATTCACTTTACTTTTGAAATACATGCAAATTGGTTATTTTTTGGTTTATCAGTGATTAAAAATGATTATGCACAACTGCATAAATGGAGGCCATATGTCTGCATGTATTGTACTGTAAGTAGCCAACTTTCATTCCAATATAATTTCAAACGTTTTCACCAAGGTCGGGCTCTGTACATGTCTCTATCTAACTTATTTTCATAATAACAAATGCAATTTTTTACGAATGCGTTTTAATTTTTCCTGTTTTTAAGTTAAAAATACCGGTATTTTCTATAAACTCTGTTCGGAATAGGTGGATTTTCGGAATTACAGTGTTTGGAACACAGTGACTTTACTGTATATGAATAAATATTTTCCTAGTACTGCAGTAAAATTACAAGAAAAATTCATAGAAACAAATATAACACCCATTAATAATTATGCAGTATGTGTAATGATGTTATTACCAACCACACGGCGTGAAGTTAATAAAACTGTACGAAATCTAATAAATACAATGTCAGTTGGCTTAGATGAATTACCAGTAACTGTGCTGAAATAATGCATGGAGAGTACAACTCACTTAACACACGTAATAATTGAGTAATTCGCATTAACGAAATTTCTAGGTTATCTAAAACAGGCAAGAGTTCTACCCTTGCAGAAGTAAGGTAATGCAGAGGACAAAGAGTGCTACCGATCAGTTTCCTAGCTGTTTTCATACGCAGAAAATACCAAAATTAATTATGAAAGATAATTAATGAATTATTTGGGGAAATACAGTTTTTAAGTGACTCACAGTTTGGGTTTCGAACTGATAGACGTAGAAAATCAGCTAAAACAGAATCCAAAAACGTGATACTTGACGCTGTTGACAAGTATGGGTGTTTCACAAGTATGGTTCTAGATCTTTCTAAGGCCTTGGATACTCCTGCTCATAATATTCCACTAAACGTGCCAGAATCATTAGGAATAAAATCATAGCTGAAGACTGGTTCCGAACATACCTAGAAGATAGAGCACAAAGTATAGAGATACCAAAAAATCACGTAGGACTAAACTTAAAGTGAAAAGCTTATCAGAAACAAAATTAATTAATCTTGGAGGTCCTTAGAGTGTTACAAATAGTATTTCTAATATACATCAATGAGATTCCCAATGCAGATGGTTACCGGGAAAATATTGTCTTTGCTGATGGTGTTACAGCGAACAAGAAAACAAAGGAGCTCATTCACGAGCAAGAAAATGAAACCATCAAGGAAGTGCACAGTTAGATAATATGCAGTAAAATGATATTGAACATAAAAATAAATGCCACAAATTTGAAGAGATCAAATGATATTGTTAAATTATGAGTAGATGGTATTTGTGTAGACTGCATAAGAAATTTGTGTATAGAAATGAATAATGATTCTCAGTTGAAATGGTGTGTACATAAAAAAGTACTTGGAAGCAGAATGTTGTCAGCATGTTATACCCTTAGAGCTCATTCATTAATGTATAGATCCAATGTCTTTTAGTTTACTTACAACTCATATGTACTCTCAATTCTTGGCCTGGAATTCTTTTCTAAAGACGAAATGCACAAAACATGAGCAGAAAAAACTGTAAGAATGCCAACTAAAAACAACTGAAAAGCTCATTGTGAAGCTATGTTGAAAACACTGGAGATTTTCAAGACACTAACTGACTTCATTTACCAAAATGTTGTAAACATAAAAATAATTTTCATATTTACTTCACAAATAGTTGTGTACCCTAGAACATGAGTGGTAGACTAAGCTTAAAATTGCCAAGAAAGAGTAAATAACACACAACCATATAGGAATAGACTACAAACAGATTGAAAAATTCATACAGGAACACTATTCATGTCTCTTACAAAACTGAGGAATTATCAACGACTATAAAAACACCAGCCAATAAATAACAAGCAAGTGCTGATGAACTATTGGAGATTATCATTAAAGCAAATTTAGTACTTATTGTAGAACGATTAACAGATATTTACAGCTCACCACTCATGAGTGGTACTTTTCCAAAAAAAATCGGAAAGTAACACCACTGTAAAAGAAAGGAGACAAATGTGAGACTGGAAACTATTCCTTTGTATCAGGTATATCCAGCTATGGAACAAATAGTTGAGAAACTCTCTTAGGAGACTAACAGCGTTCTTAAAGAAATAAACGATCATAAGTGATTCACAACATAGATTCAGAATATGCTGGTTAACTCAGTCAGCTGTTTCTGCCTCCCTACATGAAATACTGACTTCAGGAGAAATAAGCAACATGTGTCTGGCATATTCCTTGTCTTTAGTAAAGCTTCTGAAATAACTGAGAATGATATTCTGTTGTAGAAACTAAATAATTATGGATACATTCTTACATCCATGATCCTCAACAGATCACTCAAATGAAATACAACGATAGAAAAACACAAATATTATAATTTTTATAGTAATGCTTAAAAGGCCACATATGGAGGCCCTCAAGGATCAGTTTGTGTGCCGATACTTTTTACTCTTTATGTTTACGATTTATCAGAAAAATTAATTAATGAAAACAAAGCACATTTTGCAGATGACAATAATATTCTAATTAAATCCTGTGATGAAGACATCCTACAAAACATAGTTAAACACACTGGATCAAACCTGATACAGTAATAACATATTCTAAGAGGCAGTGACAGTCAAGTTTTACAACTCACAGAAACTCCACATTGCACCGATTTTTAACATTGGCGAAAAAATTATCTCTTCCGTGAGTGAGATAAAATTTTTAGGTCTACATATTCAGGAAAACAGGAAATGGGAGGTTCACTTCAATAATGTAAATGAAAGGTTACATACATGTGTATATGAAGTAAGAATCCTCTCACAAAATACAAGACATGCATTAGTGGTTACAGTGTACCACAGCAGTGTCCATTCAGAACTGGTGTACAGAATTATGTTTTGGAGGAACACCATAAGTAGCAAAAAACCACAGATTACAGAAAAATATTGTTAGATCCATAAAGAATGTTAAATACAGAGACTCCTGTATGTGTATACTGCTCATTCCTTGTTTATGTATTTAAGAATCACTAATCTTCACAAATGGAAGTACCTTAAAAGAGGAAAATATCTTCAAGCATAGCTGTGAATTCCACTCTTATGATATTAGACAGAAGCATGAGCTGCATACCAATAGAGGAAGGATAGCATTCGTACAGGAGTGTATCATGTTAACATTATCTTGTATAATCGCACGCCATCTTATTTGTAGCAGAGACAAAATAGATGTAAGTTTAAAGTGAAACTAAAAGAATACGGCTTCTATTATGTTTCTGAGTTCTTAGTCTAACTGACCAAATATTCTTAGCTATCCTATTCTTTCAATAAAGTAAGGATATATATACCTGTTAAGCAACATGTCCTTTACGTTAAGGATTCAAGGATTCCTTAAATAACATGGAGTTAAGGTGTAGCAAAATTATATAACACCAGTAAATAAAGATAATTATAAAATACGTAAAATTTTTAAATGACTTTCACACTGAATGCTGGCCCCTATTTCGACTGTACAGTGCCGCGCTTCTTCCGATATGTTGGTCAGAAGGTACTCGCCTCACCCTGTTGACCCTGGCCAGTACTGACATGTGGGCTGTGGCTTCCGCCCTGGTGACAGGATGCTGTGTAGGCGCCCCACAAAGCGGTCGGTGACCTCTGTAGGCCAAGGTCTTATCGTAATTGGAGCGCTCCTGGTCTGTTGACAACGACGCCTGGCCATCTGCTCCCTAGTAGGAGTCGGAGGGCGGCTCACACTGTGATACTAAGTTCTGCGTGGGAAGTCAGTGCTGACAGGTGGATGTGCGGACGTCAGATTGACGCTGCTGAGCCACCAAGTCTGTTGAGGTGCTTAGTGCTGTTGGCGGCAGGCGCAGCCCGGTCTCGAAGCCACGGCTTCTCTTGGCGATGCTGAGTCGTCTCACGGTCTGGCGTGGTCCTGGCATCATATGGTGGTGCTGTTGGGCTCTGGCGACAAAAGGCATCTGCCTCAAAATTCAGACGCTCTGTGGAGCATGTGTTCCACTAAAACTTGCACCCTGTCACCTCGCTCATAACAAGAGATTGTCCTGGTGTGGTGACGTCGACCCGCCTGCTGAGGTCTTTACACTGTGCAGTTTTTCACTGAGTGCCGCTAACCTCTCTCACAACCCCGTTAGTGTATATTATACGTGTCCAATTGTTTCCAGACTGCGACTAGCGGCCTGAGGTTAATGCAGAACTTCACGACGGCTTCCTAACTACTTCTTATGACTTTTACTAAAACAATTATTACTTTTAATAAGGGATTTGGTAGTGATACTACATACTGTATGTAGTGTGTGGAGCGATTGGAAATGAGAAATGAATGAATAGTGCTGCATTAGCGTTTTAAATTACCTACCAGGTGATCAAAAAGTCAGTATAAATTTGAAAACTGAATAAATCACGGAATTATGTAGATAGAGAGGTAAAAATTGACACACATGCTTGGAATGACATGGGGTTTTATTAGAACCGAAAAAATACAAAAGTTCAAAAAATGTCGGACAGATGGCGCTTCATCTGATCACAATATCAGTAATTAGCATAACAAAGTAAGACAAAGCAAAGATGATGTTCTTTACAGGAAATGCTCAATATGTCCACCATCATTCCTCAACAATAGCTGTAGTCGAGGAATAATGTTGTGAACAGCACTGTGAAGCATGTCCGGAGTTTTGGTGAGCCATTGGCGTCGGATGTTGTCTTTTAGCGTCCCTAGAGATGTCGGTCGATCACGATACACTTGTGACTTCAGGTAACCCGGAAGCCAGTAATCGCACGGACTGAGGTCTGGGGACCTGGGAGGCCATCCACGAAGAAAGTGGCGGCTGAGCACACGATCATCACCAAACAACGCGCGCAAGAGATCTTTCACCCGCCTAGCAAAATGGGGTGGAGCGCCATCCTGCATAAAACCCCATGTCATTCCAAGCATGTGTGTCAATTTCTACCTTTCTATCTACATTATTATGTGATTTATTCAGTTTTAAAATTTTTACTGACTTTTTGATCACCCGGTATGTCCTCCTTGCAAACAAGTGTTGTACACTAGAGTGAAGCAGAATAAAGAATCACTATTTTCAGCAGTTGTTGTTGTTGTTGTTGTCTTCAGTCCTGAGACTGTTTGATGCAGCTCTCCATGCTACTCTATCCTGTGCAAGCTGCTTCATCTCCCAGTACCTACTGCAACCTACATCCTTCTGAATCTGCTTAGTGTACTCATCTCTCGGTCTCCCTCTACGATTTTTACCCTCCACGCTGCCCTCCAATGCTAAATTTGTGATCCCTTGATGCCTCAGAACATGTCCTACCAACCGATCCCTTCTTCTAGTCAAGTTGTGCCACAAACTTCTCTTCTCCCCAATCCTATTCAATACCTCCTCATTAGTTACGTGATCTATCCACCTTATCTTCAGTATTCTTCTGTAGCACCACATTTCGAAAGCTTCTATTCTCTTCTTGTCCAAACTAGTTATCGTCCATGTTTCACTTCCATACCTGGCTACACTCCAAACAAATGCTTTCAGAAACGACTTCCTGATACATAAATCTATATTCGATGTTAACAAATTTCTCTTCTTCAGAAACGCTTTCCTTGCCATTGCCAGTCTACATTTTATATCCTCTCTACTTCGACCATCATCAGTTATTTTACTTACTAAATAGCAAAACTCCTTTACTACTTTAAGTGTCTCATTTCCTAATCTAATTCCCTCATTTGACTACATTCCATTATCCTCGTTTTGCTTTTGTTAATGTTCATCTTATATCCTCCTTTCAAGACACTGTCCAATCCGTTCAACTGCTCTTCCAAGTCCTTTGCCGTCTCTGACAGAATTACAATGTCATCGGCGAACCTCAGAGTTTTTACTTCGTCTCCATGAATTTTAATACCTACTCCAAATTGTTATTTTGTTTCCTTTACTGCTTGCTCAATATACAGATTGAATAACATCGGGGAGAGGCTACAACCCTGTCTCACTCCTTTCCCAACCACTGCTTCCCTTTCATGACCCTCGACTCTTATGACTGCCATCTGGTTTCTGTACAAATTATAAATAGCCTTTCGCTCCCTGTATTTTACCCCTGCCACCTTTAGAATTTGAAAAAGAGTATTCCAGTCAACATTGTCAAAAGCTTTCTCTAAGTCTACAAATGCTAGAAACGTAGGTTTGCCTTTTCTTAATCTTTCTTCTAAGATAAGTCGTAAGGTCAGTATTGCCTCACGTGTTCCAACATTTCGACGGAATCCAAACTGATCCTCCCCGAGGTCTGCATCTACCAGTATCTCCATTCGTCTGTACGCGTAAAGAATTCGCGTTAGTATTTTGCAGCCGTGGCTTATTAAACTGATAGTTCGGTAATTTTCACATCTGTCAGCATCTGCTTTCTTTGGGATTGGAATTATTATATTCTTCTTGAAGTCTGAGGGTATTTCGCCTGTCTCATACATCTTGCTCACCAGCTGGTAGAGTTTTCTCAGGACTGGTTGTCCCAAGGCCGTCAGTAGTTCTAATGGAATGTTGTCTACTCCGGGGGCCTTGTTTCGACTCAGGTCTTTTAGTGCTCTGTCAAACTCTTCACGCAGTATCGTATCTCCCATTTCGTCTTCATCTACATCCTCTTCCATTTCCATAATATTGTCCTCAAGTACATCGCCCTTGTATAAACCTTCTATATACTCCTTCCACCTTTCTGCCTTCCCTTCTTTGCTTAGAACTGGGCTGCCATCTGAGCTCTTGATATTCATACACTTGGTTCTCTTCTCTCCAAAGGTCTCTTTAATTTTCCTGTAGGCAGTATCTATCTTACCCTAGTGAGATAAGCTTCTACATCCTTACATTTGTCCTCTAGCCATCCCTGTTTAGCCATTTTGCACTTCCTGTCGATCTCATTTTTGAGACGTTTGTATTCCTTTTTGCCTGCTTCATTTACTGCATTTTTATATTTTCTCCTTTCATCAATTAAATTCAATATTTCTTCTGTTACCCAAGGATTTCTAGCAGCCCTCGTATTTGTACCTACTTTATCCTCTGCTGCCTTCACTACTACATCCCTCAGAGCTACCCATTCTTCTTTTACTGTATTTCTTTCCCCTATTCCTGTCAATTGTTCCCTTATGCTCTCCCTGAAACTCTGTACAGACTCTGGTTCTTTCAGTTTATCCAGGTCCCATCTCCTTAATTTCCCACGTTTTTGCAGTTTCTTCAGTTTTAATCTACAGGTCATGACCAATAGATTGTGGTCAGAGTCCACATCTGCCCCTGGAAATGTCTTACAACTTAAAACCTGGTTCCTAAATCTCTGTCTTACCATTATATAATCTATCTGATACCTTTTAGTATATCCAGGGTTCTTCCACGTATACAACCTTCTTTCATGATTCTTAAACCAAGTGTTAGCTATGATTAAGTTGTGCTCTGTGCAAAATTCTACTAGGCGGCTTCCTCTTTCATTTCTTAGCCCCAATCCATATTTACCTACTATGTTTCCTTCTCTCCCTTTTCCTACACTCGAATTCCAGTCACCCATTACTATTAAATTTTCGTCTCCCTTCACTATCTGAATAATTTCTTTTATTTCATCGTACATTTCTTCAATTTCTTCATCATCTGCAGAGCTAGTTGGCATATAAACTTGTACTACTGTAGTAGGTGTGGGCTTCGTATCTATCTTGGCCAAAATAATACGTTCACTATGCTGTTTGTAGTAGCTTACCCGTATTCCTATTTTTCTATTCATTATTAAACCTACTCCTGCATTACCCCTATTTGATTTTGTGTTTATAACCCTGTAGTCACCTGACCAGAAGTCTTGTTCCTCCTGCCACCGAACTTCACTAATTCCCACTATATCTAACTTTAACCTATCCATTTCCCTTTCTAAATTTTCTAACCTACCTGCCCGATTAAGGGATCTGACATTCCACGCTCCGATCCGTAGAACGCCAGTTTTCTTTCTCCTGATAACGACATCCTCCTGAGTAGTCCCCGCCTGGAGATCCGAATGGGGGACTATTTTACCTCCGGAATATTTTACCCAAGAGGGTGCCATCATCATTTAATCATACAGTAAAGCTGCATGTCCTCGGGAAAAATTACGGCTGTAGTTTCCCCTTGCTTTCAGCCGTTCGCAGTACCAGCACAGCAAGGCCGTTTTGGTTAATGTTGCAAGGCCAGATCAGTCAATCATCCAGACTGTTGCCCCTGCAACTACTGAAAAGGCTGCTGCCCCTCTTCAGGAACCATACGTTTGTCTGGCCTCTCAACAGATACCCCTCCGTTGTGGTTGCACCTACGGTACGGCCATCTGTATCGCTGAGGCACGCAAGCCTCCCCACCAACGGCAAGGTCTATGGTTCATGGGGGGGGGGGGGGGGGGGGGGGGGCAGCAGGCTGCTCTATTATCCTGAAGGGTAGGGGTTCTAGTCTTCATATGCCCATTTTGGTTTAGATTTATCGTGGTTTCCCTATATTAGTTCAGGAAAACGCCAGTGCGGTTCTTACTATAAAGCTACAATCGACTACTTGTCTCCAATTTGTCAATCTTCACCTTAATGCCTGTACGTATGAACTGTGTTACTTTTGTTCTTCATAATGAACATATGGTCTTGAAATTTAATCTGAATACCACGCCATATTCCTTCATCGCTGTAAAAATGATCTGCTGATGCATAAACCATTACTGCTACTGCTCCTCCATCTCCTCCTCCTCCTCCTCCTCCCACTGTTACTATGTAGGAGGGGGAGGTGGCTACTTCTACTACTATGTAGTAGTAGCAGTGGTAGTGGTAGTAGCCTCTTCCTCCTACTCTACTGCTAGCATGTAATAGTAATAGTGTAGTAGTAGTAGTGGTGGTACGTTATTCAGGGGGAAAACAGCAACAGTCCTGCACAACTGATCGTAAATGTGGAATAATATACAGCTTCGGAAGTTGCGTACCATCTGGAGAAATACATCTGCGGTTGAATTGCTCATGTATGAGTATACCACATCCTCATTCAGGAGGGCAGTGGCTGAATATCCCTTCCCGCCATAATAACTTAGGTTTTCCGTGGTTTTCCTAAATCACTCAAGTGGATACCAGGATGGTTTCTTTGTAAAGAACACGACTGATTTTCTTTTCTGCCCTGCCGTAATTCTAGTTTGTCCCCTTCAGGTGTCTGAGTATGTGGAGTGGTTGCATTCTCTCTTCTTTGTCCTTATATGCGCTTTCTATTTGATATTAAAATTTCTTACGCTCATCCCAATGTGAGTGCAGCTATTACATGTTAATTAATATATTCTGGACTATCTTCTGTCACAGGTTTTAATTTATTTTGTGTTGTGCAATTTGTCTTGAAGATAAATTAATTTTATGTTTTCAAAAATGTTACTACTCTAATGTGTGAGCTGGTTGTGGTGTGTTATCGTGTGCTGCTGTGTCTTTGTGTTGAATGATGTGTTTTCTGTTGTGCATCGTGTGTTACTGTTATGCGTTGGTATACCAGGATTTTTTATTTTGATGTCCTCTGTTTGTACTTTCCTTTTAATGGTGTCGTGTATTACATACAGAAAGTCACAAATAAAAAGAAAAATATTCTCAGTGACCAAAAGAGCAATAGCAG
This sequence comes from Schistocerca gregaria, assembly GCF_023897955.1. Classification (NCBI taxonomy): domain Eukaryota; kingdom Metazoa; phylum Arthropoda; class Insecta; order Orthoptera; family Acrididae; genus Schistocerca; species Schistocerca gregaria. The sequence continues at coordinate 387,428,931 of NC_064923.1, read as the reverse complement.
AAGAACAATATTCAAACTAATTGACAGTACGCTACAAATAAAAACTAAAAATACACAGATGTAGTGCCTAACCGCACGCCCTTCTTCCGTCGCCACCCCAGCACCATGCACTACCCTCACCCCCTATTGCCCCCACGGTCTCTCAGTCAGCCATACAGCATGTGAGCAAGAACATGAGCAGCATGCTGTTGTATAGATAAATGTTTAAATGTGACATATCAACTTTAAGAAACCTGTCCTATGTGCATCTAGCACAACATAACAACACGTGGATGTAATAAAGAGACATTAAGCGAATATAAGTGAAAAACACAATCGTATATTAGTTAAAAAGACGTTACATTAAAGTGAGCTGCCAAAAATCATCACAGATCTCCTATCAAAATATGTATAATTATAATAATTTTCTTAATTTTACGGACGACCGATGTTTACTGCGTGACAATGTGACGATGGAGAGAAGCGATCTCAGATATTTATACATAAAATTTTTTAAAATATTTGAAAAAATTATATGTAAGGAAACACTGAAGATGGTTAGTATTAATAGGCGAAGCCCATTTGGTACACAGAAACAAAACATTCACTTGCATAATACGCAATTTTCGTTACATAGCGTCATCCATTCGATAGAGCGTAACTGAAGTAGCAAAAGAGGAAAACTGGCTGAAAATGTTTATAATACTAACTCGAAGTGTAGCGTGTAATAAACACCTAGGACCGTTTCGTCAGTAACACAGAATGGCAACCTCTCCTGTCAATGTCATCATAGAGAAATCACGCGTACTCAGTGTCACGATCTGATCAATTCAGAGACCCAAGGACCATCACACTCTTAATATAAATGTCAGTTCTTATTATTCACCGGACACCACAGGGCATAACACTCAAATAATAACGAAAAAGAAAAGAACACTAGGGTTTAACGTCTCGTCGACATCTAATAAACGAAAATCAACACGACACTGAGATAAAAACAGATATGGCAGTCTTATGCTTTAAAAAGAAAAAGAACATAATTCTTGCTCTACAGGAAGAATATCCCACACAGAAGGCAATAAATAAGAACGAAAACGTGCTCAGTGAACGTACGTGCAATAACAGAAGAACAATATTCAAAGTGATTCATTGTTTATCACAAATAAGAAAATGAAGAAAGAAATAAAACATGACACACACGCGTAAACACACGCTCGCGCGCAGAGAGTACCCCCCCCCCCTTTTCCCCATTTCAACCCACTCCCCCAATCACACACCGTTCTCTCACCCTCTACAGCTTCCAAGAAACTACCGTGAGCTCTATAGCATGTGATCAAGAACGAGTGCTGTGTGCTTCAGTGTACGTTATGCGTACAGAAACGTCTAAACGTGACACATCAATTGGAAGAAACCTGTAATATGAGCATCTACTACACACAAATCTTTACATGGTTGCATGAAAAGGTCAAACCGTAATGTAAGTAAAAAACATAACCATATAGTTCTCAGTAACAAAAATTTTTATGTGCTACCAACAACTACTGCAGATAATTACCAAATTACGAACAATCAAATTCTGTTTCCGTCATAGACTACTGAAGGTACCTAGAATGAATCGGTGAAGCACTTTGGGAATACACAGGTAAAACATTCTGTTTCAAAAGACCAAATTTTTCTTATCTGTGATAAAACGTTGTTAAAACTTTGATTTAAAGCTGTTTCATGGGCGGAAATTGCTATTCTGCACCAAGAAACATACTGCCCATTCACAGTGAATTATTATAAATCTTATTTGCTTACAGAAGCGTCATGAAGATTAGTGTAATTGGTATTAAATTATTACAGGAACAGAGGTCATGTCACTCAAATACCTGTATGGCCTCTTTTGCTACGTAGCTCGAACCACGTGTTATCTAACGATTACAATCGTGTAAGGTCACGATTTATAAGAGAACTTTGTAAGATTGAAAGTAAAATTTAGATAAGTCTTTACTCAGGAATGTAGCTAAGAACTGTGATGCACTTTTGTCGTAGTTATTCAGCGCATGTAAACACTCAATCGATACATACTACAAAAATGGATTTATGTATTTCTCCTCTTAAACCACGGGATCGATTCCAACAAACGTGGTTCAGATGTATCTTACTGTCAGGCATCAGACGTTGTGGGGGTAAGAACCACCTATTAAAGCGGTGAAGGTGAAAAAGAAGCATAGCCCCCGACGCGCAGTTTGCAACAAATGTTACACATAATTTCAAACCTTTAAGAAATTTTCTGACAACCCCTACAAAATGATGAAAGGAGAAAAGCTAATCGCTTACTGCTTTTCCGTTATTTAATTGCATGAGGCACTACGTTATAATTTATTCCTTCTTTACTACCAACTGTATTTGCGACACATTTTGCAAATGTAAGCACATATAGCAGTGAATGAAAATATATATTTTTATCATTGTTTGTTACATAGTTCACGAGATATGACATCATAAATGGGGAGATGCGTGAAAAATTGCTACATAGTTCATGATATTTAAATTTGTTACTTCTCTGATATTAACTATATTTGCAACTAATTTTGCAGGCAGTATCCGCATATGCTTTTGAATGTTCCTACGAAATTATATCACGGTATCACACACAGTTGAGGAGATATAACGTCACAAACATTAAGCACAGGGCAACGCACTGCGTGGTACGGGCGTGGCCGCACAGCTGTAAATAAGCACCTGTGCATCGCCGATTTTCTCTGGTAGTAAATTTCTCTCTAGAATACTAATGGCTTCAAACGTAGACGGCGTGCACTAATACATGATAAGCAAATATTGGCATCTGTCGAGTCCCTGGAAACACATTTGTGGTGCAGACCTTTACTACAGGATAGTGTGTTGAATGTACCTCTTCTGTATAACGGTCATACCACATCTGCTATGTGCAACTCTATGATTTAAATGTCATACGAGTGTATCAGTGGAACTATACTCTAACAGACACTTAAAATGTAGGTATGTCTTACTCGATATTTCCATTATAACGAGATGTGGACACTGCATATAATTAATGGTTTTAGTAACTTGCATTCTTCGTCTGTAATACGAGTAATAGTGTGACTTCTGGAGGAAATGTTTTGAGAATGAACGTTAACGTTCGATAGTAGTCACCACCAACAGATCGTACGTAGCTGTGAGACAAACCTGAATAAATAATAATCAAATTCAAGGTGTTGATCATCTTAGCAAAAAACGTTTGAAATTATAGAAACAAAGTTAACTACATTGTTCAGAATCAATAGTCTACTAGCTGTAGAAGTACATCTTTTCAATGAGTCTGCGATAGCTAAATACTGATAGGTGGAAAGTAACAGTAAAAATTTGATGTGTTACATTTAATTTACTTCACGAAGAAGTAACCTTTTCTTTATTACTCCCATTTCTGGAGGAGAACAGACAATTGAAAGGAAAATAACCGACAACAGAAACTGTTAACCCTATTTAAGGAAGTATAGCAGAGAAGGCTGTCCGTGGAGGAGTTACTTAAGGGCGAAAAGACAGTTTGGGAGGGGAAGCCCCAATATAAGAAAAAAGGAAAATAAATAATAAAAAATGGAGGTAACGCAGTGGGTAGCGCACAGGACTCGTATTCTAGAGGAGGACGGATAAAATTCACGCGCAGCCATCCAGATTTATGTTTTCCGTGATTTCCCTGTGTTGAATCTCACCAAGCAAATATCGCGACAGATCCTTCTAAAGGTCACTGCAGATTTTCTTTGCTCATTCTTGCACTGTCGGAGCATTTGCTCTGTTTCTATCGACATCAATGTCGACAGGACGTTAAACTCTCGTCTTTCTTACGCCCTTCCTCCTTGGTACCGTGTGAGAATGTGCAATCTTTAGCATTCCGTCTACGCAAGTGACTTCTTCGGCATATTCAATTTAAAACACGTGAAATAATGATAGTTCGCTTCATGTCCCATGGATCGTTTTGTGCCATAAATCGTTACAGTGTGGAATGAGATATCTTACGTCCACATCACATACTGATTTATAAACATGGCATTACAATAGAAATTTTTCTACAGAATAGCGCGAGTTGTGAATGAGTTGTTTTCAAAATTTACATTGTTGTTTGCCAGGCATTTTATATCACTAGGTATGTGATCAAGAATTGTTGTTGCAGCACTGTGTACCACTTTTTGTTCTCAGGACAACTTTAACATGGTATAATAAATGTCATTTTCCTTTGTGCTAATGTTATTATGTAAATCGTGGAAGAATAAATATACTGTGAGGCAGTATTCATTACGCCCAACCTCTTAAACAAATGCCTACAAGACGACCGTGGATGAGAACCACATTTTACACTACTGGCCATTGAAACTGCTACACCAAGAGCAAATGCAGATGATAAACGGGTATTCATTGGACTGTGAGCGAGTGGTTGTATATAATTGCTAAATATGGAGCTATTTAATCAGCATACTCTGAGAGTAACCAGATTGGTATACTATCTGGAACGGATGCCTTGTCTTTATTGATTTAAGATGCTTTGCTACACCGAGGATATCTGCTTCTATGTTTCTCTTCTTGACAGTTGTTCTTGATTGGAAGTCAGGAATATTTACTTCGTCTTCTTCGTTGAAGAAGTTTCGGAAAACCGTGTTTAATAACTTTGCTTTAGTGGCACTGTCATCAGTGACCTCACCGTTGTTACCACGCAGTGAATGTATTGATTGCTTGTACTCTGCTCAAAGATTTGGAGGTTAGTGCGCCATGCTACATTATGCCTCCGTACGACCTGGACTACCAAAGTTAGTTGTTCCCACGTCCCACCGTATGACAGATGAGGATACGTCCAGACTCAACCTGAGTAAGGTCACATACGAAAAGAGAACACGACCCAACTCCTCGTTGGTCCAGTCCGTGTGCTCGTGGCAACATCGCAACGGTGCCGCTGATGTGCGGGTGTCAACGGAACATTATGTACTGATCGTCGGGCAAACAGACTACGCCCGTGCAGTCGCCTTCCTGCTGTGGAGGGTGAGACTGGATTGCATGCCTTGCAGTCCTTTTAAATGTGGTTGCAGTTGCTCTCCCTGTGTCGACGTGGGCCCTGTGTTGCGTATTGCACTGTTTAGCCGTCATCTGCTGCTGTAGGTGCCCGTGTCCGACCACCTTATCTCCTTCAGGCAGCGGCGCCTGGGATTCCGGGCCGACCATTGAGACCGAGCGGTTCTAGGCGCTTCAGTCCGGAACCGCACTGCTGCTACGGTTGCAGGTTAAATCCTGCCTCGGACATGGATGTGTGTGATTTCCTTAGGTTAGTTAGGTTTAAGTACTTCTATGTCTAGGGGACTGACGACCTCAGATATTAAATCCCATAGGGTTTAGAACCATTTGAGCCATTTTTTTGGGATTCCGGAAGCTACCCATGCACATGACGCAATGCTTATTTTTCTTTTGGGTCATCAGTCTTCTCACTGGTTTGATGTGCGACCCGCCACGAATTCCCCTCCAATGCTAACCTCTTGATCTCAGAGTAACACTTGCAACCTACATCCCAACCTACATCCTCAGTTGTTTGCTGTATTCCAATCACTCTCTTCCTCTACAGTTTTTGCCCTCTACAACACCTTCTAGTACCATGGAAGTCACTTCCTGATGTCTTAACAGATGTCCTCTCATACTTTCCCTTCTCCTTGTCAGTGTTTTCCACAAATTCGTTGCCTAATTTTCAACATTCTTCTGTAGCACCACGTCTAAAATGCTTCCATTCTCTTCTGTTCCGGTTTGACCACACTCCATGTTTTGCTACCACACAATGCTATGCTCCACATATACATCCTGGGAAATTTCTTCCTCAAATTACACCTATGTTGGATACTAGTAGACTTTCCTTGTCCAGGAACGCGCTTCTTGCGAGTGCTAGTCTGCATTTGATGTCCTCCTTGCTTCGTCCGTCATTGCTAATTTTGCTGCCCAGGTAGTAGAATTGCTTAATTCATCTACTTTGTGACCGTCAGTCCTGATGCTAAGTTTGTCGCTGTTCTCATTTCTGCTACGTCTCATTACTTTCGTCTTTCTTCGTTTTACTCTCAATCTATATTCTGTACTCACTACACCGTTCATTTCACTCAGCATATACTGTGATTCTTCGTTACTTTCACACAGGGAACCATTGTCAACAGAGAATCTTATTATTGATATCCTTCCACCTTGAATTTTAATTCCACTCCAAAACCTTTCTTTTATTTCCATTAGTGCTTCTTCGATGTCTAGTTTAACAGTAGTGGCTAAAGACTACATTTCTGTCTTACACCCTCTTCAATCTGAGCACCTCATTCTCAGTAGTCCACTCTCATTATTCCCTCTTGGTTATCGTCCATGTTATACATTACCCGTCTGAGCCTATAGCTTATCCCTATTTTTCTCAGGATTCGGAACATCTCACACCATTATACATTGTCTAACGCTTTCTTCATGTGACAAATCCTATGAAAGTGTCTTGCTTTATCCTTCGTCTTGCTACCATTATCAACCGCCATGTCATAGTTGCCTCTCTGCTATCTTCATCTTTTCTGAAGCCAAAATGATCCTCATCTAACACATCCTCAATTTTCTTTTCCAATCTTCTGTAAATTATTCTTATCGGCAACTTGGGTTCAAAAGCTGTTAAGCTGATTGTGCGATAATTCTCGCACTTGTCAGCTCTTGCCGTCTTCGGAACTGTGTGGATAATATTTTTCTGAAAGTTAGATGGTATATCCCCAAACTCGTACATTCTACTCACTAAAGTGTCTCGTCGTTTTGTTGGCACTTCGTCTAATGATTTTAAAAATTCTGATGGAATTTTATCGATTCTCTCTGCTTTCTTTTATTTTAAGTCCTCCAAGGCTCTCTTTAATTCTGATCTTAATACTTTTAACATTCTGTGTGGTGTCTGTTGTTCTATATCGTGTCTCCCTACCACTTTCGTACAACGACGCTCTGAGAGTGTTTTTTTAGGGAATTGACTAGTTTGAACCTGGGACCTGTTGCTGGTAAGCAGACATCAGACCGCACATGACATGTAGAGTTCAGATGAGTTCAGTGAGACTAGCGATGATATAACCAAATACTTAATGATTCCAGCGTCAGCTCCACTACACTCCCTGTAAAAGAATCTTAATACTAACTAAATTTAGTGGAAGGGGTTCAAGACTTTCCTATTTTTAGTTAGCTGGTAAAATAACGTCGAAAAATCAGTTCAGTTTACCATTGGAAATTATATTCTACTATCAAAACATTGTTTGTAAATTGCACTATTGATAAAAGGAAATGTTTTAATACAGGATGGCAAAAATCAAATGCGTTCGAATATTCCCTGAATGGGTTTTCAAGTTCTACAATGGATCGAAGGATGACCTATGCCATATCACATCTATCATCTAGGTTTAAATTAAGTTTCACAAAAGAGAAAACTATCAAAATGGTCTACAGTGACCCTCAATTATCTTCAATTACTTATCGAACTTGTCGTAAATTACAGTGGCTGATGTGGCTTCTCAATAACTATATAACAGAAAAATCATCGCGTTTCAGGTTTTTACTTCAGGTGGCAAATGTGAACACCATGAGCTTTAATTGACGATCGACACTAGTATTACGCAAAAAGGGGGTGTAACAGATAACACTTCTGCAGTTCTGAGTGAAGCTTTATGCGCTGTTATGCGGCATCGCGTGCATTCATTACCTTGTCGGTGTTCGTCAGGGGGCGGTGGTCAGCACAGCTCCGCTCACCTCGCCGTCTCGGAAGCAACTCTCTCCTAACTTCTCCTAACTATAATTTACTGAAGTTGGTTTAAAAAAAACTTTCTGGCTGTGTTTTCATCTGACCAATCAGTGTCTCAATGTTAACCTTAAGCTCCGCCTACAAAAATTCTTTCTATCCAATTAGAAACGTTATAATTTTCGTGGTGGGGCAATGTTTTTAAAGTTTGCAACGTAACAGAGACGCGAAAAAGTGTCACGCTAAAACTTGCAGGTGGTGTGGTCCTTTAGTGTTATCGTTAAGATCTATACTGTTCTTCTGGAGGGCTCTATCTTTTAACATGGGCTGGGGGGTGATCCTGACGTAACAGAGACGGGAAAAAGTCTCACGCTAAAACTTGCGGCTCGGGTAGCCCTTTATGTGTTATCATAAGATCTATACTGTTCTTCTGGAGGGCTGTAGCCTTTAACATGGGCTGGGGGTGGTCCTAGCGGTTAGCTGGCGACGTGGGTGTCCGCCCCTTATCGTAGGGCTTTCTAACTTAACAGGGTTCTGCTCTCGGCTTCTGTTCTCGTTTCTCCCCTCGGAACTGCGTCTGTCTCACGGTGGGAAGGTATGACATGCATTTAGGCATTCTAGTGTTAGTCTGTGGTGTTCCATTAGCTCACTCGTTACTCGTATTACTTTGGTTAATTTAATGTCACGATTTATTCGGAGGTATGTGACATACTACTGGATTTGCTTATCATGTCAGGGTTTTCATGGAAGGTGTTGGATTTGCCCGACACCTTACATACTAGATCCCCTCTCTCTTCTAAATCCACTCCTGTTTCTTCTTCTGTCACATCAGACAAATATTCCACCTCTTAGAGGGCTTCAACTACTCTTTCCACCCATCCGGTTTCTCCTCTGCATTTAACAGTGGAATACCCGTTGCACTCATTTGATTTCACCGACAGTAGTTTTGACTTTCCTGTATGCTGTGTGCTTCCAATGGTGTAAACTACATCAAAGTCCTCGCCTACACTCGTGGCACTTCGTCCTCCTTCCAGTTTCTCAATCATTCTTCAACGAGTGAAGTGATTCAAATGTTGTCTTTGCGACAGAGCAGCGTAACTGCTCAATGGTTGACACACGCCGTCTGTTCCTTCAATAGCCTTGTGTTGTGGGGTCGGTCCCATTTATCGCTATAGTAACGTCTATATCTCTGTTCACAACTGGGAGATCTCTGGCAACATGCTACAGCACTTTAAATCATTTCCACGGAATTGTTCGTCTAGCTCGCCAGTAAGTTTCGCAGAACTGTCTGTTAAAAATACAGTTACTGTGACTGAGTTGTCGACGAGGGTCAAATGTAGTTTTAGAAGAATGTCGAACTGTTTTTTATATCCGATACAAAATCATGTACATTTTGTAAGCGCAGAAGTAAGCAAAAGTGCCGTTTTTCTTCAGTATATACAAAGCTTGTGTATCTAAATACGATACAAGACTGGATACAATGGCACAAGTTACCTAGAAATCGTACGCATAAGACATACATGGCATATAAGGAAAGTTTAAACCCCTGAAAGGCGTAGGGAGATAAAAATGCATTTTTCCTGGTTACAGTATAGTTTAATATTAATTGGCATTGACAGCTGGCTTGGAAGCGTAACGTTAATTGTTCGTGTGTAAGCTTTATCTTGAGCAACGGCAGCCGCATTGACCCTATTATTCTGATATGATTGCAAATTCTTTACGTTTACCTAATATTGCTAGTGTAACTGCAGCGTTATGTATGTAACGTTTTTGGAGCTGCGAAAAAGGGTCAATTAATTATCGTTGTGCAATTCCGTAGGGAGTAGGCTGCCCCGAGCGTAGATATATTAAATCCAGTAGTTGCGGCGGTTAATTAGGCTGGGAGAGAGAAATGGAAATGATACTTTTGCAAAAAAAAAACCAGTATTAATCGTTTTCTTCCTCGTGCTGATTGAACTTGTACGCCGCTGAACCGAACCGCCCTAATTACGCAGTACTTCATTAGATAATTTGGAGTTTGCCCGGCACCAAAGCGGCGGCCACCGGCAGATATTGGCGGCCAGCGCCGCGCTCGGCGCAGTATTTAAACAGGATATTACTCAATTATCTTTGCCGCTGATCCGTTTTCCGCCGCGAGCGCTAAATTATTAACATTAGCGACAGAGGCCTCTTCGCGCTCCGACCGCCGCGCCGCGGTCCCGAGCCCCGGCATTGATCCCAGCACTGGTGTTTACGCCGGTGTAATGTTGTCGGAACAGGATATTAAACAGCGGCAGCCGGCAGCGCCGGCGGAGTCGCTGATTTATTGCACGCTCCGCCTATTCTCGGTAATCACCGGCACGCCCACAGCGCCGCTGGTTCCTCAGGATCCTGCGTCCCCGGCAGGGCGCCACGTTACACGTGCAGCGCTCCCGTTTCTTTTGCAAGCGTGTAAACCACATGCACACGGCGAAACTAAATTCAGAAAACCACTTCCTATCGACCAATTAAGCTTACGCCAAAAATCAGTGAGATCCGTGGTACAGTCCTTTCCGGGCGCATCCGTTACCTTGAACAGTACACGCAAGGGTCTATCACCAAGAACCATCTGGGTTTAAAAAAATCACGTTATTTGAGATATTACATTATTTGACATATGTGGGTGAACAACGTGCTGTTGCAAAGAGCAAACTCTCAAGTTTCATATGGTTTCCGCTAGGTAGGAGGGTGCGCCCACATCAGTTCTAGTGAAAATGGCATCGGAACAACAGAAAGCCTTTAGTGTTCTACGCTTCACGCAGTGCGAGTTAGTGATAACTGTTCAGCGTGACTTTCGTTCTAGGTACGGTGTGGATCCTCCTAGAGCACAGAGCATTAGACGATGGCATCAACAGTTCCGAGAAACAGGTTGTCTGCGCAAAGGCAAATCGTGGGGCTGTCACCGAGTGCCTCACACAGACGTCGAACGCATCTGCCATAGTTTCACAAGGAGCCCGCAGAAAACCGCTCGTCGTGCAGCTCGACAGCTCAATATGCCCCCGATGTCCGACTGGCGTGTGTTGCGTCGACGTTTACACATGAAACCATACTAAATTCAGGTACTCTGACTTCTTCGCGAAGGTGACAAACATCAACGTGTGGACTTCTGTAATTTTGTTCGTGGCAATATAGAGGATGACAGATCTCTTCCACGCTTAGTGTTTAGTGACGAAGCAAAAAAAAAAAAAAAAAAAAAAAAAAAAAAAAAATGCAAATGGCTCTAAGCTCTATGGGACTTAACATAACATCTGGGGTCATCAATCCCCTAGACTTAGAACTACTTAAATCTAACTAAACTAAGGACATCACACACATCCATGCCCGAGGCAGGATTCGAACCTGTGACCGTAGCAGTCCCGTGGTTCCGGACTAAAGCGCCTAGAACCTCTCTGCCACAGCGGCAGGCTATGACGAAGCAGCACTCCATTCAGATGGAAAGGTGAATCGTCAGAATGTGGGAATATGGGGGTACAGAACAAACACATGAAGTTGTACAACACGATAGGGAGTCTCCTAAATCGGAATAACAGATGGAAATTACCGTAATTGTGCTGGGAAAGTATCAGAGCTCAAAGCGCTAATAGAAAGCACTTATGATCAAATCGTTATTGGCACTGAAACCTGGCTAAAGCCGGAGATAAGCTCAGTCGAAATTTTTGCGAAGAACGTAACTGTGTTCCGAAACGGTTGGCGATGGCGTGTTTGTTGCTGTTACAAGTAGTTTATCTTGTCGGGAAATTGAAGTAGATAGTTCCTGTGAGTTATTATGGGCAGAGGTCATTGTTGGAAATCGGAATAAAATAATAATAGGATTCTTTTATCAACATTCCAATTTATATGATACAATTGCTGAAAGGTTCAAAGAAAACTAGAGTTTAATATCATACAATTATAGTTCGTGGTGACTTGAATTATTGACGCTCGATATGTTGGGGAAAATGGATGTTCAATTCTGGAGGTATGCGTAAAAGATTATTAGAAATTGTGGTGAACCCATTCTCTGTAAATTATTTCGAGCAATTAGTTCACGAGCCCACGCGAACAGCAAACGGCTGTGAAAACACACTCGGCCTTTTAGCGACAAATAATACTGACTTAATAACGAGCATCAAAATGGATACAGGGATTAGTGAACACAGGGTTGTTGTAGCGAGATCAAATATTGTAACCACCAAATCCTCCAAAAATAAACGAAAAATATGCCTATTCAAAAAAAGCAAATAAAAATTCAGTTGACATCTTCCTGAGAGACAATCTCCACTCATTCTAAATTAATAATATAAGTGTAGACCAGATGTGGCTTAAATTAAAAGAAATAGTATCGGCAGCAATTGAGAGATTTATACCAAATAAATTAACAAAAGGCGGAGCTGATCCTCCTTGGTACACAAAACGACTCAGAACACTGTTGCAGAAACAACGAAAAAACATGCCAAATTTAAACAGATGCATAATCCCCAAGGCTGGCGATCCTTTACAGAAGCTCGAAATTTAGCTCGGAGTTTAGTGCGAGACACTTTTAACAGTTTCCACGACGAAACTTTGTCTCGAAACCTGGCAGAAAATCCAAAGAGATTCTGGTAATATGTGATGTTAGCGCAAGAAACAATCAATGCCTTCTCTGCGCGATAGCAATGGAGGTACTATCGAAGACAGTTCTCCCAAAACAGAGTTACTAAACGCAGTCTTCCGAAATATCTGCGAAAAATAAGACGAAATAAATATTGCAGAATTTGAATCAAGAACAGCTGCCAACATAAGTAACGTAGAAGCAGATATCCTCGGATCAGTTCAGCAACTTAAATCACTTAATCAATGCAAGTTTTCTGCTTCAGGCAGTATACCAATTAGGTGCCTTTCAACGTATGCTGCTGCAATAGCTCCATATTTAACAATCATTTACAACCGCTCGCTTGATGAAAGATTCGTTCCCAAAGACAGGAAAGTAGCACAGGTCACACCAATATTCAAGAAAGGTAGTAGGAGTAATCGACTAAATTACAGGCCTATATCATTAATGTCAATATGCAGCAGAATTCTGAAACATATATTGTGTTCGAACATTTTGCATTACCTGAAAGAAAACAGTCTATTGACACAGTCAACACGTATTTAGAGAACATAGTTCTTGTGAAACACAACTAGATCCTTACTCCCATGAAGTGCTGAATACTATCAACAAGGGATTTCAAGTTATTTCTGTATTTCCGGAAGGCTTGTGACACACTACCATACAAGCGGCTTTAGTGAAATTGCGTGTCTATGGAATATCGTCTCAGTTATGTGACTAGATTCGTGATTTCCTGTCACAGAGGTCTCAGTTCGTAGTAACTGACGGAAAGTCTTCAAATAAAACAGAAGTGATTTTTGGCGTTCCCCAAGGTAGTGTTGTAGGGCCTTTGCTGTTCCTTATCTCTGTAAACGATTTGAGAGATAATGTGAGCAACCGTCGTATGTTGTTTGCAGATGCCACTGTTATCGATTAGTAAAGTCATCAGAAGATCAGAACAAACTGAAAAACGATTTAGAAAATATATATCAGTAGTGCGAAAATTGGCAATTAACCCTAAATAATGAAAAGTGTGAAATCATCCACATGAGTGCTAAAGGGAATCCGTTAACTTTACGTTACACGATAAATCAGTCAAATCGCAAGGCTGTAAATTCAACTAAATATCTAGGAAATACAGTTACTAACAACTTAAATTGGTAGGAACACCGAAAGTGTTGTGGAAGGCTACCCAATACTGTGTTGTAGTGGCAGGACACTTAGAAAATGTAACAGATCTGTTAAGGAGACTGCCTACACTACGCTTGTCCTTCCTCTTTTAGAATACAACTGCACGTTGTGGGATCCTTACTAGATTGTATTGACGGAGTACATAGAAAAAGTTCAAAGAAGCGCAGCACGGTTTGTATTATCGCGAAATAGGGGGGAGTGTGTCGCTGAAATGATACAGAACCTCGGGTGGCCGTAATTAAAACAAAGGCATTTTTCGTTGCGGAGCAATCTTCTCACGAAATTCCAATCACCAAATTTTTCATCCGAATGCGAAAATGTTTTTTGGGGCCGAACTACATAGGGAGAAACGACACAATGCTAAAATAATAGAAAACCTAGATCGTAAAGAAATATGTTGATGTTCGTTCGTTCCGCGCTCTATAATAATAGAGAATTGTGAAGGTGGTTCGAAGAAACCTCTGCCAGACACTTTAATGTGTTTTGCAGAGTACCGATGTAGGTGTAAATGTAGAACATTTAATGTGGTTTGTGCAGATTCAGGAGAAAAGGTGTATAGTCCAGTTTTCTTTGACGAGAACACTGTCACAGGAAGCATATATCTCGATGTGCTTGAGAAATTACTCTTCCCACAGTTGGAGATTGATTAGAACGACTTCATTTCCCCACAGGGTGGGTAACTACACAGTGCCATCTGAAAGTGTAGTACTTTTTAAATCAAAGAACTAGTCAGCTATGGATCGGTCGCACTGGACCAAATGTTTCAGCCATACATTACTGGCGTTCAAGATCGCTGGACCTAGCTGTATGTGATTATTTCTTGTGGAGGTTTGTAAAAGACTGTTCATGTTCCTCCGTTGCCAACAAAAATGCATGAACTGAAACTTCACATAGCAGCACCTGTGGAAGCCGTAACTCAAGACATCCTCGCTGCCCTGTGAGAACAGTTTGAAAAAAGAAAAATGGTTCAAATGGCTCTGAGCACTATGGGACTCAACTGCTGTGGTCATCAGTCCCCTAGAACTTAGAACTACTTAAACCTAACCAACCTAAGGACATCACACACATCCATGCCCGAGGCAGGATTCGAACCTGCGACCGTAGCAGTCGCACGGTTCCGGACTGCGCGCTTAGAACCGCGAGACCACCGCGGCCGGCGAGAACAGTTTGAATATCTCATTGACATATGCCGTGCATCTCAAAGACGGCGTATTGAACACCTATGAAGAGAATCTTTTTGAGTTCCCTGTTCATCAGAAAACAAAATTCATTGTATAAGTTTGTTAGTTTCAGGAATATAGTCACGCCAAATCGGATGATTCTTATTGATATACCCTGTATATTGTGCAAGGGACTTTGTAGAACTTCGTAATGCGGGCATCCTTAGCTGTTAAATTTCGTGATGAATGGAGCCAAAATGAACCGCAAGACAGTTGTAATTGGTGGTTTCTTTACTGTCACAATCAGTTGTGCTGCATTAACAGCACGCTCAATTGAATACAGTCACACACTACCGCACCAAGATGTTCGCTACTTTCGTAGTCAAAAATCAAATCCCTGAAGAGGGAGAAACTGGTCTATTGGTAGTTTGTTATATGTATTTCTGGAATTTGTAGATACTCTGGATGTCTAAGATGCTATGCGTCAATTCTGAATTGCTTATTATTCGCGCGTAGTCTGTCGTCTGAGTAGCTGTGTCGCTGGAATATGTGCTCGTTTCGTCATCGCTCCGTGGCAAGAGGTCTGGAGTTTTGTCTTCAGAGGAGTAGTGAGATAGACGCCGACCAGAGGACTCGTGGTGACGTAAAGGTAAGCGCCTCGGTGTTTAAGTAAAATGAATATTGTGAAACAGAAGAGAAAGATTGTATTAGTGATTTAGAATCAAATGAGATGCAATGACATTAGAAAAGCATATAAAGAAGAATGATGATATTAATTTTTATGTGGTCGTATTGCAGTCGCTCTTAATCTGGAACCATTGTTGAATGAGACATCCGTATCAGACAATTTTAGATTTTTTATTAAAGACAGTAAATTTCCCTTCAATGTAATTTTCATGTTTATGAATTATTTGTCTAAAATTTGTGAAAGTAAGAGTTTGAAATCCTTGTTTCCCTTTGTCGGTGTTAATGAGTGTTGTAAAATGAATTTCATACAAGTAACGATACATCAGATAATTTAACATAGTTTGTTAAAGACATATTTCACTTACGAACATTCATCTCATTATTATATAGTATCTCACTCAATGATTTGTATAAAATAGTTTACTTGTTGTCTGGAGTATTGCAGTAAGTTCTCGGCCAATGTAACTAGCAATTTGCAAGTGGCCCATAGAGAGCAGCAAGCACCACTCTTCCAAGCAATTACGAGATAAGGTATTTTCATTTCAGGATCAGTTTGCTACGAAAATGATCAACAAAAAGGGATCATTTCGTAAACAGCATTATTTAGCAGAGCATTAACGCACAGCGACCACTTTGTTCAATTAACGAGGTTGATATTCAAGTTCAGGATTTAGTCAATTTGCACAGTCATAGAAAGATTGTAAAAAGGGCCAAATTCATGTCGTTTTCTCGCAGGCTTATGTATTTGGTTTCTCTCGCAGTTGAAAATGCACAAAGTCACCCGAAGATAAATAACAGTAAACTTACAAGCAACAAAATTAAACGAAAATAAATTTTAAAGGAAATTTTCGAGGATAAGTTGTCTAAATAAATACCACAAACGAAAATAAATTTTAAGCGAAATTTTCAAGGGGAAGTCGACAAACAGTGATTTTTGACCACGAACGTTGCGGGCGTCTTGGTGTGCTAATGTGTGACTGTTTCCACATAAGTATGCTACTTTAATGCATCAATATCTTTTGTGACAGTAAAGAAATGAGGCCTTACAGCTATCTTGCGGTTTACTTTGCTATCATTTTTTTGCAGAACGTTTCTCGCTCCCAGTTATCCAGTCTGGCTTTCATTCTAACCTCTCTGTCGACAATCAACTTTCACGTGCTTCAGTTCGAAGTACAGTAGTACGCACTTCCAATAAACTACTTGTGCCTAAACGCGTCCTTCCTGAATAATTATCCATCATACATAATGGGCAGCCAAATGATAACATGATGGTCGGAAAGAAGTAAATAAACTGTTTATGATTTCAGAACCAGTCGCCATAACTGGAAATACATTTATCCCAATGTGAGAGAAGATGGTCAGTGATGTTTTGGAAAAGATATTTGCGGTTTCCTATGGAACCATGGTAGTACCCAGCAGTGCACTCATCGTCCGTAGTGAATAGTCGGCCGCGAATGTCTTTTTTCAGGGTTCCAAAAGTAGGTAAATTGTATATGGAAGGACTGGGACTGTATCGAGAATATGTAAGGACTTCCCAGCGAAAGTTTTGGAGCGTAGATGAAACAACCTTTGGCAGACCCACACGTAGCCTAGGTTGTTTCGACTACCGGTACGCTTCAGAGGTTTTGCTGCGAAGCCCTCACACGTCCTTCATACAGTTCCGATGTCTCCTCTTACGATTTACTTATTTTTGGCGCCATGAAGAAAGAACCATGTGGCCATCAATCTGGTCTGGACACCTGGGAACAATCATGGCTCTGTAGGCAACCACAAACATGTTTCCACAGAGGCATTGACCGTCATGTCTACAGAGGGATAATTGGGTTGACAGTTAAGGCAATTACGTTCAAAGCGCTTAACAGTTTACTTATTTTCTTTCCACTTGTCTCGTTTCCATTTGACTTTCCCTTATACAACGATGAACAGCACCCAATCATGATTTTCCATCCAAATGTAGGTATGTTCCAAGGATCCGCACTATAACCTCTCCTTTATCTTCTGTAAACAACTGCATCCCCCTCTCTCCCACCTTGCGTACTTACTCCGATATACTGAAGATACTTTGGTTTCAGTTCATCCTACTATCTATCATTTCGACATAGTTTTTGCTCTATTACAACAAGGTAACCTCCTGGTGTAACCAGAAAACCAACAGTCCTGTTAGTATCCAGGGTAATTGTGGAAAACAACCAAGATGCAGGAAAAACAACTTAAACATTCCATCTCAGAGAATTGATGTGCGCAGAAATATACACTGGGCGAATGAAAATAATTTTGAAGTTGCCCATCCAGCCAGCAATGCGCCAAGCCAAGACAGGAAGAAGAGTAGTGTCATAATAGAACGTCAAACGCATGTACAGCAAATATCGTTGTACGTAGCCAAGGCCATAGCTTCACAATGCTCAAGTGAGATGTCTGAATCACCAGTTCAGCAATAACTTCACTGTGAAGGGAACATAACATCAATCTGATAACACTGCAAGGTGCCATAATAACATGTAAATCTTATACAAGAACACTTATCAGCCCCCTGAAGTCGCAGAAAGCGCCAAGCTGAACAACTGGAAGCTGTAGCTGAGATACTGAGGAGTGGTGAAGAAAGCTGACAAGCCCAGGAAACAGGCCGTATTCGGTCATGTGGACCAAGGGGTCGCCATTGCCTCCAATAGACAGCACATATACTTGAGCCGTAGATCCATTCTATACTAGTTCCAATGAGGCACGACTTGTGAGGTGCTGACAACCGTTCACTAGGTGTACTGTATTGTACTGTATGGAACTGAGGGCCGAGAAACGACAGAGAGGCTACGTCCCGCCATAAGACTCAGTGGTTCATAACCCCACAATAGGCTTCAGCAGTGCACTCACCCCACTGTCGCCCCACACCGAACCCAGGGCTATTATGCGATTCGTCCCCCAGTGGATCCCCCAGGAACGACTCACAACAGACGAGTGTAACCCCAATATTTGTGTGAAAGAGTAATTATGATGTACGTGGAGAAAGTGTTTGTGCAGAATCGCCAACATAGAGTAACTGAGGCAGAATAAGGGGAACAAGCCCGCATTAGCAGAGGCAGAAGGAAAACCGCCTTAAAAACCATCCACAGACTGGTCAGCACACCGGACCTTTACGCTAATCCGCCAGGCGGATTCGTGCCGGGGACCGGCACGCCTCCCCGCCCAGAGCTGTGCGTTAGATCACGTGGCTAACGGGCGGGTTTCACTAGATGATTACTACACCAGTATGGTTTGCTGGACTTACACTACTGGCCATTAAAAGTGCTGTACCACGAAGATGACGTGCTTCAGAAGCGAAATTTAACCAACAGGAAGAAAATGCTGTGATATGCAAATGATTAGCTTTTCAGAGCATTCACACCACGTTGGCGCCGGTGGCGACACCTACAACGTGCTGACATAAGGAAAGTTTCCAACCGATTTCTCATACACAAACAGCAGTTGACCGGCGTTGCCTGATGAAACGCTGTTGTGATGCCTCGTGTAAGGAGGAGAAATGCGTACCATCACGTTTCCGACTTTGATAAAGGTCGGATTGTAGCCTATCGCCATTGCGGTTTATAGTATCGCGACATTGCTGGTCGCGTTGGTCGAGAACCAATGACTATTGGCAGAATATGGAATCGGTGGGTTCAGGAGTGTAATACAGAACGCCGTGCTCGATCCCAACGGCTTCGTATTACTAGCAGTCGAGATGAAAGGCATGTTATCCGCATGGCTGTAACGGATCATGCAGCCACGTCTCGATTCCTGAGTCAACAGATGGGGACGTTTGCAAGGCAACAACCATCTGCACGAACTGTTCGACGACGTTTGCAGCAGCATGGACTATCAGCTCGGAGACCATGGCTGCGGTTACCCTTGACGCTGCGTAACAGACAGGAGTGCCTGCGACGGTGTACTCAGCGACGAACCTAGGTGCACGAAGGGCAAAATGTCATTTTGGTTTGATCCGTGTTCGGCGGCATCGCTGTGAACGCGCATTGAAAGCGTGTATTCGTCATCGCCATACTGGCGTATCACCCAGCGCGATGGTATGGGGTGCAATTGGTTACAGGTCTCTGTCACCTCTTGTTGGCATTTCAGATGTGTTACGACCTGTGGCTGCACCCTTCATTCGATCCCTGCGAACGCCCACATTTCAGCAGGATAATGCACGACCGCATGTTGCAGGTCCTCTACGGGCCTTTCTGGATACAGAAAATGTTTGATTGCTGTCCTGACCTGCACATTTTCCAGATCTCTCACCAATTGAAAACGTCTGGTCAATGGTGGCCGAGCAACTGGCTCGTCACAATGCGCCAGTCACTACTCTTGATGAACTGTGGTATGTGTTGAAGCTGCATCGGCAGCTGTACCTATACATGTCAGCCAACTTCTGTTTGACTCAATGCCCACGTGTATCAAGGCCGTTATTATGGTGAGGAGGTGGTTGTTCAGGGTACTGATTTCTCACGATGTATACACCGAAATTGCGTGAAAATGCAATCACATGTCAGTTCTTGTATAATATATTCGTCCAATGAATACCCGTTTATTATCTGCATTTCTTCTTGGTGTAGTTATTTTAGTGGCCAGTAGTGTAGTTGTTGTGAGCTGCCGACCTCTCCCCCACTAATGGGATTTCTTGTAGTCTTATACAATTGGCTCCTGGGGGCCAAACTGATGTATTTGGCATACTGCCAAATTGTCAACATACTGGATAGGTGAGCTAGCTACTGCTGCCTTCTGGCTTGCATCCATCAACGGATACTGGCGCCCACGGCTTTCCTCTGGTGGAGGTGCCATGAACTAACTTTGCACCACCACCGCCGTCCCTTGCAGATATGCTGAAAGCTTAGTGGGGCACTCGTTAGACGAGTGCGTCTTAATGAAACTAGACGCCGAACTCTGGGGCGTCTCTGCTGGGTCAGGCATCTTGCACGCCGCCGCTGCTGCTGTGTTAGCAGCTGTGATCCATCCGACAGCCTGTTGATCGCTGCGGTTGAGGTCGTGTCAATCCTGCGAGATCCCTCTCTAGCCTTTGCTGGTGTCGCAGTAAAGACGATCCAATTGCAAAATGAAAAGTAATAAATGTTTAGATGTTTAGATGCTGTCTCATTATCACCCAGCACACATCAGGCAATCACCATGCACTCCTTAATCCATTATCCAGAATCCGTGAATCCTTATGTGTCACCATCTGAATAATGCACTAAAATATCAGACTAACCACCAACCCAAACTTTCCTGTAACTCTTACTCACTAATCATTCAGAAATTACAATAGACTAAAACTCATGAGAAATATATCACCCATACATATAAGACTGTCATCAGCCAACGCTTTTCTACGCCAAAATGTCATTGAATTCTATCCCACACAACTCTTGGAACGGCAGGTACTTCGCCTTACTTCCATATGTGAATACCTTCTCCCAGTCGTTGATGTGTCAGCTCTCACACCTCCTCAGCTAGAACACCTGCTGTCGAGCTCGGATCTACGGCACCCGTCGACGCTCTGCGTTCGGGATGAATGGCGAACTGCATTCTGTGCATCCACCGTCGGGCTCTAGACGCTGCCGATGCCGAGGAGGCAAGTCCACGTGGGGTAATCTAGGGTCTTCAGCTAATGTGGCGTGAACAGAGTGTTCCTCAGATTGTCATTGTGCATTGAGCTGTACAGATTCTTTAAAATCACAATTGCAAAATGAGCTGGCCCATTTTAACAACTTGTTACCGTCATACTTCACAGCAGGGTAACAGAGAGGTAGCACTCAGCAATACCTGACTTGATTGTTCCTTATATGTGTGCCGCTTGTGTCCCGCACATCTTTCATGTGTAGTCTCGATGGTATTACCAACGTACCTTCTACCGCATTGATACTGGATGGAGCAGGCTTCTGATTTTTAGAGTCCCCAGACGTCAAGGCTTTTGACTTAATCGGCAGGCGAAATACACGCTTCACGTAATGTTCCTGAGTTCGATAGCATGAAAGAGGAGGAGCGTATGACGACTCGCAGAGGAAGACAAGTCATAAGGACCTCTAAAGTGGGCAACAAGTCAGCTTGTGGAAGTATGATAATATTTGGATGACGACACCCAGGTTAGTACCTGAGAACAATACAAAATCATACCATGCTGGGAAAATGTAAACTAACACAGAAATAATGGTATCACAAATGAACTGAACTTCGACAGAGTAAAATAAAAGTTACAAAAAAGGAAGATATTGTGGAATGAACATCTGGAGCGCCATGTGCGGAATTCGCCTGTATATAGTGTGTCAGGAGAGACAGAGCTGCCAGTATGAAAGTTGGCAGGGAGTATTGAGTTGTGAGTAGAGAAGAGCATCGATCGGTGCAGAAACATTGTATGTCCTAATGTGGACTAGTGACTGGATGTGAACTCAGTAACAAATCCATTGGAGACATTTCAGGCTGCCCAAGTCGACTGTTGGTGATTTGATTGTTAAGTGGAAACACAACCGCAGCTAAACCTAGACTGTGCAGACTCACGCACTGACGGATAGGAACCCTCCAGCATTGCGGAAGGTCGTTGTTAACAGTCACATGTAATCAGTGGAAGGAATTACTCTTGATCTCCAAAGTGCTACCAGTAGTCCAGTTAGGAGAATGACTTTGTATAGATGCAGCAGTCATACAACACTGTTCTGCCATACAACGCTGCTGTAAGGTGAGTGACTGGAGACGAGTCGTATGGAGTGGCGAATTACGTTACGTCCCGCAGCAATCCGATGGAAAGTGTTTGGTTTGGCGAATGCATAGAGAAAGTGTCATCGTGTGCATTACCAGTAGTGTAGCACAAAGGATATGGTATTACGGTGTGGTATGTTTTTTGTGGGTAGCATGCGGTCCATTTACTGTGCATTGTGTACTGCGTACAATGAAACGGTCTGAAGATGATAATGGTATCATCATGAGAAAACATAGTCAAGAAACATCTTTGAGGTAACATTCCTGAAGCGGGCTGGTCTGCGTAGATTCCCGACATGAATACAATGGACAACCTTCGGGATTAGTTAGACCGTCGGCTTGGTCCAGACTCCAGCGTCCAACATCAGTACCGTCTCTGGTTTCAGCTCTTGAGGAAGAAGAATGATCTGCCATTCCACCACAGACATTCACACAAGTCACTGAAGCCGTCTCCAGCAGAATTGGAGACGTCATAAAGGCGTAGAGCTAAAACAATTCTTATTAATGTCCACTGATAGGTGCCCAGATTCTTTTGGTCAGACACTTTGCCAAGTTTACCAATAAAATTCAAAAAGTACAGTCCAACAGGTAAACGATATCCTAGAGGAAGATGAGGGAACCCTAACAGGCAGTAAATAGCCTAAAATGGGAATTAACGAAGAAATAAAAGTGTGAGGACGAAGGAGAGAGTTTTGAGGCGCCTTCCGTTATTTGTTATGAATTGTAACGTCTGTCGAGCGTGGTGCGTTGCTGAAGTACGAGTTATGCAGCCTTCACCTGCCTTTCGTTTGACACTTCGTGACAGTTACGGTAATTGCTTTCCACCTGGCAACATACACGCACACACACGTTTTCACTGGTAGACGGGTCCGTCACTAGTTGCGACATGCGGCTCCGCGTCTGAACCTGGGACCTTTGAGGGCTGGTGGCTGGCTGAGCCTGTGTCGGCGTTAATCGCAATTACGGCGCGCGGCGCTGTGGCCCGCTTCACGCGCCGGCTGGTCGCGGCGTAGCTGACGTGACAGGGGGGGCGCAACTGTTAGATTACGCAGCCTGCACGGCCCCGCACGAGTTTCGGCTGCGAGCGCGGCCTCTTTGAAGCAAGCGCCAACTGTTGCCGTCAGGTGGCACAAGGACGGACGGCGCAGAGCCCAGCAGAGCCGAGTTGCGGGCGAACCACTATAGCTGCGGTCTGGGGACTCGCAGCCAAACTTCAGGCGCACTCAGCGCGCTCAGGGAACTTCCCTCATACTCGCCGCTCCCCGTGGCCCACGTTCACATACTAGCTGCGTTACTCGCTTCGATGTAAATGTAATGAAGCAAAGAGTGATGCTTCGCTGCCGAGAATGTGCGCAACTTCGAAACACAATGTTAATGACAAGATCCACCGATATCTCGTTCTAGTTAAAACCAGGATTAAAACTTTCTGCTACTCTAAAAGTAACAACATATATACTGAACCACTTGTTGTTGTAGTCTCCACTCTCTTGATGCAGATCTCCGCACAAGACTCTTCCGAGCTATCCTCTTCATCTCTGCATAACTTTTGCAGCATACACCCGTTTGAACTTGTTCTGTAGTGAAACCTTGGTCTCCCCATACAACTTTTATCCCGCACGCTTCCCTCCAGTAACAAATTAAACGATACTTTGATGCCTCAGGATGTGTTCCATTAGGCTACCCTTTCTTCTAGGCAAATTGTACCATAACTTTTTCCACTTAATTCCATTCGTTTATTTGTCATTGGTTATTCTACCTTCCCATCTAATTTTCATCATTCTCCTACAACATCAGAGTTCCAAACTTGCTAGTCCCTTTACGTCCAAATTATTAATCGTCCACTTTTCTCTCTGTGGAATGCTACGCCCCAAACAAATTCCTTTGGAAAAGATTTCCTAGCACTTAACTTCATCACACATTGAATAACATATCGCTGAGATATCCTGAAGAATTTCTTAATTTAATACTACAGTGTTAAGAAGATTCTCTTTTTACCATATTTTCATTCGGTCACTTTCTTCTCTTTCTGCGTGTTCACTACAGATCTTCGTGTTGATTTTAAACGAGCTTCCTGAAAATCGTTAGACTTGAATCTTTGAACGCATATCAAAACTTGATGACATTCCAATATACTATTTACTCGCTTTCTGATCCATACGCGTGACTGCTACGGTCGCAGGTTCTAATCCTGCCTCGGGCATGGATGTGTGTGATGTCCTTAGGGTACTTAGGTTTAAGTAACTATAAGTTCTAGGGGACTGATGATGGTTCAAATGGCTCTGACCACTATGGGACTTAACATCTGTGGTCATCCGTCCCCTAGAACTTAGAACTACTTAAACCTAACTAGCCTAAGGACATCACACATACCTATGTCCGAGGCAGGATTAGAACCTGCGACCGTAGCAGTCTCGCGGTTCCGGACTGAGCGCCTAGAACCGCTTGACCACCGCGGCCGGCAGGGGACTAATGACCACAGATGTTAAGTCCCATAGTGCTCAGAGCCATTTGAACCATTTTTTTCTGGTCCATAGGAGTGGGGAAGGCGTATTAGTGATGCTTTACATCTTGGCTGCCTTGGAACACGTGCGTGTCGAGTGGATAGTATCGGAATGTGCTCAAGGAGATACTCAAGTGGTCAGCCACTACCAAGCAGAAAGACTAGACGGATATTACTTTCTTCTCTGTTCTGTACAAATTTTGTAAATGACTTTAAACTTACTTCCATATGAGTTACAGATCTGGAATTTTGAACGTAGCTGAGAACTGGATGATTATTCAGTACCCGCTCACTTTCACGACACATTTCGTCAGCTATTTCACTGGACTCCTTATTCGGCACTGCTTGTTATTGCACAGGCAGGGACTTCACGGTCCACTTCATCAACACAAGTTTGACGATGCCTCTGTCGTGGCTCACGCTAATGGCTTCTGGAACAGCTTAATTAAAAGAGTCATTGAATCAGAAATCAGCGACAATACTCTTAATAGAAACAGCATCCTACAATGCGGGATACAGCGATCACAAGGTTGTGTTCGCATCGAACGCCGAGCAAACGTATGACCACATAAGGCAAAGACGTCACAGACATCAGTTGGAGTAATAACGTTATACAAGCAGTCAATCAGTAGTCATTACACTTGAAATGTCATAGGATTGCTTGGTCGAAAGCTCGTGGTATTTTAACTAATTGACGCAGGTGGAATCCACAAAACATCCTTTTCAACGCTACTGCCACAAGCCTCTACATTCTTATATGGTGCATATTTTTCGCTTCTTTAATAAAAAACTGGAAGAGTTTAGAATAATATTTGTATCGTGTCCTAAAGAAGGTAAAACTCTCTTTTTCTGGCAAAATACTAATTGCTGGACATTGACATTTTTGTAGATACAACTCTTAGACATATGGTAGAGTCTCAAGATTGCAGTGCCACATCAGCGTCGGCAACTCGCATTGATATCATAGGCACTTGCAATTTCCCGCTACAGTCCATGAAGACGAATGTGAGGCACTCCTGAAGGCACGTCCTCTCTCTCAGGACCGCAGTGCCATCGCACGGACGTCGGGAAAGAGTCGAGCACGGACTCACTCGCCTCAGTTAAGAGACCTGCAATGAAGCAGACAACATTAGTTAGGATACCTGTGCCTTTCTGGTCTGAGATAAAACTGTACTTTTGCAAGTGTTTAACTTGTACTTCAAGAGAAGAGATTATAACTGGATGCACAGTCATATTTTACTGTTTAAAGATAGTTTTAAATAGTCGACACACTCCTGTGGCAATGGATTGTATAAAGTTGAGCAAATTGTTTCATCATTCTTGTAATGAGGTGAACTGGTTTTTCATACGTTGCAGCTCCGATCAGTGATCTCCCAGAGTAATCAAAGAACGTAGAGTTATGACCAGGCGATTACAGTTTCATCAGGCCACCACACGCCACAAGCATAGGTTCGCACTGATAACAGAAATATGTGGGTTATGAGAAGCTCCTCGACCATTGTACCCCATAACTTCCTAACCACCGTTCTTGTGCTACCTGGTGGCACTTTGGAAATCACGGATGAGTCCTTCTTCTGATCTCATGTGGTTTTTTGCAACAACCCTCGAAAATGCTCGATGGTCCCTCTCTGCCAAGCCTTCCTGGTCTTGATGTAGCTTCGGTGATTGCTTTCTTCACAACCACATTGCCAGCACTCGACTTGGGCAACTCTAGAAGGGTTGAAACCTCTCTGATAGGCTACTTAATCATGTAGTCCAATGACTAGTCGAAGTAACTGAGCTCTCCTGGCTGACCTATTCTGCTGTGACTACTTCCCTTCTGATAGCACAGTACTCTCTGCTGACTTTTGGAGTGGTGTCCGTCTCTCATGATATCTAGCAGTCAGTTCCGCATTACATAGGAGTGTATGGATACTTCTAATCAGACAGTGTATTTTCTGTGTGCATGCTTTTTAATTTTCTCGCTATTTTCTACAGTCAATCGCTTGTACTGAAGTGCTCTGGAGTGAAGAGCGACTGCTGTTCAGTGGTGCATTGGTGCGGTGCAAGCTATTGGAAACGCAGGGAGATACAAGCTCCTACGCTCATAGCTCTGGCCACGTCCGAAAAAAATTGTAAATTTGTGGTAAGTTCTTACTGGACCAAACTGCTGAGGTCATCGGTCCCTAGGCTTACACACTATTTAATCTAAATTAAACTAACTTACGCTAAGGACAACACACACACCCATGCCCGAGGGAGGACTCGAGCCTCCAACAGGGGAAGCCTCGCGAACTGTGGCAAGGGGCCCTAGACGCGCGGCTAACCCGCGCCGCGCCACACCGAATTTAGCGCGTGACATGGTTGAGTAATAGTGCTCTGCAGAGGCCAGCTGTCGGCCAAGTAGCCGGCCGTGACGTCTGCGCCCAGGAATGCTGACACCAAGAAGCCCAGTTAGTAGAGTGACCCTCAGTTAGGAGCGGCGTGGCTGCTACATCTACATCTACATCTACATCTACATGACTACTCTGCAATTCACATTTAAGTGCTTGGCAGAGGGTTCATCGAACCACAATCATACTATCTACTATTCCACTCCCGAACAGCGAGCGGGAAAAACGAACACCTAAACCTTTCTGTTCGAGCTCTGATTTCTCTTATTTTATTTTGATGATCATTCCTACCTATGTAGGTTGGGCTCAACAAAATATTTTCGCATTCGGAAGAGAAAGTTGGCGACTGAAATTTCGTAAAGAGGTCTCGCCGCGACGAAAAACGTCTATGCTGTAATGACTTCCATCCCAACTCGTGTATCATATCTGCCACACTCTCTCCCCTATAACGCGATAATACAAAACGAGGTGCCCTTTTTTGCACCCTTTCGATGTCCTCCGTCAGTCCCACCTGGTAAGGATCCCACACCGCGCAGCAATATTCTAACAGAGGACGAACGAGTGTAGTGTAAGCTGTCTCTTTAGTGGACTTGTTGCATCTTCTAAGTGCCCTGCCAATGAAACGCAACCTTTGGCTCGCCTTCCCGACAATATTATCTATGTGGTCCTTCCAACTGAAGTTGTTCGTAATTTTAACACCCAGGTACTTAGTTGAATTGACAGCTTTGAGAATTGTACTATTTATCGAGTAATCGAATTCCAACGGATTTCTTTTGGAACTCATGTGGATCATCTCACACTTTTCGTTATTTAGCGTCAACTGCCACCTGACACACCATACAGCAATCTTTTCTAAATCGCTTTGCAGCTGATACTGGTCTTCGGATGACCTTACTAGACGGTAAATTACAGCATCATCTGCGAACAGTCTAAGAGGACTGCTCAGATTGTCACCCAGGTCATTTATATAGATCAGGAACAGTAGAGGTCCCAGGACGCTTCCCTGGGGAACACCTGATATCACTTTAGTTTTACTCCATGATTTGCCGTCTATTACTACGAACTGCGACCTTCCTGACAGGAAATCACGAATCCAGTCGCACAACTGAGACGATACCCCATAGCTCCGCAGCTTGATTAGAAGTCGCTTGTGAGGAACGGTGTCAAAAGCTTTCCGGAAATCTAGAAATACGGAATCAACTTGAGATCCCCTGTCGATAGCGGCCATTACTTCGTGCGAATAAAGAGCTAGCTGCGTTCCACAAGAGCGATGTTTTCTGAAGCCATGCTGATTACGTGTCAATAGATCGTTCCCTTCGAGGTGATTCATAATGTTTGAATACAGTATATGCTCGAAAACCCTACTGCAAACCGACGTCAATGATATAGGTCTGTAGTTAAATGGATTACTCCTACTACCCTTCTTGAACACTGGTGCGACCTGCGCAATTTTCCACTCTGTAGGTACAGATCTATCGGTGAGCGAGCGGTTGTATATGAGTGCTAAGTAGGGATCTATAGTATCAGCGTAATCTGAAAGGAACCTAATCGATATACAATCTGGACCTGAAGACTTGCCCGTATCAAGCGATTTGAGTTGCTTCGCAACCCCTAAGGTATCTACTTCTAAGAAACTCATGCTAGCAGATGTTCGTGTTTCAAATTCTGGAATATTCCATTCGCCAATAGCACTGAAGTCTGCAGTAAATCTGGCAGGAATGATAATGACAGTCTCCGTGTGTGGAACTCACCCCTCTGAGCGAAGGCGCGACGGGCCACTTCTCCCACACCAGCGTGGCAGGGCGGTGGCTATCCCGCCCCGGTCGCGAATTGGTGCTGGAGTCTGGCTGCTGCTGAAAGCGGCCCATCAGTAGAGGGATGACAAGTCCAGGGAGGACTTGGTGCTAGAAGATGATCCAGTGGTGGCAGGAATCGAAACCATTAGTGATCGCTTGCTGATCCACAGCGTTTCCGTGCCGGCATAGGCTCTCACTGTTGTAGAATCTGAACGGACTATAAATAGCTCTGCTATAATTAACAAGTATTCATACAAGTGAGCGCCGGCTTTGTGCTGCATTCACAGGACTGCGGTGTTCGGCCTGGTACGTTGTGGAATGCATAAAAAGTACTGCTGCCGCAACCGAAATGACGATGCCTTGGTACCCACCAGTAGCTTATGCCTTAGGCAGGTACACTACTGGCCATTAAAATTGCTACACCAAGAAGAAATGCAGATGATAAACGGGTATTCATTGAACAAATATATTATACTAGAACTGACATGTGATAACATTTGCACGCAATTTGCGTGCATAAATCCTGAGAAATCAGTACCCAGAACAACCACCTCTGGCCGTAATAACGGCCTTGATACGCTTGGGCATTGAGTCAAACAGAGCTTGGATGGCGTGTACAGGTACAGCTGCCCATGCAGCTTCAACACGGTACCACAGTTCATCAAGAGTAGTGACTGACGTATTGTGACGAGCCAGTTGCTCGGCCACCATTTACCACACGTTTTCAATTGGTCACAGATCTGGAGAATGTGCAGGCCAGGGCAGCAATCGAACATTTTATGCATCCAGAAAGGCCCATAGAGGACCTGCAACATGCAATCGTGCATTATCCTGCTAAAATGTAGGGTTTCGCAGGGATCGAATGAAGGGTAAAACCACGGGTCGTAACACACCTGAAATGTAACGTCCACTGTTCAAAGTGCCGTCAATGCGAACAAGAGGTGACCGAGACGTGTAACCAATGGCACCCCATACCATCACGCCGGGTGATACGACAGTATGGCGATGACGAATACATGCTTAAAATGTGCGTTCACTGCGATGTCGCCAAACAGAACCTGGATTCATCGAAAAAAATGACGTTTTGCCATTCGTGCACCAAGGTTCGTCGCTGTGTACACCATCGCAGGCGCTCCCGTCTGTGATGCAGCGTCAAGGGTAACCGCAGCCATGGTCTCCGAGCTGACAGTCCATGGTGCTGCAAACGTCGTCGAACTGTTCGTGCAGATGGTTGTTGTCTTGCAAACGTCCTCATCTGTTGACTTAGAAATCGAGACGTGACTGCACGATCCGTTACAGTCATGCGGATAAGATGCCTGTCATCTCGAGTGCTAGTGATACGACGCCGTTAGGATCGAGCATGGCGTTCCGTATTACCCTCCTGAACCCACCGATTCCATATTATGCTTACAGTCATTGGATCTTGACCAACGCGAGCAGCAATGTCGCGATACGATAAACCGCAATCGCGATAGGCTGCAATCCGACCTTTATCAAAGTCGGAAACGTGATGGTACACATTTCTCCTCCTTACACGAGGCATCACAACAACGTTTCACCAGGCAAGGCCGGTCAACTGCTGTTTGTGTATGAGAAATAGGTTGGAAACTTTCCTCACGTCAGCACGTTGTAGGTGTCGCCACCGGCGCCAACCTTGTGTGAATGCTCTGAAAAGCTAATGATTTGCAAATCACAGCATCTTCTTCCTGTCGGTTCAATTTAGTGTCTGTAGCACGTCATCTTCATGATGTAGCAATTTTAATGGCCAGTAGTGTAGAAAAACAGCGCAAGATGTATACTTGCTTATGATAAACCCCTTCCCTCGAAGTTTCCTCTCGTTAATACCTCCTCTGTGTTACCACAGGTGACGTGTCAATGATCGCATTTGTACTAAGATTGCAGTACACTCGAGGTGCCTATTTGCGTCCATCGGCCTGATTGGAAAGCGTGGGTTCTAATTTCTACATCTACATCTACATTTATACTCCGCAAGCCATCCAACGGTGTGTGGCGGAGGGCACTTTACGTGCAACTGTCATTACCTCCCTTTCCTGTTCCAGTCGCGTATCGTTCGCGGGAAGAACGACTGTCTGAAAGCCTCCGTGCGCGTTCTAATCTTTTTTAGATTCGTGATCTCCTCGGGAGGTATAAGTAGGGGGAAGCAATATATTCGATACCTCATCCAGAAACGCACCCTTTCGAAACCTGGCGAGCAAGCTACACCGCGATGCAGAGCGCCTCTCTTGCAGAGTCTGCCACTTGAGTTTGTTGAACATCTCCGTAACGCTATCATGCTTACCAAATAACCCTGTGACGAAACGCGCCGCTCTTCTTTGTATGTTCTCTATCTCTTCCGTCAACCCGATTTGGTACGGATCCCACACTGATGAACAATGCTCAAGTATAGGTCGAACGAATGCTTTGTAAGCCACCACCTTTGTTGATAGACTACATTTTCTAAGGACTCTCCAAATGAATCTCAACCTGGTACCCGCCTTACCAACAATTAATTTCGTACGATCATTCCACTTCAAATCGTTCCGCACGCATACTCCCAGATATTTTACAGAAGTAACTGCTACCAGTGTTTGTTCCGCTATCATATAATCATACAATAAAGGATTCTTCTTTCTATGTAATCGCAATACATTACATTTGTCTATGTTAAGGGTCAGTTGCCACTCCCTGCACCAAGTGCCTATCCACTGCAGGTCTTCCTGCATTTCGCTGCAATTTTCTAACGCTGCAACTTTTCTGTATACTACAGCATCATCCGTGAAAAGCCGCATGGAACATCCGACACTATCTGCTAGGTCATTTATATGTATGTGAAAAGCAATGATCCCGTGACACTCCCCTGTGGCACGCCAGAGGTTACTTTAACGTCTGTAGACGTCTCTCCATTGATATCAACATGCTGTGTTCTGTTTGCTAAAAACTCTTCAATCCAGCCACACAGCTGGTCTGATATTCCGTAGGCTCTTACTTTGTTTATCAGGCGACAGTGCGGAACTGTATCGAACGGCTTCCGGAAGTCAAGGAAAATAGCACCTACCTGGGAGCCTGTATCTAATATTTTCTGGGTCTCATGAACAAATAAAGCGAGTTGGGTCTCACACGATCGCTGTTTCCGGAATCCATGTTGATACCTACAGAGTAGATTCTGGGTTTCCAAAAACGACATGATACTCGAGCAAAAAACATGTTCTAAAATTCTACAACAGATCGACGTCAGAGATATAGGCCTATAGTTTTGCGCATCTGCTCGACGACCCTTCTTGAAGACTGGGACTACCTGTGCTCTTTTCCAATCATTTGGAACCTTCCGTTCCTCTAGTGACTTGCGGTACACGGCTGTTAGAAGGGGGGCAAGTTCTTTCTCGTACTCTGTGTAGAATCGAATTGGTATCCCGTCAGGTCCATTGGACGTTCCTCTGTTGTGTGATTCCGGTTGCTTTTCTATTCCTTGGACACTTATTTCGATGTCAGCCTTTTTTCGTTTGTGCGAGGATTTAGAGAAGGAACTGCAGTGCGGTCTTCCTCTGTGAAACAGCTTTGGAAAAAGGTGTTAAGTATTTCAGCTTTACGCGTGTCATCCTCTGTTTCAATGCCATCATCATCCCGGAGTGTCTGGATATGCTGTTTCAAGCCACTTAATGATTTAACGTAAGACCAGAACTTCCTAGGATTTTCTGTCAAGTCGGTACACAGAATTTTACTTTCGAATTCACTGAACGCTTCACGCATAGCCCTCCTTACGCTAACTTTGACATCGTTTATGTTCTGTTTGTCTGAGAGGTTTTGGCTGCGTTTAAACTTGGAGGGAACAATTTATGTTCAACAACCTTCAGTCTTCTATATTTGTTGTCCCTTGCTCGAAAATAGCATGTAGATCGTGTATCCAGTATGTTACGGCTGTAATAAACTCTTACTGATATTTTATAAACAACTAAATTTACAATTAGTTTGTTTATACGATATGCAACTCGCGTTTTATTAGCAGAATGTGAGAAACTGCACAATTATATTGCACTTTATGAATCATAAATAATCTCCAGGCAACACACTTTCATGAAAACAATACAATGAACTGCGTATATACATAATTACTATTAAATTGTTCTCAATTACATGTCCACATAAACAGAAATTGGTAATGAAGTCTTAATTGACACCGACCGCGGCAGAGTACATATCTGTCTTCCGAGGCAAAACTAGACATTCCTAATTAAGTCTTTACTCATAGTAACAGTGGGAGACAACATGCCTGTCCTGTGGGACTGCCGAACGGGTCCTGATCTTACAGCCGAACCGCATGGCCCGCAATCCAAGTTAGGCGTGATCTGAAGGTCGCCGAAATTCTTCTTCTGCCTTTTCGTTAAGCAGTTGTTAATTATTCTGCTGGTTATTAATACTTGTGAAATAATGTAATGATACTACGCTATTGAAAGGTGCTTTAATATGAAATGCGAGGAAATACGCTGCTTAGTGATTAAAATTGTTCTGGGTATTGTGGCACGTCACTGCTAAAAACTAACAACAATAATAAACTAAAAAAGACTTTTCGGCCGAATCGCAACGGCCTTCCTCAGGACACGACTGATTTTGCATGGGGATAGGTGCTTCTAATTATTACAGACTATCTATGTCTGACGTCACTGTTGTGAAACTTTTAATTGGCCCTCTAATATGATTGGCTGGTCATGACGTAAGGGAAGATGGAAGGAAAGAGGCTAATCGTGGATGTCCATGTCGTCATCGATTGTTAGCTGTTCGCCAATCAGCGTTGGGCTTATGGTCGGCAAGTTTTCCTCCTGGTGTGCGCGGAAGTGGACTGACAGTTGCTCTACAGCTGTTTGTGCAGATACTTCCGTGTCTCTTGTAGCTTCTGCTCCACGACCTCTCGCGGCCCGTTGGACTGGGATGGCCGGCAGCCAGGACGCCGGGAGTTTGTAGCCATCTTCTCTGTTGATGTTGTCACTCTGCTTAATAATTTCGATCGCCTCCCGTATTTTGCGTTCTCGCATCCACGATTCTTTCGCCAGTACTCGGGCTTCCTGGAACCTGATAGGTTGTCCACAGTCACGGTGGTGTTCCGCTATCGCCGATTTATTATGTTGTTGTAATCGTACATAGCGTTCGTCTTCTCCTCCTCGTAATCTGACAGGTCTCCCTGTTTCTCCTATGTAGGTAGCTCCGCACTCACACCGTGATTCGTAAACACCTGCAGTGTTAAGATTGTTGACTACATTCTTGGTGGAACCTATCATTTCGTGCATCCTGTGACTGCTTCTAAAAATCGATTTGAAACCTCGTCGCAGAGGACGTTGCGTAGACGTTAACTGACTCTTTTTACATGTGATACGTGTACCAGTGGAAGCTTCGCTTCTTTGATTTCTTCCCGTGTTCTGCTCCCTTTGGTTTTAGCTACCTTTCTTATGATGTTGTCATTATAGCCGTTGGCACGAAACGTGTGTTGTAGCTCCTTTAATTCTTCTTTGATGTTATTTTCATCGCTTATCCGGTAGGCTCGGGGAGTTAACGTATGCAGAACAGAATACTTTTGAGCTGGGTGGTGGTGGCTCTCCGCGTGCAGGTACCTATTAGTGTGCGTTGGTTTCCGGTACACTTTGTGTCCCAGTTTACCTTCGGCAGCTCTGCACACTTCCACATCCAGAAATTGCAAAGCACCATTGTTTGCAGTCTCATGTGTGAACTTTTATATTTTTGTGAAGGCTTTTTAAGTGCTGGAGGAAGTGTCCCAATTCCGTTTCACCGTGAGGCCAGATAACGAATGTGTCGTCCACATATCGTAGCAACAACTGGGACGTAGCGGAACAGAAGCTAGGGCCGTTTGCTCAAAGCCCTCCATGAAGATGTCCGAAGCTACAGGGGAGACCGGGGAACCCATTGCCACTTCATCTAACTGTTGGTAATATTTTCCCCGCTAGGTGAAGTACGTAGATGACAGACATACGCGCACCAGATCGCATAAATCTGGTGGAATCCGATCCTGTAGAATGCGTATAGTCTCCTCAATAGGTACGTTAGTGAAGAGAGACTTGATGTCAAAACTGACCATAATGTCTGATGGCTTTATTCGCTGTTCTCTGATCTGTTGTATGAAGTGGGAAGAGTCTTTCACTTACGAGTCTGTATGTCCCACAAGACAGTGGTAACTTAGGTGCCAGGTGTTTCGCACCATAATACGTAGGTGATTCTATTCCGTTCACTATGGGCTTCGGCGGATAACCCTCCTTATGGAGCTTAGGTACTCCGTAGATTCTAGGAGGAACAGGCACCTTGGTGATTAGTCTCTTAGCTGCGTCAGGATCAATTCTCGAGTCCTTTACGAGGGCCTTCGTATTTCTGCCTATCCCCGCCTCGCTTAGCAGTTCGTCCATCTTCTTTTCATATTCAGAAGTGCCCATCAGAACCGCAGCGTTTCCTTTGTCCGCATGTAGGACCACAATATCCTTGTTATTCCTGAACTCCTTAATGGTGTGTCTATCTTCACGTGTGATATTGGCTCTGGGTGGTTTTGCTGTTTGTAAAATTCTTACAGTTTTCTGCCTTATCTTTCTGCTTCGACACGTGGTACTTGGTGGAGTGACGCCTCCACAGATTGAATGATCTCTTCTGTGGGAATCTTTGTGGGCGTAACTGTGAAGTTTAGCCCTTTGTACAGAACTGACGTCGCTGCCTCACTGATGGTCTGTGTCGAGATGTTAACCACGGTACGAGCTGTATCCAGACTCAGCTGTGATTGGTGTTTGTTTCCCGTTAGTTCCTCAAATTTCCTTTTCTGTCGACTGCTGACCAAGTACTCCTCCATGTAGGTCTGCTTGTGGGTTATTCGGTCGATGTTATCCCAGTCCTTCGCTGATAACGTAGTTGACAGCCAGAAATGCATGCTGTACAGTTGCCTGTTGTCTGTGAAGCTCCGGAGGTGTTGTACCCTCTCCCTTAATAATGCATGGCTGGCCCGATAGTAAATGGTTCTTGTCTTCTCGTATTGATTTGAGGCCGTACCCTGATGAATTTCGCGATGACATGATGATTTAGGCACTTTTTAAGGAACGCCTAATCATTCAGCAGTTTTACCTTCCTCATCCCCAGCAGTATGTGCTGGTAGTTTTCCTGCCCATACAGGTCACTTAGGTTTTCCAACATTAATAACAGATTACTATTTTGACGCACTACTTCCGAACGCAGCAGCCAATCGCGGAGAAGGACCATAATTTAGGTGGTCTTTCTCACGATACCCGTGCCGAACAAACCATCGGTATCTCACACCACATTACGTCATCCTGCCACTGCTGCCTTCTCAACTGATCTAAGAAGAGTTTCTTGTAGCCGAATATAAAGGCTTCCAAAAATTGGGATGTTCTCGCACACAACAAACAAATCTGGAAATACGGAACTTTTTATAAATTTTTCAGTTTTCGTCTCGCAAAAGCCATACTATTCCACGATACCCCGACATTACACAACCATTGCAGTTGTGATCCTATTTTACAGTTTGCGTAACTGGTATTATCTGGAACGATAACTATCAGGCCAGTGTTGTCTGGAGAAGCAGCATACCTGAAATGTGCTATTCATGGTAGTTTAAGCATTACATTCAGTTTTAAAGGCAACCTGTTGTCCGTATATTCAAATAAGACTATATGAGGTTCAAGGTTTATAATACTCATTAGTCAGATATCTAAGATCAGTGACTCTTAGAGCGATTTAACGAGGACATTCTTAACATAATGATCAGCGAACATCTAAAGTTGGCTTTAATAAACATATAAAAAACTTGCATCACTTCCGTTCCAAGAGTTCCGGAACCAGAACAGAAAATTGGAATAGAGATCAACATAAACATCATTTCCGACTTTTTATTGCTCTTGAAAACCACACATTGCATGTTGTACCACCATACAGCCAGACATTCAGAGGTGGTGGCCCGGATTGTTGTAGGCACCGGTACCTTTTGCATTGATGCATGCCTGTATTCGTTGTGATGTACTGTTCACAAATTCATCAAGACACTGTTGGTCCAGATTGTCCCACTCCTTAACGGAGATGCGACGTAGATTACTCAGAGAGGTTGGTGGGTGACGTCGTCCATAAGCAGCTCTGTTCAAGCTATCCGAGGAATGTTCGACAGGGTTCATGTCTGGAGAACGTTCTGGCCACTCTAGTCGAGCGATCTCATTATCCTGAAGGAAGTCATTGAAAAGATTAGCATGATGAGGTAGCGAATTGCCATCCATGAAGACGAATGCCTCGCCAGTATGCTGCCGATATAGTTGCACTACGGTCAGAGAATGGCATTCACGTATCGCACAGACGTTACGGCGCCTTCCATGACCACCAGCGGCGTACGTCGGCCCAACATAATTCCACCTCAAACCAGCAGGGATCCTCCACCTTGCTGCATTCGCTGGGCAGTGTGTCTAAGGTGTTCAGCCTGACCGGTTTGCATTCAAACACGTCTCCGACGGTTGCCTGGTTGAATGCATATGCGACAACCATCGGTGAAGAGAACGTGATGCCAATCCTGAGCGGTCCCTTCGGCATATTGTTGGGCCCATGTGTACCGCACTGCAAGGTGTCGTGGTTGCAAAGATTGACCTCACCATGGACGTCGGGAGTAAAGTTGCGCGTTATGCAGCCATAGCGCACAGTTTGAGTCGTAACACGACTGGCTGCACGAAAAGCATTATTCAAAATAGTAGAGTTGCTGTCAGGGTTACTCCGAGCCATTATCCTTACGTAGCGGCCATCCATTGCAGCGGTAGCCCTTGGGCGGCCTGAGCGAGGCATATCATCGACAGTTCCTCTCTCTCTGTATCTCCTCTACGTCCAAACAACGTTGCTTTGGTTCACTCCGAGACGCCAGGACACTTCCCTTGTTGAGAGCCCTTCCTGGCACAAAGTAACAATGCGGACGCGATCGAACCGCGGTATTGACCGTCTAGGCGTGGTTGAACTACAGACAACACGAGCCGTGTACCTCCTTCCTGGTGGAATGACTGGAACTGATCGGCTGTCGGATCCCCTCTGTCTAATAGGCGCCGCTCATGTGTGGTTGTTTACGTCTTTGGGCGAGTTTAGTGACATCGCTGTACCGTCAAAGGGACTGTGTCTGTGATACAACATCCACAGTCAACATCCATCTTCAGGAATTCTGGGAACCGGGGTGATGCAAAACTTTTTTTGATGTGTGTATCAGGTGTCAATAAGAAAGGACACTGAAAGATATATTAGGTATACCGGATAGTAACGTCGTTTTCTTACGTTAAATTCAAACAGATAAATATTTAACTAGTTTTTATTTTTAGTGATTGATGTAGTCACTCTCGCTATCGACAACCTTTTTCTATCCAGTGCGAAAATTTTTTATGCATCTTGATAAAAATCAATTTGTTTTTGAGAAAATATCTGGAGATGGAATTTTGGACATTCTCCACACTATCACATTTTTGCTACTTGGAGGATTTGGTAGGAATCGAAATAATAAAAGCCCGATGGCGCAGTCTCGTGAGAGTGTGGTGGATAAGGAAATACTTCCAATTCATTAATTTTTTCCAAAGTTCGTCTTGCGCAGTGTGGTTGTTAATTACCGTGTTCGAGAAGAACGCATTTTCTCTTGACAATCGCGGGCTCTTGTCAGTTAAAGATTTATTTACTCCATTCAGACATTCACAGTAAACGTTTGCAATCACAGTCTGTCCAGGTCCAGCACTTCAAAATGAACGACCCCATGAATACGTCACCCATACTAAAGTTCCTTTTTATGGAGTAAACATGGCTCCGTTGGGATTCATGCAAGCACAGTTACCGCCTTTAGCGGTTTGGATAATCATTCTTTTATTTTTCTTTTTGGTTCATCAGTCTTCTGACGGGATTATACGTCCCGCCACGAATTCCTCTCTTGTGCCAACATCTTCATATTATATTTTCTGTCTGCATTCCAATGTCTGTCTTCCTCTACAGTTTTTGCCCTCTACAGCCCTCCATAGTACCACGGAAGTTATTCCCTGATACCTTAACAGATGTCCTATCATCCTGTCCCTTGTCCTTGTAGTGTTTTCCACATATTCCTCTCTTCTCCAATTCTGCGCAGAACCTCCTCAGTCCTTACTTTATCTGCCAACCTAATTTTCAACATTCGCCCGTAGCACAACATCTCAAATCCATCGATTCTCTTCTGTTCCGGTTGTCCCACTGTCCATCTTTCACTACCATACAATGCTGTGCTCCTGACGTACATTTTCAGAAATTTCTTCCTCAAATTAAGGCCCATGTTTAATACTAGTAGACTTCTCTTAGCCAGAAATGTCATTTCTTCCAGTTCTAATCTGCTTTTTTATCCTCCTTGCTCCGTCCGTCTACCGGTATTTGGCTGCCGAGGTAACTTGATCTACTTCGTGACCATCAGTCCTGATGATAAGATTTTCCCTTTTCTAATTTTTGATATTTCTCATTACATTCGTCTTTCTTTGATTTGCTCTCAATCCATATTCTCTACTCAATTAGACTGCTCGTTCCATTCAGCAGGTCATGTAATTATTTTTCATTTTCACTCAGGATAGGAATGTCATCAACGAGTCGTATCATTGATATCCTTTCACCTTGAATTTTATTTCCACTCCTGAACCTTCCTTTTATTTACATCTTTGCTTCTTCGATGTAGAGATTTCACAGTATGGTGAATAACTACATCCCTGTCTTTCACCCTTTTTAATCCAAGCACTTCGTTCTTGATCGTCTACTCTTATACATTACCCGTCTCGCCCTACAGATTACCGCTATTTCTCTCAGAATTTCGAACATCTTGCATAAATTCACGTTGCCTAACGCTTTTTCCCGGTCGACAGATCCTATGAACGTGTCTTGATTTTTCTTTACTCTTGCTTCCATTATCAACCGCAACGTCAGAATCGCCTATCTGGTGCCTTTATCTTTTCTAAAGCCAAAATAAACGTCATCTAGCATGTCCTAAATTTTCTTTTCCATTCTTCTGTATATTATTCTTGTCAGCAGCTTGGATGCCTGAGATGTTAAGCTGATTGTGCCATAGTTCTCGCACTTTTCAGCTCTTGCAGTCTTCGGAATTGTGTGGATGATATTTATCCGAAAGTCAGATGGTATGTCTCCAGACTCATACATTCTACACCCCAACTTGAATAGTCGTTTTGTTTCCACTTCTCCCAATCATTTTAGATATCCTGATTGAATATTATCTATCTCTTCTGCCTTATTTGATCTTAAGTCTTCGAGAGCTCTATTAAATTCTGATTCTAATAATACATTCCGAATCTCTTAAAAATCGACTCCTGTTTCTTCCTCTATCACATCTGGCTGATCTTCCTCCTCATAGAGGCGTTCAGTGTACTCTTTCTACTATCCCCTCTCTCTTCTGCATTTAACTGGTATTTCCGTTGCACGATTAATGTTGCCACCTTTGTTTTTTGTGTCACCGAAGGTTGTTCTGTCTTTCGTGTATGCTGGGTCAGTTCATCCAACGATTAATTCTTTTTCGATTTCTTTACATTTCTCATGCATCCATTTTTTCGTAATTTCCCTGCACTTCATGTTTACTTTCTTCCTCAGCGACTTGTATTTCTGTATTCCTGAATTTCCTTGAACATTTTTGTACTACCTTCTTTCATCGATCAACTTTAGTATTTGATCTGTTAGCCATGATTTCTTCGCAATTACCTTCATTGTACCTATTTCCCATTTTCCAGCTTATACGGTTGCCGTTTTTAGAGTGGTCCATTCCTCTTCAACTGTACTGCCTACTGAGCTATTCCTTACTGCTGTATCTGTAGCCTTAGGGAAGGTCAAGCGTGCCTTGTCATCCCTTAGTACTTCTGTATCCCACGTCTTTGCGTACAGACTGTTCCTGA
Source organism: Schistocerca gregaria (assembly GCF_023897955.1). Lineage (NCBI taxonomy): Eukaryota > Metazoa > Arthropoda > Insecta > Orthoptera > Acrididae > Schistocerca > Schistocerca gregaria. The sequence goes on along the minus strand of NC_064923.1, from coordinate 387,388,294 downwards.
TTAATCTTTTAACATCAGCCTACTCTTCGTCACTACTGTATTGTGATCTTAGCCTATATCTGCTCCTATATACGCCTTACAGTCCAGTATCTGATTTCGGAATTTCTGTCTGACCATGATGTAATCTTCCCGTATCACAGGGTCTTTTTCAAGTATACCCCACCTCTTGTTATTTTTAATACAGTATTCGCTAGTACTAGCTGAAATTTATTACAGAACTCAATTAGTCTTTCTCTTTTGTCATCCCTTGTGCCAAGCCATATTTGCCAGCAACCTTTTCTTCTACTCATTCCCCTACAGCTGCATTCATGAATGTTAGATTTTCATCTCCTCTTATGTACAGTATTACCCCTTCAGTATCCTCATATACTTTCTCTATCTCATCATTTTCGGTTTGCGGCGTCGGCATGTATATCTGAACTATCGTGTTAGTTTGCAGTCGATTATGACAAGAACCACCCTTATCATTGAACTGTTCACAGTAACACACTCTGTCCTACCTTCCTATTCGTAATAAATCCTACTTCTGTTATACTATTTTCTGTTACTGTTGATATTGCTCTCTACCCATCTGACCAGAAATCCTTGCCTTCTTTCTATTTCACTTCACTGCCCCCTACTATATCTAGATCGAGCCTTTGCATTTCCCTTTTCAAGTCTTCAAGTTTCCCTACCACTTTCACGCTTATGACATTCCGTGCCCCGACTCGTAGAACGTTATCCTTTAGTTGATTATTCAGTCTTGTTCTTATGGTCACCTCCGCTTTGGCAGTCCTCTCTCAGAGACCCGAATGGGGGACTATTCCAGACTCATTTGCCAATGGAGATATCATCATGCGACTTTTTCAATTACAGGCCACATGTCCTGTGGATACACGTTTAGTGTCTTTAATGCAGTGGTTCTCATTGTCTTCTGCATCCTCATGCCATTGATCATTGCTGATTCTTCCGTCTTTAGGGAGAGTTTTCCAACGACAAGAAAGAGCGCTGAACCTCTGTCCGCTCTTCCGCCCTCTTTGGCAAAGCCGTTGGCAGAATGAGGGTGACTTCTTAGGTCGGAAATCTTCGGCTGCCAAATCCTGGACTCATTTTTCGTTTCCAGTGACCAAGCGATCATAAGACTCTTGTGTATTGTGCCGCTGAACCCATAAATAAGTTCCATGTGGACGATCGGTCATCTATGTCTTTAGGAGCCTGCTGCAAGTGTTCTTTGATGATCGACTATGGTTTGTTAAGAGTGTTTAGTAGTTCCTAGATTGTAAGATACGCATTTGCTTCTACATCTACCCTTAACACGTCATTGTCTAATGTCCTTAAAGCGTTTCTTAATGGTTCTGTTAATAGATACAGTAATTATTAGGCATCTAGATTCGAACCTTCAGGTTCATTTTCAAGCCTGGCCTACTGAGGCTGCACTGACTGTGCCTGATCTCAATAACATTGAGTGGCAACATGTGCTCTACAAATATTTGCAGGATGAATGCCAGAATCCACACGTGCTTGTTACCAGATCAAAATCAAACGAAATGTTGAAACGAAAGAATGGTCTAAATTCGTTGGTCTTCCTAATCGATACGAGTCGGAAAGGTCAAAATTGGTCAAATTACCTGATTTAAACTTTAAAAAATCATCTTCGGCATTTACGAAGGTGCACTGGTCTTGGGTAAATGTTTTTGATAGCACCTGTTGCGTTAATACCGTTTCGAAACTCAAAAAAGCATACGATGTCGGATTTGTGCCTCTTCTAGGGTTTGGTATGACTTTGGAGTTGATAAGTGAGATCGAATATCGACGTACACATAAACGACACTAAGATAGGTCGTCCTAAAACATACGTAAATATCAAGCGATCTATGGCTATATACACAGAATACTGACGAGCAAGACAAACGAAACCCAAAAATAAGCTCCAGCAAAGTGATGTGTTTCAGTTAGTGAATCGTTAACAGTTTTTTAATAAATAATGAAGAATGCTGTCAGCTGAAGAACGAACGATTGTACTTTAAGAAAAATAAAAAAAAGAGTTGTGACATAAGGACTAAATTATTAATGTAATTGGTAAATAAGAAAACGAAGAATATTTGTTGAAGTGGAAAATTACGAACAAAATAACGGTTGAAGATTTAGTGCTGCTAAAGTAACAGGATATTGGAACATATGTATCACGCGATACAAGGATTTTGATGGAATAATTAGAAAAAATTGGTTGAAAATTAGTCTGAAGGGACCGTTAGCCTGATGCAGGAAAAGAAAAATATGTAGAAGGTAAAGCTCTACGAGAATAAGGCTGGAGCTTTGTTGGCAAACTGAAACAGCGGCGAAGGGAAGAAAGCAGCACGCAAGAGCTTCTGAGACTTTTCAGCACGGATTATGTGTCCCCATGGAAGCGTAAAGCAGCATTCTTTGCAGTGCGTAGCGACAGTCTCCAAAGACATGATTTTTCACTACCGCATGAAAATGCAAAGCGTAGAACGTACAATATTGTTAACGGAAGCTTTAAAAGGTTTTTTTATTTGGACGTGGGACTGCCCGTAAATTATCATAAGGCTCAGTCTGCTGTACGCTGGCAAGTATATCTGTGCTTCGGCTGTCAGCTGCTGTAAAAACCTGCGGAACCAACACAGGAAGAAAGGAGAGTCACCTAAAGAAGCACATCTGACTTCCTATAACACCTTTTGTTACGTTAACGCCAATATCAAAATACTCAGTGCTTCCTATCTCAACAGTAAGTACATTCAAGTATTTGTTTCAAGAAAGAGTATGACTTTTTCTATTCACGAAAGAAGTGCACCACATTGTCCTCTGTGCCATCGGATGTTTTCAGTGACACGAAGGAAATGGAAACTCGCGAAATACAATATGTTCGAGCTGAGAGTTTTAAATATGGTAGTGACATACAAGAACTAAAACCTAAACAACAAAAACGTATCTGTATAAGGTGCAGTAGGTCAGAGGCTTCAAATTATCTACTCAGTTTACCATATCATTAATAAAATCGAAATGCGGTACAGTACTCTTCGTCAGAGCTACTTTCACAATTCCTTGGTATCAAATCAACTGTTATGTGCTTATAGCGACTATTGCTTCTTCACTTATGATGAATGACTTTTGTAACTGTGTCCTTAAAGAGTTGTTGATGTCTGAAATCTTGATCAGTGAAATTCCGTGTTTCTCAAATTAATCTCGCAATGGATAGTTCCCCTTTCCAATAAGGTTTCGAAGAGCGGCCTGTTACGTTTAGTCGTACTGTAACTCTATCTACATTAATTTCTGCCCTTCACGTCTGAGTAACAAATATACGGAAAGAGCTATTAAATAATTCTTATTCCGTTCGTAGCTGTCCGACGCAAAATTTGTTCCTTCATTATGAATTACCTCGAAGAGAACAGTCTGTTGACACACACAGTCAACACAGATTTAGAAAACATCGTTCTTGTGAAACACAGCTCGCACTTTAGCACAGGTCGCACCAATATTCAAGAAAGGTAGTAGGAGTAAACCACTAAATTACAGGCCCATATCATTAACGTCGATATGCAGCAGTATTTTAGAACATATATTGTGTTCGAACATTACGAATTTCCACGCAGGAAACGGTCTATTGACTCACAGTCAACATGGGTTTAGAAAACATCATTCATGTGAAACACAAATAGCTCTTTATTCACATGAAGTGTTGAGTGCTATTGACAAGGGGTTTAAAATTTATTCCGTACGTCTAGATTTCCAAAAGGCTTCTGACACTATACCACACAAGTGGCTTGTCGTGAAATTGCGTGCTTATGGAATATCGTCTCAGTTATGTGACTGGATTCGTGATTTCCTGTCAGAGAGGTCACAATTCGTAGTAACTGACGGAAAGTCAGCTAGTAAAACAGAATTGATTTGTAGCGTTGCCGGAGGTGGTGTTATGGGGCCCTGTGCTGTACCTTATTATAAACAATATAGGAGACAATGTGGGCAGGCGTCTTAGGTTGTTTGCAGATTATGCTGTCGTTTATCGTCTAGTAAACTCATCAGAAGATGTAAATAAATTTTAAAACTATTTAGAAAAGATATATGACTGTGCGAAAATTAGCAACTGACCCTAAACAACGAAAAGTGTGAGGTCATCCACATGAGTGCTAAAAGGAATCCATTAAACTTCGGTTACACGTTGGAAGTTTAATCTGGAAGTCGTAAATTCAACTAAATACCTATGAATTACAGCTAGGAACAATTTAAATGGGAAAGAAGGCTTAGAAAATGTTGTGGGGAATGCGAACCAAAGACTACGTTTTAATGGCAGAACACTCAGGTAATGTAATAGATTTTCTAAGGAGACAGCCTACACTACGCTTGTTCGTCCTGTTTTGGAGTACTGCTACACGGTCTGGGTTCCTTACCAGGTAGGATTAACGGAGCACATCGAGAAAGTTCAGAGAAGCGCATCACGTTTTGTGTTGTCGGCAAACAGAAGGGAGGGAGTGTCACGGACATGATACACGATTTGTGATGGACACCATTAAAACAAAGACTTTTTCGCTGTGGCGGAATCTTCTCACGATATTTCAATCACCAACTTTCTCCTCCGAATGCGAAAATATTTTGTTGACGCCGACCTACATAGGGAGGAACGATCATCATAATAAAATAAGGGAGATCAGAGCACACACGGAAAGATATAGGTGTTCGTTTTTTCTGTGCGCTGTTCGAGAGTAGAGTAATAGAGAATTATTACGAAGGTGATTCGACGAACCCTCTGCCAGGCACTTGAGTGTGATTTGCAGACCATTCTGACACTCGGCAGCGGTGCGTGTTGTTTTAAGAAAACTATGATAGAGAACTCCTGTAGAGTATGAGTAAAGCCTTTGACAGAATAAAAGCTGTGAGATTTGGTCGTGATTCATGCCAGGGTATGTCAGCCAATAAGAGTATTGTGTACGAAAGTCAAAGAGTTGTTTTTAACCTGTCAGAAAGTGTCATTGTGACACTGCTTGGGGGCGATGACTAATGCAATGTCTTGGTGAATGACACGCTCCTACAGGGTATTGTCGGTGCACAAATGAATTTACAACACCAAATTGTAGGTTCCCGGGAGAGATGATGGTGGACGTATCCTTGTGAACATCCCTCAAAGGAGAATATTTCCATCGCCCATCCCGCCGGAGCCCTGTTGCCAGATAGGGTCCATTGTTATATGTACTTTTCGATGTATTTGTACCCGGATATCGGTGTTTACCGATGTGTGCTGTGACATGAGCCTAGGCGACCTTACCCCTCGTTTTGCAGGTCCGTCCCGTTGCTTAAGTTCAATGGGAAGAAGAACGGGAAACCGTAGATATTCTCAACAAATTAAGAACGATTAAGGGAACCACAGCTCAGGGGGAAGTCTTAAAGAACTTTCCGGAAAGAATAAATTTTGAAGTGCGGACTACCAGGTGTACCCATGACTTCATTCTCTAAAGATCGGGCCAACTTCAATGTGAAAGTGGTGCCCCTAGACAGGGAAGCTTGGTCTTACCGCTCTCGTGCTGTAGAGCTCTACCTGATCATTACTGTAGGAATTGCTTTCTCTCACTCCTTCGCCTGGATGCGAGTGACGTAGGACAGCAGCTATGATCCCATCGAAATAGACTAAAATACTAAAGAAACTGGCATAGGCATGCGTGTCAAAGTGCAGAAGTATGTAAACAGGCAGAATACGGCGCAGTGGTCGGCAACGTCCATATAAGAAAACAAGTGTCTGCCGCAGTTTTTAGATCGTTGACTGCTGCTACAACGACAGTTTATCAAGATTCAGTGAGTATGGTAGTGGCGTTATAGTCTGCGCGCAGAGTGATGAGGCAGAGATAGCGATTAAGTGTGGATTTTCCCGTACTATCATTGCACGAGCGTGCCTTGAATATCAGGGATCCGGTAAAACATCGGATCCCCGACATAGGTGCGACCGGAAAATATCCAGCAAGAAGGGGACCAACGACGACTGAAGAGAATCGTTCAACGTGACAGAACGGCAACGCTTCCGCAAATTGCTGCAGATTTCAATGCCGAGCCATCAACAAGTGTCAGCGTGCGAACAATTCAGCGAATCATCATCGATATGGGCTTTCGGAGCCGAAGGCCCATTTATGTTCCCTTGATTACTGCACAACACAAAGCTTCACTCTTCGCCTAGGGCCGTCGACACCGACATTCGACTGTTGATGGCCGGAAACATGTTGCCTGGATGGACGAGTCTCATTTCAAATTGTATCGAGCCGATGGACGTGTACGGGTATCGAGACAATCTCATGAAGCCATGGACCATGCATGTCAGGAAGTGACTATTCGAGCTCGTGGAGGCTCTGTAATGATGTGGGGCGTGTGCAGTTGGAATGATATGCGACCCCTGATACGTCTAGATATGACTCGGACAGGTGACACGTACGTAAGCATCCTGTCTGATCACCTGCATCCATCCATGTCCGTTGTGCATTCCGACGGACTTGGGCAATTCCAGTAGGACAATGCGACACCCAACACGCCGATAACTTCTACAGACTGGCTCCAGGAACACTCTTCTCAGTTTAAACACTTCCGCTGGCCATCAAAACCCCCCAGACATGAACATTATTGAAAATATCTGGGATCACTTGCAACGTGCTGTTCAGAAAAGACATCCACCCCTTCGTCCTCTTACGGATTTACGGACAGCGCTGCAGCACTACTTCAGATATTAGTCAAGTTCATGCCACGTCGTGTTGCCGCACATCTGCGCACTCGCTGGGACCCTACACGATATTAAGCAGGTGTACCAATTTCTTCGGCTCTTCGGTGTACCTCATGAGACGTTTGTTAATAATATTAACATACCTTGCTAAAAATGTTTTTCACCACTCTCGTGACTTATGTAGTACTTATTTTTATCCAGACGTACACGCTAACATCACGAAAGTCCCGTCAACTACGGACCGCTTGTTTGAGGGCACGGGGTTTTTGCTCGAGACAGTCCCAAATGTATTGTATCATGTTAAGGTCAGGCAAATTTGGTAGCCAAAACGTGATCATGAGTTCGGTATCATGCTCCTTAAGCCACAGTATCAGTATTGTAGCCTTGTAACACGGACTGTCATCGCCGTCGGGGGAAGCATCACACATTAAGCGATGCAGATGGTCTACAGTAATGTTCACGTGGTCCAGAGCCGTCATCGTCCTCCATGGCATAAACTACCCTCACCTACTTTCATCCGTAGAACGGTACATGTTTCGAGTGCATATTCGTCTGCATAACGGAGCACCCGAACTCCACCATCGACCTGCTGTAATAAGAAATGCAATCTATCTGAGTAGGCCACTCGTCTTAGTGATGATCTAGTTTCCACTGCAGTTGTAATTGATGATTTTGTTGGGTTTGTTTGGGAACGCTCCGTAGCCTGTGGGCTTGGGTAGACGCGATAAAAAGATGGTATCGATTGACTTGAGTCGAGGTTAACATTTCAACACTGATTTATTTATTAATAACTTCAGTCAACACTAACAACAAAGGGTAATTTTACTTGGACAAAAAACGTGTCTTAATAAGTGAAATCATACTGAGAACAGCAAAACGTGCTAATCATTCTGACACAATGAAATTCTACAGCATTTAGCATCTCTAGAAATTAAGCATAATGACCAGTGGAACTAGTACTTCAAATTTGTACTCAGTCTGGAACATGAAATATTTACGAAACCCGCTCCAATCGAATTCCTTAAAATGACAATGTCTAATGAGATTTAAAATCCGGTAAAATTTCACTTTAAACATATTTTACAAAAAAAAAAAAATCGTGCTCATTCCATCAATTTACAAACGTATCAGCACCAAATCTGAATTTACATATAAGCATGAGGACAACGGTAACTTCCCTGGCGTAGGTCGTTGGATCCCAAATGCTTTCTCTGCCATGACACGTACTTCTGCGTGTGAACATCAGTCCACTGCAGTTCACAAAAATTCACAGACCACCTTATAACACTATTCCATAATAACTGAAACATTAGTTCTGTCACAAGAGAATCTACGTATAACACTAACGTGCCATTAAACACGCTGATGTTACCCTCTGAGACGTTTTCAAAGTTCGACCATGCGTGTGTCTAATGGAAACGGGTATCGGACTATGATTTCGAATTTTGTGCAGTTGAGAGTAAAACCAAACGGGCCTTAAGCTTGCGAGTTAACAATAGTGCTAAAATTATAAGTGAAGGGAAAAAATGAACCGTCGCCAGCCTTGTTAGGGACATTAATTTGGAAATATGTGATTGAGAAAATTGGATATTAGTTATTGAAGTTACTTTTGTTGAGATTCCCATTTGAATAGAAAACAGGATACAAACCGACACAGTGCACTCTGTACTGTGTGCAGCAGCAGTTACCAGTAACACACAGAGACCAGTAAATTATGGGGAGAAAATTGGACCGAACTCATACGAATGACGGCCACAATCATTTGCATTACTTAATCAAATTACTGAAATATCACTACATGAAGCGCAGAACTAATTTTGGACATGAGGGGCTTCCATCTTGGCTGACATGAATAACACAAATAAATGTGAATAACATCTTAAATACACTGTTGAAGCTCCTTTGCATACAGCAGTTCTCCTTAGCAACAGTAATACGAGTAGTTCATTTTTTTCTTAACAGGAGAACAATATGATGGGACCCATAAACTGGTATAGTTGCAATAGTAAAATCGCTAAAAGCTAATAATTCACTTAAATTACTTTGGGCGTAATTAACTTCAAAAGGAACCATTCATGATGGTTACCAAAACTACACTATCTTTGACAATGTGCCTAACTTCACTTCTAATGGTAGTACCCCACGCCGGTTCATTAAAGATTTATATTTATTTATATTTTAATCGCCTGTGAAGCAGGTATTCTTGGCTATAATGTTTACACAATCTCTCACTGTAATCCTACAAAACTATATTTCATAAGGATACTTTAGCAAAATACTACCTAACTTCACTTTTATGGTTTTAGCTTATAAATAATTATGGTTTTCGCTTTTCTATTGCTGATCTTTAAATTTTTGTGCTTCAACTTCCTACCTTAACAATTTTACTTGGAGTAGTCCGTAAGAAAATCATCCAAATTTTACGCTTACTTTAATTTTTGCTTCTCCTTATACTTTAGACAAAAAACCACTTTTAAACACATGAATGCCAGTATTGGTCATTTAAATCAGGATACTCGGTTTTAGTAGCACTTAGGTGAAGATACAGCGTAGGTTCGTGATCAACATTAAAGTTACGATTTCGAACACGAATTGATTATTATTGAAACAACACACAAATTAACTGGTCCATTCCAAAACACATTACGTAACTGAATGTATGAAGCCTGTGAAGCAGTGGTGAAGATTAGTGGCAGGCGAAATGCCAGCTAACTGTAATCACAGCTCGTGATGTGCGAATGCTCTATAAAAGCTCTTCTTGGCATCGGATTTTCAACATATTAGAGCCATTCCATTATTCCGTGAATACCAAATAACAGCCAGATCCACATCCGAGGCAAATCCCTTCTAATGCAGCTTCCAATTACCTCTCGTAGCACCGTCGAGGTGTACCGTACTAAGGCTTGCCACACATTGCCACACACAAATGAACCGCTCAGTTCGACCGCCAAACCCACCTTTTACATCTCGTCCATGCCACTGTATTTGCGGAGGGACTTCCCTACAGCGTTTACATGTTGCAAATACAAGTTCCCTAAGCATGAACCAGCTTTTAACAAACACACTTCTTTCATAAACATATTCACATTATAATAATTTAAAATTTCATCATATACTTTTGCTTTTTTCATATATACATTACAAAACTGTAATTTTCTTGCCATATATCAAGGCGTTCAAACAACACGGAATGCACACTTCATAAATTGCAGATACACACTTACTCAAAATAAACCTACTCCTAATTGATATAAGTGTTATAATTTGACGCAGCTCAATACTAGAAACATGAAAACATGGCTTGTTAGCACAGTCAGACAATACAGCAATGCTGTCTAAAATTCTAGGGAGCAAGATGTGCGTCAGCAGCATGTATACATTCAAAGCCTGTGCTATAGAACAACATTAAAATGCAGAGAGCAATCAGATTCTTAGAAACAACATAAAGTAATCAGACAACTGCATATTAACAAAGTACAGTGATACAAATTCGGTCCCTATATAGAGTCACACGAAAACACTTTATAGCAAAATGCATAAACAGAATTTAAATAGGCTATCGGCACACAATCTGCGAATGGTAACCATAAAATGACGTTATTGCCACATCTGTTTGAATCTGAAACATACACGCATCGTGGCTAGAATCGACTCCGTGCGTTCCACTGGGCTAGACACACTAGAGTCACTGCCGCAATTTCAGGCTGGGCCACCTCCAGAATCCTCAGTATTCCAGGGTGCTAATCGTTCCGTGTGTGCGACCTTCCCCGTAAAGAAACCTCCTCTAGAGCGAGCGAGTAACCACCTTTTCTCATGTCTCTGTGTACCGGCTAGCTGTCCACTTCCGTAACTCCACTGCAACCAGAGAAACACTCCGCAACCAAAGAGAGCAGACGACAAGGCACCAGGAAGTATAGCCAACCTCTTACGCAGCCTGAGAGTCCAAACCTATGCCATAGTGCCATACATGGTGCAACGTTAGCGTCGTCTGCAGAACGCATATTCAACAATGTGTGTGTACAATGTGCTCCGAAACACATGTACCCCATTCCTTAGTGTGTTCTGTTGCTATATCCACCACATATTGGTCGCGGGTTCGAATCCTTCCTCGGGCATGGATGTGTGTGATGTCCTTAGGTTAGTTAGGTTTAATTAGTTCTATGTTGTAGGCGACTGATGACCTCAGAAGTTGAGTCGCATAGTGCTCAGAGCCATTTGAACCATTTTTTGAACCACCACATGTTACCACCTATCCTTTTTTTTGCATAGTAGGCTGGCCTTCGACCTTCATATTTCGTAATGAGGCTGAACGTTGCAAGCCGTCGCTTGCTTTTATCATAAAATATGTCTGAGTGACGCTACATGTTACTGTCTTTACATAAAGAAAAGTATTATATTCTCAATAACCTTCAAATTATGAGCTACACCTTGCTCACTTTCAGGACACAAATTAATAATCAAATTAGTTAATTTAATAACAGTGAACCCTAAATTGTTGGTGAACCCATGTACCACCATAATAAAATAAAAACAGTGAATAGTACATTGATTATGAATGAGAACAGTGGCGTATATAAATTTACAAAATAATGACACCATTTATTAATCCTCTCATAACTACAACGAGCTAATAAATCTTAAACAAAAACGATAAACACATATTATAAAAGGCATGGTGTTTGATTGGCAAAGCATACATTGGGATAGAAGCTATACAAATTCACCCCCTTTGTTTACATGAATCCACTGTGTAGGCCAACTCTGTTCAAATGGAATCAACTACGACCAAATATGTCACAAACTATGGTTCGTTGGAGAACACAGAGCTGTGAATATCATTTAACAGCCCTACGCCGGCCCAGCAGTATTTTGCCCTTTCACCTTGATTCAGGCGGCAGCAGAAAACGGCGCGCTGTGGGCGAGGAGCGGTTCTCTCCGGCAGCTGTTATATTCTGACAGGCATCCACGAAAATTTGGAAACCACGCGATCTGGCGTTCTAATTATTATAATACAGAAAAACTTCCCTGTCAGAGCCCTGAAATCCAGGCTGATTTCAGTGTGGTGTGCACCCGTTCGCTGGTCTGGCCAAACCAGTTTGACTCACAGACACGACAATGCATGCTGGAATTGTAATACGTCAGACTGCCGACTGAGGACGAATAAGTTCACTCTCACTTTTGCTAATTTTTTTCTCTTGACCATACTTTTATTTTTCCAACGATCATACACGTTTCGGCTTTAACTTAATTTCCAAAGGTAGGCTTATGTCAGTCATATAAAACTGTTCATTACGTACATTGTATCATGTCAACATTCTCGATCACGAGACAACTGCAAGAGTTTGCACGAGTTTCTCTCACAAGGGAAACTCCCCTCTGATTTAGTGTTAGGATAGCCCAGTTGATAGCCCATCAAAAACTGAACGCAGATCAAGCGTGAAAACACGAAGAAGGAGTACCGAACTGTGTAAAAAAAAAAATTAGTAAACGGTCCAAGCTGAAGATGTGTAACACCGAGTGAATTCGAAGAGCCACGGCATCGTGTTTATTACTCGTGGTCTTGGACTGGAAAACGGAAGATGCATGTCCCAATCATCCTCGGTCCCATTTTTTCATAACATTATGAACTATCCATCCGGTCATAGACGCATCTGCTCGTTGTATTCAGATTTGCGTCTGTACCGTGCCGTAACGTCCGTTCGCAACAGCGATGTGTAAGGAAAGGACCTGTAATGGAAATTTGTTCCATGCAACTATTATCGGTCGATGACAAGGCTACAAGTCAACTGAATCATCGATCGGAAAACACATCTGGTGTTATTAACGTCATTGGTGACATTACGTGTGTCATATGATACTAACCTAACTTGTATGCCTGCTGAGTGAATGAGATATGCATCGTTGCCCGATTTAGGTGTTCGTATGACTCAAAATGTGTTCACTTCCAAAGGAATGAAGAAAACATAATAGTATGTAACATAAGCTGTAAAAATGAACGCAGCAGCTTCACTATCATAAAGTAAAATGTGTAATGGTAGTGCACACCAAAATCACAATAGTAATCCGTTGTAGTTGCTACATATTTTATTAGTCAAAAGCATTATAAAATCACAACCACAATAATACAGCAGACTTTCTTACAAGGCCAGATCACTTGGACAAATAACAAAAAAATTTGTTTAACCGGAACAAGACCCATAAAAATTAAAATTTGAATATGACTAGGTAAATATACTCAGGTGAAGCTTTACTTAAATAGTACAAGTGTCCAGACAAGTCCCATGAGAACTCACATTACTTCCAATTACCTGAGGAACGGATTAAGAGTAAGAACACAGATCTTTTAAGGTTTGACTAGCCAACTTTCCTAAACAAAACTATATACAAATGACTAAAACAATTAAGGCGGTGTTTTAATTTTGACCAAACCAATCTTCAAACTTACTTACTCAGTAGATTAATCAACAATATTCCTAGAATGATTACAACTAGAACATGACCATATGACAAAACCCCTAAAATCAAGTTGCTTCAGTATTGCGTGTGAATTAGAGATGGACTCGAGCAGACCAAGGATTCAAATCAATACAAGAGATTCACGAGACAGGAAATTACATAGCAATGTACTCAACTTTACACTGCAATTGAACTTGAGATGCTATAATTCTTCACCGGGAAGATGGAATCACGCAACAGTGACAACATAACCCAAGACGTAAAGGAGAGGACAGGACCTTAAATATCTCTCTGCCCCCGTGGTGCTCTGCTCCCAGTACTCTTGCATCGATCGCTGCCAATTATCTGTAACACAACACATATCAACGGCAGACAGTATTCTGAGACATAAACTACAGAATATTATCTGGAGAACAGGTGATCAATACAACTGAATAGGAACAAATTATATTCTGTGAGTTACTTGGCCAGTGCCAGCCCTTAAACTTTGATTAATAAGTTCGCTAAAAATCATGCCCTAAAGTTAAGATGACAAGAATTATCTCGGCGCACGTTTACTCGCCAAAATACCAAATGAATTACAAGGTAGAATAGAGGACATATCTCGGCGTGTCTTGAAACGCCAGAGCCGGACTTACTCACTACTCGTTGCACTTCTAGTTACGTCCTAAACCACGCTTCATGTCGGTTGCTTGGGTGTAGCCACACTTCCTCAACTGCCTTCAAGATAGTTAGTCACAACACCGAGGTGATAAACAACTAAAACAATTACAAATGATTTTTAGTACACTGGCATATTCAATTAAGCCGCACCCAACCCACCAAAGCAACTCGGCGACTCCAATTCAATCGGCCGGCGTTGCTTATAACAGACTCAAAGGAGCTTGTCCTTCCGACCTCTAGGAAAACCAAACCACCACGGGCGGTTGATGTGCCCCAGCCGCTGGCTGCGCTCGTTCATTGTCCGACTCGTCCTCTTGCCGTCCTGCTTACATACGCAGTTCCACGTGACTCTCGCTGACCGCCGATTCCGACACACTTCTCCAGCAGAGCGCACGCGCTGCCGTTAAATCCGCGTCGCCAAAGATGAGTGGAAGACAAATACGAAGTCGACTCAAAGACCAAAATGACGATCGATGAAAACTGGTGGCATAAACGCACCAGCTCATACAGTTTCCCTGTGATTTATCAAAACATACGTCTGTAACACTTTTAAGTTTTCCACGTGTACACCATCAAACCCTGCAGATGTCCAAGCAAATCTGAACATCTCCTGGAATTTCGGAGAGTGAAATTGATTATGTATGAGAGGTTTTATTTTGATAATATACACACCATGACGTAAACAATACTGTTCTGGGTATCGTTGTAGCTTTGCAAAATCGTAGAGTTTTTTTCACAGATGATTCACGTCTTTAGAGCCAAACGCATCTAACGGTTGCACAAGAGGTGTACAACTCGGAGGAATGGACATCACATCTACTCCATCACCAAAACTGTACTATGTCTATTCTTCTGTTCTGCACAGTTGTCAAGGAGTAAAGCAAAATCTTTGTTCGCGTAAGGAGCAATCATACTTTCATCAAAATCTTTCTGTAGTCATTTCCCCATTTTTCCTGCCGCACTTCAGTTCACAATGAAATCGAGATTTGTGCAAGTGCCCTTATCACCTATTGTTGAACTTGACGTCCACATACACCGTTTTCCGTGAAAACATAAGAAAAATTTGGGCAAAAGAAATCCTGCTTTGTCAAGGGCATACTGTACAGCGTAACTGAGGGAAGTGGAGTGCAGCTGGTCTACATCACATCTTCTCCAACTAACGATAACGTGCGCGTCGATTTCATTTCAGACTTAAAACGGAACTGGTCTATGTTTATGTCATACACGTTTTCATACTGTCGGAATGTGACATTGGTTGCTGTAACACACTTCTGGGAACAATTGACAAATCCTTCCAATTTATTCGCGGAATGTTTGCTTGCATATTTGGTAATCGTTCGGCTCGTGATACTGCATTTCTTTTCGAAAGTGGATAGCCAAACCTTAACGTTCCCAAATTTGTAAGTCTTTATCGTGTAGTGCATCTAATTATTTTCCGGATTAAATGAATTTGTTGTATACATTCTTTTCTGATTCACTGAACTTTTGTCTTCGGGTTCCACCCCGTTCCACGACTTCTTTACCGTATTTAACCGTATTTTTTCCCTCCATCTCTTTATAAACATCTTGACTTTACTCGTAACTTCAGTCCATAATATATACTCGTAACTTCAGTCCATAATATACGTTCGCCGTCTTTTGATTCGTTTGGTTGGAATCCTGCCTCGGGCATGGATGTGTGTGATGTCTTTAGGTTAGTTAAGTTTAAGTAGTTCTAAGTTCTAGGGGACTGGTGTCCACAGATGTTAAATCCCATCGTGCTCAGAGCCATTTGAACCATTTTGATTCGTTTGGACAGTGTTCTACATTCGAGCATTTCCTTCATGTAACGCAACGAAATGCTCTCAGATAGACGTCGCTGGATCTCTTGCGTTCCGTTTTGAAAGTTTTGACACTTAAATTCCTTTGGTGTAATATAGTTCACATCCGTTTACTTGTTGTTTTCATTTCTGTGAGAGGTCTATGAGGCATTTATCCTGCTCTCACTGTCCATCACATTTACTTGCGACAGTAAAATGTTCTTACGACATTTCACATATTATATATCCAGTGTACAGAATGAGAATTTCCAAGACTACAGAAAGAGAACAGGCACGTAAATAATCGGACGGACAGTTCATAATTCTGTGAGAAAAAAAGGTAGAGGGAGATAAGTACACCGATCTTCTGCTTTGTAGTCTAAACATTCACAATTTCTATTTTGTATCGTTTTGCACAGTACAGTACACCTTTTTCCTGATTTCATATCTGAATTGCATTCAGTTTTCGACAGGCTATATACCGGACCATCTTACCACTAAATCTGAAGGCGGTTGCGATGTGGAGTTTCCCATGTAAGGGTGTTGCGACGCACGCTACGTGCCATGAGACTGAAAGATTCTATTTCTGCTGTTCTTACTGCTGATATGAGGTCTACTCTTAATTACTTGAACACTATCCTTCGTAAGCATTGAGTGTCACATATGCAGCCTCAGGATCAACCATTGCTGAATACGTATTTGTATAAGATTCTTCTACACACAGAACAGTTTTTAAATGAGGTTCCGGCAGTTTTGGAAATGCGGCGTTAATGAGTGCGTCTGATACATCCTGTGTGAAAGCATCACGTAATATGACTTCACTACGGCTAATTCCACATGAACACTTAAACTTACAATGCCTGGTGACCCAGATTTCTGCTATCCAGTGATCGACTGAATGCGCACGCTGCTGCTTCAGACGAAAAAGCTTAAACTGCGCGGCTGGTAATTGGATTTCACGGTCAAAATTATCTATCAGCAATTTCGCAAGATATCATACGTGACTTTCTCAGGAACACTTTTGGCACATTTGACACCGAAGTGATGCACTTTGGTACCAATGGTGCAGAAAAAGTAAGCATTGCGCTACATACCTGTAATTCTGCAGCCGGAGAAGTGTGCCTCCAATTACGCCCTATAGTCCGACTATTCTTCATCTTGGCTATGGTATGGGTGAAATTTTGGAACAGCTATCGATGGCTTATTCAGTAAAGATGTCAACTGGCTGACAATGAGCAGGGCTCTGAGCCGTATGGGACATAACATCTGTGGTCATCAGTCGCCTAGGACTTAGAACTAATTAAATCTAACCTAAGGACATCACACACATCCATGCCCGAGGCAGGATTCGAACCTACGACCGTAGCAGTCGCGCGATTCCGGACTGCGCGCCTAGAACCGCTAGACCACCGCGGCCGGCTGACAATGAGCAGCTGGCGTTCTATGTTTTCACTTGAAACTGTGCAAGCCCCGTTAGAGACATTTCCTGTGCCAGATCAGACATGATGAAATATAGTAGGACACACACTAATGCAACAGAACAGAAACAGGGTAACAGCCAGAAAAAGTACGCACCTCACGCACAGGACAGTATATCACGTGATAGACGAGAAGGCTAAGCCACAATTCGCATCACCATTTGCTATTACCACACGAAGCTGCAGTGGCTTCCGAATGCGATAATATGTTGTTGACACCCACCTGCGTAGGGGAGAATGATCATCATAATAAAATAAGAGACATCAGAACTCGAACGGAAAGATTTAGGTGGAATGGTAGAAAAGTAATATGAAAATGGTTCGATGAACCCTCTGCCAGGCACTTAAGTGTGAATTGCGGAGTAACTACGTAGATGTAGGTGTAGATTCGAACTCCAAAATATGAAATCATAGTTCATTTTATAACATGAATGATAAAACGATTTTATTAACTTGATACTGATACTATCCTTTGCCACAGGAGAGCTAGATAATTTTCAACTGTTATTAATTATTATAGCAACACATGATTCACTAATTATCAATGTTCAACTCTTAGAAAAGTATATTTTCATCTGATACTTGAATAACTCTTTAGTACTACTGAGCTCATGAACTGTGCAGAAAACTTCTATAGTTGGCTCTACACTGATCAGCTAGAACATTATGATCACCTATCTGCTGTCGATATAAACCCATCCAGGCGGTAGCAGCGTCATCTGGCGAGCAGTGACTGCTAGTCAGACACAAGCACAATGCATATAGTAGCGTGCTGTGCGTGTGTAGAGTATGGAAGGCGCGCGATCTGTCTGAGTTTAATCAAGTACAATTTGTGATGGACCAGAGGCTGGGTAGGCACACCACTCTCTCACTTTAAAATCCTTGTCAGCCAGATTAACATATTTCAGGCCGTGATCTCGGTTTTCCCCAGTAATACCTTTGCTATTTACTGTCGTATATAGTAAAATATACAGTCCTAACAATAGTAAAATGGCTAGGTGAGAAGTATTGAGATTTTGTCAGAAAGACAGTTTAGAAACTGCTGCTGAGTGGGAGGCATGTGAAATATTTGTCTGACACGCCAGAAGCCTCTAAGCAAAGCTTTTTCTGCTAACAAGGAGGGGAGTCTAGAGCATCACAAGGTTAATATCAAACACAGCCGCCTGACTTTTGGATGGCACAAGCACCAGCACAAGGGGAACACTTGCAGAAGACGTTGAGCGATATCAAGTGCTAGCAACAAGAAGTGACGCGTTAGCCTCACGTTGATCACGAATGAAACTGCCTTCATGGAACGTTCCAGAAGGGCGGTGTCGTGTGCAACCACCCCTTGTAAACAGGCAGCCAGCCGACTGGAGGGGAAGCGCAGAAGACCGAGTGGTTTTAGGCGCTTCACTCTGCTGGAACCGCGCAACCACTACGGTCGCAGGTTCGAATCCTGCCTCGGGCATGGCTGTGTGTGATGTCCTTAGTTAGGTTTAATTGGTTCTAAGTTCTAGGCGACTGATGACCTCATATGTTAAGTCCGATAGTGCTCAGAGCCATTTGAATCATTTTTGGAAGCACAGAAGGGTACACATGAAGGACGGTACCGCTCTGCCGGTTGAGATCAGGAACCGGACTTATCATTATCCGTAACAGAAAGCACTTAGTAAAGCTCAACTCGCCTCCACGCGCAGCAGTTGGGATGTTAAAGTTTCATACTGATGATGTTTGTACATAGTAACATGTATATACACTCCTGGAAATTGAAATAAGAACACTGTAATTCATTGTCCCAGGAAGGGGAAACTTTATTGACACATTCCTGGGGTCAGATACATCACATGATCACACTGACAGAACTACAGGCACATAGACACAGCCAACAGAGCATGCACAATGTCGGCACTAGTACAGTGTATATCCACCTTTCGCAGCAATGCAGGCTGCTATTCTCCCATCGAGACGATCGTAGAGATGCTGGATGTAGTCCTGTGGAACAGCTTGCCATGCCATTTCCACCTGGCGCCTCAGTTGGACCAGCGTTCGTGCTGGACGTGCAGACCGCGTGAGACGACGCATCATCCAGTCCCGAACATGCTCAATGGGGGACAGATCCGGAGATCTTGCTGGCCAGGGTAGTTGACTTACACCTTCTAGAGCACGTTGGGTGGCACGGGATACATGCGGACGTGCATTGTCCTGTTGGAACAGCAAGTTCCCTTGCCGGTCTAGGAATGATAACACGATGGGTTCGATGATGGTTTGGATGTACCGTGCACTATTCAGTGTCCCCTCGACGATCACCAGAGGTGTACGGCCAGTGTCGGAGATCGCTCCCCACACCATGATGCCGGGTGTTGGCCCTGTGTGCCTCGGTCGTAAGCAGTCCTGATTGTGGCGCTCACCTGCACGGCGCCAAACACGCATACGACCATCGTTGGCACCAAGGCAGAAGCGACTCTCATCGCTGAAGACGACACGTCTCCATTCGTCCCTCCATTCACGCCTGTCGCGACACCACTGGAGGCGGGCTGCACGATGTTGGGGCGTGAGCGGAAGACGGCCTAACGGTGTGCGGGACCGTAGCCCAGCTTCATGGAGACGGTTGCGAATGGTCCTCGCCGATACCCCAGGAGGAACAGTGTCCCTATTTTGCTGGGAAGTGGCGGTGCGGTCCCCTACGGCACTGCGTAGGATCCTACGGTCTTGACGTGTATCCGTGCATCCTTGCGGTCTGGTCCCAGGTCGACGGGCACGTGCACCTTCCGCCGACCACTGGCGACAACATCGATGTACTGTGGAGACCTCACGCCCCACGTGTTGAGCAATTCGGCGGTACGTCCACCCGGCCTCCCGCATGCCCACTATACGCCCTCGCTCAAAGTCCGTCAACTGCACATACGGTTCACGTCCACGCTGTCGCGGCATGCTACCGGTGTTAAAGACTGCGATGGAGCTCTGTATGCCACGGCAAACTGGCTGACAGTGACGACGGCGGTGCACAAATGCTGCGCAGCTAGCGCCATTCGACGGCCAACACCGCGGTTCCTGGTGTGTCCGCTGTGCCGTGCGTGTGATCATTGCTTGTACAGCCCTCTCGCAGTGTCCGGAGCAAGTATGGTGGGTCTGACACACCGGTGTCAATGTTCTTTTTTCCATTTCCAGGAGCGTAGTTAGGGAATGTGCGAAGGGGTACTTGCAGGGAAAGGAACTACTTGTCTACGAGTAGATGACTTGTTTAACCGACAAGATTCCTATCGAGTTCCACAAACAACACCGGTTAATAGTCCACTTTTCAGCCGAGGTCGGGTTTACAACTGGCGGTCCACGAGCAGTGCCTCATCGGAATCTCCGACTGAGATAAGTTCCCTTATCTCGCGCAGCGAGTGTCGCTCTTACTCCCTCTCAGGACACGACAGTATCGTTAACGACTCTTTATATCGGGAAATTGTGGACAGAATGTTCGTATAACTGCATATGTAACCGGTAGAGAACTTTTACTCAAGGAACCACAGTGGAGACGACAGAGAACAGGGAGTGTGATGAACTGGGGGTCATAAATGCTTAATGAAGCGACAAGGTGGTGTGAGTAGTTTAGGGGAGCAGCACTTAGTGCATCTTACCTGCCGAGGTAGTTCTGGTTGCAATTCTCTCCTCCTTCCACTTAGGATCGGACACAAACGCGTCGGTTTACAGAACATTTTACCTGTCGCAGCGGCAGTCCGTTGAGAAGGTGGGTAGATGGACAGTGTGTGAAGTTTCTGCTGTTAACTGAGCCTGTGCAAATGCTAGGGAGGTCTAAAACTCTGTGCATTCTCATGTTAGGAGCTGGGACAATACGGCTGATGTACGTGTTTAGTGGAGGTAGGATGATAGCCCTCCCCCCTACCACCCGTTACGCCAGGCACTCGCCAGGTTCTCTTAGCGAGCAGGACAAACATATGTTTTATGGGCACGACTATCTGAGAAGCCCAACAGCCTTCTTTCAGAAACTGGAAAGATTAGATCACTCTATAGATGAGGGAGTGTGGTCCATTTAATCAAAGTGATTTTTGCCAAAACATGCTTACATGCTTACTTGTGAAAACACCATCGTAGGCTAAAATCTTTTTTTTCAGGACAAATTACCGAGCTGGACCACAACTGAACGTGACTCTGACGTACGGCAACATTGTAAACATTACTACATGCCTCTGATGACATGAGACGAGAGAACAACAGCTTTCAGGGATTGGTCAGTATTGATTTTCGATGTATCTGTTTTTGGAAACGTTCATTGTAAAACATGGTACAGAAATATGCGCAAAGGATTGTGCAGAGGACTATGGCGTTCTTAACGGCAAACAAGAAGTAGATCTATGGCCAGCCGCAAAGGAGGGATGCAGCACGGCCAGACGCTGGACGAGCTGCGAATATGCAATGTGGGTGGTGGGGCCGATGCGACGTAGCGCGACTTTGCGCACTGCTGCCGGATTGACGACACGTCATGGCGGCCAGGCCGGATGACTCATCAGCTGACATGATATCACTGCATGGCCACACACGCACCTGTCAGCTACAGGTGAATCATCGCCCCCTGACGCAAGAGGGCAGGAGGTACGTGACTCACGTGACGATACTGGGGAGGCTCAAAAGTGATGGAGGCATTAACAGAGTACTGCTTGTGCCAATAGAGACTGAGAGGAATTCCAACTGCTGCGACTGAAAGCATCAGCGGGGTTTCGTCGCTGCAGCCAACAGGTGTGTCTTGCTGTATTTATTTTATTAGGTTAAATGTAATTTTTCTCTTTTCTTTCCTACTATGTTTGTAATGAATTACAACACCATTTTCAGATGTGTACTGGGATAGAAGGTCACTCCCATCTAAAATTTAAGATTGACAAAAGATCGCTCACAAGAAGTATACTAATAATCAAACCATTTTTTGAAATCGACTCATATTTATATTTTGTCTTTGTCATTTGTATAAAATCTCATTATGTTTCACATGTCATTTAAGTGTTGTTTATTTTATGTTAACATCATTTACACCGTTGTACTAAGAAAACAAAAGGACGCCTTACCATTAAATAAGGTTAAAATATGCCACATGCAACAAGAACACACACATGAATTGCCTAGATTTGCTAAAAGCTCGGACAGAATTTGTCGTGTTAGTTGCCCCTATGGAGGACTAAATCACTGTGAATGCTTGGGCTGGATAATAAAATTTCTGAGGCAGAGAATGCTGCTTGCTCAATGATATTCTATTGCGATTAGGGAAACCATTCATCTCCGATCTCAGCTTCGGTCTGAATGGGTCAGTTAAATATCTGCATGAAATTTTAAACGTTAATTTGGAATCAGGGGTGTGTGTCAAAGATCTGAGGGTCCATAGGAACAATTCTGATTCCCAGAAAAGCACAAAACTTTTGCAGGCATGGAGCAGTGAATGTTTTTGTGATACCCAGTTTAATGACGCCGAGACAGAGTGCGCGTGTTTTATTTTTGGATAGCAATACTCTCATGGTCCGGCGTGTCATTCTAAAAGACTCAGTTAAAATATCATAATTTCTCCTGCTCTGTGTCACACTAACCTCTTTATAGAAGACACTCCCCATGCAGAAGTTATTGGGTAATGGAGAGGTAGTGAGAGATGGCAACTGGACCAGACAGCAGTCCACCGAGAGACCATTTAATAGTGTCTGCTGTAAACTGAGCTCTTTTGCAAATGATGGGAAGGTCATACAACTCTGTGGATTCTCAAGTTAGAAGTTGGGACCATACAGACAAAGTCGTTGTTGTACAATTATCAGGTAGGCAGGATGGTAACTCCCCGTGATGCTCGGAAGTCGCCAGGTTCTTTTGGTGAGCGACAAAAACATATATTTCTAGGGAATGGCTGTCTGGGAAGCTTAAGAGCTTCCTTTCAGAAATTCGAAGTGGTCGGCCAGGAAAGATTAGATCCTCTGAAAATGGGGGCAGTGGTTCCATCTAGGTAGACGTTTTTTCCCCATAACATGGGTACTTGCGTTGTTTAATTCATATATTTCGGGCGTATTATAGTATTTGACAGTTGTAGCATCGCGCTTTAGTGTTTACTTCGTAGATTCTTATTTAAATTGCGTGTGAGTTTCGTATAGGAGGTGCAAAAAATGGTTCAAATGGCTCTGAGCACTATGGGACTCAACTGCTGTGGTCATCAGTCCCCTAGAACTTAGAACTACTTAAACCTGACTAACCTAAGCACATCACACACATCCATGCCAGAGGCAGGATTCGAACCTGCGACCGTAGCAGTCGCACGGTTCCGGACTGCGCGCCTAGAACCGCGAGACCACCGCGGCCGGCGGAGGTGCAATTTCGAGTCTTAGTTACTGTAATCGTAAATTCAGCAGATTGTAGCTCAGTCGTTAGGCATTTGTACAGGTTAGTTGATACATTCTTTGCGTGTTTCGCTTGCGTTATCTAGGCACGGACTTGTGTTTCGGCAACTGTTGTTCAACATCGATTAGAATGGACAGGGACTGCGATTGCTGTGTTCGGATGAGGGCTGACTTGGCATCCCTTCGCTCACAGCTGCAATCGGCGCTGACTTCGGTCGCGCAGCTTGCGGCTGTTGCCAATGGGCACCACTGTGGGGAGCCGGACTTGGGTATCACGGGGATGTCAACCTCGTCCCGTCTGTCCCCAGATCGGTCTGCCGCTGTGGTTGCCCCGGTTGCTGCCCGCAGTGGGGCTGAGCCCTCGCCTGTGGTTGATTGGGAGGTCGTTCCAAGGCGTGGCAGGCAGCGAAAGGCGTCCCCGGAGGCTGATCAGAAAGCCTCCCCGGTGCGTCTGACAAACCGGTTTCAGGCACTGTCTCTGGCTGAGCCAGATGCAGCTGCCTGCCCTGTTTCAGAGGATCATTCTCAGCCTTCAAGGTCTGGGCAATCGCAGAGGGTGGGCTTACTGGTAGTTGGGAGCTCCAATGTTAGGCTCGTAATGGGGCCCCTTAGGGATACGGCGGCTAAGGAGGGGAAGAAATCCAGTGTGCACTCCGTGTGCATTCCGGGAGGAGTCATTCCTGATGTGGAAAGGGTCCTTCCGGATGCCATGAAGAGCACAGGGTGCAGCCAGTTGCAGGTGGTGGAACATGTCGGCACTAATGACGTGTGTCGCTTTGGATCTGAGGAAATTCTCTCTGGATTCCAGCGGCTATCTGATTTGGTGAAGGCTGCCGGTCTTGCTTACGAGATGAAGGCAGAGCTCACCATCTGCAGTATCGTTGACAGAACCGACTGCGGACCTTTGGTGCAGAGCCGGGTGGAGGGTCTGAATCAGAGGCTCAGACGGTTTTGCGACCGTATTGGCTGCAGATTCCTTGACTTGCGCCATAGGGTGGTGGGGTTTCGGGTTCCGCTGAATAGGTCAGGAGTTCACTACACTCAGCTGGCGGCTACACGGGTAGCGGAGGCTGTGTGGCGTGGACTGGGCGGTTTTTTAGGTTAGAAGGCCTCGGGAAAGTGCGGGATGGGCTGCAATACCAAAGGGTGCTTGGCAATTACAGGACTTGCTTGGATCAAGGAACAGTCGGAATTATAGTTGTAAATTGTTGTAGTTGCGCTGGAAAAGTCCCTGAGCTTCAAGCGCTAATAGAAAGCACAGAAGCCGATATCTTTATAGGTACAGAAAGCTGGCTAAAGCCTGAAATATGTTCTGCAGAAATTTTTACGAAGTCTCAGACGGTGTTCAGGAAAGATAGATTAGGCAGAATTGGTGGTGGAGTGTTTGTGTCTGTCAGTAGTGGTTTATCTTGTAGTGAAGTCGAAGTAGATACTCCGTGCGAATTGGTATGGGTGGAGGTTATACTTAACAGCCGAATTAAGTTAATAATTGGCTCCTTCTACCGACCCCCAGACTCCGATGATACAGTTGCGGAACAGTTCAGAGAAAGTTTGAGTCTCGTAACAAATAAATACCCCACTCATACGGTTATAGTTGGTGGGGACTTCAACCTACCCTCGGTATGTTGGCAAAAATACTTGTTCAAAACCGGTGGTAGGCAGAAAACGTCTTCCGAGATTGTCCTAAATGCTTTCTCCGAAAATTATTTCGAGCAGTTAGTCCACGAACCCACGCGAATTGTAAATGGTTGCGAAAACACACTTGACCTCTTAGCCACAAACAATCCAGAGCTGATAGAGAGCATCAGGACTGATACAGGGATTAGTGATCACAAGGTCATTGTAGCTAGGCTCAATACCATTTCTTCCAAATCCATCAGAAACAAACGCAAAATAATTTTATTTAAAAAAGCGGATAAAGTGCCACTAGAAGCCTTCCTAAAAGACAATTTCCATTCCTTCCGAACTGACGATGCGAATGTAGACGAGATGTGGCTCAAATTCAAAGATATAGTAGCAAAAGCAATTGAGATATTCATACCTCATAAATTGGTAAGAGATGGAACGGATCCCCCGTGGTACACAAAAAAGGTCCGAACGCTGTTGCAGAGGCAACGGAAAAAGCATGCGAAGTTCAGAAGAACGCGAAATCCCGAAGATGGGCTAAAATTTACAGACGCGCGAAATTTGGCACGTACTTCGATGCGAGATGCCTTTAATAGGTTCCACAACGAAACATTGTCTCGAAATTTGGTAGAAAATCCGAAGAAATTCTGGTCGTATGTAAAGTACACAAGCGGCAAGATGCAGTCAATACCTTCGCTGCGCAGTGCCGATGGTACTGTTATCGACGACTCTGCCGCTAAAGCGGAGTTATTGAACGCAGTTTTCCGAAATTCTTTCACCAGGGAAGACGAATGAAATACTCCAGAATTTGAAACACGAACATCTGCTAGCATGAGTTTCTTAGAAGTAGATACCTTAGGGGTTGGGAAGCAACTCAAATCGCTTGATACGGGCAAGTCTTCAGGTCAAGATTGTATACCGATTAGGTACCTTTCAGATTACGCTGATACTATAGATGCCTACTTAGCACTCATATACAACCGCTCGCTCACCGATAGATCTGTACCTACAGAGTGGAAAATTGCGCAGGTCGCACCAGTGTTCAAGAAGGGTAGTAGGAGTAATCCATTTAACTACAGACCTATATCATTGACGTCGGTTTGCAGTAGGGTTTTGGAGCATATACTGTATTCAAACATTATGAATCACCTCGAAGGAATCAGCATGGTAATCAGCATGGCTTCAGAAAACATCGCTCTTGTGCAACACAGCTAGCTCTTTATTCGCATGAAGTAATGGCCGCTATCGACAGGGGATCTCAAGTTGATTCCGTATTTCTAGATTTCCGGAAAGCTTTTGACACCGTTCCTCACAATCGACTTCTAATCAAGCTGCGGGCCAAGGGGTATCGTCTCAGTTGTGCGACTGGATTCGTGATTTGCTGTTGGGAAGGTCGGAGTTCGTAGTAATAGACGGCAAATCATCGAGTAAAACTGAAGTGATATCAGGTGTTCCCCAAGGATGCGCCCTGGGACCTCTGCTGTTCCTGATCTAAATAAATGACCTGGGTGACAATCTGAGCAGTTCTCTTAGGTTGTTCGCAGATGATTCTGTAATTTACCGTCTAGTAAGGTCATCCGAAGACCAGTATCAGTTGCAAAGCGATTTAGAAAAGATTGCTGTATGGTGTGGCAGATGGCAGTTGACGCTAAATAACGAAAAGTGTGAGGTGATCCATATGAGTTTCAAAAGAAATCCGTTGGAATTCGATTACTCGATAAATAGTACAATTCTCAAGGCTGTCAATTCAACTAAGTACTTGGGTGTTAAAATTACGAAAAACTTCAGTTGGAAAGACCACATAGATAATATTGTGGGGAAGGCGAGCCAAAGGTTGCGTTTCATTGGCAGGACACTTAGAAGATGCAACAAGTCCACTAAAGAGACAGCTTACACTACACTCGTTCGTCCTCTGTTAGAATATTGCTGCGCGGTGTGGGATCCTTACCAGGTGGGATTGACGGAGGACATCGAAAGGGTGTAAAAAAGGGCAGCTCGTTTTGTATTATCACGTTATAGGGGAGAGAGTGTGGCAGATATGACACACGAGTTGGGATGGAAGTCATTATAGCATAGACGTTTTTCGTCGCGGCGAGACCTTTTTACGAAATTTCAGTCACCAACTTTCTCTTCCAAATGCGAAAATATTTTGTTGAGCCCAACCTACATAGGTAGGAATGATCATCAAAATAAAATAAGAGAAATCAGAGCTCGAACAGAAAGGTTTAGGTGTTCGTTTTTCCCGCTCGCTGTTCGGGAGTGGAATAGTAGAAAGATAGTATGATTGTGGTTCGATGAACCCTCTGCCAGGCACTTAAATGAGAATTGCAGAGTAGTCATGTAGATGTAGATGTAGATGTAGATGGCAATGCTAACTGCGAGAAAGACGTCTCCCTAGCCTAAAAGCTTCTTTTTTCAGACAAGAGAGATTTGTAGCCGCTGACTGGCTCCTCTCAGGTCATCCAAATTAGAGGCCTGCTCCGACAGCGTGGGAACCCCAGTGCTATGTGTGGATTGGCTTCTAGGCCAATGGAATAGTCAAGAGGGGAGATTCAATGGATAGAGCATAGTTTGACTGGTTTGTGCGCTATGTTTGGGCGGTTTCGATTTTGTTAATGCAGCTTCTGTACCTGTCTGGTGGAAAGTGGTGGTGATTCATTGGTTTCTTTGTCTTCTGGTCTTCCACTGATGGGGAACTTCAGTTTTTTCCCTAGTGGCCGCGACTATGGTCAGTGTCTTATGGTGGACTAAGAGCCAGTGGCAGTTTCCAACTGTACCGTCAGTGCATATCATCTGACATACCGTGTGTCATGAGGGTGAACTTATTCGTCTTGAGACTGCCGTTTGACAATTCCAGCATGCACCTTTGTGTCTGTGAGTTAAATTGGCTTGGCCAGACCAGCGAACAGGCGCGCCTCACATTGAAATCTGCCGGCATTAAGGGCTTTAAATTAAGGGCGCAGCACACAATCTGAAGGCTGTTATGTAAAGATAACAATATTTAGCTTCACTGAGACATATATTTATGATTAAAACTAGTGACAGCTAGCAAACTGCACGGCTTGTCGGATCTTTAAAGAGTGCTGTCCTGAGTGACTTCAACATGTGGCGAAGTCAACATTAAACCACGTCCTCCAGGCATTGAGGAGTTGGACAGCCACCCCTCGTTACAGACATCGGACAACGCAGGCCTGTCAGACTGGTACAACAGGACAAACGGCGATCTGTGGCGGAATTACAATCAGCCATTAATGCTGGGAAAGGCACAAGCGTGTCTGAAGACACAGAGCACCAAACACACTAACAATGGAGCTTCACAGCCGACGAACTACGCAGCTGGCAGTGTTAGCACCATGACATGGGCAACTACGAATGAAATGGCCACATGATCATCAGCAATGGACGTTGGCGCAGTGGCAGTGCTTTGCATGGTCTGATGAATCGCGATACCTCCTTCAGTATTACAATAGAGGTGGAGGGGGCAATCAGTCGCCTTCCTGGAAAACAGCTCCTTGACACCTGTACTGCAGGATGGAGACAAGATGGTGGTGGCTTCATTGTGCACTGTGAAACATTCACATGGGCACCCATGGGTCCTGTGGAGCTGGTGCAAGTCACCTTGAAGGCCAAGGACTATCGTACACTGTTTGCAGACCACATACACCCCCTCAGAAACGGGTAGGTTTGTTTGGGGAAGGAGACCAGACGACGAGGTCATCGGTCTCATCAGATTAGGGAAGGACGGGGAAGGAAGCCGGCCGTGCCCTTTCAAAGGAACCATCGCTGCATTTGCCTGGAGCTGTTTAGTCCCTCATAAAGATCATGTTTCCCGACGGAAGCGCCATTTTCATTATTTTCTCATGGACAGGATTGCGATGGAGTGGTTTGAGGAACACAGTGGCGAGTTCCAATTGATGTGCTGGAGGAGGAGGATATTGGTGTGTAACGTCCCGTCGACAACGAGGTCATTAGATACGGAGCACAAGCTCGGATTAGAGAAGGATGGGGAAGGAAGTCGGCCGTGCCCTTTCAAAGGAATCATCCCGGCATTTGCCGGGAGTGATCTAGGGAAATCACGGAAAACCTAAATCAGGTCGGCCGGACGCGGGATTGAACCGTCGTCCTCCCGAATACGAGTCCAGTGTGCTAACCACTGCGCCACCTCGCTCGGTACTTGATGTGCTGCCCCTGCAACTCGCCAGATCTGAACCTGATCAAAGCCATCTGAGATATGATAGTACATTGTGTCAGAGCTCAACGCTCCCCCCTCAGCGGAATTTATGGGAACTGGGTGAGTTGTGTGAAACATGTGGTGTTATCTCCCTCCAGCGACCTACCAAGGCCTCATCGCTTCCATGCCACGAGACGTCCCTACTGCTATCCCGGTGGACATACTGACTAGTAGGTAGTTGGTCGTATGTTCTGGCTGATCAATGCATATGAGAGCACTGCAGTGGTGTGAGAGAGATGGAATGTCTCATTCAGCCTTTCATGTTCGTTGTTGTGAATGCAGTGAGACACTGCTAATGTCTGTGGTACTAATGTGCACTGCAGATTTTGGTGTAGTTCTACGATCTCTGGACAACACCACAATTTTTGACCTATTTATTTATTTATTTTATTTATTTATGCATTTATTTTACCTGGCAAGATTAGGGCCTTCAGGCCCTCTCTTACACCTAACCAGGCATATTCAGATTGAACGAGTTACAGTTTCTACATAACATTAAGGAAATATAGCCTATTATGCAGTATTGATGTTAAAGAAAAAAATAGATATTATAACAGTAGTACAATGATAATTATAACAATAAAAAATAATTACAACAATCAATAATAATAATAATAATAATAATAATAATGACTATGTATATGAAAGTTAACATACTTTTCTTTTCTGAATGTCAGTCCCATTGTTAGTTGGGAATTTTCTCGTTATGTTCTTGCAGCTTGTGAGTTATTCTCATCGAGCAGAGACATAAGACGATAGAATGGGGTGAAAGAGATATATAAGAGGTAGATAGGTTTGAGGAAGAGAAATAGAACGGTGAAATTCGAAGTTGTGATGGAGAGGAGAAAGAAAGAGATTAGAGGGGCACAACAATGGTGGCTATACCGTCCCTAATATGTAAGTCATGAGTTCCCTCTTGAATGTTGAGTAGTTCTGGATAAGACGAAGATCACAGGGGAGCGCGTTCCATAGTCGTATGGCTGAGATGGAGAATGACACGGAGAAAGATTTTTGTGTTATGTAAAGGTACAGCCAAGATGATAGACGTATCCGATCTGGTGTTGCGATTGTGGAATGATGATAGGTGTTTAATGTGAGAAGATAAGTACTGGGGGCACCAGTGGCTAAGAAATCGATGAAGTAAGCACATCGTGTGGAGATCGCGTGCCTTATGTGGGCGTATTCAACCTAGCTGGGAGTATGAAGGACTGATATGATCATACAACCGAATATTGCACACGTATCTAACGCAAGCATTCATCACTAGCTCGAGGCATCTAGAATTTTCACTATTTGTGTCGTGTTGAACTACATCGCAGTAGTAAAGATTAGGCAAGACTAGTGTTTGGACTAATTTTTGTTTAACATGGGTTGGAAATATTTTTCTAAATTTTTGAATTGCATGTAGGGAGGAGAGCGATTTCCGACAAGCTGTGACTGTTTGTTCTTCCCAGTTTAGGTGTTCATCCAAGATTATTCCAAGGTCTTTTACTGTTTTTTGGTATGGTAGTTGGGTACCATTGAGGAGTATTTTAGGGACTGTTTCGCGAAAGTACCGGCTGATTAACTTTGGATGAGATATAAGTATGACCTGGGATTTCTTGGGGTTTAGTTTCAGACCTAGGTTCTGTGCCCATCGGGAAACAGAGCAAAGATCTGCGTTCATACTCGCTACTGCACCAGCAATGTTTTTGGGGCTTGCACTTATGTACAGTTGGATGTCGTCGGCATAAAGATGGTAGTTGCAGGAGTGAATCACTGAAGAAATATCATTAATGTACAGTGAGAAGAGTAGTGGACCAAGGACGGAGCCTTGGGGAACTCCAGAGCGCACGCTTTTCCATGATGACTTTTCCGACCCACAAATGACTTGTTGACTTCTGTTTTTGAGGTAGCTGTCGAACCAGTGTATTGCGCTGTTTGAGAAATTCAGCTGTTTCATTTTAATTAGTAATATATCGAAGTCAACTGTGTCAAAAGCCTTGCTAAAGTCAAGCAGTGTTAGGATAGTAGCTTCATGTTTAATTTCATCAGTTACTTTGATTAATGCGGTTACTGTACTATGGTGCTTTCGAAAGCCTGACTGACATTCGTCATGGATGTTATGAGTTTTGAGGTAATCCGTCAGCTGTTCATGGACGATGTACTCTAGGGCTTTAGAAATGGCAGGTAGTATGCTGATCGGCCTGTAGTCACCTGGCGACTTAGGGTTGTCAGTCTTGGGCATAGGCTGAATTAAACTTTGCTTCCACTCAGTAGGATATGTACTACTGACAAGAGACAGCTTGAAGATGTCTGTGATAACTAGAATAATAGTGTCTACGACGTTCTTAATCATGCCAATGCTCACTTCATCATTTCTTACTGCCTCGGAAGATATTCTCATAATTGCCTTGTGTACTGTGCCTGTAGCGACATGTTTTAGGAAAAACTTGTCTCTCGAGAGATTGATATCTTCGGGCTGGTAATTTGTCGCTGCGTGGCAGTTTACAGCTGTTGAGAAGAAATCATTTAATTCTTCTGCAGACGCTTGATAAACAGCGTCAGATCTTCGCTTCCCTATACCGAAACTGCGCAGCTTCTTCCACAGTGCAGCAGGTTTTGATATGCCGCATACGACAGAGCGGGCATGTCTGATTTTGGCATTCCTCACGCTTTGCTTGGTTCTGTTTCGGAGTTTCCTATAAGCTTCGTACGCCTCGGGAGTTGGGTTACGCTTGAAGGCCCTATGCGCAGCATCACGTTTATTCATTAACTGGCGTAATGCAGTGGTGAGCTACGGAGCAGGAGCTCTCTTTACCTTGACAGTGCGTTGAGGAGCATGTTTATCATACAGTGCAATAATTTTGCGACATAATTGCCGAATTTTTCCGTCTAAAGTCGGTTCATTGCTTATATCATGCCAAGGGATGTCTGAGCACTCCTTTTGAAGAGCGTCATGGTTAACATTTTTTAAGTTTCTGTAGGTTACCAGGTGAGATTTTTCTTTGGTAGTATGCATTGAGTAATTTAAGAATATCACGTCATGAGCAGAGAGTCCCGGAGCGGATGTCAGATTGGCGCGGATTATTTTATCTGGTCGCTTTGTTGCTATTAGATCTATGATTGTGTGGTTGTGTGGCGTGTGATGAGTTGGCTCCAGCGGTGTTAAACTCATATCATTGGAGTGGAACAGTCGCCTTAGTTTTTCGGCAGAGGGAGATTTTAACTGTAAGTCGATGTTTGTGTCGCCCATAATGATTATGTGTTCATACTGTGTCACGAGTGAGGACAGGGCAGACTGAAAGGAGGACATGGCACCGACGTTTGGAGGTTTATAGATTACTCCAATTAGCAGTTACTGATTTGATGTATTTATTTCGAAAAACAAGAACTCTGCTTCACTTCGCCCTTTGCATCCGATGTGCATAGTACAGTAGGTGTCAGATCAGAGCGAACATAGGCACCCACACCACCCCCGCGTCGTGTTTCACGATCTGCCCTTAGGAGAGAGTAACCAGCAATTCGTATAGCGTCGGAAGAAATGTTTGGTTTCAACCAAGTTTCAGAGACGAGGATAATGTGGAACAGCGATTGGCAGAACAGGTCACAGAACTCGTCGAAGTGAGCCGTTAGCGACTGCGCGTTCGCGTGGGCCACAAAGAGCCCGCCGCCGGAACCGGTCCGTCCCATTGTGGCCGCCTGTAGGACCGAGCTCGCTCCGTTTACCTGCTGGCCGGAAGAGGGACAAAAGCTGGATTTCGCGGGGCAAGACATATTTACAGGTGTGTCCAGGTCGTGACTGACTCAAGCGTCTGTGGACTAAAGGTGAAAAACACGCTGGAAGTATCGAAGAAGGGAGCGAAAAGAAAGATGGAAAGTGGCAGTAGTGGTTACGAAAAAGATAGTAGTAGTAGTAGTGGTAGTGGCGAAGATGAAAATAACAGATATAGAAAGGCGGTTGTAAGGAGATTCCAGCTAATGGAGAATGTTAATTCCCATTTGACTGACAATATGAATATACATGAGCACTTATGATAGACAAATAAAGAAACAAAATTTTTGTCAAACAATTGACTGATTTTAAATAGAGTACTTATGGTACTTATAGAAATAACGGAGCTGTATTTAAGCTAAAAAAATGAAAAGAAAGAATAAAAATTAACTTACGTTAGACAGATTACAATATGAGACTTTGTGTCTCGCGAGATTTCGCTCAGTCTTTCAGTTCGAACATGTTTGTCACCGTTTTCCTCCCTCCTTCCGTCTTGATTACGATCCTGCCATCCTGGGTCCATACATTTTGAAGGCCAAACTGTGTGATCGCAGCGTTCAAAACTTTTAGTCTTTCGCGCGTCAGATCTTCCCTCAGGGTAACCCCACTCTTGGCGAGTTTTCTTTTCTGAGCAAACACTTCAGCTCTTTTCCGGTAAGACACAAATTTAATTATTATGGGCCTGGGTTTCATGGCACCTGGTATCCTGCGCCCAACACGGTGGCTTCTGTCAATATCGGCCACGTCGATCTGCACGCCAAGTTTCTCACGCACGAGGCTAATGGCCAGGTCGTCGGTGTTTTCGCGATCGTTTTCAGCTACCCCGAACAAGCGCAAGCTGTTCCTTCGCTTATACGCTCAATTTCATCGGTGGCAGCAGACAGTTTAGCTTCTAGGTCTGCGGCTTTTTTCTCTTGTGCGGCCAGGGACTTTCTAAGAGACTGGATTTCGGTGCTGTTGCGCCCGACAGACTCTTGCAGTTTGTCCATGACCGCGGCCGTCACTGAGTCCGTGATGGATTGCACGATTACGTCTAGCGTGTCTTTGCTGTGCAGCGCCGCACTCACCTGGGACAGGACGAGCTCCCCGATGTCGGGAAGCGGGGCCTCACCTGCCGCCGGAGACCGGGCGCCCGCGCTGCCTGCGCCCCTGTAGCCTCGCCTGCTGCCGCTTACTCGTGCTCTTCCCATTTTTCACTCACTTATCACTTATCACTTGTGGTAATCAACGGAGAACAAGTAACACTTGTTTAGTCAGATGCACACGTTGTGGACTGCCGCACTTCTCTGTAACACCTTCAATGAGCGGAAAAACTCGAGAGCCGAAGAAACGCGGGTCACTCAGTGGCCGCCATTAAGCGTGTTATATTCTCACTAGAATGAGTCCTCTTTCCTCTTTTGCTTCGTTTATTTTCATCACTGTACTTCGTACCTGCAATGCCACCAAGCGGCATTCAGTCTTGCTATAAGCAGTGGTCACAATGTTTTGGCTCATCCGTTTATGAATCCCCAATCTCAGTGCTACCAGTCGTGAACAGAACCGTGTGACTTGAGTGTAATTTTTGGTTAGCGTTCAGAATCGAAGACCATCTTCGAACTTGAAACGCGAGCGCATTGTCACATTACGGCAAGGAGAGTCGTCGGCACGCCGACGTCATTCGAAAAATTAACCTGCTATATTAGGTCATAAAACGCTGCTGCCTGACTTCCTGGTGATCGCCTGCAGTAGAGAACACCAACTGTTGACCTGTGACCGCGGGTCACGGGTTGTAGGTGGCTGAGACGTCGTCGGCATTTGCCCGTCGCGGTGAGCCGACCTCCGACGTGTGCTGTGCGCTGCGCTCTGCTGCTCTCTGCTCGGTAAGTCGTAGCTCCTGTTGCACTAGTTGACTGTGTTGCTAGAGACTCTTGATGGATTCGATTTAGAATGGGAGCCTAATAGGAGACAAACATTGAAATCTTCGACCACAACGTTCAGAGACAGAATTCATTCGAAATTGAGACATGGCTAGAGAAAGTTGTGAAAATTTATTTGAGGATATTGCAGGTATTCATCTTTCAACTGTGAGCAGCATACTGTATTCAAAACTGTAAAACACGGAATGATATGAGACAACTGTAGAATCTAGTTGTCGAACATTTAAGTTCAAGCATAATGACAGCAATATTAGTGAAGTTTGTGTTCCGCATGCTGGATTTGGAATTAGGACTGTTCGTATATCTTAACTGCCTTCTTAAATCATTGCTGAGCACATCAGTTCAGTGACAGCTGCTTAAGGAAGAATAATCAGTAATTTTACATAAATGTTGTCTCCTGCTCACAAGTTCCCATCTTGAATGGAACTAAGCATTTGAAAACAGTTTTACGCATGCACGTAACCTCATACGTAAACGTTTTCGGTTATCGTCCTATCGTAATATATGACAGACAGCCAAAGACATGCGAGTCGTACGGCGGTATAGGCCACGTCCGTTCGCAGTTTATAAACAGCTGTGAGACCCCCAACATGTCAACGCTGCCTTTAACATGCAATGGCAATCACCGGAGAAATCCGTCGACTCATGTTCCCGAAGTTACACAGCATGGCACAGCTCACAACAGTGCATTGATAATGGACGTTAGCTACTCAAAAGTGACAATACAATCGTAGCGTCAAGAACTATAACCTAATATAACCGGTCCGACAGAACAAACTGCAGAAGAGATTCCAGTCCTTCAGAAGGAGCAGACTCGGAAAAAAAAAAAAAAAAAAAAAAAAAAAAAAAAAAAAAGGAAATCTGGTCTTTACTTGCCAGAGAACAGGAGAACAGAAACAAATATGGCAATGGAAAACGCTGAAACCTCCCCAAGAGGCAATGCTTCAAGGAAGCATAGAAAGACGAGACTGGCTCATAAGGACGCTGAACAGCTGCCACAGCCTTTGCGAGGAAAAGCATAGCAAATCAGCAACAAACCAAACAACCTAACGATCTGGTTTTGAGTATACGTGCTTCTGATGCATTGCAAGCCAAATTGCGTACACCATGCCCCATGTCATCGTACCATTTTTCACATCAAAGATTGCGGCTCAGAGCCAATTACGATACAGATAAGGTTTTTCCTGAAACTAAAGAAGTAGAAAACGACGTTTCAGAAGTTGATCAACGTTGAAACTGGGCTGATGAGTTGGACGAAATGAATCAGGATGAAGAAATGGCTGAAATCGCTGGAACGGTACAGATCCCTCCACAAGAAGAAGATCAATCAAACACGATTGATACAACTTTTCGGGAACATACCTATGAAGAAATACTTCCAACAACACTTCGTATGACTAATATTGAGATCGATAATGAATAACACAACACAAACGCAGTAAAAGCCTACAAAATCGCTACGTTGAACATTACTAAGATACTCTCCTCTTTGCATTTACGACATCTGCATTATATAGGGCTGATGTTGATATACTACTGTTACAGAAAGTAACAGATATTAAATTAGAGTAGATACGTGGGTACAACGCCAGAACCAACCCTGGTATCGGTGCAGAGCAGGGAACCGCGAACCGCCATTCTCACGAAAGAAGGCATTCAAATCACACACACAAAAAAAGTTGCAAACAGTAGAGGCACTGTAGCCATTGTTAATAACGCCCGCTTCATAAACGTTTACACACTGTCTGGCAACACTAACGGGCGCGATAGAGCGGAATTTTTTAAAAGTGGAATCGTTCCTGTATTTGGTAATCATCAAGATCTCAGCCCAAAAGACCACACACCGAATTTCAACAAGTCTGTGGAACTGGAACGAATGGTCGACAAGTTGCCGGTAAGCGACATGTAGAAACATACTCATGGCGAAAAGGCCGGCTTTACGTATTTTACCAGATACTCAGCAAGCAGGCTGGACAGTATCGACGTATCGTGCAACTTAAAGAATCATATACTCCAGGCCGTGGTCTTGTCGACTGTCTCCTCTGATCACGATGCGTACATTATCACAATAAATATGGAAAAACAGAAGAATTACAGAGCGAGGGCATGTGGAAACTCAACATTACACACCTACAAGATGAGGAATGTAACGTGGCGTATACTAGTATAACGAACGAACACGAAACAAGATTCCGGCTGTACAATTCTCCTGTAGCTTGGTGGATATAGTGTGCTAAGCCTAAAGTAAGAAGAACGCTGTTCGACTACTCACGACAGAAAAGCTTCTGGATTAAAGAGACGATTCAGTTTTATTTTAGCTGCCTTAGAGACTTTTTCAGCAAGGACACGCGAGTAATGGAGAACCATACACGGATTAATAAAATCAAAGAAAAACATTTAGCCACGACAGTCAGATTGTTTTAAATTCAGAGCAAGGATACAAAATATCGTAGAAGGTGAAAGACATCTATGTACCAGGTGATGCGTCAGAATAAGAGAGAAAACAGAAGAACGACAATAGTTAATTGATGGAACCAGTCTCACAAAACTGAATAAATTAAAGACGCGGTTCACGAACAT
This sequence comes from Schistocerca gregaria, assembly GCF_023897955.1. Classification (NCBI taxonomy): domain Eukaryota; kingdom Metazoa; phylum Arthropoda; class Insecta; order Orthoptera; family Acrididae; genus Schistocerca; species Schistocerca gregaria. Next base: position 387,350,750 of record NC_064923.1, on the reverse strand, counting down.
AATGTCCAACAGACCTGCCGACGACAAAGGGCTGCCAGGTTTTGATAGGAACGGAGCAGGCAGAATTAGTGCATAGCAAGAAGGAAATTTCACACATGAGATAGAGGATGACGAACTGAAAGATTGAACAGCACAGTCTCTAAAAGTAAATCCCCAGGACCCGATGATATCCCCGTGGAATTCTACCAACTGTTCTGGTCACAAATGAAAAACGAGTTGCTATGCATGTTGAACGAACTCATCAACGGAAATTTCGACTTTACTGAAGAATTTGTTGAGGGGATAATAGTTCTAATTCCTTAAAACTTAGTGAGTAAAGTATTTGAAATCACATTACTCATCAATGACCACGAAATCATGACCCTTGTATTAGCAAGAAGAATGAAAATGGCAATGAACTCTATAGCATCTCCGTACCAAACATGTGTAGTTAAAGAGAGAAACATCCATCAGAATATATGCGACAATAAGTATCTAATATCAGCTGCTGGTGTCTGTCGAATAAAACGTGCATTAGTGTCATTAGACTTCGAGAAGGCGTGTTATAAAGTAGGTCATATGTATCTTCTTGGACTCACGGAAGCAATGAGACTCCCACCACGATTCGTGGGTATTGCTCATCAAATATATAAAATCAATACAGCACGAATAATGATAAACGGGCAACTAAGTAAATAGACTGAGATGACTGCATCCGTACGACAAGGCTGCCCCATGTCAATGACGTTTTTCGCAATAGCAAACAGAACTCTACCCGCCACACTCAAGAATCACCTAAAAGACGTGATTTAATTCCTTTGGCCGCTACGGGGACATAGGGCATCCAGAAGAACTCGCCATCCGCCTCTGTCTCTGGCCATTTGCCTCAGTTCTGCCCAGGTCTAGCCAACTCTTTTTGCTTCCCCTTCCACTGTCCTCTTCCATGTGGTCCTTGGTCTTCCTCTCTTCCTTGTTCCCTGGGGATTCCATTCCAATGCTTTTTTCTCGATGGCTCCATCTGGTTTTCTTAAGGTGTGCCCCAATCAGCCCCACTTTCTCTCTCGTATCTGGTCTTCTATAGTTATCTGGTTTGTTATTCGCCAGAGCTCACTCATTACATATTTTTTCAGGCCACCAGATATTCATGATGCGTCGAAGACATCTATTTATGAAGCTTTGTAACTGGGATGTTATCTTTTTATCAATTTTCAAGCTTTCACTGGCGTACAGAAGGACGGCCTTCACATTTGTATTAAAAATACGGATTTTTGTTTTGTACGTGATATTTCAATGTTTCCATATTGGATACAATTGTATGAAGGCAGCATTTGCCTTTTTAATGCGGTTTTTCACGTCACCTCCAGCTCCACCATCTTCCGCCACTTTAGTACCCAGATACAGGAATGAGTTGACAGTCTCCACCCGTTGCTCACCTATTAACAATGGCACCTCCATGTTCCCTGAATTTACTCTCATTTCCTTTGTTTTGCCTATATTTATCTTGAGGCCAGCAGTCTCTGCTCCTTCTTTCAGCAAGTTTAATTTAGCTTGCATATCAGTCAGCCTTGGAGCTAGTAAAACTATGTCGTCTGCAAAATCCAAATCCTCTTGACGTTCGTGGATCCCCCACTGGATTCCTCGTCTCCTGGCTGCTCTGACTCTTCTCATAATAGAGTCTAGAACGAATAGAAAAAGTGTTGGTGACAAAATGCAACCCTGACGGACTCCAGTTGTTACTTTTATGGGCTCTTTCATATTTCCCTTGTGGAGTACGCAGCATTTGTAGCCATCATATAGATCTTTTATGATGTTTAAAATCTTCTGTGGTATGCCATACTTCCGCAATACCTGCCAGAGTACTTTATGTTTCACGGAATCGAAGGCCTTTTGAAAATCAGTGAATGGCAGGTACATGGTTGCTTGGAATTCTTTGCTTTGCTCTAAAATGATCATAAGAGTGTTAATAAGATCAACACAACTGCGTTGTGCTCTAAAACCGGCCTGTTCTTTACGCAGTCGCTTTTCAAGGGATTCTTTAATACTGTTTAAAATAATTCCGGTGAGGATCTTACTGGGCACTGACAACAATGTAATATCACGCCAGTTGTTACAGTCTGACAAATTTCCCTTTTTAGGGAGCTTTACCACCAAGCCATTTTTCCACTCCTCTTTCTCTTCAAGCCAAATATGCTTCAGTAAAGGATGGAGCATTTTAACAGTACTTTCAATATCAACTTTTAAGAGCTCCGGTGCTATGTTCTGTAGGCCTGGAGCCTTTGTATTTTTTAGTGTTTTCAAGGCAATCCTAATTTCTTCCATTGTGGAGCACTGCAAATTTATATCTTGATCTTCTTCCTCTGGAACATCTCTTACTTGTTCCTCTTGGTTGTCTTCACAATTTAACAGTTCCTTCAAGTGCTCCTCTCATCTCTGTAGCTGTGCCTGTTGAGTTGTAAGCATCACCCCATCCTTGTTCTTAACTGGTCCTTCATGTCTGAAGTTCTTCATTGACAACCGTTTGGTAATATTGTGGAGCTCTTTCATATTTCCTTGTCTTGCTGCCTCTTCTGCTAAATTTGCTTGCTCATCTATCCATTTCCTTTTATCTCGATGTAGCAATGTTTTCACTTTTTTGTTCGCCTCCATGTATTCTTAATGCGCTTCGCTCTTCTGCGCACTGAGACACAAGATGACTTGTCCGTCTTAAGCGTCGGCGCATGTGAGGTCGCCACGTGAGTCCAGTGGCGGGAGATCGGCGCGCCTTCCTGCGTCCGTTGAAGCGGCTGGCAGCGAACAGTTTGGGAGAGCGATTTGGTGGTGCTGCGCCAGGTCTTCTCGAGAAATCGCAGTTTATTAGAAGTTAAGTAATTGGTGATATCTTATTTGATTTACTCTTGTTAAATTCTACTTGTTTTCTTGGTGAGGTCACCAGCCGTTTTGCTTTGGGGTCGTCCCACCGCTCTTCTCCGTTTGCCCACCCGTGAGAAGGTGGTTGTTTATGAATTTGGTGGTCCGTTTTTCCCTTGTGGAGTAGGGGCGGGTTACAGCAACCTGCGGTTTGGATTGTTCGGTTAACTCCCTATCAATCTACCGTACGTTAGTAGCCGCCTCTGCCATGTTTGTAGCATTTGGTGTGTTAACGAATTTATTGCTTGGAGTGTAACGGCCTAACACCTGAAATACGTTTTCATCTTTGGAAACTTTGATATTATTGCCTATGATCTTGAGAGGCGGTATCTGTGTACTGTAGAGCATCTTAACTATTGTTTGGCCAACCTTGACGAATTTTATATAAGATTGAAGTTCATGGGCTTTTATTTAAATGATCATTTTAGTATATAAAGTTACCACCCTTTCATCGTAAGACTTTTCTTAGAAGTTAAGATCAAGTTGCACTTTCAGTGGCAACGTTAATATTTTAATTGCTATTGTTTTGTACCATTTACATCCCTCCTATGGGGGGTGCATATTTTGTGAGCTTGTGTAAATTGTTAAAACTCTTAGTTTAAAGTTATCTGGTGTGTGGCAGATTTGCGCCGGTGTAGTCTTTAAGAGGCTGTTGTGAGCGGTCGTAACTACGGCCCTGTCAAAAGGGAGCGGCAACGTTCTCTGCCTGAAAGCTCATACAGTCAAAACTTGTTTCTTTCTGCCTCTGAATAAATTGTAACTTTGATATTTAGAGAGGCTTTGTAATTATAAATTTAAATCTATTTCTTTAAAAAAATGCTTTTAGGCACTATTAAAGTGAATAAAATTCCCTTTTGTTAAAAGAAATTTGGTTATGATTTAATCAGTTACTCCCTGGCAACTACTTCCGTGCTTACGTAGTGTGATTAAATGTGTTAATGTTCTTCATGAATCGCTAGTAAACAAAATAAATTCGAAATGTGGCCGAGCGGTTCTAGGCGCTTCGGTCTGGAACCGCACGACCACTACGGTCGCAGGTTCGAATCCTGCCTCGGGCATTGATGTGCGTGATGTCCTTAGGTTAGCTAGATTCAAGTAGTTCTAAGTTCTAGGGGACTGATGACCTCAGATGTTAAGTTCCATAGCGCTCAGAGCCATTTGAAGCAAAATAAATTCTTAAGAATATTCTTTGAGAATAAATCACGGTTCAACTCATACGAACTTGTTTCTGATTCTAAGCCCAATAAAAGAAAGTCAAGAAAGAGTACGACTGCTAAATCTGGGAAGGCGGCGGAAGTATCCCAACTGAAATGTTTGGGTTTTGAATTTAGGAGCAACATCCGGCACACCGTTGCCGTAAGTTGTAAAAAGCTACTTACAAGTGTACGAGCATCTGCACAAGGAAACAGTATGAGGTAACTAGACGGAATAGATAATCGCGCTGGCTAATGCATGTACAACATCCAAACTTAACTATGTTGGACAAGATTTGCCGATACCCACAGAAACAGACAAAATAATTGCCTCGGCGGTAGGAAGCTTTGTGAGCCAAGGCATTATTTTCAAAGTGAACTTCGACTCACTAACATTCCCCGCAAGGGAAGGAGGCTTGAACCTCACTGATGCCAGTTACAAATTATGAGCGTTATACGTGTGTCGAATGTATAAGCAAAGGAAACAGTTACCACACAGCTTGACGACCCGTTTGTTGAGAAAAACTATTCCTGCCAGCGTGCAGCCGCCCATATACGTGCAATAACCAACTGCTCTGTGCCACCTCGTTGAATACAGTTACATCTCATAGGGGCTGTCAGAAGAGCAGGTGAGAAAAGTAAAGGACTTCTACATATACTTTACGGACACAAAGAAAGGAAATAGCATAAAATTTACCCTAACAACGACTGGCTTACAATTTCTAAGAACATCCACGGCCGGAGCTTTCTCTTCGAGGTCAAAGCAACTTGGTATACTACAGTCAACAAGAAAATATCAATTAGTTTGAAACTGCGTGCTATTCATCTCACAAATTCGTCCACGTGCGCGTCATGCAATCTGCTTGATACTGAAGAACACAGATTTATGTGTGAGTGAGTAAGAGATATAAGGCATATAGTTAAGCTGAAGCAAGTGATGGTCAACAGAACATCTCCCGACATTTTCACCGCCGCAGATTTTCTGACTCCAGACGTGGTGCCATCTCGTAATACGAAACGAAAGGTTGTTAAATGATAAAAGGGCACGTGATGTCTTACATCGTGAAGGCAGGAAATAAAAGGAAATAAAATTACTGGGTTTGCGTAACGACTCAGCACCGTCACTTCATACGTACCAATAACTGCAAAAAATAAAGACCATTACGCTTGCTTCTTAAATAAAGTCAAATAGAATCAAAGTATAAAATGCTTCAGAGCACTGTAATAGAAAAAGATTGAAGATGTTAGCCAGCATTGCACGATTACATTCAACGTGCCAAAAATTTCTTAGATCCTTTCACGAGATATTCAAGAAAAGAAATCGTTTCTGGAAAGAAACTCCGGACTAAATCCTCATGAATTTGGATAAAAATAAATGTTATTTTGTCATCACTTTTATTTCATAAGAAGATAAGTTTAATGTTCTACAATTTTTAACTTCACATAGAAGCAAGACTTCATGCACAGGATATTTTAACATAATTGTTTCTCCATTACGAAGAGGAAGATTAATTTCCTTTGCATATGATCAAGAAGAAGCATTTGGTTTCTTTACATTAACAAGATTTAATCAAAATTTAATAAAAAGCCTTAAAGAATCTCTTGACCAAAAGTACCTCTGTGCAAAAATGTATACAATAGATATACACTCCTGGAAATGGAAAAAAGAACACATTGACACCGGTGTGTCAGACGCACCATACTTGCTCCGGACACAGCGAGAGGGCTGTACAAGCAATGATCACACGCACGGCACAGCGGACACACCAGGAACCGCGGTGTTGGCCGTCGAATGGCGCTAGCTGCGCAGCATTTGTGCACCGCCGCCGTCAGTGTCAGCCAGTTTCCCATGGCATACTAAGCTCCATCGCAGTCTTTAACACTGGTAGCATGCCGCGACAGCGTGGACGTCAACCGTATGTGCAGGTGACCGACTTTGAGCGAGGGCGTATAGTGGGCCTGCGGGAGGCCGGGAGGACGTACCGCCGAATTGCTCAACACGTGGGGCGTGAGGTCTCCACAGTACATCGATGTTGTCGCCAGTGGTCGGCGGAAGGTGCACGTGCCCGTCGACCTGGGAACGGACCGCAGCGACGCACGGATGCACGCCAAGACCGTAGGATCCTACGCAGTGCCGTAGGGGACCGCACCGCCACTTCCCAGCAAATTAGGGACACTGTTGCTCCTGGGGTATCGGCGAGGACCATTCGCAACCGTCTCCATGAAGCTGGGCTACGGTCCCGCACACCGTTAGGCCGTCTTCCGCTAACGCCCCAACATCGTCCAGCCCGCCTCCAGTGGTGTCGCGACAGGCGTGAATGGAGGGACGAATGGAGACGTGTCGTCTTCAGCGATGAGAGTCGCTTCTGCCTTGGTGCCAATGATGGTCGTATGCGTGTTTGGCGCCGTGCAGGTGAGCGCCACAATCAGGACTGCATACGACCGAGGCACACAGGGCCAACACCCGGCATCATGGTGTGGCGAGCGATCTCCACACTGGCCGTACACCTCTGGTGATCGTCGAGGGGACACTGAATAGGGCACGGTACATCCAAACCGTCATCGAACCCATCGTTCTACCATTCCTAGACCGGCAAGGGAACTTGCTGTTCCAACAGGACAATGCACGTCCGCATGTATCCCGTGCCACCCAACGTGCTCTAGAAGGTGTAAGTCAACTACCCTGGCCAGCAAGATCTCCGGATCTGTCCCCCATTGAGCATGTTTGGGACTGGATGAAGCGTCGTCTCACGCGGTCTGCACGTCCAGCACGAACGCTGGTCCCCAGGAATGTGTCAATAAAGTTTCCCGTTCCTGAGACAATGAATTCACGGTGTTCTTATTTCAATTTCCAGGAGTGTATATCCTTCTAAAGTAGTCGACGTTTCGACCCCCCTGCTCGTGTCTTCTTCTTCAGGATGTTTCGGTGTTCCGTATGTGAACCGTATGTGCAGTTGACGGACTTTGAGCGAGGGCGTATAGTGGGCATGCGGGAGGCCGGGTGGACGTACCGCCGGATTGCTCAACACGTGGGGCGTGAGGGCTCCACAGTACATCGATGTTGTCGCCAGTGGTCGGCGGAAGGTGCACGTGCCCGTCGACCTGGGACCGGACCGGAGCGACGCACGGATGCACGCCAAGACCGTAGGATCCTACGCAGTGCCGTACACCATTACGCAGCCTCCACCAGCTTGAACAGTTCCCTGCTGGTATCCAGGGTCCATGATTTCATGAGTTTGCCTTCATACCCGTACACGTCCATCTGCTCGATACAATCTGAAACGAGACTCGTCCGACCAGACAACATGTTTCTAGTCATCAACAGTCCAACGTCGGTGTTGAGGACCCAGGGGAGGGGTAAAGCTTTGTATCGCGCAGTCATCAAGGGTACACGAGTGGGCCATCGGCTCCGATAGCCCATATTGATGATGTTTCGTTGAATGGTTCGCGACTCTGACCCTTGTTGATGGCCCAGCATTGAAATCTGCAGCAATTTGCGGAAGCGTTGCACTTCTGTCACGTTGAACGATTCTTTTCAGTCATCGTTGGTCCCGTTCTTGCAGTATCTTTCTCCTCCCGCAGCGAAGTCGGAGATGAGATTTTTAACGATTCCTGATATTCACGGTACACTCGCGAAATGGTCGTACGGGAAAATCCCCACTTCGTCGGTACCTCGGAGATACTCTGTCCTACCGCTTGCGCGCCGTTCACCACGTTCGAACTCACATAAATTTTGATAACCTACCATTGTAGCAGCGGTAACCGATCTAACAAGTGCGCCAGACACTTGCTGTCTTATATAAGCGTTGCCGACCTTGGCGCCGTATTCTGGCTGTTTACATATCTATTTATTTGAATACGCATGCCTATACCAGTTTCTTTGGCGCTTCGGTGTATAAAAATATTCGGTTCTCTGTTGCAGAAACTTCATCAAGTAGCGGCCTATAAAGAATACAGATACCTGAAGTCTTCAGTTCCACAAAACCAATATAGTTCATTCAGAATATAAAATAGTCCTTAACAACTACAAATGAAGCGTTCAGCTGTGTCCCGTGATCGAGTTTTACCGAAGTGACAGAGAGTCGGAAAACAGCAGACATGATGCTTGGTGTTAGTGTTTGGATAACTGGTGAAGACAGGTGCAGTTTTTTCATTGCTCCTTTATTCATTCGTCTTTAGTCGTTTTGGTATTATTATTTTTGTACTAATCTGAAAAACGCTGAACATTTTGTCAGTTTACTGAATATGCCATACTATGGACATAGAGTATGAGGCAAAAGTCTGCTCAAATTTCTATAAAAGTGTCTGTAGATAAGGTCGGGCATTTGGAAGTTCCCCATCTTGGATTTGTGTTACCTGTTTCAAATGCGAAAGCACATCATTTTGAACTGCATCTTTCTCAGGAATAAACATGTCAAATCTGTTTTAGTATATCTTTATTTGTGTAGGATTTACGACCTGTTAGAGTTTGAAATTGCAAGGAAGTGATCAGCTCTGTTTATTGTTCAAGGTGATCCACAGTGGCATTTCCACATCAAGAATGCACTTAAGGTGTGTTAATGAATGGTGGGCGAAGTAACAGAGTTATTGTTGCTGACTTCAGTGCCCGGCAGCCTGAGAAAAATGGCATTTCGCATATGACAGCATCCAAATTGTTGGACAAATTTAGTGCAACAGGTTCTGTGGTACGCAAGCCACTAATTGGACTTCCAAGAACAGTCAATGGCAATAGCTACAACCACAATTGTTGCATCGCTTATGAGAAAAATACATGGCATAATCATAATACCCTCCACCCCCAATCCTCCAACCACCTTGAGGAAATAGCTAAAAATGAGTGTCCGCTTTATCATCCAGTACCAGACATGAATGCTGCAGCTGAACCACCTCTTTCGTGCTTTGGTTATCTATCATAATGCCCTGAAATCAGGGACATACTACTCAAAACCTTTCCCACCCATTTTCCACAAAACCCTAGTTTATCACTACGCCACTCCCAACTCCACTCCCTGCCTGTGGAAGACCCATTCGCAAGACCAGCCCAATTCACCAACCCGGCACTTCTTATTCCTACCCCGTGAAAGGCCAGGCCACTTGTGAAAGTAGCCGTGTCATACACCAGATCGGCCGCATTCATAGCACATCTTTTTATAGCGATGTGACTGCCAACTAGGTGTCCACCAGGAAGAAAGGCCACTCGCAAATAGTCGCCAAGAGCAAATTAGGTCACCCTGTAACACAACAGGCAGCTGAACATAACATGCTTGATTCCAATGGTTGCTTCATAATCCCAGCCATCTAAATCCTCCTGTCCACCAACAGTATTTCTGAACTGTACATGGACTTATCCTTACAACATGTTCGCCACTCTCGAAATTATACTGGCCGCAATCTACGGTAACCACTTTTCCCCACACCCACCACCCAACAGTTTCTGCCCCCTCTGTCCTACCACATCCTCCATATTCACGTCCCCCCACCACTGTATGCCGCTTTCTGCCAACACACAACACACCCATCTCTTCCCCTTCTCTGCTACTCTTCTTTTCTGTCGTCACTCCCCTCCCCCCCTCCGACACCCACGTCCCACAGCCTCCACAAGCTTGTTGCTTTCATTCGATGTGACATCTCCTTTCCAGTTTGAGCTGCTGGGTTAGCTCTCATGTGTGCCTGTGGTTTGCCCGGTTGTGTGAGTGTGTGTGCGTTTTCTTTCCTGAAGAAGGCTTTGGATGAAAGCTAAATATGTAACGGTCTTTTTGTAGTCCATGTCTACAACTCAGCATGTTACCTTTACGATGGATGGCAATCTATTCTTACCTGGTACTGTTGACTTACTACCGTTTAATTCAGTATTTGTATCAGGTACAGTTTCGTCGGTGATGTTCAAATGTTGAAATGCGTGTGAATTCCTAAGGGACCAAACTGCTGGCAGTAGATTTACACACTACTTAAACTAAATGAAACGAATTTATGCTAAGAACAATACACACGCCGATGCTCGAGGGAGGACTCGAACCTCCGGCGGGAGTGGCCGCGCAATCCGTGACATGGCACCTTAAACCACTCTGCCAGTCCTCGCGGCTCGTCGGTCATGTTTTGTTCTTTGGAGGAGAGATTTATGCTGGAAATTTGAGTTTGTTTAACTTTCCTCTTAGTTCTTGGGTTCAGCAATCGTTTTCCTTTCCATACAACGTGTCCTAATGTAGTCACGAACATTGCGACATATCTTTAATTTAGAGGCAGTATTACTTTTTATTTTTCTCTGGGAGCCATGTGAGGGTTTGTTGGATTTCTTTGTGACTGCATGGCGGGAGCTGATCTCAAAGGCAGAAATGAGTCTACCCGCCGATTTTGAAAGTAGTGTCTTTTGACTTGCACTGCAGAATCCTAAGGATGTTAGCCTTCTAGATATTTCTGGAAGCTTCCTCTATTCAGAAGAGAACGTAGACACAACGGCTACCACTAATTTTGCTGCTCCCTTTAGTTGTCTTAAGCAGCCCACGCTTTTCAACAGGCGCCGGGGATTGGTCAGTTGCCACCTCTCCACAAAGATCTGGCTGTTTCCTTTTTTTCCTTTTACCAGATAAATCCGTTGCAACCTGCGGCTGTACAGCCCTTAGAAGCTCGCCTTCACACATCCCTTTTAAATATTTTGTGACTAAAGCCCTTCTGACCTGGTCTTTATTTTATAGTGTCTTTGTCTCGTATTTTTAGTCAGTACTTTCACTTTTCTATATAATTTTTTTTAATTCCAAAACTTTAAATGTATAAATTCTGATGACGGCGCTCTTAGAAGTGTTGAAACCTGGTTAACAAGACTAAAAAATTGTGATCGTGGGCTCATTTGTTTCAATTTTAAATTACAAGTTGTAGGGCTTATGTTTCTTCCTAAGACGTCAGGATCCCATTTGCAGTGAAAGATTTAACTGCACACTACACGAGATATGGAAAGTGTAATTTTGCTCATTGTGCCAACTTAAATATAACTAAGACAACCCCCTCCCCCGCCCCTTCTTGTTGTTATCGTGATAGCACCGCCCACGAGGACATACAGTCAGATAACTAAAGTCAGTGGTAACTAAGGGCAAATTTAAGGTAGCCCCTTTCCTGTAGCGATTGAGTATGGGTTTGAGTCAGAAAATACAGAACACATATAGGTCAAATAAAAGTACATACCTTTACCCCCTGCGCGGAATTCGGTATTCTTCCGTCCGAGGCGGGCAGACAACCTGCACGTGGCTGCCATTCAATGTCAGCGGTGTGCAGCCCCTGTCAGCTACTGCTGTCCTGCTGTTGTCAGCGAGTGATGCTGCCTGTACATGCCAAGGCAACCTGCTGACAGAAGCTCTCTGAGCCCCTGCGGCTCACTGCGTCACCTGGGGCCCACGATCTTCGCTACAGTGGCCACCACACCTCTGTACCTAACGAAGAAAAAGTCTTATTCATTCAGACATGTCTTGCTAGCGGTCCACCGCTCGGTTTCAACCAGCACTCTCAGCCCACGTCCAGGAGAAAGGAGTGGTGATTCATTGTGATCTTTGTACGTCCATTTCCACTGTCACTTTTGGAATCACTTTTCGGTTCGTGCAGTGGGAAGAATACAAGAGATATAATCGCAATTGCGAGTGTGATAAGGCTCCAGCTGCACAATTTATTGGTGACAACTGTGCCGGACCGGGATTCGAACCCGGATTTCCCGCTTTACGCGAGTGGTCGCATTAACCCGCCTCTGCCATCCGAACACGCCTCCAGGACTGGCCCTAACCCCCACACACCACCGTGTGTCTAAGTCCTGTACTCACATAGTTGCAGTGATTCCTTACAGGGAGAATGTACGAGGGTCGATCACTAAGTAATGCTGTACAGCTTTTTTAAAAAGCCGTTAATATACATTGACAAACGTACTAGTTGGCGCTTCACTTTTGATGTTCGTTCTGTGCGCCGGCGAAGTTTCGAACCGTTCTGGTAGATGGCAGAGCCGTAGTACAGTGTCAAAATGGCGTCTACATGCGACTCACGTTACAAGCAGCGTGCTCTTATTGAATTATTGTGTGCAGAATAAGCAACCGTGGTGAACATCCATAAACGTTTGTTTGAAGTGTATGGCGATGCTACAGTTGAAAGGAGTACAGTTGGGAAGTGGGTAAAGAATGTTACAGCCTCAGAAAATGCGGAAACATCCCCCCTAGAGCCCAGACCTGGCACCCTCGGACTTCCATCTCTTTGGGCCGCTTAAAAATGCTCTATGGGGAACACATTTTGAAGATGGCGAGAGTAAAAACGCGGCTACACTTACAGGACAAGAGCTTTTACCAGCAGGGAATACTTGCCCTTCCACTATGTTGGCGTACGGCCATAGAACTTGATGGAGACTACGTAGGAAAATAGGGCATGGACAAGACATGGTGATGTATATTGTCACCAGATTCTTACTCTTAACAATAAATACGTTCTGAGGAAAAAAATGGGCCATTACTTATTGAACGACCCTCGGAGTTGACACCATATCTGCACACGCAAGGCACCTAATGCCCAGGGGCGATGGTCTCTGACGCCACTTTCAATCATGTCCCTGATGTGATCGATCAGGTTCAGACGTGGCGAGTTGGGGGACCAGCACAGCAATTGTAACACGCCACTGTGTTTCTCAAACCACTCCATCGCACTACTGGCCTTGTGACAAGGGGCATTATCTTGTTGAAAAATGCCACTGCCCTCATGAAGGGGTGTACGTCGTCTGCAGCCAGTGAAAGACAGTCGTTGGCCATCATGGTGCCTTGCATGAGCTCCACTGGACACATGGATGGGCATGTGTATGTTTTTTAGAGCATAATGGAGCCTTCGCCAGCTTGTCTCTGTGCCACAGTACAGGTGTCAAGGAGCTGTTCACCGGGAAGACGATAGATTCACGCCCTGACGTCGGCTGATGTAGGAGGCATTCTTGAAATATTTTAAGTAGACTCTCACGCAATAATTCGCGTGTATGTTGAGGTATCTGCCAGTTCAGGTGGGCCAGTAGAACCTGTGATCGCACTTACTTCCCTTCTTTGTGTATGTTCAGCATACCACATTACTCGTTCTTCGTACGGGTCTTATACACTTCGTTCGTATTATAGGATAATTCATGCAAGTATTTTGTAAACTATTTTCTTTGTAAACTGAGAGCATTTTCTCAGTACCCCACCAATGACACAAAGTCTGTCACCTGCTATAGATACGATTGAGACTGCGTCATCATTCAATTTCGAATCTCTACGAATTGTTACACTTAGATATTTGTACCAGTTGGCAGGCCTTATTTGTGTATCACTGATATTGTCGTCATAGAAAATTACGTTATTTAAAAACTGCGTTATGCAATACACTGCTTTAATCCTAATTTTTATTACAGATGATCGATTTTGGTCTAGGATAAGACAATCGTCATGTCCAAATACTTTCTCAGTTATGCCTTTGTGTAATTGGAATAACGGTTACTGGTCCTAGACCAAAATCTATCGCCACTAATAAGATATACTGTTACAGTTGTGTATTGTATAATGCCGTTTTTAACATTCATTAAAGCTTCACAACACCACCTCCATAAAGTAATACTGAAATGACGTTTCTATTTCCTGCGAAGAGCACAAGTAGGCATTTCTGAACAATTAAAGTAAGTTGCGAATAAGTGCATCGCTTTGAAACCTTATCAGAATCTGAGTGAACATACGAGTAAATTTTCTCGGCCCGTACTTCATCATGGTAACATTTCTGCGGAAAGTAGATGGCTACAGTTAATATATCATGGCAGGTCATTAAAATAGAAGGTGAACGGCAAGGTTCGTAACGCACTTCCTTGGCGCATACTTAAAGTTACTTCCACCTCTATCGATGACTCTTAATCGAAGGTGGCATGCTGCGTCCTCTCTAGTAATAAATCCTCAAACCACTCACAGTGTCTTTGGTTGCAGGAAATGATTGTTCTTTAGTTAATAAGAGCTGCTGTTGTGATGGCTTAAACATTTTTCGACTACATGAAATACTGATTCTACCTGATTCCCTTGATCCAATGTTTACACGATGTAGTGTGAGAAAGTGTGACTGGGATTTCGCTCGACCGGTGCTTGGGAATGTGTTGTGTTCGAAAGGCGCTGTGGCCGATAGATTCTAGGCGCTTCAGTCTTGAACCGCGCCACTCCTACGGTCGCAGGTTCCAATCCTGCCTCGGGCATGGATGAGTGTGATGTCCTTAGGTTAGTTAGGTTTAAGTAGTTCTACGTCTAGGGGACTGATGACCTCAGATGTTAAGTCCCATAGTGCTTAGAGCTGTTTTTTTGTGTTGTTTCCTCTCTGTATGGTGATGTGTAACCAAAAGGTGACGCTTCGAGTTTTGCAAAGCGAGCGTAATAAATAGTCCCCATTTGATATACGATACTCTGTTTAGTAAATGTAAATTTCGTGTGACTAAGGCCTCAATCGGATAGACCGTTCGCCGGGTGCAAGTCTTTCGATTTGACGCCACTTCGGCGACTTGCGCGTCGCTGGGGATGAAATGATGATGATGAGGACATCACAACACCCAGTCCCTGAGCGGAGAAAATCTCCGCTCCAGCCGGGAATTGAACCAGGGCCCTTAGGATTGATATTCTGTCGCGGTGACCACTAAGTTTCTGGGAGCGGACAGTCTGTTTAGTGAAGCTACATACGCTAATTGGTTATCTTGGTTAAACCTGGTTCCGAGCTTAGAAGTCTGTAATATCGCAGCAATTGTGTATTGAAAAGATGATACACTCATTATGATCCTAAAAGAAGCGGCAATTAGGTTTCTTCTCGATGAGAACGTTCGCACATCGATATTCGAATGATTTTGCGACCCTGGAGCAAATTTCTTTTGTCGGGAAACAGAACGGTTGCTAGAACTTCCTACCGTTGTTCACAGGAGTGAAAAATACTCTGACGGAAGAAAATCCCAATGCAGAAAAAATTAGTAATGTATGGTAATGACACTTCAGTAATACACTACTGGCCATTAAAATTGCTACACCACGAAGATGACGTGCTACAGACGCGAAATTTAACCGACAGGAAGAAGATGCTGCGATATGCAAATGATTATCTTTTCAGAGCATTCACAAAAGGCTGGCGCCGGTGGCAACACCTACAATATGCTGACATGAGGAAAGTTTCCAACCGATTTCTCATACACAAACAGCAGTTAACCGGCGTTGCCTGGTGAAACGTTGTTGTGATGCCTCGTGTAAGAAGGATAAATGCGTTCCATCACATTTCCGACTTTGATAAATGTCAGATTGTAGCCTATCGCGGTTTATCTTATCGCGACATTGTTGCTCGCGTTGGTCGAGATCCAATGACTGTTAGCAGAATATGCAATCGGTGGTATCAGGAGGGTGATACGATACGCCTTGGGCCTCGTATCACTTGCAGTCGAGATGACAGGCATCTTAACCGCATGGCTGTAACGGATCGTGTAAACACGTCTCGATCCCTGAGTCAACAGATAAGGACGTTTACAAGACAACAACCATCTCCACAAACAGTTCGACGACGTTTGCTGCAGCATGGACTATCAGCTCGGAGACCATGGCTGAGGTTACCCTGACGCTGCATCAGAGACAGGAGCGCTGGCGATGGTGTACTCAACGACGAACCTAGGTGCACGAATGGTAAAACGTCATTTTTTCGGATGAATCCATGTTCTGTTTAGAGCATCCATGTTTGCAGACATCGCGGTGAACGGACATTGGAAGCGTGTATTCGTCATCGCCATACTGGCGTATTATCCTGGTATGGGGTGCCCCTTGTTCGCATTGACAGCACTTTGGACAGTCGACGTTAAATTTCAGATATGTTACGACCCGTGGCTCTACCCTTCATTCGATCCCTGCGAAACCCTACATTTCAGCAGGATAATGCACGACCACATGTTGGAGGTCCTGTACGGGCCTTTCTGGATACAAAAAATGTTCGACCGCTGCCCTGGCCAGCACAACCTCCAGATCTCTCACCAACTGAAAAGGTCTGGTCAATGGTGGCCGAGCACCTGGCTCGTCACAATACGCCAGTCAGTACTATTGATGAACTGTGGTATCGTTTTGAAGCTGCATGGGCAGCTGTACCTGTACACGCATTCCAAGTGCTGTTTGACTCAATGCCCAGGCGTATCAAGGCCGTTATTACGGCCAGAGGTGGTTGTTTTGCGTACTGATGTCTCAGGATCTGTGCACCCTAACTGCGTGAAAATTTAATCACATGTCAGTTGTAGTGTAACATATTTGTCCAATGAATACCCGATTATCATCTGTATTTCTCTTAATCGCTAGTTGTGTACTTTTGTCTAGGTAGGCTATTTTAGTGATTGAAACTGCAACATCATACTTGGGAGAAAAGCCATAGCAAATGTGAAATGTTGTTACATTAATAGCTGGTGCAACCGACAGATGGTTGACTGCAAGCACGCAAACGTACATGGGTTACTGTCCAGGGACCGGATGTCAGTTTGTGAAATGGAGTTCCGCGCCTGTTGCACTTGGTCGGGCAACAAACACAAGCACAGCTAATGCTGTTTCTCGTGCGATAATAGCCTCATATGTGCTCTATTGGAGACAGGTCTGGTGATCGAGCAGGCCATAGCAACATGTCGACACTCTTTAGAGCATGTGGGCGATCACTATCCTGTTGGAAAACTGCTCGTGAATGGCAACACAACAGGTCGAAGCACCAGATTGGGGTAAAAATTTGCATTTAGGGGCGTGCGATATCTGTGCGAGTCATCCTGTTGAGTTACGAAGTCTCACCCCAGAATATAACTCCAGTGTTTCTAGCACGCCGACAGGTTGTTTGCTGGCCTTCGCCTGACGTCCTCCTAACCAACGCGCCGCCATCGCTGGCACCGAGGTAGCTCCAGCTTTTGTCTGAAAAAACAACAGACTTGCACCCTGCCCTTTACTGAGTTTTTGCTTGACACCACTGACGTCGCAAATGGCCGTGCTTTGGGTTCAGTGGAATGCCTGCTACAGGGCGCCTGGCTCTGAGCTGACCTTGAAGTAGCCGGTTCATTGTGTCACTGTGGTGCCGACTGCTGCTCATATTTCTGCTGCAGATGCAGTACGCTGCGCCGGAGCCACACGCCTCTCCGTAGTGCCACCTGGTCGCATGGAGTCCGGTCTTCTTACCACCGTACACTTTCGTGACCAGCGCTGCCATCTATCATGTAAGTGTGAAACGTCCCCTTAAAACAATTATACAAGACTGGTCTATGTGAAACGTCCTCTTTGAACAATTATACACGACTGTGCTTAAACTGACACACAATAGTTTTTAGCGCAACGCAATCTGACTTTCAATAATCCCTATAAGAGAATGGCCCTGACTAACATTAACCTATATGTTTCACAAATCACTTACCTCACAAAAATCTTCATTACTCGAACTACTGCAATACAGCGAGTGCCACTACTGCCAGCTAACTAAAAGATTCAAACTACAGAAGTCACTAACTACTGATAGGCACAGTTAGCAAATGAAAGATTTTAATAGAGAACAAACAATGTATTTACCTTTATAATCGTAATATATATAGCAGTTCATGACACCAATTCTTACAAATTTCAAAACTCCGCCATCTCTCTCTCCCCACATCCACCACTGCTGGCGGCTCACCTCCAACTGCGCAACGCTACGCGCTGTTAGCATCCAGCTGCCTCTGCCCAACGCTACAATGGCAGACAACAATGCAAACCAGCCATAGACTGCACACGGCACAGCCAGTGTTTTTCATACAGAGCGCTACGTGGCGGCGGTGTTACCAATAAAAGAACCTAAACAGCCTACTTACAAGTGGCTACATTTCTACGTAGTCTTTCTCAATATCGCAGAGGAACCATTCAGTTTCTCGTAGTCTTATTACACGACCTCTTAGTGAGGTGTTAATAATGGCGTCGTTGTCTCCTTAAAGACATATCACGACTCTTATGCGACTGATGCTATATCTGAATAGCCATCATCTTTCTGATGTAAAAACATTGCTGCTAAGTTTCATTTATATAGGACAACTCCTTCTTTGTGTTGCGATTTTTTTCCGTCAGTGTAGTGTCATGTAGCTATGCCACTTTGAAGCGTAGTGTGGTATTAAAAGAAAAGTTACTTGACCTGTCTTAACAATGTGTTAACTTACCTTTTGAAGTCCCCTCGTATTAGCTGCTTGATCAGAGTGAGGCCAAAGTCGATTACGCCTCTAAGTACGAGAAGAAGCTGATGATAGGAAACAAAATGCCCGGATGCCCATTTTAGCTTGAGCTGAGGGCTCCAGGGGGGCCTTTTACGCGGCGAGAATGTCGTACAGCTATGTTGATAATTGCCACATACTAAAACGTGTCATATTCACTCGCTGTAGCTTTGCTATTGTTCACGACAGGTACAGGCCTTCTGTTGCTGCGGTAACTGTGACGTTAGTGCCTTGCATGTACCAGAGTAGTGGAATGGAATCAGTTTTGGTGCTTGGGAGTCACGTAAAAGCCGTAAAATGTTTGTTAAAGCTCCTTAAGGGCTTATAACATCATGAATGAGGCTCTTTATGCCACAAGTGGTCCATAATGAGTGAAATCGCACTGCACGGACTGCTCGGAACGATATTAGAGCGTGGCGCTATCGCGTAATTGAGCCGATATTTGAACGTTAATTACGATTCCTGCTCCAGGAGCTTAGCAGCGGTACTACCGCATTGCGGTGGTAAAGCCGAGAAGTGTATTAAATACCTCGGAATACTCATGTGACCGCACTTGAGCAGATTATCTCGCGTGCTGGCGTGCGTAAGCCTCTTAGAAAGCGTTCGCTAACGAAGCCGCCGCGGAGTTTGAGCCTTCGCGTGCTGCCGCTACTGTGACGTCAGGAGGTGGGCCGGAACCGTGGAGCGTGTTTCGGGCCGTACGTGCGCCGCTCACTTCCCCCGCATTGACGCCCGCTGCCGGAACATACAGCATCTGTGATGGGCGACACCACACACCCGGCAACTTCGGCCGCGGCGGTAACCAGAGCTGTCTGCTGACTTAATGCGTATGGTAATGGCTCCGCGGCGAACAGGGGACGCGTGTGTGTCAGGGCGTCAGCAAATGCGACGCTTGTCGATCCATATGAACGAGGCGTTGAAAGCGTGATACACCAAATTTACTTTTAAGGTGTCACGGCTTTTGTGAGGCCGTCGCCCCAAAGTTCGTGCAGCATTCAGCTACGGTTTTACAGCTTTATACTTGACTAAAAGGCAAGTAAGTTACCTTAACACTGTGCTTCATATAAGTAAAGGTGCAGGCAAGCCGAAGGTTTTGCACCAGTGACCTCAGGAAGCATTGGAAGTTGGCTCACTAACACCGATGTCATTTGTTTGCAGCTCGTGGTCTAGTGACTAGTGTTGCTGCCTCTTGATCCCGGGATCCCTGGTTCGGCTCCCGGCCGGGTTGGAGATTTTCGCTGTCCGGGGACTCGGTGATTGTGTTGTCCTCGTCATTCCATCATCATTCGTGAAAGTGGCTAGGTTGGACTGTGCAAACACTGGGACTTTGTACGGGCAGTGATGAGCGCCCCAGAAACCAAACAGCATCACCACAGTGTAACATTGCATTAAGTGCAATGGCCTCGGGTGAGGAGGTAGGCGTGAGGACGAGACAATTAGGCACCAAGCACGCGCTCGGATTCGATGGGGATGGAAATCGATAATGTCTCTTTGATTCAAGTATTTGTCAGAAGTGGTTCATTGAACCCACGGAAAACCTAAACCTGGATCCCTCGTCGCGGGTAGAACGTCCAGCCTCCAGAATAAGAGACCAGTTTCTTACCGTAGAGCCAGCTGCTTGTGGAATCCATGTTGTCATCTAAAGAGCAGATTTGCAGTTCCATTGTCAGTGAGTAGGCTTAGAAACAGTCACTATCTACGGAGCAGATCTCCAGTTCCCGTGTCTGTGAGCAGGCTTAGAACCTGTCACTCGCTATGTACGGAGCACAGCTGCAACTCCATTTTCTGTGTGTAGGCTTAGTAACTGTCGTGGGCATAGAAGTGGTAACCATTTCCAATTCATTAAGCATTTGCTTTAAGTTGATGTACCAATTTCATCGTCTATCCAAAAGTTAAAAATTTACAGAATGTTAGATCTGGAACGTCAGCTGACTATTCGAAAGGTAGGATATTGAGACTGAAGGTTAGGCGAACGACAAGGGTATTACACACAGACGAGATGCTCGGATTTGGGGAAGCATTGGTATTATGGACATCCTCTTAAAAAGAGTTGTTCAGGCAAATGTAGCCATTTCACCCTAGCTTCGCTGCACTATTTATTTCATTCCTGTGTTCCTGAATTTCCCTGAACATTTCTGTACTTCCTTGTTTCGCCTATCAACTGAAGTATTTCTTCTGTTATCCTTGGTTTCTTCGCAGTTGTCTCCCTAATACTTATGTTTTTTATTACACCTTCTCTGATTTCTCTTTTTAGAGATGCCCATTCCTCTTTCACTAAATTGTTGCAGTATTTTAGCCTTGCCTTCAGACCTATCTCTTCATTCCTTAATTATTCCGTATCCCATTCCTTAAACTTCAGCCAGCTCTTTGTCGTTACTTAATTGTGATCTAGTCTATATCTGCTAATAGTTACGCTTTACAATCCAGTATCTGATTTCGTAAATTCTGCCTGACAATGATATAAACCTAAATCTTCCCACGTCTCCTGGCCTTTTCCAAGTATACCTCCCCCTATTGTGTGTCTTGAACGGAGTATTCGCCCTTACTACGTGGAATTTATCTCAGAGTTCAATTAGTCTTTCTTCTCTCATTCTTACTGCCAAGCCCATGTTAACCTGTAGCCCTTTCTTACACTTCTCCCCGCCACTTTACGCACCGAAATACTCATACCATATCCTTACATGCTTTCTTTCTCTTTTCATCTTCCGCTTGCTACGTCGGCATATACACCTGTACTACCGTGGTCGGGCTGGTTTTCTGTCGAGTCTGATAAGAACAAACCAATCACTGAACTGTTCGCAGTAGCTCATACTCTGCCCTACCTTCCTCTTCACATCGAATCCTACTCCCCGTTCTCCCATTTTCTGGAGCTGTTGATATTACCCTAAAATCCGATCAGAAATCCTTGTCTTCTTTCCATTCACCTTACTGACCTCTACTGTGTTAGATAGAGCCTTTTCCTTTCGCTTTTCAGATACTCTAACTTCTCTTCCACTTTCAAATCCTTACATTCCACGCCCCGACTCGTAGGACATTTTCATTTCGTTGGTTATTCAATCTTTTCCTCATGCTCGCTTAACTGTTCGATGAGTGATAATCGACGGCAATCCGTGTCGTTGTTAACAACGGTAGCCAACTGTATCACTTCTGCTACAAGGTGAGTCAGGAAGAGAACTGAATCAGACGCAACATTACCAATGGCTATGCCACGAGAGGCCGCAAACCATGCAAACTCTAACTGGGGCTGCATGGAATAGCGTTTATTAGACCGCAGTCTCTGCAACAAACTATGACTGTATAAATGGTCTCTAGCTTGGGAACCATGCATCTCCGGACATGAGTTCATTAGACCTTTTTTGTTCCGTATCCTCTCATCGATCAATATTTACAGATTGTAGAGGTGGAAAAAATCACCCTGAATATTAGCTGAATATATAGAAATTATGTATGTTTCCGCACTAACGGCCTTGCCACAGTGGTAACACTGGTACCCGTCAGATCACCAAAGTTAAACGCTGTCGGGCTGGGCTAGCACTCAGATGGGCGGCCGTCCGGCCTCCAGAGCTCTGTCAGCAAGCGGGGTGCACTCAGCCCTTGTGAGGCAAACTGAGAAGCTATTCGATTGAGAAGTAGTGGCTCCGGTCTCGTAAACTGACGTACAGCCCGGAGAGTGGTGTGATGGCCACATCTTTCTCCATCTTCTTATCCACTGACGCCTGTGGGCTGTGGATGACACGGTAGCCGGTCTGTACCGTTGGACCTTCATGTCCTCTTCAGGCGGAGTTTAGTTTATGTACCTCTCTGCGATCAGCCATAGCCACTTGGGCGCGATTTTTTATAAGACAAAGTCTGTGATAGGATTAGCTGTAATTTTTAATCCTGTACGACGAGAAGGATGGGACTCACGCAACGATTTATCCAACTAGTCAACGGCCATTTCTCTTTGCCACTTACGGAGAAAACATAAACGGCCTTTTAACAGCTCCCGTTTCTGTCGGACGAAGACAGTAGTGCCCGTTATAGCGCCCCTGTACACCCTATGTATCGAGCTACTATTCAGAATACGCCTCTCACGATTGCTGCTTGTGGCATCAAAAATCAAAACCTGGTTCTTACCCGTTGAATCGTCTGATATTAGTTTCGTCCTTAACAACGCAACTGGGGAAATACAGTCATCCAGACAGATACATAACTACCTCGGAGCAACAGACCCGAAAATAAATTATCAGGAAATCAAACTGACAGAACTAGGGCCTATAACGAGAGCCCTTCAACAAAGACTACAACAGCTGGTAGGATGCAGTTGGGGCTGAATATCGCGGACAATGCCAGATAACAGTGCCTCAACGACTAGATCCACAGACATAACGTTTGACAGGAGACCTTCAATAACACAATCAAATAATATTAAATCGACTACAAAGGCCAACATTTTAAAATATATGTCCTCAGTGATATAAACTGCTTGGCATGTCATCGCCCGCGATATGGCGCGACCATATTTTTAAAACAAACTTTAACGCAATATCACCACAAGGCGGACCGGGCGAAAGAAATGTGACAGCGGAGTCGACGACCTTATTTGTAAAAGAAACCCACGAAACTTTAAAAAATAGTAACAACGCCATAGCAAAATGCCTCTTCAGCGAATTAAAACATTCAAGCTGTGTGCCTCCAATCGGTGGTTCGACCCATACACCGAGATTTGTTTTACACTATTGGCCATTAAAATTGCTACACCAAGACGAAGTGCAGGTGATAATCGGGTATACATTGGACAAATATATTATACTAGAACTGACATGTGATTACATTTTCACGCAATTTGGGTGCATAGATCCTGAGAAATCAGTACACAGAACAACCACCTCTGGCCGTAATAGCGGCCTGCACACGCCTGGGCATTGGATCAAGCAGAGCTTGGATGGCGTGCACAGGTACAGCTCCCCGTGCACCTTCAACACAAAACCACAGTTCATCAGGATTAGTGATTGGCGTATTGTGACGAGCCAGTTGCTCGCCAACCTTTGACCAGAAATTTTCAGTTAGTGAGAGATCTGGAGAATGTGCTGGCCAGGACAGCAGTCGAACATTTCCTGTATTCAGAAAGTGCCGTACAGGACCTGCAACATGCAGTCGTGCATTATCCTGCTGAAATATAGGGTTTTGCAGGGATGGAATGAAGGGTAGAGCAACGTGTCGTAACACATCTGAAATGTAACAACCACTGTTCAAAGTGCCGTCAATGCCAACAAGAGGTGACCAACACGTGTAACCAATGGAACCCCACACGATCACGCCGGGTGATACGCCAGTATGGCGATGACGAATACACGCTTCCAATGTGCGTTCACCGCGATGTCGCCAAACACGGCTGCGACCATAATGATGCTGTAAACAGAACCTGGATTCATCCCAAAAAAATGACGTTATGCCATTCGTGCACCAAGGTTCGTCGTTGAGTACACCATCGCAGGCCCCCTGTCTGTGATACTGCGTCAAGGGTAACCGCAGCCATGGTCTCCGAGCTGATAGTCCACACTGCTGCAAACGTCATCGAACTGTTCGTGCAGATGGTTGTTGTCTTGAAACGTTCCCATCTGTTGACTCAGGGATCGAGACGTGGTTACACGATCCGTTACAGGTATGCGGATAAGATGCCTGTCATCTCGACTGCTAGTAATACGAAGCCGTTGGGATAAAGCAGGAAGTTCCGTATTACCTTCATGAACCCAACGATTCCATATTCTGCTAACGGTCATTGGATCTCGACCAACGCGAGCAGCAATGTCACGATACGATAAACCGCAATCGCGATAGGCTACAATCCGACCTTTATCGAAGTCGTAAACGTGATGGTACGAATTTCTCCTCCTTACGCGAGGCATCACAACAACGTTTCACCAGGCAACGCCAGTCAACTGTTGTTTCTGTATGAGAAATCGGTTGGAAACTTTCCTCACTTCAGCACGTTGTAGGTGTCGCCACCGGCGCCAACCTTGTATGAATGCTCTGAAAAGCTAATCATCAGCATATCACAGCATCCTCTTACTGTCGGTTAAATTTCGCGTCTGTAGCACGTCATCATCGTCGTGTAACCATTTTAATGTCCAGTAGTGTATTTAAGACAATTTGATTTTAGTTATCTACGAGTGTCAGTTCCATGGCAGTAGAGGGAGATGTAGAGGAAAACCGAGATTGGAGTACATCAAGCAAATAACTGTGAAAGCAGGTTGCAACTGCTACTGTGAGACGATGAATTTGGCATAGGAGAGGAATTCGTGGCGTACCGCATCAAACCAGCACCATTCGAAACATGAGAATGGATCAGAAAAAAAGTGACCTCTATTGCCGGCATGAGTCCCTCAATTACAACACGTCTTATGACCAAACGTCACTGGCACTGGCACAACCTAAGAGCCAGAAGCAATTCCGTAGTATCGTTAGTAGGACGTTTCGTGCTGTAGACAGTAGAAAGCAAATGCCACCCACATCTGGAATACATGCAGTTTTTAGTAGCAGAATTTTCGAAGCTGAAACAAAATCCCAGACACAGAGTGTGGGTACTGGATTTACTCGACACAACCTTCGGTTATTGACGGTTTTCAAGTCTTGCAATCTACTTCGGAGCGCAACAAGGCACAAAGAGCGGAAGAGCCAGAGGGGAAAACGCGCTGTTTCTTAAGCGTTGAATCGCCAGAGACCAGCGTGGGACGGATGATGCTCATGACGTCACAAACTCCAAAGAGCGTAGGGGGCGATGCGGGAAACCCGCACCGCCGTACTAGGCAAGGTCCTAGCGGAGGTGGTTTGCCATTGCCTTCCTCCGACCGTAATGGGGATTAATGGACGAGCAATTAATTGCTGCATTTTAACAAATCGCCTTCTGAGAAGGGTCCTTCTCCTGATGGTGAAATAGGAAGGCATTTCATTTGTTCAATTAAGCACACTACATTTGTTTAATTATTTGACGACAAGATGTTGATGTACGACTGTAGTGTTTTTCTTTTCGCTTTTTCCTTTTCCGAAGAAGACACTCTCCAAAAATTTTATAATTGCGAGAAGGTCTTTACGAGCAGTTGAAAAATTTGTGCCAGACCGGGTCCCAAACCCCGATTTCCAGCGTTAACCATTTCGCCTATCCGTGTAGGCTCCCTGGCGCGATCTGTGCCTCTGCTTGACACTGCCCACTTCCTTAAATCGTAATTTTATGTACGTCTCCCTTTAAGCTCACAGGCTCTGAGACAATCACACTACCACAAGGAATCTAGACTGTTTTTATCGTCGTGTGCTTCATCTCAGCTTGTGATGCTTACGTAAATCTGACGATCACCAACTATGTGAAATATTACTCCAAATTATGGAATGGGAATTTCATGACATCGGCTACAATGGATTTGCATGTCAAACTGTTGAACTTTCAAATTTCCGTATGTCACGATTGGGTAGAACATCTACACCCATCGCAGCGATGCCATGAAATTTGTAGCTAGCGAATAATTGGGAATAATGTTTCATATAGCTGCTGAAAGTCAAGGTAGGTAGGGCATTTTCCAGCGAAAGACAAAGGTTGTAGATTGGAGTCTTGTTCCCGCACATAGTTTTAATCTGTCAGGAAGCTTCAAATCAGAGCACTCTCCGAGGTAGAGTGATATTTAGTTCTGCAGTTGCACAGTTGCCAAGGTACAGCAAAGAGAGAAATGTAAAAACTTAAGAAAAATAGAGAAAACAGTGCGAAACATTGGGGTTACCAACGCATGAATTTAAAGCAAGTTGGCAAAGTAAAAGCGAAGGTAGAATACATGTCACGATGAAAATATGTCTCCTAAATATATACACATCCGCTCAAAAGAGTGAACTTTTTTAATTTTTTCGTTTTATCGCCGGGCACCCGCACACACCGATCTTCATTGGCACCTCCATTACGGAAAAAAACTACCTTGTGCAACACATTTATCTCTAGCGATAGTGTTGCGTATAAGCGAATGTTAATGAAATCTTTTAAAATGTAATTTACTTACCTTATACAAAGTGAGGCAGCTAAAAATGGACATCTACTATATATTCTGAACGAGCTACTCTGTGCAGGTGCGATTTTCACTAACTTATGACGGACAGCGCGATGAATTTTCTGCTGCACACAAGTAATTGCTAACTTAATAGCTACTTATTTTTGACTCTACTGTGGTTTGCTATTCGTTGATTGATCTGTTTAATTAACCTTTGGCTAAGGAGAAATGTTTCGCAGGATTTCTACGACATAACATGTGTGTAACTTGATCATAGACGAACAATGTAAGAGTGGCGCAAACCACTGGCAGCCGTCAGTAGAAGAAGTTCCACTAACGTCTGCCTTACTGTAACAAATGTGAGAAAACACATACCTTTGGTACAGTCTAGTATTTATTATTATTATGACTGTCAGATCAAGCGCTCATGGTGTTGAACTTGAGCACTGATAAATGCTATAAAGCGATTCTGGACAGAAAGTAATGCACACAAGCTAGTGTTATATGGAAATCCATGTCTTCGGCAATCGTAGATGTTTTGTTATGGACCTCTTATTTCAATTTTACTGACAGACAAAACTCCAGGGGTGCCAAGGCTCGTGAGTGTGCAGGCTGTTTAGTGATTCTCGATCGAACGATTTCCGAATGTTCTGTTAAGAACGTCTGTAATTTACTGTGCGGAATCGACGACAAATCTGTGGCTTTGGTATCTCATGGACTTCGTTACGTGCAGTGGGTTATCTTGACAACTGTAGATACTTGTAGGTATGTAGAGACCCAACAATAAACCGAATACCAATGATGCAAGTGTTCAAAAGGCATTCAAGAATGGGACATAATTTTTCAATATCTGATTATATAGGATGGGGAAAATAAAAGTGCAGTGTCCCACGGTACAAAGAAAAGCAGCAGAGGCAACGACATACAATACCACCCTGACAATAGCATATTTTGAAAGCGCCCACCATTCATCTCTTGGTCCTTTGGGGCCTGCTCAGTAAGTTGCTGAACGCGGATCGGAGCTGGACTGCTGGAATTGCTGAAATCTTATCCGAAGTGTTCTGCTGCAATTCCTGAAGACAATATGGGCTGTTGCGATACACCTTGGACTGCTTGAGGGCTCCCCACGCAAAGTAATCGCACACTGACAGATCTGGTGACCTGAGTGGCCGATGGACTGACCTCTGCTAACGACTCTGCAGGGCCTGTTTTAATCGGCTTTTTTTTAACTTGTTCATTTTTCAAATCGAGGAAGTATAAGTTGATTTGATAGAGTCCATTGCTTATGAGAAATGCTGACTACTGCAATTACACGTATACCAACTGAAAGACTGAAGATGGCTTGAGGTAAATAAAGTGTAGGTAGACATTTAGTACAAAGTTATCAATATGTCTGAAACTCAACGTTTTCAGCATGTCTGAACTTTTAGCCGTTAGGCATGGATTTGTAATGTGAAAATCATTCAGTAACTGAAGGATGCTCAGACAACATTAAAATAATCAAATGGATCAGGGATCAGAGTATTGGAAAACATAATTATATCATCGTGATAGGTGGAGGCTGTTTCCGTGAAAATGAATTCTAGATGGACCATAAAAGGTCTCGGCGGGATTTCAAGGACGAGACAACGATCTAATGTAAACTTCGTGAAATGTCAGTGATATAAGTAAACATTCAAGAATGCGTTCACTGAAGGCTGCAAGGATTACAATCATAACAGATTGATTGTGTACGTAAATCAGTCTAAAGAAACATATAGCAATTGCATTCACAAAAAGAAAGATGGGGAGAGAGAGAAGCTAGAATAAGATTACGTTTCAGGTGAGGCTGTTCTCTCTACGTTTCTTTAAGAAACTTATTTACGGAAGTGCAACAAAAACGATGGAGAGTGGAACCAAAAGGAACAAAAAATTAATGCTAAAGAAATACATTTTGTTCTATTTGCTGATGATGTAGTATTCTTAGCAGAGCCGGAAGTGGATATTATAGTTTAAAAATTTTATCTGATACCTTGTTGGACAACAAAAAACTGAAAATTATCACAAACAAGACTAAACTCGAAATATAGCTTGCTAAATCGCACAAAAGCAAGGTCGAACATTAAGTTAATAAATACAGTACTTATGCAAGTAAATGAATATTAGTACGCCGGAAGTACAATATCAAATGCCAACAGAAGTATAATGGATATTAAAAGAAGAGCTGAAATGACTTAAAAAGCGTTCAGAAACAAGAATATATAGACGTTTATTTACAACATTGACCTATTGCTGTGAAGTGTGGAATCTGCGGGAACAATAAAGTGAAAAAAAATTACAAGCGAAGGAGTTTCAATATGCTGAAATGCCGCTAAAACATCCTGGAATGAAATAAAAACTAGTGAACAAATATTGAAAGAAGTTGTCGCAGTAAATAAATGGAAGAGATAGCATTATTACTGAAGTTTAGAATCTTTGAGAAGCCGAGTATAGTATATAAGTTTCCGTGATGCTGTATATCTGTGCGTTTGATTACAAACGACACCTTCGTCATAGGCTGTTCAGTGATGAAACTTACGCAAAACCCAGACGTAAGTTACAACTGTGCGAGTGTGCATAAACTGGATGTAGTTAAAACTCGGAGCGTGCCTCACATTCCCCAGTGCCAACGAATGGCTCGTATCCGAGTCTAAAAACGTTTATGGAAAATGCTTTTCAGACTGGAATACTTTACGGCGTCGTAATTTAATGCGAACACGTAGGAAATTTAAAATATTTTAATTAGCGTCTCAAACAACGCGTTTTCAAAGCAGAGCTGCACGAAAACTGTGCGAATGGTAATGTTTTGTCAAATATAGCCCCATTCCATGGTTCACGACCTAACATAAATTTGAAATTCTTTCATGCTCGTATAAAAACTGAACTGCATACTTATAGCGGCGAAAAACTAATAAAACGGTTAGGATGCGTTTACCTACCTCACATTACGTTCAGATGCTGATGTTAAACGATAAAAGGCTTAACCGTTCCAGAACTGCAATACTCCTGTGCTTTTCGAAGTGAGACCGCGAGTTTTTAAAATATATTGAAAAAACCATAACTCCACCTATGGAATAGATTTAAACGACTGTTGCGGAAGCGAAATAATTTCGGGATGAAGGACGGGCGTGGGTTGATTACAACTAAAAGAAACTATACTGAAGGCTGAAATCGTGAAATCAGTTTTGCCGCAGTTCATTCTAAACAGAGAGAATATGAAACTTGACGTACTGAATTCGTATACAAGTATGAGGCAGACATTGAAGAAAGAAACTACAGACCCTTTAAATTTTCCTCGGCATTTTCTGCAAGTTTCTGAGTCCTCATTTCTCTCTTACTTATTCTGTAAACGTCTTTCAATTTATTTATATGATCAGCAGGACAGACACCGTAACTTCGAAATGCTTTCATCTCCTTTTTTTGATGCTGTCTGATATATTGTCGATAATTACAGTACCAGTGAAATAATATTAATGCGGTCATTTTTCTCAATGTAAATCCTGGTGGAAGTTTACCATGTCCGATAGTCATACTGAAAGGAATACTTGCTGGTAACGTTAGCTCCCAAAGGAAGTTTGTATGGAAGTAATGAACGCCGAAACTGATACCACAGTAGATCACCGAGCTTGGTCGTATTAACGTGGAGAAGAAATAATTCAGCTTCCACAGCCGCTTTATTGTGGTATCATCTACTTACTGCGGCCTCACTGAAAAGCAAAAAGCTAAAAAGTCCGCTCTCGATAAGGGGACCAAAGAATCGAAGTACTTTCTATTGCGACAAATGGCAGAACACAACGCAGCCAATGCAGAGACCCTTTGGTGAATTCCGGCAGTGTTATGAGTTTTTACTATAATGTCCATCATCAGTAACATAACAGAAGTGATTAACGTAGCAATCTAGAGTATTTCCACCTGGCTACCCAAACAGAAGATCATCGGTGATTTATGGAAAGCGCTTATCTTTTTCTTGTGCCCTCTCGGTTTCTCGAGTAGTTAACTTAATGCGTACACTAATAGAGAATTCTGTATGAGTACTCACACTTCACGTCCATATAGTGCAGAAAACGCGCCCAGCGGTACGAGTGGCGGCAGGTTTATGAATGCTGCAAGCCGTTCTTCTGACACCATTAGCCCTCCAAAGTGATTGTGAGGCTCGGAATGGAAAAAACATCAGAAAAAGTGATCACTTAGTTGTCTAAATGCAAATACCGACATTTCCACTTAAATTAAAAAGAGAGAAATGCGATCCCAGTAGAAACGTTGTGCTTGACGAACACGACACTCAACTGTGCTCCGGCTATTCAGAATGCAATCAATTACAAAGACTCTAATTTAGGGGTACGAATAATAGTGCGTTAGCTGGAAATACATACAGGCTGAACCAAAGCGTTCGTAAATGTAATAATAAGACATAAAATAAAAGTAAAAGAACGGACAGTATTCTGTCTACAGCAATAATTAGAAAAAGCTTTTTTTGTTTCTGAAAGTAAAATAATGTGGGTGAAGAGGCCCGGTCATTTCCTTCGTTTACATCCACCTGTGGCCACAGGAAAACTTGAGGTTCCCTTTTAGTGGACAAAGCGTAATGTTAGTTGAAGAACTAAAAGAGGGAAACGAGTTGATCTCTTCGGCCAGGATATATTACTCCAACTACAAATGAACACGGAAGTACGGAGTCATATCATTTTTGTTGTGGTGCAGACAAGTAAATTTGATTATAATAGCGTCGTTACAAGAACGTAAGCAATCTGTGAAATGTATTTAGAACAGATGAGAGAACACCACGTGGTAAATAACTAACCTCGCGGCCACCAATGCTAAAATTCTACAACTTCATAGCTAAGGCAGTAAAACACTATACTACCATAAATGCCGTTGGATTTCTGTCTGTTCGAAGGACCCCACACGAACTATCTTTCATTAGACCGTGCAGTAGATAGTTTGTAAACGTTAGAAGCCGCTTAGGTAGTGTTTCAAGTAAATGTGCTGCGTTATTGCTTGGAAAATTTGTAACGTTTGAGCCCACTGGATAAGTTCTACTCCTAAAAGTAAAAGCTGTTTCTTAAAGTGTGTGTGTGTGTGTGTGTGTGTGTGTGTGAGAGAGAGAGAGAGAGAGAGAGAGAGAGAGAGAGAAGAGAGCCGGCACACATATAATCATATAGAATGGCACAAAAGCGGCTGCAAAGTATAAAGTGCTCTTCAACCGTATCTCTTGCCTTCACATCATAATACACTACAGGCCATTAA
This sequence comes from Schistocerca gregaria, assembly GCF_023897955.1. Lineage (NCBI taxonomy): Eukaryota > Metazoa > Arthropoda > Insecta > Orthoptera > Acrididae > Schistocerca > Schistocerca gregaria. The sequence continues at coordinate 387,319,173 of NC_064923.1, read as the reverse complement.
AATTGCTACACCATGAAGATGACGTGCTACAGACGCGAAATTTCAACGACAGCAAGAAGATGCCGTGATATGAAAATGATTAGCTTTTCAGAGCAGTCACACTAGGTTGGCGCCGGTGGCGATACCTACAACGTGCTGACATGAGGAAAGTTTCCATACGATTTCTCATACACAAACAGCAGTTGACCGGCGTTGCCTGGTGAAACGTTCTTGTGATGCCTCGTGTAAGGAGGAGAAATCCGTACCATCACGTTTCCGACTTTGATAACTGTCGGATTGTAGCCTCTCGCGACTGCGGTTTATCGTATCGCGACATTGATGCTCGTGGTGGTAGATATCCAATGACTGTTAGCAGAATATGTAATCGGTGGGTTCAGGAGGGTAATACGGTACGTCGTGCTGGATCACAACGGCCTCGTATCACTAGCAGTCGAGATGACAGGCATCATATCCGCAAGGCTGTAACGGATCGTGCAGCCTCGTCATTATCCCTGAGTCAACAGATGGAGACGTTTAGAAAACAACAACCATCTGCACGAACAGTTCGACGATTTGCAGCAGCATGGACTGTTAGCAGCATGGACCATGGCTGCGGTTACCCTTGACGCTGGATCACAGACAGGAGCGCCTGCGATGGTGTACTCAACGATGAACCTGGGTGCACGAATGGCAAAACGTCATTTTTTCGGATGAATCCAGGTACTGTTTAGAGCATCATGAGGGTCGCATCCGTGTTTGGCGACATCGCGGTGAACGCACATTGGAAGCCTGTATTCGTCATCGCCATACTGGCGTATAATCCGGCGTGATGGTATGGGGTGCTTTGGTTACACATCTCGGTCACCTGTTGTTCGCATTGACGGAACTTTGAACAGTGGACGTTACATTTCAGATGTGTTACGACCCGTGGCTCTACCTTTCCTTCGATCCCTGCGGAACCCTACATTTCAACGGGATTCATACCGGGCGATGTGGGCAACGCAACGATTCGCTCACACTGTCCCGAATGTTCCTGATACCAATCGCGAACAATTGATGCCTGGTGACATGGAGCATTATCAACCATAAACGTTACATCGTTGACTGGGAACATGACGTCCATGAATGGCTGCAAATGGTCTGTAAGTAGCCGCACATCCTGAAGATCCGGTCCATCCCATGCAAACATGGCCCACACCCCTCTGGAACCACCACGAGCTTGCACCGTGCTATGTACACCCATCACTGTGTTGGTTGCTTTCTCTCTCAATCAAGTAGTTTTCCCACAAAAACGTCACATACTTTACGACCCGATATATTCCGCATGATAGAAACTGCGCCACTAAGTGGAGTACTACTATCACTACAGACCAGCAATTTTGCGTCCACGTGTCCAGACGTACACACCTGATCTGCTGCCCAGGGGAAAAGAAGCATTAATGGCTTGCTCTGATCACGTGTAGCTTGGGGTGCTAACCAGCCTGAAACCATACGACTTATAGTAGCTATAATTACTAATATGCAAATCTCGTAAAACCAATCTAACGTTGTTCACTATACCGTCCTTAGTTACCGACAGAAATATTTGCACTTCTGAACATGGCGCCCTGTATATAATTCAATAAATGTGGTAACTAGAGCTTTCCTTTCTAAAACAGCTGCAGCGTCGTCCAAAATACAGTCCACAAAAACGTAATGTTGGTAATGATGGTCATAAAAATGTATTACGTCGGTTGAAGATGAGTGAAAACGTGGAACAAGTCTTGGAAAAGAGAAAGCCGAACCAATGTGGCTGTTTATCGTAATCCTTCACGTAATTTAATGCACAGGCTTAGATGTCAATCACAATCATCATAGGAAAATTAACAGATGGTCAGGAAAGGTGGCTCAATGTATGAACGTAGCATGAAATGACAGGAGGGTGACAGTTTATAATTTAGTCAGGATTCAGTGCTTTACGAAATGAATCCATGGACCTTGGGCGACGAGTGCGAAACGAAACTGGTGATGGTCTTATTTAACGGACAACTTCCATATTAGATGTAATTGTGTAAGTAAACTGTTTAGGTTTTCTTATTGGTAACGACACGTAGCGTTCTGTATGAAAATCATTGGCTGTGGTGTGTGCAGTCTGTGGCTAGTTTGCATTGCTGTCTGACATTGTAGTGTTGGGCAGCTGGATGTTAACAGCGCGTAGCGTTGCGTAGTTGGAAGTGAGCCGCCAGCAGTGGTGGATGTGGGGAGAGAAATGGCGGAGTTTTGAAATTTGTAAGACTGGATGACATAAACTGCTATACATATTATGACTTTTGAACACTAGTAAGGTAAATACATTGTTTGTTCTCTATCAAAATCTTTCATTTGCTAGCTATGCCTATCAGTAGTTAGTGCCTTCAGTAGTTGGAATCTTTTATTTAGCTGGCAGTAGTGGCGCTCACTGTATTGCAGTAGTTCGAGTAACGAAGATTTTTGGTGAGGTAAGTGATTTGTGAAAGGTATAGGTTAATGTTAGCCAGGGCCATTCTTTTGTAGGGATTTTTGAAAGTCAGATTGCGTTGCGCTAAAAATATTGTGTGTCAGTTTAAGCACAGTCATGTATAATTGTTTAAAGGGGACGTTTCATATGTCGACCCTTAGCCGAGGATACCTTACTGGAATCTTCTGATTTTTTCTTGTAGTTTGTGTAATTAGTGCAGTCTTTGTTTATTACTATCGCGTAATTGTAGAGAGAATCTCCTTTGTAGTTGCAGTCTTTCATTGTTGTACAGTAAAACAGTTGTGGCAACCAAGTAGATTTGTACCAAGTACTTTGCATCTGCGCTTGCAATTAACTAGATATTATTTTCAATGCTATGTTAATGTGTTTTCGTATTTTGCTCTTCAAATTGTGCTTTTCTGTGTCGTCGTGTGAAACCTTGTGACAATAATGGCGTGTTAAAAACGTAATGCTAGGCTCCAAAGTAAATTGAGAAATGACAGTGAAGACGAAAGCACTGTGTTAGCGCCACCATGTAATGAATTAACTAATGTTCAAAGTAGTAATTTGGTAATTGTGCATAGGGAAATGGAGCGGGCTGCACATAATAGTGTAGGCAGTGAAACAATTAGTGAACAGGAAAGCATTATCGATCGATCGGCGGCAACAGCTTGCCTCAGGAATCGAGAATGACAGGACACCATTTTGCAAATACTGCAAATTCAGGTTTGGATTCTCACCGTTTTCTCAAATGAGTCAAGACACATTTTCCGCTTGTCGAAATGTGAATTTTGCCGGTGCAAATTCACTGCCGAAAAGCACTGAGGAACTTGTTTCAGACACAAGTGCACTGTTATTACAATTAATGCAACAAATGGGACAAAAGCTTCAAAAGTTAGACATAATGGAACAAAATCAGAGACAAACATAGGAAAAGCTACAAAAGTTAGACACAATGGAACAAAATCTTCAAAGGTTAGACACAATGGAACAAAATATTCAAACGTTAGACACAGTGGGACAAAATCTTCGAAAGTTAGACACAATGGAACATCACCAGAGACAAACACAGCAACAGTTAGACGCAATGGAACAAAATCAAAAACAGTCACAGCAACAGCTTCAAAAGTTAGAGACCGCGCTTAAACAAATACGTGAAGATTTAACTACTGAGTTACATAAAATTGAATCGAAATGTCAAAAAGTCTGTAATGACGTAAAAACACAAATTTGTGAGCATTTCCAACCTATTTTTTCGCGGCATGAAAATGTATTACAGAATCAGGAAGCAGCCATAAAACAACTGCAAACCATTGTTCATGAAAATCGTGAGACCTTGTGGGCTAAAAGTGACTCAGTTGCATCTACCGATTCGGTTACGCTACTTGCACAAACTCAGGAAAACTTAAAGAACACAGTAGATACGATTTCAACACAAATGGACACGCTGAAACTTGGTTCAGAAAAACACACTGAGGAAATAAGTACACTATCGGAGAAAGTAGCCGAACTTTCGGATCAGTTCACTAACTTATCTGCAAAGGTGGATGATGATCTGAATAACACAAGATCTGTAGCCATCACTGACAAAGAAGAGTATGAACAAATTTAGAAATTCAAACAAAATCAGAATCAAATTAATACGCAACACCAAAGAGAAATCCGGGAAGTACAAGATCAGCTGACACATGTAATACAAGAATTACGTATTTCAGAGGACACTCGCGCTCCAACACGGGAAGAGGAACTTAGAAATACGGAAAAGCCACAAAATAATAACACAGCGCATTTCGGAGATTATGAAAGAAATTGGCAAGGTGCACCGAATTTTGAGATGGAACTGCCGAAACGACGTAACAATGATCGATATGCTACTCGCTGACACGATGATTTTGACTATAAGCTGTTCATTACTACACGTAAATTCAAAACATTTAAGAATTCTGCCAACGACATTCGTCCACAAGCGTGGCTCCATCAATTCTCTCATTGTTTTCCTCCCAAATGGTCATTGGAGCACAGATTAGAATTTGTGTGAGGCTACTTCGAGAATGAACCAGCTGTAAGAATGCGATCGGTCATTCACGATTGCCACAGTGAAGGAGAATTTTATCATGCCTTCCTCTCAGCATATTGGTCTCAAGCTACATAAGACCGAGTAAAACATAGCATCATAATGATGAAACGTTTCGAACAATCTGAATTTTCCAGTCTTGTCAAATATTTCGAAGACATGTTACATAAGAATCAGTATCTTTCAAACCCATACAGCCCCTTAGAACTCATCCGCATTTGCTTAATCAAATTACCTGAACATTTACGACATATTATTTTAGCAGGACGTTGCAAAGACGACATTGAAGCTTTTCAGGGACTCTTACAAGAATTAGAAATTGACACTTACAATCGCGGAGCGCGAAGACAGGAACACAACAGTTACTGGTCACATCCGTCGCAATTCCGCAATGAAAGAAATAATAACTGGACGCGGCAAGGCTATTCTCACAACACAAATCGTGACCAAAACAGACACCACCCGTATGATAATCGTTAGCAGCATAGAAATAATTACAGGGAAAGATCACCTCTCCGCAGTAGTGACTATCACAGAGGCAATCAAAGAAACAGACAATATGGGAACCAAAATAATTATTATCAAGGGAGACAGAATAACTGTAGACGTAACGGTCCAGCGCGCAGTTACGATTCTGGGAGAAATTCTCCACCACGTGACCGACAAGAAATAAACTATGGAATCTACCGACATGACGACAGACGATTTGATCGAAACGACAGACCTGAATTGCATCAGAACTGGCGGGAATCAAACAGGGCGGGGCCCTCTCGACAAGGTGAATTTGTAGAAGTTAGGGCTCCAAGTTCCAATAACGACGCACGCCAACAAAGAAATAGTAGACAATGACTCGCACTGCAGGCAGCCACGTGCGCCGGCTGGCTCAGAGAAAGATAACACAGACGCTAACCTTGAGAAAAAGTTTAGCATTCTTTACCGATGTACCATATACCACATGATAATTGCGTTGAAGCCGAAACTCTGCGTACTAGGAAGAGTAAAGGTTTACACCACATTTCACATGTAAAACCGTTTATTCAAAGATAATCTGCTTTTTAACTTTGTCTTTGCCATAAAACTTTTCACTTCAAATTTCTAGTATACTTCGTCAGACTTAAGAAACTGTTAACATGCAACAATGTCTAAAGTTAAATATCCAGTCAAGAACCAAGAGAACTAATTTAAACAGAAATTACGAATTCATTGTTATAGTGAACAGGCGTCACAGTGTTATTGTGAGTGTACATACGTAATGACTATAAGACTTACATACTTGGAACATATACTGGTACTGCTAATGAGATGTTAATGCAACATTTTGGTTTACTTGAAAATACATTCTGGATTTAAAGTACTTTCTGAGAGATAACCATATGACACAGTGGTTAGTTTATGTGACAGCTACACGATTTTATCACGACGCTACTAATGAGTGAAAATTTACAATGTTGCTTTTGCATTGTTTCTGTTTTATGTCTGCACAGTTTTATGTATTATTCTGGAAAGTAAACCATGTTTTAGTAGTAACTTTTGTAGTATAGCTACAGTAAGACAGCCTTTTCCGTAGCATAACAATACGTTACATTATAGTACTTTCTTGATCACGGTAAGGTACGTAGTAACTACGATATCTATACGCATAGCATTTCACTTTCGTTTATGATGAGGTAAGTACATTGAGTTCAGCAGAACTTTGATACAGAGTTCCACAGAATTATCTTACAGCAAGACGCACATTTAGCGCTACAGGACAAGCATTTGAGTGATTAATTTTGTACTTAAATCAGTTATTTTTCAAGATTTTTCAATTGAAGGGGTAGATGTAGTCATAAGCCACATCCAACTAGTTCTGAGATACAGCGAGTTTAAAGTTCCACGGAGGTCTGAAAATGTTTAATACACAATAGAAATCTTATTTCATACTTGCGAAGCAAGGTGTTAAATAGTCAACTCTCTGCATGCTATAAAATATTAATTTTTGAATGATTCTAGTTAAGATGTAGTCAACGGTGGCTTATGACTATATCTCCCAAAAAATTGTTTAAAACATAAAGTATGAATTTGTAAGGATTTATTTTAACTACTCTTACACAGCAAGCAGAATATATAATTTTTACACATTAATATATACATATCAGTTATCTGAGATGTATAAATTACTTTTTCATTGATACAGTTACATCAAGGAAGTTCCTCTTCCTCATCATTGTACACGTTATTTCCAGTACATGACCGAAAGAAATCTTGATTTGATGGAGGTATGTATGGCATAAAAGACAGTACCTCATCACTTTTTTCTAGGTAATTGGTAGTGGCTTTCTGTACTTTATAGACAGCTGATATGGATTTAGTTCAACTAGCCTTCCTTTCGTTTTGACACGAATGTCCACTGACATGAAAGCTCCTTTGTCTGAATAACAGTTCTTGAAGGGATCTTCAGACTCAAATTTAAATTGAATAGCTTCACTGAAATGGTGGGGATCTCCAGACGTGGATTCTGTACGTTTTGAGATCAATGTCTTCAGGCTTTCCAAACTTCTGAAGTCATCTATTTCCATTTTAGTTACAATGAAATTCTTTGTACTCGCAGATTTTATTACTTCTGTCCATTCATCTGGAGTGTATACTATTGCACGTCTGTTTCTTGCATACCATTCAATGCGACCAAAATCACGATCTCAAGGTTGCATGGTGTGACCTACCACAGGGAGGTAATGCTGGACAGAATCAAATCTTTTGGTAGCAACAAGGAACCTTTGGAAAGCAATAATAGTCCACTTCTTTGCCAGACCCTTGCAGTTGTCTGTGATTATGTAGAGATGTTTTTTCTGAGGATTAGTTATCTCCAAGTACTTTAATAAGCAGCTCCCAATCTCATCTTAACCCCGTCCTCTATCTTTATCACTCCACAGAAACATATACCCCTTATTTGATCCACAGTCATGGATACCATAGTTGTATGTCCGTATTTTCCTCTTGTAAAATGCTGGATCAACTGTTAGTTTAGGTGTGGGGAACGTCTGCTGCATGTCCATTGCTATCACATGTTGCTCTTTCGAATTTTCTTTAGCTAGAGCAGTTAAAAACACAATCATATTTGGTCCTCTTTCAGCCATTTTGAGATGCAGTTCATATTGTTTATTTTCTGTGACTTCTTCTGCACATAATTCTGGGTTATTTATTGCAATTAGAAATCCATCACATTTTGAACAGGTGTCACGTTTTGGTAGTTTGCAGCCTATGTTAAATTCAGATACGAAAATTTCTCGGAATTTACTTTCAGATACTGCTGGAACCTGCTTTTCCTTGCAGTATTCTGAGGATTTATTGCGAAATAAGGAAGCAATTGTGAGATCACAATCCAAATACACGTTATTGGGATTCTGTTGCCTACTGCAATGACTGTTATATTTTGGTATGGAGCTGAGAAATTCTCTAACACTTTGTACAGCTTCGTCTCGAAATTTATGTGGGTAGTTTCCATGTTTTCCTGAAAGAAAAAACAGCTGAGCTTATATCCTCTTCCTAATAGAAATATTTGTATAGTACTCAGTTTGAGTACATCCCTAACTTATAGCACAGAGTAACATAAAAACCTCTTCCATCTTCTTTTGGCACTGCAAATCCCTGCTTCCTTTGATGTTGCAAATTCCTCACTCTTAGTTGATGTATCTGTAAGTCATGAACCCTTAGGAAAGCTTCCTTGCAGATCATGACTTCTATTCTGCATACCCTCACATTATAAGAAAATGTAACATCCGTGCATGAAATTTTCTTGGAAGTCTTTTTTGGATAGCTTTGAAATAAATGACAAATATAACAAAATGAAATAAATATACAAAATATTAAACCATTTGTATTTAAATAGTGAACAAACGTTCCATTTTCATACAGCTCATCAGGTAAGTATTTAGGGTATTAAAGTTTCCTATGTCCCAAAATGAATGAAAAATGTTTTCTTCCTCTCCAAGCAGTTTTGTGAAGCATTTATTTAAACAAGTACAGGGACTTCATATAGTAGCAGCCTGAACAGTCTTGTGTGTTTTCAAAGATTTATACTGCTGACCAGCATTTCGTCGACGTTTTGCTTTATTTTTCTTCCACTGATCAATATTTCGCTTTCTTTTCCGTGAAGGCGTCGGTTTTTCGGGTGATTCTTCATTTATTCTACTTATTTCAAGCTATAATGTGAAGAGCAATGTAGTAGAAGAATTTGCGTGAGATATAGTCATAAGCCACACAAAACATTAAATTTCGCTAAAATCATATTAATGGGAAAATACTTTTTACACATCTTTTGCCTTTGAAACTACATCATCGCATCATTAAGCAGTAATATAAATGTGCCCATCAAGTCTCATCATTAACGCAGAGGATATACTTACCGAAACATCATCTCACTTGGAACTGCTGGTCGATGGATGCCAAGATTCATCACTGTCAGGATCCAAAGGGTAAAGCTCTTCACTTCCACCACTGCCTGTGTCAAATATGCGTTGAAGGCCTGAAGACACTCCAGACGTTCCTGACCCACCCGCCATTTTGCCGTGGCTTGTGACTATGTATCTTTGAAACTACCACCGTATGGCACAGCATAGAACTGCACTCCATCATAGCCTTCCATCTGTTGCTGTAATATGGAACTTTTTCAACACATTGTCAAGAAGACATTTTCAGGAATGCCGCAACATGAAGAACTCAATTTCGTGAAAGTTGTGGCTTGTGACTATATCTCTCCGAGCCCTCCAATTACAAAGAAAGTTTTCCGTGATACATTTCATTCCATTGCTGTAATCTGTAACACCTGAGGGTATAATTACATTAATCCTCAGGGGGGTACACTCATACTTTGTGTACCATGTGCGTAGCAAGTACAAGGAGCCCTAGCTAATATGGTATTAGCTTATACAACTTTACACATCGGTACCATGTTCTCTAGCACATAAATTACGCAGCTATCTGGTCATTTAACTGAGAGATAAACTTACTTTTACTACATCAGTGACACATATTTACACAATTACATAGTTGGATACTTCACACTTATGAAACTATATTTTGTCTGTACTGTGTGAACTGCACATATTTTTTCGGAACCATTGTGATACTGTGAGAGCTTTGAATGATGTATTTGCTATAAGATCATGATTTTTAAAATACGTTTGAGGTAGATGACACTACGGAAATGAGCAGAGAATTTTCTTCAGGTTTTGAAATTATTGCAGAAAGCTACGACGTTTTTGAGATTTGACTGAGGTGTTATGATGTTATAATTACGACGACGATGTATATTATGAGGTATGTTTAAGTTGATGTTATATGAGTTATTTGATTGTGCTACTTATCTGTTATGATGAAATATTGAAGAAGTGTCGAATATGTATATGTATAATAAGGTAAAGAATAATGAGTAGTGGTTAGGGACTCTGACTTGCGAAAAACGATGTTGGAAACCAAGAATCTTATGTTAAAAGTTATAAAATGTATGAAAATGCGTGAATGTATTACAATGCCAACGAAATTTTTTTTGGACACTGTTATATCAATAGGATTTTGTTTCTACACATTTGTAACACAAATTCTCAACCTGTGTAATTTTTTTTATATGAGACTGCCACTGTAGCGGAAACTGCTGTCGTAAATATTTCAGTAAGAAAGGTAAGTGACCTTGACGTAATGCGTTTTGGGTGCCCAGCTGAGAGGTAGTCGTCCAACAAAAGAAAGCCATTAGGTGAAAAAAAAGAGGCCATTATCCTCGCTATTGATATTCCTTTGTAGAAAGCATCGCAAATACGACAAGCTCAAACTTGAAAACATATCATTACACTGTGGAGCTCTTAATTTAGGATGAAATGATGAGAAACATTTCGTTTCTATTCTCTTGCTAGTTGAAAGATTGTTTAGTGCATTATGAAATGCCATATGGCTAGTGAATGACGTTAAGTGCCTTGCTTTGCCTATTTTGTTTAATATCTAGTTTCTAGCTGCACTGCAGCATTGGTTGAAATAAAATTTTATAGATGTACTAATATAGATATTTTCTGTCTACAGATCCAGTAAATAATTTTGTGATATACTTCCAAAAAAATAAGGGAGCACAAAAAGACATTTCCCTTCACAGGAACTGCATACATAATTTTCTTTACAAGTACTTGGTAATTTATTTCACAGAATAAGTTTTTGTGGTGCACCACTTTAATGACATAGATACTGAGAGGTGAACAGATATTTCCCTTATCTGCATTGTTGTCTTTAATGTACTATTTTTTCTGCTTGAGCTTTGTCATGTTTAGATATAAGTTATTGCATTTGCTGCTGCTGTTTGCCAGGCATAGCGCTACTAAATTTCACTTTGTATTACTCTGTTAAGCTAATTTTATTACTGATTTACTTTTCTTGTTTGCTGCGCATTGCCTTATATTAATTGTAATACTGCATTTGCTTTGCTAATTTATGCTGCTTGCTTTGCCAATTTGCATTTTTTATCATTGCTGTTTGTGTTAATTGTTTTACGCTGCTGCATTACCTCGTCCCTTAGTTTAACATCTGAGCTCAGTAGATTTAAGTTAGCTTAAGAGAGAGTAGACTATATAACAGAATGAGTTACGATGCATTGGAAGAAATGTATTCAGAAGTTATACGAAAAAAGTACAGAAAGCAGGTATTGGTAGGATATTATTGGAAATAAATGATGAAGTAATGGAAAATAAATAATGAGGTAAGAAATATGTGAACATATAAATACAAGAAGCATGCTTGGATAGGATTCTTTTTGGTGGAAACAAATGTGGAAATAAGACGAATCATCTATAGAATGAACTTTTGGATTGGACTGCACTACCAAATATTACACTGAGAACAAACCTGTCCTGTATTTTTGTGTTATTACACTATGTGAATTTGTGTTTTACCTGTCTGTCTGTGTTTAGCTAATAAGATTTATATTATAGAATTTTTCTGATAATATGTTATTTACCTTGTAAAGATGCTTAGACATTATTTATTCTGTTTTATTTTAATGCTCATGTGTGAAGCTGATGTTTCAAAAGTTATTCTGATCTTTTATGTATTTACTTATGTCATAATTCCTGTAACACTGATGTATAGGTTAGTTCGATTCTTTTGTAAAGCCTGTATTACTACAAATGTTATCTGTAATATTATGTTTCAAATGATGTATTTTGTACCTTTGTTATTGTATTCTTATGTTATAAAATTGTAATTGACAACGGTTCATCAAATTAAGTTACTTGTAGGCTACATTTCACTGCACACGTTTCTGTTGGTCATAGTATATGGACAATATGTGAGAAGTAGGGACTGATAGTGTTTGCACGTGTGTTAATAATTCAGCAAAGGACTGGATAACAGCATTCCTGGTTCTAAGGAGATTTCAAACAAATTTTTTGTGAGTGGACAAGTGGTGGTTTATGGACTTGCTATATTCTTCGCAAGACTCTTCAGTGGTGATTGTGCACCTGCACAGTCGCAACAGATGGATGCTGGCTGTCTCTACAAGGACTGCAGTGGGTCTGCACCTCTGGTGACCCACCAATACCATACTCTCTACCAGCACTACAGTGGGTCTGCTCTGTGTTGACCTAACTACCAATATTCTTCAAAACTTCGACTGACTCTGGCGTGGGTTTGCTCTGTTGTGGCCCATTACCTGTCTGCATGTCAAGAGTCAGCACTGTCTTTCCGTTGGAAGGACAATACTACTCCTTCAAGACTGTATGGAAATCCACTACTTCCGTGTGCATTTTCTTTTACTGCTCAGACTTTGAGAAAAACACTGCAATTTTACTGTGATGAATGATCAGGACTGTCTTTATGGACTGTGAGAAAATTTTAGCGTTTGACCAACATTGTATCGATAAGTGTGTGCATTTGATTTTTTTGTTATTCTAATTATGAAATTTTTTTCAAATCTGTATTGGCCACTGCCCAAAACAATTTGTAAAATTTGGGGAGCATGGGGGCTATGTAAGTAGGCGGTTTAGGTTTCCTTATTGGTAACGCCACGTAGTGCCCTGTATGAAAATCACTGGCTGGGCTGTGTGCACTCTGTCGCTAGTTTGCACTGTTGTCTGCCATTGTAGTGTTGGGCAGCTGGATGTTAACAGCGCGTAGCGTTGCGCAGTTAGAGGTGGATGTGGGGAGAGAAATGGCGGATTTTTGAAATTTGTAAGACTGGATGTCATGAACTGCTATATATATTATGACTATTAAGGTAAATACATTGTTTGTTCTCTATTAAAATCTTTCATTTGCTAAATGTGCCTATCAGTAGTTAGTGACTTCCGTAGTTTGAATCGTTTAGTTAGCTGGCAGTAGTGGCGCTCGCTGTATTGCAGTAGTTCGAGTAACGAAGATTTTTGGTGAGGTAAGTGATTTCTGAAAGGTATAGGTTAATGTTAGTCAGGGCCATTCTTTTGTAGGGATTATTGAAAGTCAGATTGCGTTGCGCAAAAAATATTGCGTGTCAGTTTAAGCACATAATCGCTTAAAGGGGACATTTCCATTGACAAAAATCACGGAAAATCTCAAACAGGGGAGCCAGACGGGAATTTTAACCGTCATCCTCACGAATAAGAAGGATAAAAGGCTGACTCAATGGAAATGGAGGAAAGTGTGATTTGTATTGTGAAATTTGGCGATGTCCTTTTCATTTTTAACTATATGAAAATTTGTAATTTTTGAGAACATTTTTAGGAGAGAACAGCGGTTTCTTAGTACATTAAAATGAACATAACAGCGTCGTCCACAAGAACCCTTTATTTTTGTGGTTGCTCGTTTCTGTCAGATTCTGACGAATTTAAGATCCCGTACCATGAGCCTAGGATGTGGCGGTGAACGGAGCCGGCATTACGTGCAGTTGACTGACGCTCGTAGATTTCGTAACGCCTGAAAGTGACGTTAATCTCGATTACGTTGAATGCAATAGGCGTTACGTCCAGCTGACGTTCGCGGAGTTTATAACGCCTGAAAGTTATGTTAATAAACTAATATGATTTTATTTTTCATTAAAACTTTTGTTTGCTGGCAGTAAGCTTATAAACAGGAATTCGTAAACTCGGAACACAACAATTCGACTGCGAGAATGTGTTGCAAAATGTAACGGTGAGAAAGTAACTTGAAAGTCCATATTTGGTTCCATGTTTGTGTTAACATTCGTAGTGGCAACAACACTGTCTGAATTCAACACTGATTCACTAAACCTTTAAAGTTGATAAATGGACCCTGGGAAAACTCGTTGCCCCCTTTTTCTATTATCTAACTTCGGCTTACCTATTGTGCAATGGAAACAGTGTGATATTGGTTCTTGCCTTGAAAGCACGTCGCATTTGCTGAGGTACTTTAACTATTGAGATGCAAAGCAAACAAATTGAGAAAAGGTTAAAGCATGCTTGGTTAATAGTTAATCAGAATTAGAGAAAAATGCAACATATTTTGGCATGGTCTTTGGATGCGGACAATGGCTTGGGATAAATTACCACATCAAATGTAATTACAAAAGTACTGGATTGAAAAAGTACCTCTTTTTTGCCTAACAAATGTTAGTGCCCAAAAAATTACTGTACTTGAGTGGACAAGTATATGTAGTCTTTCACATCACATAGAATCTTTTCAAAAATGCAACGCGTAAAAAGATATTAAATATTCAACAGTTATTCCTATCCCCAAATTCAAATTGAAAATCATGCGAGGCTGTTTATCCTTCCCTATACTCAAATCACTGGATGTTTGAACCAAGAACGCGTATCTACAAGCTGTAGTAATAAAATACACAATCTGAAATCATTTACCTTAAATTAAATCCTCTTCTATTACTCATCAAAATAGTACAATAAAATGTTCTTCTCAAAAGGCTTCTATCTCTTTCCTCATTCAAGTAATCCATCAGTAAATCAACGTGTTCCACTGTTTCATATTATAACTGCAACCGTTTACCACTCGGCCTATGCCGTACTACTACTCGTGACACACCACCGCCGACTCCTGTATCTCCTCATCTCACGATTAACAGTGCGCAGCATCTCCAGCGCTTCTTGGAAAACAGAGGTGGTCCAAGGAAGGCTCCAGGCGACAAAGCATCTCTGATGACACTGGGCGCATATATTTTCAAACAGTGCAAAGCAGTTTACGCGTTCATGCCTTCCAAACCATAGAAAAATGCCCATGAAATTAACTGCAGCGCCCTATTACAAACCGTCGGTCTTCCCGGCACGAACTTTGCGGAGTGATATTTGTAATTGACAAAGGTTAATCCGCACAATTCATTGACGTAGTTCAAATTTTCTGAAAAAGTGCTACAATCATAAAATTTTCTAACGAAGTGCTTCAATCATGATGGAAAAGCACGTAAGTGCAAATAATACAATAACAACATTTATTACAAAATGAATAAATCGTCGTGCGTAGGCGTAGAAACATAATTGTAAACATGAATTTCAATGAGATACAAGTTAACAAATGTGAAAATCGTAATGACATAGAACTGCCAGAGTTAGTCTTTTATCTTTTCTTGTTATAAGTTATTCCTAGTTGGTTTCCATGAGATTAGTTGTCACACGAAAAACACACTGCACGTAGTCTGTGAAATTTCTTGCTAAAAATTAGTTTCGCCGCAAATATGGGATTTGCACAGCACTAGTTTTTGTAGTGTCTTGAGTAAAGAGTCGATAAAATATATACACCAAAGTCTTGTAGAATCGTTTCCTGAAGTGATCATTGTCGAACACTCAGTGTGAGGTACAAACTGTTTTATTTCCACTGACATCGATACCACAGAACAAGCTTATTAGTTTATGTGTAAGTAGGCTTGGAGGAGACTCATAGGAAACTGTATCAGTCTACTGGATTCTCCGCTGACAACTCGAAGCCAAAGATATCTCACAATCAAGCTGCTGAGCATAAGGTTCCTTGTTTGACACAGAATTATTCCAGTGCAACTGAACAGAGTTATGTTGTCTGTGTTGTGAAATCGTACATATTTTTGACTAGTAGATGTCCAAGCATAAATAGTAATCATATGTCCAATCAAAGAATTGTATGGAGGTTGATGTTGCAATATTTTACGTACATCGACAAACGTAAAAGTTACATATTTAGTCAACAGTGCTTAGTCAGGGTATTATAAATCCTAATGCTAAACAAACGACGTAATACAAAGTAAAATACACAGCAAAAATGTGAGTAAGTTCTTTCCTTATCAGAAAAACAAAATAATTCCAGTAAACAAGCAGTTACATACAGTGACGTCATCAGTAAGAAAATTTGGAAATTCGTGGTAGGTTCCTAAGGGACCAAACTGCTGAGGTCACCGGCCCCGAGCTTACACACTGCTTACTCTAACTTAAACTAACTTACGCTAAGAACAACACGCACACCCATGCCCGAGGGCGGACTCACAAAACATCCGACGGGGGAAGACTTGGTAAGGCGCGTAAGACGGTGCGGCAACCCGGCGCTGCCATCAGTAAGAAAAACGATGTGCAAAATCTCCCAAAAGAATGTAACTGCCTCATACAGTCATCAATTAATGTTTTCTGCTTTAAACTATCTTAAGAACTATGAAGCATATCTACCACAACTGTATCTAAGATGTGCTACTTTCTGCAGAATTTTACGAGCTCATCTAGCTACTGGGAAGGAAAGTAGATGGAAAAGGAGAAAATGGGTTTATTTGTTGTGTACTTAATGCTGTTTTTTCCTGTTGGAATAAATATGATACTAGGGAATTATACGTCATATGTAAAATTCGTTGCCACCAAGGGCAAGATTTCTGGGTCTCTGCTTAAAGTACTCCGAATACATGTCAGGTAGAGGTTAACTCGAATAGTTGTAAAAAGATTACTGCTAAACATCTTGGAATAAACAGAAATCATGTGAAACAAAATGATGTTGACTTGCTGAGAAGGACAACTGCAAAATTACAAAAATGAACGCAGGTAGAATCTCTCATAACCAGAGTTATCTACAGGCAAAAAAATCATTCGGAACTTCATGACAAATCAATGGATAAGAAGTCCTTTTCCCAGGCAAAAAATTACTAAATCTGAAAAATTTGCCGCCTGATGTGGCCGAGCGGTTCTAGGTGCTACAGTCTGGAACCACGCTACCGCTACGGTCGCAGGTTCGAATCCTGCCTCGGGCATGGATGTGCGTGATGTTCTTAGGTTAGTTAGGTTACTTCTAAGTTCTAGGGGACTGACGACCTCACATGTTAAGTCCAATAGTGTTCAGAGCCATTTGAACCATTTGAATTGAAAAATTACGAAGTGTGCATAGTAAGCAAAACCCCAGTTCCCAAGTGATATTCGCATCTTACTATACGAAATTTTGCTAGAAATACTGACTTTGCGTAATTCGACTTACTTGTGCTTGCTGAAAATAGAAAACTCTTCTAACATTTGAACAACTCCTTGAAAGAAATATTACCTGATCCGCACAAGCGTCCAGCTTCCTTTACCTTTAACTGTAAACTCCACTGTATAACACTGTACCCCTGTAAGAAAGATTGTTAGTTTGTTCTCGTACCTGCGGAACCTTTTTTTTTACTTTCTTTACGTGTTCATCGTTCGTTTCATCTCCATTTCATTTTATTCTTCTGGTTATATATAAAAAGATAAATTTCGTAAAGCATTATGTATGAAGTATAATCCAAAATTAAATCTTCTTCATGACTCATCGAAATAATCATAATGAAATATTCTTCTCAAAATTTCTTCCTCTTCAGTGAATCAGCATGTTGGTATGAGGTCTGAAGGAGGTCAGAAACTGACCGAAACTTGTAACCACAAAAATATAGGTTTCTTGCGGTCGAAGACTATTTATGTTTATTTTAATGTGTCAAAATTTCCCTGAAGCAATTGAAGAAAGTAGCACAAAAGCTGAATCTGTATGGCTGGACAGGGGTACGGCACACGCTGGTTCCGTATACCATCCACAGCGCGGAATTATGGCACATATCTGGGTGCCAAATACACATCCCTCTTCTTAATCACTGCGCCACTTCGTGTACTGTGGAATTATAATATAGCTTAGATATTACTTCCTGAGATTTGCATATTAATATCAACCGAAAAAGCTGAACAAAATGAATTGGCTCACCAGTCTAACGCCAGTTCCTACTCTGCCATATGTCTTGCTCTTGGGTCGTGTGGCTATGAAATACCGTTTGGGAAACTGTGCATGTGTTTTGTTTCATATGTACGGTGCTAATACTCAGTTATACCTATTGTAGAAATGTACAAGAAAATGTAATTCTATGTGATAATTGGAATATCGTCAAGTAACAATTAAAGAAATACTATTTCTTCTTATATTTTCGAAATGCTCACTTTACCATTTTCAAGCAGTCATTGTCGGTTTTCTGCAAACGTAGTGCCGCCTATGCTATCAGCATAAATATATCGCTCTCCTCCAGACTTAGACTCTGGAGTCGATATCTGTGTTCAACAAACCGGAGTCTCGCCTTGGACTAGCAGTAAATCATATTTGCTCAAAACCCATGTGGTGCGGTTTTACTAGGCCATGGTGAAAAACTTATATTTAAACCTGCAAAACCCTGAACTTCCTTTCTGAAATACGTATAAGCAAATTAAAAATTAAAGTACAGTTCATTATATTTTATCCAGAAAATATGTGTTTAAACTTGGAAAATATCTCCACCGTCAGACACGTTTGTCACCTCTCAGCACCAACTGCTCAGGTGGAGAGCAAGGTTGGACCTCGTACAGCAACAGCCAAGCGTGCAGACATGTAGGCATTCTGCGCCCACACAGCACATAGGCTTCCACATGACCTCGGTTCGCTTAAGACTAGGCACCTTTCGAAGGGTCTGAAGGACAAAGAGAAACGTGCTGATAATTAATGGCACCCCGCAGGCACTGAAGCAGAGCACAGCAGAAAAGTGTCAAGAATTCACATAGAAAGTTAGGTGAAACTGTGTAAGTGTGGAAGAAGAATAAGCCTGCTTAAAAGTAAAAGTTTGCTGGACGATAAAATGGTTGCTTAATAATCACGAACACGAGGAGCTTTGGTGGTCTCAGGTGAAGCACAAATATAAAACTGTCAAGACCCTGAGCAAAGTCAGCCCTTATAAAGACGGACTGTATGGCTTCTCTCACAGCAGCTAAAGAATCCAGAAAAGCATCGGAACAGTATGCTGGATTGACCATCATTCGGAACAGCGTCGACATTTGAACACATGAAAAAAAAATGGCGGTTCCCAAATCACAAACCAGTTCACGCAAGGCAAAAAATTTCCACCCTGCACTGGGAGGCGTACTCACGAAATGGCGGTTAGTCATTGGGTGGCATTAGTCTGCCAATGACAACACCTAGAGGAGGAAAAATTCTAAAAGTCATGTGTGATAAGGAAAGTGAATGGACAAGTCGTGAGACTACGCGAAAGCAAGAGGACGTGGGGGCTCTTCCATCCATCGCCCACTTAGTCTGCCTACATGGATCCATCCGAATGTTCTTCGTCACTTTCTGACTTATTCGTTTCCTGCTGCACGTTAAATGGACTAATTATTGTGGTCCACGTTTGGGGACACTCGACTGAGCATTAGAATTTCCTTACCTAACATGTGCTCTCCGACATCGCGGCAATGCTGCTTCGACCACGCAATCCACGGCGAGCAGTCAGCGTGGAGACCGTTCTGGGAATTCGCCGCAAAGCCGCTGATTCCCTGCCGTACGTGTACGAGGAGACACGCCCTGCCAACCCAGTTTCTGCTGTCCGCCTCTCCACACAACTGACTTCAAATAATAGTGAGGTTATTCATTTCCCGCTCCTTCCCTTAATAGCCGTGTAGTGTCCACGCACAGTCAAATCGGCCCTGAGACTTGTAATTTGTGAGAAAGTACTATAATAAAAAGTAACATTTCAAACTTTCATTCCTTAGTTAACATCTTCCATTCACATGTCAGTCCCTTAATCTCATAACATTTTGCTTCTTATGTAACTGTGTGACCATAGTTAATTGTTGGTCCCGAGGGTGGGGCGTTCTTATTACTAATCTGAATGTCATATCATGCCAGAGATGAATTTTTGAGTTCGCTGTCTTATATTCTACGTTAATGTACTTTTGTTTTCCAGAAAAGCACTTTTATTATTGCAGATTTGTATTTTACTTCTACCGTCGTAAGTTATTTTGTGCCCCAAATATCAAAACTAATTTACTGACATCGGAATCTCGTTATTAATGTAATTTCTCTGTCGTGGAGATATGTTCCGTCTATGCGACTGATTTTAGGCAGTTTAAATATTGCCATACGCGTTTCGCTTCTTTTATTTGTGAAGCATCTTCAGAGGCCTGTAATAAATCTTTATTTTTAACTATATGATAAACGTATTATGTACATGTTGCTGTGTTACTTTTTGTGGTGTTTTTTTGCCTTACAATCAACTTTTGTAGCACAAATTTCGTGGTGTGAAATTACCGTTCGTTGTTAGGATTTCCAGTGCTGTTAGCTGATGCGTATGGTGCTGTTGGCTTTCTGAAGATGTCAAATGTGTATTTATTGTTATCTCTCTCTATTGTTATATCCATGAAATGTATTTGCTCTTTTTTCCATGTTGAATTGAACATTTTTATGTACGTTGTTTATGTCTGTATGAAGTTTATCACTTTTCTCTATTGGTTGATCTACCATACAGATTACGTCATCCAAATCGCTTACCAGTAAACAATTTTGTATCCTTTCTTTGTGATGACAGTATCAAAGATTGTGTTTCCTATGTGGTTGATGAATATGTTTTCCAATGTTCCTGATATTGGAGAACACATTGGGAGCCCATCTTCTTGTAAGTAAAATTCCTTTTCAAACTGCAAGTAATTTTGGGATATAATTGCTTTGAGGGGTTTAGTTACTTTGTTAATATTGTGTACAGATAATTTGTTGTATTTCGTTAAGAATTAGATTAATTTTATTGTCTGCTGTGCGTATTGAAGTGTAGATGTTCTCTATGTCGAAAGAGATGAGTGATGCTGGTTGTGGGGTGTGTAAGTCTTTTTATTTGTGTTAGGAGTTCATATGTATTTTTACTATTCTTGTGGTGTCACCACCAGACACCACACTTGCTAGGTGGTGGTATCCTTTAAATCAGCCGCGGTCCGTTAGTATACGTCGGACCCGCGTGTCGCCACTATTAGTGATTGCAGACCGAGCGCCGCCACACGGCAGGTCTAGAGAGACTTCCTAGCACTCGCCCCAGTTGTACAGCCGATTTTGCTAGCGATGGTTCACTGACAAATACGCTCTCATTTGCCGAGACAATAGTTAGCATAGCCTTCAGCTATGTCATTTGCTACGACCTAGCAAGGCGCCATGTTCAGTTACTATTGATATTATGAATCATGTACCGTCAAGAGCGACGTTCGTCATTAATGGATTAAAGTTAAGTATTCCACCAGCTACGTCCGTTGTTTCTAAATTGTAATTTCCTTGTCCTGTTCCAGACCTCACGCCAGCCTGCGTGAGCTAAATCGCGTGCCTTTCGGCCTCCTCTAGCAACACGGTGTTGGCTCTCCTGCCATCCACAACAATTCTGCTGTTTTTCATTTCATAATGTTGCGTTGTGATTTTGTTCATGTGTTTTGCATTCATGAAATGACGATATTTTCCCTTTATTCGCCTGTTTTAATTCGACTACTCTCTATTATCTTTGTTTGATTGTTATTGATGTTTTTATCTGGAAATACTGTTGTATTTGTGGTCTTCAGTTCAGAGTTTGGTCTGATGCAGCGCTTCACGCTGCTCTATGCAAGCCTGTCCATCTACGTATAACTGCTGCAACCTACATCCAAGTGAGGCTTCTCTCAGTGTGTAGTCTCCGTCTAACCCCCACACTTCTATCCATTACCAATGTGACGCTTGCTGAATGTTTCAGGATGTATCCTACCAGCGGACCCTTCATTTAGTGTAGTTGTCCTCCAAATTTACGTTTTTCCTAAATCGATTCAGTACTTCATCATTAGTTACTCGATCCAACCCCGTCATTTTGAGCATTCTTTTGTAGCATACATCCATTCTCTTTCTGTCTAAACTGTTTACAATTCTAGTTTCACTTCCATACTGGCCTACCGTCCATACAAATAAGTTAAGAAATGACTTCCTTGCTGTTAAATGTATATTCAGTGTTAACTAAGTTCTCTTTTCAAGAAGCTCTTTTCTTACTGGTGCTATAGTCTTCAAATTGAAATCCTCTTAACTCTCAGTGATTTTAATGATCAAATAGCAGAACTGATCGATTGATTTTAGTGTCTCATTTCCGGTACACCCTACTGGCGTGGGGTTGCATGGGAGAGGAAGAACAGGACTGTACATCATTCATATCAGAATTTGTGTTACCACTACTCAGGATAGTAGCTTTAACACTTACAACAACAAGAGCTTGATGAAACTTCCCGGGTAAAGCACTTGCCCGCGAAAGGCAAAGGTTCCGAATTCCAGTCGCCACCCGCCACACAGTTTTAATGTGCTTTTAATCTGCCAGTAAGTTTCATATCAGCGCATACTCTGCTGCAGAGGGAAAATTTCATTCTAAGAGCTTGAGTTACTAAGATAAATCCATCCAATTAGATAAAACAATTTTAGACAAATTACTGATAATCGATAAACAATGTCTTCAAATGCTTACGTACAAATATTAAGAATATCCCAAATAGCAATGTTTTATAACAAGTGTGACAGTTCAAAATTGGTGGGCACTTAACGTCTTTAGAATGTAGTTCACCAAAACAGAACAAACAGTTCAGGTTTACCTAAAAGGAGTTCATTAAAAAGAAAGCAAAACAAGTAAATCTGCCTGACAAGAAACCACCACGCATCGGGCAATGTGGTCCAGGCAGATGACACCGAAGTTACTTAGGACAGGCGTGATATGCTGCTCACAACACAATTCCTTTTCTAAGCAACCAGCGGGTATATGTCCAAGGTGAAACATGCAATGATAGCCTGATGTACAGAAAAGTAACGTTTAATTAAGTAAACCGAGTAAAAACTGATGTCATCAGATTACACGCTGGCAGCGTAGGCAAAACACTTGTGATAAGCAGCTAAAAGGTAATAAGGTAACTGGCTGAACCCCCCCCCCCTCCCCCCCTCTCCCCCACCCCCCTTGCACTTGACTGGAAAGTTCAGCCGAAAGAGATTCAGCTCTGTAGGCAAATAACAAAGACGTCATGAATAATGACACATTGAACATAAGAAATTACAGAACACCAATAATTTAAAACACATAATCAAATCACAACTCCATAACAGTTACCAAATCGGAGCTGTTATGTCTTCGTATGATCGACATGCCCCCAAAGTCGTCTGGCCAGACACATAATTAGGGAAAAACGATAACAGGAGCCAGAACTGAATCAGATACAGAAGCAGCAAGATACACCACGAGTGGTAATGGAAACAGCCACAATTATGACGCTTACAGTGGAGAGCGAGATCAGTCTTTACGAATGACGCGTGGTCTTGGCGCTGAAGCAATGAGCTAGGAGTAACTAACCTAGCACCCTAAGCCGCAGTGCGGTGACAAACAGCGGAAAAGCTTGGACCGCATGGATGACGACGACGACCCCCAGGCCTCCAAATCTGGTCAGCGATAGGAATAATGTGTCCAATCCCGTATCCAGCGCACGTCCCTCATGTCCAGCAGATGCTGAGCATACAGACTTGGAAGTCACATGGGAGGCATAACAGCCAGCCAGCCCTTTGCCCCGCAGACCTACACTGTCCATGCTGCTCCACTTACTGCCGCCTCTCCCAACAAAGGGCCTCAATGCCACTCGAACCAAACGTGCTGCGTCCCCTTCAAGCCAAAGATACGGTTCTACTAGATGTGGCACGAGCTACCGATCGGCCAACGGTTCAGTTTTCTAAACTAATCCCCATCAGCATCATCTGATTTAATTCGACTACATTCCATTAACCTTATTTTCCTTTTGTTTGATATAATCTTATATTCTCTGTTTTTAATACATTATCCCTTTTGTTCAACTGATCTTTGACGTCTCTGACAGAATAACAGTGTCATTAGCAAAGCTCAATGTTTTTATTTCTTCTCTCTAATCTTAATCGTCTTTCCAAATATCTCATTGGATTTCGTTACTGTTTGCTCAATGCAGATATTAAATAGGATTGTGGACAGACTGCAACTCTGTCTTCCACCCTTATCAACTACTTGTTCACTTCATATCTTTCGACTCTTACAACTACAGCTAGGTAGCAGTACAATTTGTAAATAACTTCCAGCGCTATCTTTTACCCCGGCTGCCTTCAGAATTCCAAAGTTTATTCCCGTCAACACTGATAAATCTTTCTGTAAATTTACAGGTACTACAAGCGTAAATAAAATTCTTCTGGGCTGTGACAGAGTTGCCAATACATAAAAATTGTCCGACGTTTCGGCCTCTGTTGGGGAATGGCCTTTCTCAGGGCTTGCGCAGAGCTGACTGCTGCAGTCTTCTCAGCACAAGCCCTGAGAAAGGCAATTCCCAACAGCTCTTCGTTGCAGTCATATGCGTTTGCAGCTCAAAAATCTTTTTCAATTCTCTAAAAGGTTTGTTTTATTAAAATAGAGGACGAACCTAGTGCAGTGTACGATCTCTCTATGGTTTTACAAAAAGAAGCTTTTCAGGTAATCCGTTTCTCTCAAAGTACGTGTAGTTACGAAAGTATAATCGTAGAAAATAAAATGTACTACTACCTAATCACAGTATATAACTTAGAAGCCAAACTAATAAAGGTTGTATATGTAAATACACTAAATCCTTAGTACGATCTAGCATCATATTTTTAACAAGTGCTGGCGCCACCTGACAATTTGTCAGCAATTCAAGCGTAACAGTAGCGCTCCATCGACCAGAGTTGGCCTACGCATTCGCTTTGTCATTCTGCGTTTCGTCCTCGGCACATACTGAGTGACAACTCACCCTTACAGCATTTCATTGGCAAATTCCAGTATTCTCTTTTTTCTGATTCATTTTCTGCGTTTTCATACTCTCTCCTTTCGTCCATGAAATTCAGTATCTTGTGGGTTATCCAAGGATTTCTCTTGGGCGTTGTCTTTTTATCTGTTTGGTCTCCTGCTTTCATCCCTATTTCATCACTACCATTCGTCTTGTACTGTGTTCTTTTTCCCTGTTTCAGTCATTCAGGCTTAATGCTGTTCAAGAGAATATGGAACACAGTGACTGAAGCAGCGACTGTAGAAAGATCAGGTTCTAAATATTAATTCTTTACTAATCTTGTTTTTGAAGGAATTTTTCAACTAACCTTATCATTACTCTTTATTAATTCATTTACCTAATAAACTCCGTTACTTCCCCAGTTTCCATGCAGAGACAAAAAATAAAAGCAGAATGTATGAGGGAATGGAACACAGTTCTTCTTCCTCCTGGGCAGTTGTGTTGGTTGCTCGATCAAGTACGCTTTGATTAAAATCCGTTAAACTACACTTGTAAAAGTCTCTTTTCTCCACTTCCCGAAAAACGTGCTTTTGCAAAGTGCAAGATTACAAAAAAATGTTTCCTTCTATTATATACCGAACCCGTCAATTTTGAGACGAAGGTCGGGGTGTTCTTCTCACAAACTGCGGAGGGGGATACTAAGACAAAATATCTTGAAGTCTTTCATTCCAGCTGTCTCACAAATTACCTGCCAGGCATCACCCAAGTTGGTGTCTGTGCCCTTTCCCTCGTAAACGTCGCTGAATATTTCGGACATCAAGGCCTTATGCACAACGTTTTTGTCAGATGAGTGTGAAATTACAAATTCCTCAAATTTCGGGCAGTCTACGCCCAACTGTGCGTAGAAACTGAACACTTTAAAGTAAATTTTAGTTCTTATTTATTTATATGGAGCAAGAAGAAGCAGTGCTTAAGTGGTAGACAACGCAACGCAGTAGTTCCCTAAAGCAACACATCATTCGGCGGTAGAAACACGCTACCCATCTGCCTCCGGTATCCATCAATTATTTACCTCTTAAACGATTTAAAAATTGATTTTTAAATCCCAAAACAGTTATAAGGAAGAGCAAATTATGTACATTACACTGTAGGAAATACTGCAACAAGCCACAAGTTTTTTTGGAATTTACTTTATTATACCAGAAATGGTAAAGAGAATTCTGTACACTTGAGTTGTAGCTGGTTTATGTATTTACATCTAATGATTACGGAAATTGTCGGGTATCACATTAAATGTAGATATTACAGTTCTGATGACCTTTGACAAGACGAAAGTGTAATATTCCGTTATCGCTTTACGAGAAAAGTGAGCACAGAAGGTGGTGAGACATTAATGAGAAGAAGCCTGGAAGCAGAAACATACAAGTCGACTTAGTTCGTCTGGAAGAACTCAAGACTTGCAACATCGTTTCGTATTCAAATGGAGATCTGAAACTAGCAGAGGAACTTTTTCACTCCTGCGCTTCGCTTCATGTATTCTAACAACCAGTAGTGAAACGATGGACTTCTGCAAAGTAGCAGCAATAATCATCATTAACCTAATTCGACTTCGCGTATGCAGTAAGATAGCGTGGTGGAGCTCTGCGTAGCTATGTGGTCACGGTTGGGTGACTGCTAATACAGTAAGACGTCCGGACTCCAGTGCGACCGATAACTGGAGCGGAAAGGCGCACGCTGCACTCTGGTGCCGCTGGCGTCTACAACGTCGCCGGTCCTCACACACACTCACTCACTCAGTCACACACACACACACACACACACACACACACACACACACACACACACACACTCACGTGTGTGTGCACTGTCTCATTTCTTCTAGAGCATATGAGTAGAATCACTGAAAAGGCAACAGTACACGGTTTTAGTTTCTGGCAAGGTGGTCCACAAGTAATGAACAGTTTCGGAATAGGGTTACGTGGGTAAAGTCATCGGAAAAACAGGAAATAGGAAAATCGTAAAGAGAGCAATCAATATAAATATCTGTCAAGATCCCCATAAATTGAAATTATGCTTCCTTTTTACAGAATTTTCTTCAACTAATTATTTATTGATTTTTTAGATCCTTTCGTTTGTACCATCTATGTTATATAAGATATGTAATCTTATATATTAGTGTACCTCGCGCATCATAGCGCCAGCTACTCCTACAAGTACCAAAACTTACCTTGTTTTTGCTAGACGAACTACACTGAAGTGCCAAAGAAACAGGTATGGGCATGAATATTCAAATACAGAGAAATTTTAAAAGGCAGAATACGGTGCTGCGGTCGGCAACGCGTATATAAGACAGCAAGTGTCTGACGCAGTTGTTAGATAGATTACTGCTGCTACAAGGGCAGGTTATCAAGATTCAAGTGAGTTTCAACGTGGTGTTATACTCGGTGCACGAGCGATGGGACACAGCATCTCCGAGGTAGCGATGAAGGGGGTATTTTGCCGTGCGACCATTTCACGAGTGTACCGTGTATATCAGGAATCAGGTAAAACATCAAATCTCCGAAACGTCGCGGCCGCAAGAAGATCCTGCTGGAACGGAGCCAACGACGACTGCAGAGAATCGTTCAATGTGACAGAAATGCAACCCATCCGCAAATTTGCTGAAGATTTCAGTTCTGGGCCATCAACAAGTGTCAGCGTACAAACCATTCAACGAAAACGCAGCCGAAGGCCTACTCGTGTACCCTTAAGGATTGCGCGACATATGGCCTTACGCCTCCCCTGGGCCCGTCAACACCGACATTGGACTGTTGATGACTGGAAACAAGTTGCCTGGTCGAACGAGTTTCGTTCATATTGTATCAAACAGATGGACGAGTACGGGTACGGAGACAACCTCATGATTCCTTGGACTCTGCATGTCAGCAGGGGACTATTAAAGCTGGTGGAGGCTGTGCAAATGGTGTTTGACGTGTGCAATTGGAGTGATATGGGATCACTGATACGTATAGATACGACTTTGTCGTATGAAGAGAATTTGGTAAGAACGAAGGAGAAGAAGCTATCATGACGACTCGAGTTCAAGCGATCTCTCTTAAAAAGGAGTGATCGAAAATAATATGGGTTTGTTTTCTGGTCTGACACAAATGTTTGGTTTCACTACAAGTTTATTACAATGCAGATTAATGTATGGGACCAGTTATCACTGATGCCGTTATAACTGTGCATCTTCATTGACGTCAACCTCATCGATCATTCATTTCATTTCATTTCACTGAACTCATTTCACAAGTGATAACTAATGAGTACAAGCAGTAGAAATCATTATTGTGAGGATTTACGTAGTGAAAGAGAGAAGAGTAATACTGGTGAATGAAGTATAAATTTCATAAGGGTTACAACATCTCGTGGTCTTAGAAACTGGACGCTCCGTGAACAATTTAATATTTATTACAATTAGTTTTTCGTCACTAAGATATTATCAACATGATTCCGGACACATAAGTCTGTGTGTAATATCTAAATATCGTGCCTATCGTCGGTAAACTTATCATACCAGGTTCCGCATTGAAAGGAACGAAACTGCTTAACTAAAATGACGGGTGAATTCTTTAAAGTGTGAACAGAGTGGTCAGAAAGTGTAGGGAATGTTAGAAGAAAAAGCTACGGTTACAGTGGAGCGACGCGGCACGACGAGCGCAGAGCGACACGGTGGCCAGACCGTCGCTGGCAAAACAAACCAGTACTGTGCAGTGTGCGTGATTACAGGAGCGCTGCGAGCGGAGCGGCGCACAGCATACGGGCACACAGAGGCGCTGAGCGAATCAAACATGTTTGTTTCACAGAGTGACGACCAGAGTGTTTCAGTGAACATGGCTGTGGCAGGGCAACGCCTGCAGCATTCGGCTCTTGATGTGGGCAGCAGAGTGAGTACTGTTTCTGGCGCTTATGATTTTTTTTGTTCTACTGGTGGCATCAGGCGAAACCTTGATGGAAGCTGTATCTACACAGTATCCTTGAAGGGACCATATAAACAACTATCATCACTACTGATTCATTGTGGACGAGTTATATGATGAGGTAGCAGAAGGGTTACAAACAAGTATAGAACAGTGAAACGTCCCATTTGAAAAATTTTACAAGACTCTGCTTAAGCTGACACACAATATTTTTAGCGCAACGCAATCTGACTTCCAAAAATCCCTACGAAAGAATGGCCCTGACTAACATTAACCTATACGTTTCACAAATCACTGACCTCACAAAAATCTTCGTTACTCAAGCTACTGCAATACAGCGAGCGCCACTACTGCCAGCTAAATAAAAGATTCAAACTACTGAAGGCACTAACTACTGATAGGTATAGTTAGCAAATGAAAGATTTTAATAGGGAACAAACAATGTATTTACCTTAATAGTCATAATATATAAATCAGTTCGTGACACCAATTCTTACAAATTTCAAAACTCCGCCATCTCTCTACCCACGTCCACCACTGCTGGCGGCTCACCTCCAACTGCGCAACGCTACGCGCTGTTAGCATCCAGCTGCCGCTGCTCAACACTACAATGGCAGACAACAATGCGAACTAAACACAGACTGCACACACCACAGCCAGTGATTTTCATACAGAGCGCTACGTGGCGTTGGCTTTACCAATAAAAAAAAACTAAACATCCTACTTACATAGCCCCCATGCTCCCCACAAAAAATTTTACAGATTGTTTTGGGCAGTGGCCAATACAGTTTTGAAATTTTTTTTCATATTTACAATAACAAAGAAATGAAATGCACATTTTCTCATACTCCATAAAGACAGTCCTGATCGTTCATCACAGTAAAATTGCAGTGTTTTTCTCAAAGTCTGAGCAGTAAAACAGAATGCACACGGAAGTAGTGGATTTCCATGCAGTCTTGAAGAAGTAGTGTTGTCCTTCCAACGGAAAGACAGTGCTGACTCTTGACATGCTGACAGGTAATGGGCCACAACAGAGCAAACCGACAGCAGAGTCAGTCGAAGTTTTGAAGAATACTGGTAGGTAGGTCATTACAGAGCAGACCCACTGTAGTCCTGGTTGAGATTACGGTATTGGTGGGCCACCATAGGTGCAGACCCACTGCAGTCCTTGTAGAAATAATGGTATTGGTGGGTCATCAAAGGTGTAGACCCACTGTAGTCCTTGTAGAGATGGCCAGCAGCCATCTGTTTGACTGTGCAGGCACACAATCACCATTGAAGAGTCTTGCGGGTAATATAGCAAGTCCAAAACCACCACTTGTGAACTCACAAAAATTGTTTTTGAAATGTCCTTACAACCATCAATGCTGTTATCCAGTCCCTTACTGAATTATTAACACACGTGCAAACACTATCAGTCCCTACTTCTCACATATTGTCCATATACTATGACCAACAGAAACGTGTGCAGCGAAATGTAATTTACAAGTTACTTAATTTGATGAACTGGTGTCAATTACAATTTTATAACATAAGAATACAATAACAAAGGTACAAAATACATCATTAAAGAACATAACAATACAGATAACATTAGCAGTAGTACAGGCTTTACAAAAAAATGGAAATAGCAAATACATCAGTGTTACAAAATTACGACATAAGTACATACATAAAAGATCAGAATAACTTTTGAAACATCAACTTCACACATGAGCATTAAAACAGAACAGAATAAATAATTTCTAAACATATTTACAAAGAAAACGACATATTATTAATGCAAATTGTATATGAGGAGAACAGTATTCCTCATCATAGTGAATGTAGCTGAAGATTAGAAAATTCTAGAAAATAAGTCTTATCAGATGAACATATAAAGACAGGAAGAACATAAATACACAAGGGTACACAAACACATAGTGGGATAACACAAGGAAAGGGCAGGGTTTGTTTTACTGCAGTATTTTGCAAACAAAACTTTCTTTACTTCTCGGAGATCTCCCTTCGTTCTTCATTATTTCCAAAAAGTCCTATCTATACCTGCTTTCTGTACTTTTCTCATATAACCTCTCAGTACATTTCTTCAAATTCATCGCAATTCATTCTGTTATATAGGTTACCCCCTCTTAAGCTAACTTAAATCTACTGAGCTCAGATGCTTAACTAAGGGACGAGGCAATGCAGCCGCACAAAACAATTAATACAAACAGCAATGACAAAAAAAATGCAAGTAAGCATAGCGAGCAACCATAAATGTAATAATTTATATCTAAACATGACAAAGCTGAAGCAGAAAAAATATTACAGTAAAAATGTTTAATACCTATGTCACATCTTAACACTAGAGTGATGCATCACGAGAACATACGCCAGCAGATAAGTTACCAAATCGTAAAAAAATTGTTTTTGCAGTTCCTGTGAAGGGAAATGTGTATTTGTGCTCTCTTTTCCAAGAAAGTACATCATAAAATGATTCTTTACTGGGTCTGTAGACAGAAACTAGTGATATTAGTACATCTATTAAATTTTATTTTAACCAATGCTGCAGTGCAGATATAAACTGGATATTAAACAAAATGAGCAATCTCTCAGCTAGAAAGACAATAGATATGAAATGTTTCTCATCATTTCATTTCAGTAAATGTCATAAATTAAGAACTCTCGAGTGTAATCATGTTTTCAAGTTTGAGGATGTCGTATTTACGATGCTTTCTACAAAGAAATGTCAATAGCGGGGATAATGGCTTCCTTTTTTTTTTTTTTTTTTACCTGTGCCTCTGAAAGGCACACACTAATGCCTCTGAAAGGCACACACTAATGGCTTTTTTCCCAGGCGACTGTCGCACAGCTGGGTGTCCACGACACGTTACGTGCAGGTGGTCACTTACCTTTCTTACTGAAAAAATTACGACAGCAGTTTCCGCTACAGTGACAGTCTCATATAAATATATTTTCACAGGTTGAGAATTTGCGTTACAAATCTGTAGAAACAAAATCCTTGAAATATAATAGTGTCCAAAAAATTGTCACCAGCATAGTGATACATTCACGCATATACACACATTTCATAACACTTAAAGTACGATTCTCGGTTTACTACATCCTTTTTCACAAACCAAAGTCCCTAACCACTACTCATTATTCCTTACCTTATTACACATATACATATTCGTCGACACTTCTTCAATATCTCATCATAATAAATATGTAGCATAATCAAATTCCTCATATAGCATCAGCTTATTGATCATAAACATACCACAACAGCATAACACACATCGTCGTCGTAATAATAACATCATAACACCTCAGTCAAATTTCAAAAACTTCATAGCTTTCTGCAATAATTTCAAAACCTAAAAAAAAATTCTCTGCTCATGTCAAAAGTGTCATCTACCTCAAACGTACTTTAAAAATCATGATCCCATACCAAATACATCATTCAAAGCTCCGATAGTATCACAATGGTTCTGAAAAATTATGAACAGTTCACAAAGTACAGACAAAATACAATTTCGTAAGTGAGAAGTTATCCAACTGTGTAATTACGTAAACATCTGTCACTGATGTAGTAAAATGAATGTTTGTCTCTCCCAGTTAAATGATCAGATAGCTGTGTAATTAATGTGTTAGAGAAATACGGTACCGATGTGTAAAGTTGTATAAGCAAGTACCATATTAGCTAGGGCTCCTTGTGCTTGCCACACAAATGGAACACAAAGTAGGCGTGTACCCCCCTGAGGATTAATGTAATTATATCCTCAGGTGTTACAGATTACAGCAATGGAATGAAATGTATCACGAAAAACCTTTGTATAATTGTAATTCAAAAATCTTTAAAAATAAATGTTTTAAGTACAAAATCAATCAATCACTCAAATACGTGTACTGTAGCGCTAAACTGTGCGTTTTGTTGTAAGATAATCTCTGTGGAAGTGTCGTAGTTATCGTCCTCCGAAAGCTAAGTTCTGCAGAAGTCAATGTGCTTACCTCATAATAAACAAAAGTGAAATACTTTGCCTATAAATATCTTAGTTATTACGCTTATCGCCGTGATGAAGGAAGTGCTGTGCTGTAACGTATTGTTGTGCTACGGAAAAGGCTGTCTCATTGTAGCTATACCACAAAAGTTAGTACTAAAACATGTTTTACTTTCGAGAATAATTCAGAAAAACTGTGCAGATATAAAACAGATACACCGTAAAAGCAACATAGTAAATTGTCACTCATTAGTAGCGTCGTGATAAAATCGTGTAGTTGTCACATAAACTAACCACTGGGTCAT
The DNA here is from genome assembly GCF_023897955.1 of Schistocerca gregaria. NCBI lineage: Eukaryota > Metazoa > Arthropoda > Insecta > Orthoptera > Acrididae > Schistocerca > Schistocerca gregaria. The sequence continues at coordinate 387,286,469 of NC_064923.1, read as the reverse complement.
CTGGTATCTCAAAGTACTTTAAATCCAGAATGTATCTTCAAGTAAACCAAAATGTTGCATTAAAATCTCATTAGCAGTACCAGTATATGTTCTAAGTATGTAAGCATTACAGTCATTACGTAATCGTGCAACTAACAAGCAAGAATGTACACACACAATAACACTGTGTCGTATGTTCACAATAACAATGCATTCGTAGTTTCTGTTTAAAAATGTTCCCTAGGTTCTATACTGGATATTTAACTTAAAACATTGTTGCATGTTGACAGATTCTAAGTCTGACAAAGCATACTACTAACGTAAAGTTTTATGGCAAAGACAAAGTAAAAAAGTAGATTCTCTTTCAATAAACGGTTTTACATGTGAAATGTGGTACAATCTCTTACTCTTCCTAGTACGCAGAGTTTCAGTTTCAACGCAATTATCATGTGGTTACGTCGGTAAGGAACACTGGAATTTTGCTCAAGGTTAGCTTATGTTATTTTTCTCTGAACCAGCCGGCGCACGCTGCTGCCTGCGGTGCGACTCATTGTCTGTCTCTTTGTTGGCGCGGGCTGTTATTGGGATTAGGAGACCTAACTTCTACAAATTCACCTTCACGAGAAGGCCCTGCTCTGTTTGAAGCTCGCCAATTATGATGGAGTTCAGGGCTGTCATTTTGTCAGTAGTTTACATAGTTTCTTGTTTGTCGGTCATGTGGTGGAGAATATCTCCCTGAATCGTAACTGCGTCTGAAGTTATTCTGTCTCCCTTGATAATAATTGTTTTTGTTTCCATATTGTCTGTTTCTATGGTTATCTCTGTCATACTAATTACTATTAATACTCTTCCAGTGGTTGTCATATGGGTGGTGTCTGTTTTGGTCACGATTTGCGTTATAAGAATAGCCTTGTCGCGTCCAGTTATTGTTTCTTTCATCGATGAATTGCGACGGATGTGACCTGTCATTGTTGTGTTCCTGTTTTCGCGTTCCGCGATTGTCAGTGTCAATTTCCAGTTCTTGTAACAGTCCCTGAAAAGCTTCAATGTCATCTTTGCAACGTCCTGCTAAAATAATATGTCGTAAATGTTCAGGTAATTTGATTAGGCAAATGCGGATGAGTCTGAGGGGCTGTAAGGGTTTGACAAGTACTGATTCTTGTGCAGCATGTCTTCAAAATATTTCACAAGACTGGAAAATTCAGATTGTTCGAAATGTTTCATCATTATGATGCTATGTTTTACTCGGTCTTATGTAGCTTGAGACCAATATGCTGAGAGGAAGGCATGATAAAATTCTCCTTCACTGTGGCAATCGTGAATGACCGATCGCATTCTTACAGCTGGTTCATTCTCTAAGTAGCCACACATAAATTCTAATCTGTGCTCTAGTGACCAGTTGGGAGGAAAACAATGAGAGAATTGATGGAGCCACGCTTGTGGATGAATGTCGTTGCCACAATTCTTAAATGTTTTGAATTTACGTGTAGTAATGAACAGCTTATAGTCAAAATCATCGTGTCCGCGGGTCGCATGTCGGTCATTGTTTCGTCGTTTCGGCGGTTCCATCTCAAAATTCGGTGTACTTTGCCAATTTCTTTCATAATCTCCAAAGTGCCCTGTGTTATTATTTTGTGGCAGTTCCGTATTTTTATGTCCCTCTTCCCCTATTGGAGTGCGAGTAACCTCTGAAATACGTAATTCTTGTATTACCTGTGTCAGCTGATCTTGTACTTCCCGGATTTCTCTTTGGTGTTGCGTATTAATTTGATTCTGATTTTGTTTGAATTTCCTAATTTGTTCGAACTCTTCTGTGCCATTAAAGACTACCGGTTTTGTGTCATTCAGATTATCATCTACCTTCGTAGATAAATTATTTAGCTGATCCTAAAGTTCAACTACTTTCTCTGATAATGTACTAATGTCCTCCATGTGTCTTTCTGAACCAATTTTCAGAGTAACTACTGTGTCCTTTAAGTTTTCCTGAGTTCTTGCAAGTTGCGTAACCGAATCGGTGGATGCAACTGAGTCCATTTCAGCTTGCAAGGTGTCGTGATTTTCACGAACAACAGTTTGCAATTCTTTTATGGCTGCTTCGTGATTCTGTAATGAGTTTTCATGCCGCGAAAAAATAGGTTGAAAATGCTCACAAATTTGTGTTTTTACGTCATTACTGATTTTATGACATTTCGATTCAATGTTATGTAACTCAGTAGTTAAATCTTCACGTGTTTGTTCAAGTGTGGTGTCTAACTTCCGAAGATTATGTTCCATTGTGTCCAACTGTTGCTGTGTTTGTCTCTGACTTTGTTCCATTGTGTCTAACTTTTGAAGATTATGTTCCATTGAGTCCAACTGTTGCTGTGTTTGTCTCTGATTTTGTTCCATTGTGTCTAACTTTTGAAGCTTTTGTCCCATTTGTTGCATTAATTGTAATAACAATGCACTGGTGTCTGAAACATGTTCCTTAGTCCTATTCGGCAATGCATTTGCACCGGCAATATTCGCAGTTTGAAAAACAGAAAATGTGTCTTGACTTATTTGAGAAAACGGTGAGGACGCAAAACCTGAATCTACAGTATTTGCAATATTGTGTCCTGTCATTTCGGAAACCTGAGCGAGCTGTTGCCGACCGATCGATCGATAACGCTTTCCTGTTCACTAATTGTTTCACTGCCTACACCATTATTTGCAACTCGCTCCATTTCCCTATGCACAATTACCAAATTACTACTTTGAACATTAGTTAATTCATTATATGGTGGCGCTAACACACTGCTTTCGTCTTCACTGTCATTTCTCAGTTTACTTTGGAGCCTAGTATTACGTTTTCCACACGCCATTATTGTCACAATATTTCACACGACAACACAAAAAAAAGCACAATTTGAAAAGCAAAAATAAGAGAACACATTAACATCTCACTGAAAATAATATCTAGTTAATTGCAAGCGCAGCTGCGAAATACTTGGTGCAAATCTACATGCATGCCACAACTGTTTTACTGTACAACAATGAAAGACTGCAACTACAAAGGAAATTCTGTCTATCATTACGCGCTAGCAATAAACAAAGGCTACACTAACTACACAAACTACAAGAAAAAATCAGAAGATTCCAGTGAGGTATCCGTGGCTAAGGGTCGACTAATGAAACGTCCCCTTTGAAAAATTATACAAGACTGTGCTTAAGCTGACACACAATATTTTTAGCGCAACGCAATCTGACTTCCAAAAATCCCTACGAAAGAATGGCCCTGACTAACATTAACCTATACGTTTCGCAAATCACTTACCTCACAAAAATCTTCGTTACTCAAGCTACTGCAATACAGCGAGCGCCACTACTGCCAGCTAAATAAAAGATTCAAACTACTGAAGGCACTAACTACTGATAGGTATAGTTAGCAAATGAAAGATTTTAATACAGAACAGACAATGTATTTACCTTAATAGTCATAATATATAAATCAGTTCCTGACACCAATTCTTACAAATTTCAAAACTCCGCCATCTGTCTGCCCACATCCACCACTGCTGGCAGCTCACCTCCAACTGTGCAACGCTACGCGCTGTTAGCATCTAGCTGCCGCTGCTCAACACTACAATGGCAGACAACAATGCAAACTAAACACAGACTGCACACAGCACAGCCAGTGATTTTCTTACAGAGCGCTACGTGGCGTTGGCGTTACCAATAAAAAAAAACTAAACATCCTACTTACAACAGGTGATTTTTGTTGTTTTTCTGGAACCACAGTCATCTAAAACTTTAGAAAACATATTTCCACCATTTGGCTGTATATAATTTGTTTGTTTTACTGTCTGGATTACTGCCTTAGGTCGTTTTCAAGTGTTACAACGGCAAAAGTTTTCCGACGTCTTAGAAACACAATTTATCGTCTAAAAATAAATATCACTTGTAAGTGAGTGAACATACGTGCGATACGTAAAAATTTTGGAAACCTGCATGTCTCGCAGTAGCATGGAAGCTGTGATGTACATTACATTTCAAAACACAGTTACATGCTTCATTTCACTGTATCTAAACATCGATACCGATGAAATGAAGCTTAAACCTGTTTTTTTGGTATTTCATGAACATGACAGCTTCACTATACTTGCTAGACATGGAGGTTTCCAGTCTTTTTCTCTGTCTCAGATACATTCTCATATTTATTTTGACCAACACATCCGAGGGTTGGAACTCCTCTTCTCTTCTGGATATAACTGTTGTGTTGGCTACTGTGAGGGTCAGACACAAACAAGGAAGGAGAGAAGCTAAGATGGCCGGTGACAGGAATCGAAAATGATCTATACACATCACATTCTGTTTAATAGAACACTATTTCTAAAAAGATAAGAAACATAACCTAACTTGCTTTCTGTGCTTTCTACTTGTAACTTCACTTCACTGTTACTACTCACAGAACACCAGGTGGTATCATATTTATGTTACTCAGTGCTAATACTCTCGAAGACTGCGACCAAACTAGGGCCGACCAGCAATGGGTGGCTGGTTAGATTAGCGTTGACAGGGGGAGCTGAACTCTGTCTTCCTGGAGGTGTGGCGCTACCTGCTCCTCTCATTGGTGTGTCGGTCAGTGCCTTCGTGATGCTGTGTGCATTATGACCAGCTCCAGGTAAGGTGTGGAGGGAAGAGACGGGTGTCACGGTAGTGAGTGAAACAAAAGATGAGCTGGCGTGGAGAAGGAGAAAGGTTGCTATGTGGTTCCTGAAAGGGGTGGTGATGAAAGGGATCAAGGGATGCTTTGGGGTGTGTGGCCTGCTCAAGTGTGAGATGACGTGTTAGATGAGGGTGTCTATGCAGGAAAAATGTGGGAGTGATTCTGGGAATCGGTGCAGTGACATTTAAATGAAATAGGGAACGGTCTGGCAGGGTGACATGATAGAGGTTATGTAAAAACTTGAATGGTTAGACGTTTTGAAGGCCATTGTTGAGCAAGCATTTAATGTCTTCATCTGAGGGAGTAGGCTGTAGGGAATTGTTTGGGTGGAGCAGCGTGTCGATAGGGTGGATTGGCACAATCCGTTTAGGTTTGAGGGGAAGGGGTTTGGCTGTACACTTCTAGAAGTAACTGGATTGGGGTTGGTTGCAAGTGTTGCAGGTGGGTGGGGTGTGAGGTCTGGGACAGTGCTCGTGCATGTGTATGGCTCTGCAGTGGGAGCAAGTAGGAAGACTTTTTGCAGTCAGAGGTTAAATGATCATTGTGGACAAGGTATTTGCAGCAGTGGTAAGCTTGGGTTTGGGATCATGGAGGCACAACATTGTGTTTGTAATGATAGTTGATGGCTCCATTGTGAAGGAGGTGATCTATAATTGAAGGATATTTGTAAAAGACACGAATGAGGAATGTAGGACCAAATGGTGATGAATTCGAATGGCTTTTCGGATTTGGGCGTCAGGATAGGAATTTAGCTGACACTCAGCTGTTGGGGGTTGAGGCTGATGCAGATGTGGCTCATGTGACCACAGCTACAGCACATGTTGGTGTTGGTATGGTTGCTGCTGGAGTAGGTAGGGCTGGCGCTTCTGCTTCTGAATCCAGATGTAATGACGATAGCAGTGGCAAGGCGACAGCAGTAGGAGCTGATGGCACTCCTGGCTGGCGCAGTTCTGGGCAGTAGTGGTGGTGGTGGTTGTGGTGGTGGCAATGGAGCTGCAATACCTGCTGGGGTAATAACATATGGAAATGATGGGTCTGAGGACGCAGTGTGTGAGAGTGGGAAGGCAGATGATGTCATCTGGGTAGTAACGAAGAACGGACAGGAGGAAAGAGCAGGAGGGGCAGCAAGAGGTAGGTAAAGGAGTAGGTGGAGGTGGGAGTGGAGTAGAGGTTGGCGTAGATGATTGTGGATGTCATAGTTGTAGGTTGATACGTCGTCGAATGAGAAAGCGAGGGTGAGCAAGTTGGTGGAGTAGAAGACTGGCAGTGAAGACATGGGCTGATGATTATTGGCGACGGCCAACGGTGAGGGCCAGGTACTCATATTTTGTTCACCTGTCCACGTTTTAAAACATTTCGTTATTGTATTCATACCTGTAGGCTGAAGAGCAGCTACATCGCTGTTGCCAGCCAACCTCACATGGAGGAATGAAATTATATTTATAAAAAAAGAAGAAACTATACGACAAAAGTCAGAAGATTTTTGAGTGGTAACACTCGAAAATGGCCTAAGGTCGAAATATAAGTAGTGTAATAAACTTGTTATATGCAGTTAGATGGCGAAAATATCTTTTCTAAAAGTGAAGAACACATTTTATTAATCTCTTATTTCTTTCATTGGCTTAAAACGAAGGCAGTAATAAAGTTAAAGTAGTATTGCTGGCAGAAATATTAAAACCGTGTTTTATAATGTGAGGAACGGACTTAACTGGATAGCTTCATTTAGAGCTCTGTTGAAAGTTTCGTCCTTTCTGATAAGTGCCCTTTTGCTACTGCTGTTTGTTGCTCATCGACAATCAGGGATCATTCTAGGTCAATGCCAGTGTTGTGGAGGACATGCTCATTTTACAATATCACCTGTAAATTCTGGTGAAGTTTCTTCTGACTTACAAAATATGCTCCACTTCGCAATCATTATGTCAAAAAATACGTAAGTTTATCGCCAGGAGCTGGAAAAGTGTTTATTGAAATATGCTTTCACCAAATGTAAAACCCGTTGGCTGAGAGATTCGATAAAATTCGGCAACAAAACTGTGCCTCATCACTGAAGATTACAAAAGGCAGTACACCTGATGCTTTTGGTAGTGAAGAGTTGGCGGTATATTAAACTGCATACAATCCGTTTTCTGGAGAATGGAGTGAGTTATAGATCCCCTCCCAATGTTAAGGGGTAGTTTAATACGTTAACTACGTTTGGTACGCATAACATGGGACCTAATGATCACCAAACGCTACTTTGTAACGATCTCTATTTCTCTTTGGAAGCTATTCGACTTTCTTGCAGTAGGTTACTTAATTTTGTGATTTCACAATAATTATGACGATTAAGAAAACGACAATGAATTGAAAGTGAAGCTGCCGAATAAATCTATGAGATGCGCAAGAATCAATTCTTTTTACCCAGTAGTTTCGTTAATATCTTCTTTGAAAGACAGTAGATCCGTCGGCTTGCGAATTTTACGTCCATGCAGTCAAGTGAGCCTGCAGCCCCGCCAGGTTAGCCAAGATCCCTATTGCGCTGCTTTCTGGACTATGGTAGGCGCGCCGGCCCCGGATCGAATCCGCCTGGCGAATTAACGACGTGGGCTGGTGTGCTGCCCAGCCTGGATGTGGTTTTTAGGCAGTTTTCTACATCCCCCTAGGTGAATACCGGGATGGTCCCCACGTCCCGCCTCAGTTACACGACTCACACACATATGAACACGTCCGCACTCTTCCCCGGATTACACTAGACACAGACAGCTGACGTACACTAATTGCGTCCCAGGGGGTACGGGGTGGCGGCAGGAAGGGCATCCGGCCACCTCTTAACATTAACTTTGCCAACTCCATACTTAACCATGCCGACCCTGCGCACTGCAGGATCAAAGCACAAGCAAAAGCAAAAAAGAAAGTCAAACGACCCTGCTGGCTGCCTCGGCGTTCCCTGGCTCCCTTCCGCTATACCTGGACGCGAAGCAGTGGTGCAAAGGCTGCCCTACGCACAGATCCGCTATGCTCTGTTGCGCCAATATTTTATTATGCGGGACTTAAAGTAGAAGTGGCTAAAAAAAGTGATTTTTTCCACCATGAAAAAACTCTAGGGATTGGTTGATGAGAGGATGAGGAACAGAAAGGTTTAATGAACTTACGTCCTTGAATACTTGGTTATCATTCTAGAGACCATTTAGTCAACCATACTTTGTTACAGAGAGTGTCTTCTAATACGAGCTGCACCATGCAGCCACATTTACCATATGTGCTGACAAACGTTTTCACGTGCGTCAGCGCTGGCGTGTAGGAGCCTTAGCAAGTCCTGTCTCACACGTTCACATCGGCCAGGCTGCATCTGAACAGTGTCAAAGGCAGCACGAGTACACTGCTCCAGTGTCTCCACATATGGAATGAGCTGTGCATACACGACACATTTAAGATGGACCCATAACCAAAGGTCGCACGGGTTGAGATCTTGTGAACGAGGAGGCCATGCATCTGGGGTCTTTCGTCTGATCCATTGACCAGGACGACACGATTGAGATGCATGCGGACGTTGACGGCGAATAGGGATGGAGCACCATCATGTAGTAGCCATAAAACCCTTGGAATCATCAGTGGCACTTCTTCCGGCAGAGAAGTCAAAGTCATCCGCAAGTAGCGCTGATAGTTCCGGCCAGTTGGGTAACGTGAGAGGAAGACTGGTCCAAAAATACGGTCGCCAATTATCCCGACCAAGACATTCTGGCTGCACCGATGCTGATGATTCGCAATCACCATGCCATAGAGGTTCTGCATTTTTTTTTTTTTTTGTCGTCAGTCTACTGACAGGTTTGATGCGGCCCGCTACGAATTCCTTTCCTGTGCTAACCTCTTCATCTCAGAGTAGCACTTGAAACCTACGTCCTCAATTATTTTCTTGACGTATTCGAATCTCCGTCTTCCTCTACAGTTTTTGCCCTCTATAGCTCCCTCTAGTACCATGGAAGTCATTCCCTCATGTCTTAGCAGATGTCCTATCCTCCTGTCCCTTCTCCTTATCAGTGTTTTCCATAGATTCCTTTTCTCTCCGATTCTGCGTAGAACCTCCTCATTCCTTACCTTATCAGTCCACCTAATTTTCAACATTTGTCTATAGCACCGCATTTCAAATGCTTCGATTCTCTTCTGTTCCGGTTTTCCCACAGTCCATGTTTCACTACCATACAATGCTGTACTCCAGACGTACATCCTCAGAAATTTCTTCCTCAAATTAAGGCCGGTATTTGATATTAGTAGACTTCTCTTGGCCAAAAAAGCATTTTTTTGCCATAGCGAGTCTGCTTTTGATGTCTTCCTCGCTCCGTCCGTCATTGGTTATTTTACAGCCTAGGTAGCAGAATTCCTTAACTTCACTGACTTCGTGACCATCAATCCTGATGTTAAGTTTCTCGCTGTTCTCATTTCTACTACTTCTCATTGTCTTTCTCCGATTTACTGTCAAACCATACTGTGTACTCATTAGACTGTTCATTCTGTTCAGCAGATCATTTAATTCTTCTTCACTTTCACTCAGGATAGCAATGTCATCAGCGAATCGTATAATTGATATCCTTTCACCTTGTATTTTAATTCCTCTCCTGAACCTTTCTTTTATTTTCATTATTGCTTCCTCGATGTACAGATTGAAGAGTAAGGGCGAAAGGCTGGAGCCTTGTCTTACACCCTTCTTAATACGAACACTTCGTTCTTGATCGTCCACTCTTATTATTCCCTCTTGGTTGTTGTACATATTGTATATGACCCGTCTCTCCCTATAGCTTACCCCAACTTTTTTCAGAATCTCGAACAGCTTGCACCATTTTATATTGTCGAACGCTTTTTCCAGGTCGACAAATCCTATGAACGTGTCTTGGTTTTTCTTTAGCCTTGCTTCCATTATTAGGCGTAACGTCAGAATTGCCTCTCTCGTGTCTTTACTTTTCCTAAAGTCAAACTGATCGTCACCTAGCGCATTCTCAATTTTCATTTTCATTCTTCTGTATATTACTCTCGTAAGCAGCTTCGATGCATGAGCTGTTAAGCTGATTGTGCGATAATTCTCGCACTTGTCAGCTCTTGCCGTCTTCGCAATTGTGTGGATGATGTTTTCCGAAAGTTAGATGGTATGTCGCCAGACTCATATATTCTACACACCAACGTGAATAGTTGTTTTGTTGCCACTTCTCCTAATGATTTTATAAATTCTGATGGTATGTTATCTATCCCTTCTGCCTTATTTTACCGTAAGTCCTCCAAAGCTCTTTTAAATTTCTATTCCAATACTGGATCCCCTATCTCTTCTAAATCGACTCCTGTTTCCTCTTTTATCACATCAGACAAATCTTCACCCTCATAGAGGCTTACAATGTATTCTTTCCACCTATCTGCTCTCTCCTCTGCATTTAACAGTGGAATTCCCTTGCGCTCTTAATGTTACCACCGTTGCTTTTAATGTCACCAAAGGTTGTTTTGACTTTCCTGTATGCTGAGTCTGTCCTTCCGACAATCATATCTTTTTCGATGTCTTCACATTTTTCCTGCAGCCATTTCGTCTTAGCTTCCCTGCACTTCCTATTTATTTCGTTCCTCAGTGACTTGTATTTCTGTAATCCTGATTTTCCGGGAACATGTTTGTACTTCCTCCTTTCATCAATCAACTGAAGTATTTCTTCTGTTACCCATGGTTTCTTCGCAGCTACCTTCTTTGTACCTATGTTTTCCTTCCCAACTTGTGATGGCCCTTTTTAGAGATGTCCATTCCTCTTCAACTGTAATGCCTACTGCGCTATTCCTTATTGCTATGTCCATAGCGTTAGAGAACTTCAAACGTATCTCTTCATTCCTTAGAACTTCCGTATCGCACTTCTTTGCGTATTGATTCTTCCTGACTAATGCCTTGAACTTCAGCCTACTCTTCATCACTACTATATTGTGATCTGAGTCTATATCTGCTCCTGGGTACGCCTTACAATCCAGTATCTGATTTCGGGATCTCTGTCTGACCATGATGTAATCTAATTGAAATCTTCCCGTATCTCCCGGCCATTTCCAAGTATACCTCCTCCTCTTGTGATTCTTGAACAGGGTATTCGCTATTACTAGCTGAAACTTGTTACAGAACTCAATTAGTCTTTCTCCTCTTTCATTCCTTGTCCCAAGCCCATATTCTCCTGTAACGTTTTCTTCTACTCCTTCCCCTACAACTTCATTCCAGTCGCCCATGACTATTAGATTTTCGTCCCCCTTTACATACTGCATTACCATTTCAAGATCCTCATACACTTTCTCTATCCGTTCATCTTCAGCTTGCGACGTCGGCATGTATACCTGAACTATCGTTGTCGGTATTGGTCTGCTGTCGATTCTGATTAGAACAACCCGGTCACTGAACTGTTCACAGTAACACACCCTCTGCCCTACCTTCCTATTCATAACGAATCCTCCACCTGTTATACAATTTTCTGGTGCTGTTGATATTACCCGATACTCATATGACCAGAAATCCTTGCTTCCTTCCATTTCACTTCACTGGCCCCTACTATATCTAGATTGAGCCTTTGCATTTCCCTTTTCAGATATTATAGCTTCCCTACCACGTTCAAGCTTCTGAAATTCCACGTCCCAACTCGTAGAACATTATCCTTTCGTTGATTATTCAATCTTTTTTCTCATGGTAACCTCCGTCTTGGCAGTCCCCTCCCGGAGATCCGAATGGGGGACTATTCCGGAATCTTTTGCCAATGGAGTGATCATCATGACACTTCTTCAACTACAGGCCACATGTCCTGTGGATACACATTGCGTGTCTTTAATGCAGTGGTTTCCATTGCCTTCTACATCGTCATGTCGTTGATCATTGCTGATTCTTCCGCCTTTAGGGGCAATTTCCCACCCCAAAGACAAGAGAGTGCCCTGAACCTCTATCCGCTCCTCCGCCCTCTTTGACAAGGCCGTTGGCAGAATGAGGCTGACTTCTTATGCCGGAAGTCTTCGGTCGCCAATGCTGATTATTTATCAAAATTTAGGCAGTGACGTGGATCGAACCTGAAACCGAAGACGTGTCGATTATGAATCAAAGACGCTACCCCTAGAGCACGGGTGCCACTAGGTTCTGCATATTAGCTCATAGATGACCGTTATGAAAGTTGAAGAAATCACTCATTCCAAAGGTGGCTCAGCTGTGAATAGGATGGATGACACAAAAGCCGGAATTGTGGTTGCCTGACGAAGAAACCAGTAACCAAACTGCTCGCGATGTGCAAAGTCGCGCTAGCAAGCCCTGCACAAGCTAAATGTGATAAGGGTAGTAACAATTGTAGTGGAGAATATTCCACAGATTCGTCTGCCTCACTCTGTACTTCCGAGCCCACTGCGTGCGACTGACACGGCAGTCTCCTTTCACAGTGCTTTAACCACATTTTCCTCGAAGCCTGGTATCCGAACATTTCTGGTACGTCCTTCATGACTTCCGCCTTCCCGGAACGACCCTGTCTCAGACAGACGGCGTCACACTGTTACAAACATTGAGTGGTGTAGTTGTTGTCGGCAGAGATAGTTCTCCTAATACAACATTGGTGGCCATCGCTTGTTGCCATTTGCCTTCCCACAAGTAAACACAATGTCGGCAAGCTCTCAATTCAAATACGGAACCATTGTGTACAATGCTGTATCACTTCCACTACAAGGTGAGTCAGCAAGAGAAGTGAATCCGTCACAACATTACCAATAACTCTGGCAGGAGAGGGCGCTAGGACATGACGTATGAGGGAAAGCGCTTCTATGAGGAAACCATACGTACTATAGCTGTGGCTGCATGGTACATCACGTATTAGACTGCAGTCACTGTAAAAAAAGTATGATTGAATAAATGCTCTCTATCATGGAAACCACGCATTTCTGGACATAAGTTAATTAGACCCTTGTTGTTCCGTATCGGTGTCATGTCACGGACAGCGCGGCCCCTCCCACCGGAGGTTCGAGTACTCCCTCGGGCATGGGTGTGTGTGTGTTGTTCTCAGCATAAGTTATACAGCAGTTTTCTCCCTTAGGAATTCACACACATTTGAACATTTGTTCCGTATCCTCTCATCTATCAATCCCTAGAGTTTGTACACGGTGGAAAAAATCACCCTGTATTTTCACATACAATCCACCGTGTTTAGTAGGGCACTTTTAGGTGCACAATGCCTTTTGGACCGCAGTGCGTGGACAGGATAAACGTACCAAGGAATAAAAGACACATGGACATCGACTTATTTCGACGGCCACATTATATGAGGAATCTTTTAGGGCGTTAACCAGCGAGGTTATCAGTGCTCCTGCACAACCGTTTGACAGATGCACCAGTTTCTGGGCAAGCACGATCAATTCCCTTCCCCGTTCTTGGGGTGTTTACACGATGACTTGCCTTTAGGCATCACAATTTTCAAAGAATTAGTGCGGAATCAATAATTATAACTGTGAAGAATGGATTGCAAATTTTTGCATGACATGACATCGGCAGGAGTGAAGCCTGAGAAATCACGGTTAATAAAATATTCCGGGCTATTATGCCGTGATCGAAGTGATTTCATATTAAAACCCGACGTTTCGTCCCCATATGTGGAAAACATTTTCTAGGGGAATCGTAGCTTTGTTGAATCCGATTCATACCCTAGCGAGCCAGGATGTGACTCGGACATTCAACAAAGCTACGACACCCTTGAAAGTGTCCTCCGCAGATGGGGCGAAAAGTCGGGTTTTAAAGTGAAATCCCTTTGACCACGGCAGAATAGCCTTGAATATTTTATTAATTGTGACAATTTCGGCTTTGAAAGTTTACATTTGACAAATTTGCAAAATGCAAGGGTGGAGTTACGTTACCCATTCCAAACAGCGATAACTGTAAAGTGTAAGGAAATTAGCTTACGAAGAGGAATGCGAAGTATCGAGTGTGCAAAGACTTCCACAACACGCGCCAGGAGGTGCACAGTAAACTTGACGTCAGGAAGTCAGCTACACATAAACTGCAAAGAGACTTTCCTGCTGGAAGGTACTTCAGGTATTATCTGCTTGACACAACACGATCAGGGAACGAGAAAAACAATGTGTCACTACAGCATTACAGCCCAAAAAGTTAACTGTCGACAAAGTGTGGAAGTAATACTGAAGAAACAGCCTAATTAGGGTGATGTTTTATAATTTATTTTTACAAGATATGAAGAGATAGTAATCGTGTTCCTGAATTGTGCACTGGCGGTGTGAAGTCAAGCTGTTCTTATAAGAAAAAGTACAGAAGAATCTATCCACAATCTTTGAAGGGCGATAAAACCAGCATTCAAAGTCGTGCTTCACCCTAACATCTTGCAGAAGTGCAGACACTACAAAAAACACGAGCATTTTTGAGAAGCTGCATCTGGAAACATGTCCAAACAATTGCACTGACTATGTAGGTGAAAACTGCTACACACCAGGTAAGGTCTGTATCCGACAATACGAGTAATTCCAGGAGAAGAAAGAGATGTTGGGGGCCAATCCTTTCCATTTTCAGTTATATATACCACAAGCCGAAAACTCGTATCATGGCAATGTAAGAAATCAATAGAAAGGTGTGACAATAAAGAACTGTCAAGATAAATTTGAGGTTGATGCTGCAACATGAGTATGATGGCAAATATGAAACACTGGATGACTATTAAACAGAAAAGCATATAACTGCATATGGCTTTTACTGCAACTTAATTCCACTTCCAGACATATCAAACAGAACTATTGAAGATAATGTTTTCAAGTTTGAGATGCACATAAAAAGCCATGACTGTTAATATTTGGATAAAAAATAAAAGTGTTTAAAATAAGATGATATTTTCAATCGGATTAAAATTTTCGAATAACTGAATTGTTACTAAAGGTCAGTAAGGGGAAATATTTTTCAATATAGTTAGTCAAATACTCTGCCATATCCGACAAACATGTAGTTCATTTACCGGGTAATAATATATAATTACTTTCTAAAATAAGGAATAAAAACGAGTATGACTTGAATTTTATGAACTATTAATACAGTAAATAGTCCATATTTCGCATTACCGAAATTTAAAATTTTAGCTTAAAGTGAAAGCAAGTATTTTACATCCTTCCATTAAAAACACTTTTGGGCATTCTTGTATACACTCCTGGAAATGGAAAAAAGAACACATTGACACCGGTGTGTCAGACCCACCATACTTGCTCCGGACACTGCGAGAGGGCTGTACAAGCAATGATCACACGCACGGCACAGCGGGCACACCAGGAACCGCGGTGTTGGCCGTCGAATGGCGCTAGCTGCGCAGCATTTGTGCACCGCCGCCGTCAGTGTCAGCCAGTTTGCCGTGGCATACGGAGCTCCAACGCAGTCTTTAACACTGGTAGCATGCCGCGACAGCGTGGACGTGAACCGTATGTGCAGTTGACGGACTTTGAGCGAGGGCGTATAGTGGGCATGTGGGAGGCCGGTGGACGTACCATCGAATTGCTCAACACGTGGGGCGTGAGGTCTCCACAGTACATCGATGTTGTCGCCAGTGGTCGGCGGAAGGTGCACGTGCCCGTCGACCTGGGACCGGACCCCAGCGACGCACGGATGCACGCCAAGACCGTACGATCCTACGCAGTGCCGTAGGGGACCGCACCGCCACTTCCCAGCAAATTAGGGACACTGTTGCTCCTGGGGTATCGGCGAGGACCGTTCGCAACCGTCTCCATGAAGCTGGGCTACGGTCCCGCACACCATTAGGCCGTCTTCCGCTCACGCCCCAACATCGTGCAGCCCAGCTTCAGCGGTGTCGCGACAGGCGTGAATGGAGGGACGAATGGAGACGTGTCGTCTTCAGCGATGAGACTCGCTTCTGCCTTGGTGCCAATGATGGTCGTATGTGTGTTTGGCGCCGTGCAGGTGAGCGCCACAATCAGGACTGCATACGACCGAGGCACACAGGGCCAACACCCGGCATCATGGTGTGGGGAGCGATCTCCTACACCGGCCGTACACCTCTGGTGATCGTCGAGGGGACACTGAATAGTGCACGGTACATCCAAACCGTCATCGAACCCATCGTTCTACCATTCCTAGACCGGCAAGGGAACTTGCTGTTCCAACAGGACAATGCCCGTCAGCATGTATCCCGTGCCACCCAACGTGCTCTAGAAGGTGTAAGTCAACTACCCTGGCCAGCAAGATCTCCGGATCTGTCCCCCATTGAGCATGTTTGGGACTGGATGAAGCGTCGTTTCACGCGGTCTGCACGTCCAGCACGAACGCTGGTCCAACTGAGGCGCCAGGTGGAAATGGCATGGCAAGCCGTTCCACAGGACTACACCCAGCATCTCTACGATCGTCTTCATGGGAGAATAGCAGCCTGCATTGCTGCGAAAGGTGGATATACACTGTACGAGTGCCGACATTGTGCATGCTCTGTTGCCTGTGTCTATGTGCCTGTGGTTCTGTCAATGTGATCATGTGATGTATCTGACCCCAGGAATGTGTCAATAAAGTTTCCCCTTCCTGGGACAATGAAATCACGGTGTTCTTATTTCAATTTCCAGGAGTGTATTAATTATAGGTTGTATCCTGAATTTTGCAATCGTTTACAGATTCGTATGAGAGCATATTAGGGTTGTTCCCCCCATGAAATTCGGATCAAATTAAAAAGAAACTCTATATTTGCCTCCACTAAGCTTGTCGGATTCCTATCCTACTTTGTAAATTATTTTAAAATTAGATTAATTTAGGTGATGTTTTTGTTTGTGCTGTTCCAAGGATAAGCTGCGGAGGCTATTGTAAATAAAATTAAGAAGAACAGAAAATCAGTTCCACTGGTTGTTATCAAAATCTTCGAAACACATTTTACGTTTGCAGCCAATAATTACAGTTGTACCTTTGATAGTATTTTTTTGTCTTACGACCCTTGTATGTTATTGTTGTTGTGGTCTTTAGTCCTGAGACTGGTTTGATGCAGCTCTCCATGCTGCTCTATCCTGTGCAAGCTTCTTCAGCTCCCAGTAACTACTGCAACCTACATCCTTCTGAATCTGCTTAGTGTATTCATCTCTTGGTCTCCCTATACGATTTTTACCCTCCACGCTGCCCTCCAATACTAAATTGGTGATCCCCTGATGCCGCAGAACATGTCCTACCACCCGATCCCTTCTTCTAGTCAAGTTGTGCCACAAACTTCTCTCCAATTCTATTCAATACCTCCTCATTAGTTATGTGATCTTCCCATCTTATCTTCAGCATGCTTCTGTAGCATCAAATTTCCAAAGCTTCTATTCTCTTCTAGTCTAAACTATTTATCGTCTATGTTTCACTTCCATACATGGCTACACTCCATACAAACACTTTCAGAAACCACTTCCTGACACTGAAATCTTTACTCGATGTTAACAAATTTGTCTTCTTCATAAACGCTTTCCTTGCCATTGCCAGTCTACATTTTATATCCTCTCTACTTCGACAATCATCAGTTATTTTGCTCCCCAAATAGCAAAACACCTTTCCTACTTTAAGTGTTTTATTTCCCAATCTAATTCCCTCAGCATCACCCGACTTAATTCGACTACATTCCATTATCTTGGTTTTGCTTTTGTTGATGTTCATCTTATATCCTCCTTTCAAGACACTATCCATTCCGTTCAACTGCTCTTCCAAGTCCTTTGCTGTCTCTGATAGAATTACAATGTCATCGCCAAACCTCAAAGTTTTTATTTCTTCTCCATGAATTTTAATACCTACTCCGAATTTGTCTTTTGTTTCCTTCCCCTGCCACCTTCAGAATTCGTAAGAGAGTATTCCAGTCAACATTGTCAAAAGCTTTCTCTAAGTCTACGAATGCTAGAAACGTAGTTTTGCCTTTCTTTAATCTAGCTTCTAGCGTCTAAGCTTCTAACTTGTATGTTGTATTGACTGTAAAATCAGTGACAAAGCTACTGTTGCCCATGCGCGGTGACGTGTACAATATCGCAAACCTACCGCAACAGTCATGTTTCTGAGAGGTACTCCAGTTGTGGGCAGAGACTCGAAATTTCCCGTTCTAATTTTCTGGGTCCTGACATTTCCTAATAGTTAGAAGTTTTTGTTGTGGACAGAGTGAAGTAATAGCAGTGCCCGTTCGACTGTGATAGAATACCACAGACGTGTCCCTGATCGACGAACCCCTTGTGCCAGGATATATCCCACATTACGTGAATCTGGAACATTATGCAGTGTACACATAACATCAGAACATGAGGCCGTCCATTCAGTTGAGGAAAGGGACGACATTAGTGCAATGGTACAACAGAGTCCCACGAAGTGTGCAGAGTGTATTAGCGGTCGGCTCTGTATTCCATAAACCCGAACGTGGCATACGATACCTTCTGAGGGCTTTTGCTGATTCCATGTGCAGCCCTTGCCACATCTACACTCACGTAACTCAGTGAGCAAACAACGAAGTGAATGGTTCGCTGTATACAGGCATGCTTTGCAATTGCAGATAAGGCTACATTTACTCGCAATGGTACCATGCCTGCAATTTTCACAGATGGGCGATGGAAAACCAACATGGCACTAGGGAAATAAGGTTCCAAGTTAGGTTCTCAATGAACGTTTAGTGTGGTGAGACTGGTGACCTGGTGACAGGGCCTGTGTTCCTGCCAAACTGCAAGACAGCATACCCATGTTTCCTGATAGAAGACCTGCTTGCACTTTTGGAAAACGTGACACTAAAGCAACGACGGAAAATGTACCTGCAACATGATAGATTATCATTTTCACTGTACCAGACAAATATTCCGTTACCTGAATAACACATTTCCTCAACAGTGGTTTGGCCGCGCCGGACCCAGTAACTGGCCAGCCAGATCATGCGACCTAACCCCATTATTCCGATTATAGGGCTGTTTAAAGAGGGACGTGTACGCTACAAAGGTGAATACACGTCAAGAACTTATCACTCTCATCACCGAAACTGTTGCCCGAATTAAAGCCCGCTGAGATGATGTTTGATATGCACCACAACAACAGTGACAAGTACATTGAGATGAGGGGCAGACTTTGTAAGTAGGCTGTTTAAGTTTTTATATTGGTAATGCCACGTAGCGCTCTATATGAAAATCACTGACTGTGCTGTGTGCAGTCTGAGGCTGGTCGGCATTGTTGGAATAGTCGCCATTGTAGTATTGGGCAGCTGGCTGTTAACAGCGCGTAGCGTTGCGCAGTTGGAGGTGAGCCGCCAGCAGTGGTGGATGTGGGGAACTGAGATGGCGGATTTTTGAGGGCGGATGATCTGGACGTGTGTCCATCAGAAACTGTACATTTGTAAGAATGGATGTCATGAACTGCTGTATATATATATATACACTACTGGAAATTGAAATAAGAACACCGTGAATTCATTGTCCCAGGAAGGGGAAACTTTATTGACACATTCCTGGGGTCAGATACATCACATGATCACACTAACAGAACCACAGGCACATAGACACAGGCAACAGAGCATGCACAATGTCGGCACTAGTACAGTATATATCCACCTTTCGCAGCAATGCAGGCTGCTATTCTCCCATGGAGACGATCGTAGAGATGCTGCATGTAGTCCTGTGGAACGGCTTGCCATGCCATTTCCACCTGGCGCCTCAGTTGGACCAGCGTTCGTGCTGGACGTGCAGACCGCATGAGACGACGCTTCATCCAGTCCCAAACATGCTCAATGGGGGACAGATCCGGAGATCTTGCTGGCCAGGGTAGTTGACTTACACCTTCTAGAGCACGTTGGGTGGCACGGGATACATGCGGACGTGCATTGTCCTGTTGGAACAGCAAGTTCCCTTGCCGGTCTAGGAATGGTAGAACAATGGGTTCGATGACGGTTTGGAAGTACCGTGCACTATTCAGTGTCCCCTCGACGATCACCAGAGGTGTACGGCCAGTGTAGGAGATCGCTCCCCACACCATGATGCCGGGTGTTGGCCCTGTGTGCCTCGGTCGTATGCAGTCCTGATTGTGGCGCTCACCTGCACGGCGCCAAACACGCATACGACCATCATTGGCACCAAGGCAGAAGCGACTCTCATCGCTGAAGACGACACGTCTCCATTCGTCTCTCCAGTCACGCCTGTCGCGACACCAATGGAGGCGGGCTGCACGATGTTGGGGCGTGAGCGGAAGACGGCCTAACGGTGTGCGGGACCGTAGCCCAGTTTCATGGAGACGGTTGCGAATGGTCCTCGCCGATACCCCAGGAGCAACAGTGTCCCTAATTTGCTGGGAAGTGGCGGTGCGGTCCCCTACGGCACTGCGTAGGATCCTACGGTCTTGGCGTGCATCCGTGCGTCGCTGCGGTCTGGTCCCAGGTCGACGGGCACGTGCACCTACCGCCGACCACTGGCGACAACATCGATGTACTGTGGAGACCTCACGCCCCACGTGTTGAGCAATTCGGCGGTACGTCCAACCGGCCTCCCGCATGCCCACTATACGCCCTCGCTCAAAGTCCGTCAACCGCACATACGGTTCACGTCCACGCTGTCGCGGCATGCTACCAGTGTTAAAGACTGCGATGGAGCTCCGTATGCCACGGCAAACTAGCTGACACTGACGGCGGCGGTGCACAAATGCTGCGCAGCTAGCGCCATTCGACGGCCAACACCGCGGTTCCTGGTGTGTCCGCTGTGCCGTGCGTGTGATCATTGCTTGTACAGCCCTCTCGCAGTGTCCGGAGCAAGTATGGTGGGTCTGACACACCGGTGTCAATGTGTTCTTTTTTCCATTTCCAGGAGTGTATATATATATATATATATATATATATATATATATATATATATATATATATATATAATGACTTTTGAACACTATTAAGGTAAGTTCTCTATCAAAATCATTCATTTGTTAACTGTGCCTATCAGTAGTTAGTGCCTTCAGTAGTTTGAATCCTTTATTCAGCTGGCAGTAGTGGCGCTCGCTGTATTGCAGTAGTTTGAGTAACGAAGATTTTTGTAAGGTAAGTGATTTGTGAAAGGTATAGGTTAATGTTAGTCAGGGCCATTCTTTTGTAGGGATAAATGAAAGTCAGACTGCGTTGCGCAAAAAAAAAAAAAAAAAATATTGTGTGTCAGTTTAGTGTTGATCAGAATAGGTAAAGAGCGAAATGTCTGAGTCTGTTCAGTTTTGCTCAGATGTTTGAAAATCAAATAATGTAAGAGATTTATCAGCACAGTAATTCAATAATTTTTCTAAGTGGACGTTTCAACTTTTTGACACTCTTGCAGGATGGATCAACCGCCTGTCTCACCATTATCCTGTCCACAATGGTGCTTACACAGCATTTCGGTAGGTAAAATTCATCGATATGTGTAGTCTTCAACCAGTTCCAGTTCCGTAACGATCGAAAACAGGACGCATGTTCACAGGATTCTTTTGGTTCATTTTCACATGTAGAAACACCTTACAAATTATGCGTCATTGCTGACATAAATAGAAAGGAGGCCGGAATAATCCCTACTGTGCAGATGAACACAAACGCTCGAATTC
This sequence comes from Schistocerca gregaria, assembly GCF_023897955.1. Lineage (NCBI taxonomy): Eukaryota > Metazoa > Arthropoda > Insecta > Orthoptera > Acrididae > Schistocerca > Schistocerca gregaria. Next base: position 387,265,281 of record NC_064923.1, on the reverse strand, counting down.
GTACGGAAAATGGCATGCAAGTATACAGAATTAATGAACTCGGACACTTCGCCGGCAGTGTGAGGGTAGGTTGGAAATTTATATCAGTCAGGGACATGTCTATGTGCCCAAAACAGTGAATGCAGCAGCTCATCAGAATCGGTAAATTCGGGATGCGACTCGTGCTCCGGCACAAATTATCAATTTTACCGATAAACGTATTTATATGTCCACTACAAGCCGTTGTCTGTCTTTCCTTCGATGCACTGCAGTGTACACTTCCTTACACGTGTTTTTTAAAAGACAACAGCAGAGAAAAATAAATGGCGCTTAAAATATATATAAATAGGTACCAACAGTTTTCACAAAGTATGGTAAAAATACTCTTTCTTGCGTTAAATAATAGTACTAGCAACGTATCCTATCCTGTGGAGTACAATAGTATTTATATTAGGATCAAATAGTCGACAAATTACTTTATTTGTGAAAAATTTAGTGATTTGACCAGGTAGTTCAGAACTGTTTCTTTAACATGTGAGCGAAAAAAGATTAAGTGTCGAAGAAAGGAGCATAATTGACATACAAAGAAGCGGTTTTAATGACTCTTTTTCCTTTACCATTGCAAATCGAAATCATGTGTAGTAATTGGTCAATGGATGTTGAATTTCGTTAATTGTGGCAAATGCTATATTGGTCAGTTTCGCAGGGCAGTATGTAATCGCTTGAAGTAACACCACAGAAGTTGGTCCGGCCGTTGTGGCCTAGCGGTTCTAGGCGCTTCAGTCTGGGACCGCGCGACCGCTACGGTCGCTGGTTCGAATCCTGCCTCGGGCATGGATGTGTGTGATGTCCTTAGGTTAGTTAGGTTTAAGTAGTTCTAAGTTCTAGGGGATGAGTACCCGTGGTCTAGGGCTAGCGACTGTCTGGGACCGCGCGACCGCTACGGTCGCAGGTTCGAATCCTGCCTCGGGAATGGATGTGTGTGATGTCCTTAGGTTAGTTAGGTTTAAGTAGTTCTAAGTTCTAGGGGATGAGTACCCGTGGTCTAGGGCTAGCGACTTTGGTTCACAATCCCGGGTTCGATCACCGCCACTGCCTAAATTTTGATAAATAATCAGCATTGGCGACCGAAGACTTCTGGCATAAGAAGTCAGCCTCATTCTGCCAACGGCCTTGTCAAAGAGGGAGGAGGAGCGGATAGAGGTTCAGGGCACTCTCTTGTCCTAGGGTGGGAAATTGCCGCTAACGGCGGAACAATCAGCAATAATGAACAACATGACGATGCAGAAGGCAATGGAAACCACTGCATTAAAGACACGTAATGTGTATCCACAGAACATGTGGCCTGTAGTTGAAGAAGTGTCATGATGATCTCTCCATTGGCAAAAGATTCCGGAATAGTACCCCATTCGGATCTCCGACAGGGAACTGCCAAGGGGGAGGTTACCATGAGAAAAAGATTGAATAATCAACGAAAGGATAATGTTCTACGAGTCGGGGCGTGGAATTTCTGAAGCTTGAACGTGGTAGAGAAGCTATAAAATCTGAAAAGGGAAATGCAAAGGCTCAATCTAGATATAGTAGGGGCCAGTGAAGTGAAGTGGAAGGAAGCAAGGATTTCTGGTCAGATGAGTATCGGGTAATATCAACAGCACCAGAAAATTGTATAACAGGTGGAGGATTCGTTATGAATAGGAAGGTAGGGCAGAGGGTGTGTTACTGTGAACAGTTCAGTGACCGGGTTGTTCTAATCAGAATCGACAGCAGACCAACACCGACAACGATAGTTCAGGTCGCAAGCTGAAGATGAACGGATAGAGAAAGTGTATGAGGATATTGAAAGGGTAATGCAGTGTCTAAAGGGGGACGAAAATCTAATAGTCATGGGCGACTGGAATGCAGTTGTAGGGGAAGGAGTAGAAGAAAAGGTTACAGGAGAATATGGGCTTGGGACAGGGAATGAAAGAGGAGAAAGACTAATTTAGTTCTGTAACGAGTTTCAGCTAGTAATAGCGAATACGCTGTTCAAGAATCACAAGAGGAGAAGGTATACTTGGAAAAGGCCGGGAGATACGGGTAGATTTCAATTAGATTACATCATGGTCAGACAGAGATCCCGAAATCAGATACTGGATTGTAAGGCGTACCCAGGAGCAGATATAGACTCAGATCACAATGTAGTAGTGATGAAGAGTAGGCTATAGTTCAAGACATTGGTCAGGAAGAATCAATACGCAAAGAAGTGGGATACGGAAGTTCTAAGGAATGAAGAGATACGTTTGAAGTTCTCTAGCGCTATAGATACAGCAATAAGGAACAGCGCAGTAGGCATTACAGTTGAAGAGGAATGGACATCTCTAAAAAGGGCCATCACAAGTTGGGAAGGAAAACATAGGAACAAAGAAGGTAGCTGCGAAGAAACCATGGGTAACAGAAGAAATACTTCAGTTGACTGATGAAAGGAGGAAGTACAAACATGTTCCCGGAAAATCAGGATTACAGAAATACAAGTCGCTGAGGAACGAAATAAATAGGAAGTGCAGGGAAGCTAAGACGAAATGGCTGCAGGAAAAATGTGAAGACATCGAAAAAAAGATATAATTGTCGGAAGGACAGACTCAGCATACAGGAAAGTCAAAACAACCTTTGGTGACATTAAAAGCAACGGTGGTAACATTAAGAGTGCAACGGGAATTCCACTGTTAAATGCAGAGGAGAGAGCAGATAGGTGGAAAGAATACATTGAAAGCCTCTGTGTGGGTGAAGATTTGTCTAATGTGATAGAAGAAGAAACAGGAGTCGATTTAGAAGAGAAAGGGGATCCAGTATTAGAATCGGAATTTGAAAGAGCTTTGGAGGACTTACGGTAAAATAAGGCAGAAGGGATAGATAACATTCCATCAGAATTTCTAAAATCATTAGGGGAAGAGGCAACAAAACGACTATTCACGTTGGTGTGTAGAATATATGAGTCTGGCGACAGACCATCTGACTTTCGGAAAAGCATCATCCACACAATTCCGAAGACGGCAATAGCTGACAAGTGCGAGAAGTATCGCAAAATCAGCTTAACAGCTCATGCATCGAAGCTGCTTACAATAATAATATACAGAAGAATGGAAAAGGAAATTGAGAATGCGCTAGGTGACGATCAGTTTGGCTTTAGGAAAAGTAAAGACACGAGAGAGGCAATTCTGACGTTACGGCTAATAATGGAAGCAAGGCTAAAGAAAAACCAAGACACGTTCATAGGATTTGTGGACCTGGAAAAAGCGTTTGACAATATAAAATGGTGCAAGCTGTTCGGGATACTGAAAAAAGTTGGGGTAAGCTATAGGGAGAGACGGGTCATATACAATATGTACAACAACCAAGAGGGAACAATAAGAGTGGACGATCAAGAACGAAGTGCTCGTATTAAGAAGGGTATAAGACAAGGCTGTAGCCTTTCGCCCCCGCTCTTCAGTCCGTACATCGAGGAAGCAATGATGGAAATAAAAGAAAGGTTCAGGAGTGGAATTAAAATACAAGGTGAAAGGATATCAATGATACGATTCTCTGATGACATTGCTATCCTGAGTGAAAGTGAAGAAGAATTAAATGATCTGCTGAACGGAATGAACAGTCTAATGAGTACACAGTATGGTTTGAGAGTAAATCGGAGAAAGACGAAGGTAATGAGAAGTAGTAGAAATGAGAATAGCGAGAAACTTAACATCAGGATTGATGGTCACCGGGTCAGTGAAGTTAAGGAATTCTGATACTTAGGCAGTAAAATAACCAATGACGGACGGAGCAAGGAAGACATCAAAAGCAGACTCGCTATGGCAAAAAAGGCATTTCTGGCCAAGAGAAGTCTACTAATATCAAATACCGGCCTTAATTTGAGGAAGAAATTTCTGAGGATGTACGTCTGGAGTACAGCATTGTATGGTAGTGAAACATGGACTGTGGGAAAACCGGAACAGAAGAGGATCGAAGCATTTGAGATGTGGTGCTATAGACGTTGAAAATTAGGTGGACTGATAAGGTAAGGAATGAGGAGGTTCTACGCAGAATCGGAGAGGAAAGGAATCTGTGGAAAATACTGATAAGGAGAAGGGACAGGATGATAGGACATCTGCTAAGACATGAGGGAATAACTTCCATGGTACTAGAGGGAACTGTAGACGCTAAAAACTGTAGAGGAAGGCAGAGATTGGAATACGTCAAGCAAATAATTGAGGACGTAGTTTGCAAGTGCTCCTCTGAGATGAAGAGGTTATCACAGGAAAGGAATTCGTGGCGGGCCGCATCAAACCAGTCAGTAGACTAATGACCAAAAAAAAAAAAGTTCTAGGCGTCTGATGACCTCCGATGTTAAGTCCCATAGTGCTCAGAGGCATTTGAACCATTTTTGAACAGAAGTTGGAAACATAGAAAAGGAGTCTCTACTTTTCAAGACCACCTACTTAAACAAGGCCATAGTTAGAAGCTGAAACATAAATTATTACATCACATCCATAAATGAGGGAATAATAGTAATTAATGCACAGACGTCGATCAACCCAAGCTTAGTACTGAATGACCACAGTTCGTTTACTTGTCACTTCTAAATCTCAGATACTGCTGATAAAACCATCCAGGCCGTGTTGTATGTTATTTACATCACCCATTTGGTTCACTTTAATGAATATAATTTCTCTCGTCGTGTTAAAAAAAATTTTACTTTATATAATTATAGCTTTTTCACACACCTGCTTAATATCACTACTTTTTCTCATCTGTTTATAACTTAGGGCCTATTAAGAACAAGATAATTTTGTAAAGCCACATTGTTGGAATATGTAGACAAAGTCTATTGTTCAGTTATTTTCTTCTGTGTACAACTGTTTTAATTTGTCTTTAGTTCATTAGTGAATGTGTCACATATTTTACCTTAGTTAAATTGTCTTACATCGCATTTACACTTAAATAATCTCTCTTGTTTTATTCCTAACTCTAACGTTAACATTTTTCATCTCTGGAAATGTAGATGCACCTGTGTCAGATTCTTTGTCCAACAAAATTTCACTCCATTACATACTTATCTTTGTACTTGAGATGGCCTAAGAGCCGAAAACCGGTTCGTGTAACAAATAATGAATATTGTAGAATATTACACCAGTATTGTGTGTGTGTCATTCAAAATGTTGAGCGTCAGTCAGAACGAATTTTATTTACAGAAATTTATAATCCATTATCCTGAAAAATATTAATGGTACTGTTATTCAGTGATAATAACAGTTCTGTTTCATGAAAAGTTACAATACGGGGACAGAATATTAATTTCCACAGGAGGTTAACAAACGTATAAACTGTGTTAGGAATACCTAGACACGATGTTCGTGAACTGCACAGCTAGCTGCTGTTCATTTGCTTTTGGTGGCTCCGGTTTCTGCGCGGTCGTCTGTTGGTAGCTTCTGCTGCGCTACCTTCGACAGTCTTTAAACATTCAGAGCCTCTCCATCAGTCCATCAGCGGTCCTACTAATGGAATACCGAGGGAAGTGTATTGATCCGCAAGCTATATTTGTTGCAAATGCAAGAACCAGAAGTGTTTTGCCACTGTGCTACTGTAACCAGGCTAGAATATTTAAAGGTTTTCAGAAGAATGCTGAAGTCTGCAGCGAACTGAAGATGACGAAGAAGATATATACTTGGAAATGGTGTATTGATTTATGTAGCTTTTGTCTTAGCACAACATGGCGCAAATCCGAAGAAATAGGCAAGCACCCAGTAAATACTACGCGAGGTTCGTATATGGGGCGTATTTTGTTGACAGACTTTTCCACAACTTTTTCTCAATATATCGACATCTTCAAGTCTCTCTGTTTTGCACTGACTATTACTTTCACCTCATGTGTTGTTTCCCTCTGTAACACCAGGCACTGATAAGTATTTTATGTGACTATATAATGCCTGACACCATTTTTTTAAGAGGTGGAGTCCCTCCACGCCCACACCGGCATGATGGCCAACACAAAAGGTCTACTGCCATCTCTGCATAAGGGTTAGTATTCACTAAAGTGAGGTGTCGCAGGATGTGGGTACTGCGATGTTTGCGTACGTCTGGTTAGGATTAACCATTAATATGCGCTCATCTGGCTGACACCAGTAATATCCGTGTCTTATATATTGACAGCATGAACAGGAGTATTAAGCTCCCTGTATTCGCACGAGCTATTAAACGAACGAGGTGGCGCATTGTTAAATACTGGACTCGCTTTCGAGAAGACGGCAACTACATTCACCATCCGGCCAACCAAATACAACAGTACATTTGTCTCTAGTTTTACAAAACTGTTTCAAGGAGATCTCGGGATACTTCCTTCGAAAGCGAACAGCCGATTACTTCTCCAATCCATCTAGGATTTCGTCTTTAATGACATCATTGTGACGAAACATTGGAGTTCCTTCTTTCTTAGAGATGTTACCTTTGCTGTCGATGATGACCCATCAGCTAAGATAACTTCAAGCCGTTCATACATTTCTGACCGACATTAATAACTGCTGTCACTTGGCAAAAAATATCCATCGTAAAGAAATTGTCGCATACAACTAGGCTGAAGAAATCGTCCATGTAGAGAGCGAGCTGTGTTTCAGAGATCTAATGGCACGTTAACAACATTTCCCTTCACAAAAGCTGTATTTTAAAATATTACCAAAACAGCCTTTCCCTCTCAACATTTAACGTAAGTACCAAACTTTTTGAATTCATCTATTGTTGGCATGAATAATATCAAGAAGTAGAACGCTCAGTATCTACATATATACAAAAGTTGAGTTCATATAAAAACTTAAATCGTAGATATTTCACACAAAGAGTAAAACAGATGGTGTCAGTAGATGAGAACTAGATGGACAGAGTAACTGAAATTTACGTCACTTACACCATTGCTGTTTTTGGTAATTATTAACAAAAAATGACAAAGGCGGCGTTTAACCCTGTTGTATGGAACCCCTAGATAAAGTAATAAGAGGATTAGGTGTTAAAATTACATTGGCAGACTTAATCCATAAAACATTTACAGTCTCAGAATTAAGTACCGTGAGCGAAATTTACGTAGGAGGCGGTCAAAAAATTCTCGTCCGAGGGCTTTGCTGCAGCGTATATGCAACGCAACGCGACTACGATGCGGGTATGTAAGGACCGCCATCTGTCCTAGGGACTAGTGTAGTATTCGTGTCTTTCTGACATGCTTGAAGTCAATGCGGAAACGGGAACTATGGGGACATTATTAACCAGGGTCAAACAGGGCCAATGTGCTCTTCTTCTTTTCTGGACTGCCGAAGGACAGACACCGGTAGACTTCCATCAGGGAATGAAGAAAGTGCATGGAGCAGTGCGTTTCTCGAAAACCGTCGTTGTGGAAATGTGCGCCAGATTCTGTGCTCGTATCGATTCGCCACAACACGCCCCCATGTCGCTAATGTTGCCAACTCGAGTGGGAGACGCTCAAGCACCCGCTCTATATGTCTGATCTCTCCCAATGCTATTATCACGCCTTAATTGGTTCAAATAGCTCTGAGTACTATGGGACTTAGCATCTAAGGTCATCAGTTCTCCAGACTTAGAACTACTTAAACCTGACTAACCTAAGGACATCACACACATCCATGCCCGAGGCAGGGTTCGAACCTACGACCGTAGCAGCAATGCAGTTCCGGACGGATGCGCCTAGAATCGCTCGGTCACAGCGGCCGGCATCACGCCTTAGTTCCCTCAGAAGAGGCCTTGAAATGTCGACGATTCCGGTCGGATGAGGATATGCAGACTTCTTCACGCAACAGGACACGATGTTTTACCAAACAGGCATCTTCGAGCTGGTGCATCGGTGGGATGATTACTTCAATGCTGACTGCGATTCTGTCCGGCTGTCATACCAGTTATGGACTGCAAGGCGTTCGAACGGATACTGTTTGATCGCTCGTAATAGTAAATACAAGTGTAAGGTAAGCAATGACTTGTCTGCAGCCCTCTTCAACTATGTATTAGAAGAAATCATAAGTGCTTGGAATGGGAAATTAAAATTGCCAATGAAAACTATGACTAAAAGGTGTTTTGCAGTTACCTTCCCAACTTTTTAGCTTTTTCCAAGTAAGAGATTTGTACCATTAAAGCAATTTTTATGACGTAGCTGCAACTGCTCATTCAGAATGACACTATCACAAAAGAAATATGTTTAAAAATTCCTAATTCTTCAAAGATGTTACGTCCGGTGTGCAGGATACTGACGTCATGAACTTTTAAAATCTTTTCTCCTGTAATTAATAAATGATCTGCAAAGGGTGATTTGAATATATTTGTATTTTTTCTTCTAAGAGATGTTCTTTAAAATTAATAGGAATTTCTCGTCCTTTCGGTCGTATGTACTAAGCTGGACATGTCACTGCTAATTTTATTGACACCGGAGTTTTGTAAGGGAGAATACATTGCTTTCAAAATTACAAATAAGATTATTTTTCGAACTACTATCAGTAGAAGAAGCTACTTTGTTTTGAAGGAGACGCAGAATCTTGTGAAACCAGAATGCCTCTGCGAAAGTGAATGCCTAGCACTGAATTATAAAATGCCTGCCAAAACAATAAAGCAAACAGAGGGCATGATCGGATGAGAATGTAACATCACACGATTACACACCATTGGTGAGTATGCACATTATTAGAGTTGCAGTTGTCAGTGACTGGTAAAATGTCCACCAGAATGCGTTAATGTTGTTTGTGTATATTATTTATTACGACGTCTTGTAGGTACGTAAGGATCATAAAATGCATCAGATTTTTAGTGATGACTGTCAAGGGCATGGAGATGATGCATCATCGTCTAAGACAGCATTACCAGTACAGACAGAGTTTGAAAGGGGGCTTCATTGAGAGACTGTATTAAGTTCGCTGTTCGAGTCATGCAATGTTCAGTTTCTTGGAGCATTTCTGAATGACAGTGACCCGATGTTGAACGGCACGGGAACGTGACGGCAGACATACTTGTGGCCAACGTTCCGGTCGACCATGCCTGACCGCTACGAGGGAAAAGTCACCGTACTGCGCACCAAGCATGACGTAGCCCCTTCACATCTGATCCTGCTATATGAGGACATGTAAGGGACTCCCTGCAACGTTCTGCGTCTTCCTGTATCATTGGCCGGAGTCGCAGCAATACTAGCGATGTGATATGTAGGGTGCTTTTAACAGCACAACATAGACAGCAGCGTTTGGAATGGACTGCTGCTGAATAGTATCGCATTGTGTTCAGCGATTAATCATAGTTTTGTACTATCCCAGACCACCGTCGTTGGCTGTATGGCGTCGATATGAGGGAGATCTCGTTCTTCCAATGTTGAGGAGAGGCACATTGGTGTTACTTCTGGCGCCAAGATGTGGAGAGCCATCACGTATGACTTCGAATTATTGGAGATAGTGATGAGGGAACTCCGATGCTACAACGGCACGTTACAAATATCCTGCAGCCTCATGTGTTACCTCTCATGCTGAAATATCGTCTGCCATTCTGTAGTAGGACACTACTGGTCTGCACAAGGCAAGTGTCTCTATGTATTGATGTTGATGTACTTCTGTGGCCAGCAAGATCAACAGATCTGTACTCAATAGAACATGTGTAAGGCCAGCTAGGATATCAACTCTGCCCCAGTTCCAAAACCAAGGATATCAAGGACCCGTTACAACAGCTGTTGGCCAACATGGTTCATGAGAGTATTTAATCTTGTAATCGATGAAGTGACATAACACACATTCAACCCTGAAGTTTCGTTACCTCCTCCACTTCAAGTTACGTCACACTTCTTGTCTGGCAGTGTATATTAGATTAGAAATAAAGAGACAAATGACGAGGATAATATTAGTTTCAACAAGAAGCACAGAAACCTGAAGATTAAGAAGCACTGATGAAATATAATGTAATATTCAAAAAACAAGAGAAATACAGGGAAACGAGACAGATTTTTTGCACATTTAGATAGGATGAATGTAAGTGGACTAAAAAAATTTCCAGGTATGTGTTGGAAAGGACGTTCATGAAAGCTGATTGCAAGAAGTTTAAATGTTGTTAGGAGTACACTAAGTGAAAACAGATTAAGTAGTGGAGTTACTTTGTGAGGTAAGGTGTCAAATGTAGAACGATAGTAAGGCAGAAGGTGTAAGATAACATGTTTTAAGTGAATTGAAGAAATAAAAAAAGAGACATGGCGAAAAGCTGAAATAATGTTGAAAAATGAACAAATGAAAAGGAACTGAAACTGTCATTTTCTTCGTTCTTGGACTAAACTTAATGAATAAGAAATCACTATAAATCCACTGTAGAAAGTAGTGACTTGATTTGGTGGGTTTTAGCCTGTCCCTGAGATCAATGCGCACAACTCACATATAGTTTGGCAAATATCCCATAAAGTTGGTTAACGTACAAAGAATACGTGTCTCTTATTGACACGAGCAGGACTATCTTCTGTAATGTGGAACTCTTTGTACGTTAAAATGTAAAATACCCTTCGATAGCTTTTCAAACTGTCAAAGGACTTGTGTACGAATATAAGCCACAAGTAATGAGATACTGTGAAGCAGTAAGGTCCGCCAGTGTTCATCGGGAGTCCTCAGGTGGACATCCGTGCTGGAGATGACTTCGGAGGTGACGGGGAAGGAGCCGGGACATCCGTCTTGCCGGCGGTGAGGCGCCCGCAGGGTAGGCCGTCCCGCGACGCAGCCGCGGCCGCTCACAGTGCAGCAGCGGCAGCCGACTCGCCGCAGCCGCAGCCGCAGCCGGCCGGCCTGACTCGCCGTGCGGCGCAGCCGGGGGCCATCGATCACCGGCGCTCCTTTCAGGGCGGCCGCAGTGCGACGCACAGCGCCGTGCCGCGCAGGGCTGAGCGGCTGAGCGGAGCCGCACTGGCCAGACGGACAGCGGAAAGCCAGTGAGCCAGATGGCTCCGAGCGGTCCTTCTGCACCGACTGCTATCTCCTAGAACTGTCTACAATCTAGTACACTCTGCCACTGCACTAAGCTCCTGCTTTATCACCGTTAGTCGCCATACTTGAGGTTTGTGGGATTCCCTAGAGTCTCAGTTAACACAATGGAAACTTCTTGTAAGAAACACGTTGTCAGTCATTCAAATTTCAACAGCAGCTATTGTAGTACATAACTGAATTTTACTTACATGCATATTCAGTAATGTAAGAAGAATCATTTAATTTTGTAGGTGTTATGGGAGTATACAGGGTGAGAGACGGTTAGCCGTGCGGTCTGACGCACGGTTTTCCGGACTGGGGAGGAGCGCCTGGTCCCCGGCGCGAATCCGCCCGGCGCACTTGTGTCGAGGTTCCGTAAGCCGGCCATTCTGTGGATGGTTTTTAGGCAGTTTTCCATCTGCCTCGGCGAATTCGGGCTGGTTCCCCTTATTCCGCCTCAGCTACACTATGTCGACGATTGCTGCGCAAACAAGTTCTCCATGTACTCGTACACCCCATTACTCTGCCACGCAAACATTGGAGTTACACTTGTCTGATGTGAGACGTTCCCTGGGGAGGTCCACCGGCGGTCGAACCGCACAATAACCTTGAAAGAGTGGTTCGGTGTGGGGCGGTGAAGGGGTGAAGTGGGCTGCGGTAGTCGTCGTGGAGTGGTCACTGCGGCTGCGGCCTCTCCGTCGTTTCTAGGCCCCGGGGTAACATGCAATACAATACAATACAATACAATAGGGTGAGAAATTCGATTCAAAAAGCTGCTACGTATGGCATCAACAATGGCTCTAAGCCAGCTGAGCATTGAATCGGAACTGAGGTCGGAGGATAGATATGGGTACATCATTCCATACTACTTTAAGTCTATGCCAGTGTTCACTAATCGTACTGGCTAGCGTGAGATGGCGTGTCAGTCTCAAGGAAACTTCAAACGAGATGATTTCAATGGGTGAGAGAGCTGGAGGACATGCTGATCAGGATAACGATCGCATATACTCTGCAACAAGATAGGTTAGGACGATAACCACAAGTGGTCTTGCATTAACTTGTTGAATGATAACGTCGCATAGGACCTGAAGGTGTCACACAGCCATTGTCAGAAGCCAATTACAAATGAAACGGGAGGTTTCCAAACTATCGGCTTCGTGAAAAATGGGATCATCTCGGCCGATACACACCTGTAAATCCCTGGTGACGCTGTACCCACTATTAGGGCTCGTGTGAAAAGATGATGTGGTAGGAGTCCAGTGTTGTCATAGGGCAAAGTACTATTTGTGTGACTCTCTCTGCTGCCAAATCAAGAGAGGTCGCCTTGCAGACGGTCTGTGGAACGAAGAACATGTGTAGTGATTCCTCCCCTGCTAGGCCACTTGAATTTGCAAGCAACAGCGTGATTGGCTAATTTCAGTGCTAAGTATACTGAAGTGCCAAATAAACTGGTGTACCTGCCTAATATAGTGCAGGGTCCACTAGTGCACGCAGAAGTACCACATCACAACGTGACGAGGACTTGACTAATGTCTGAAGTAGTGCTGGAGCGAGCTAACACGATGCATCTTGTAGGGCTGACCGTAAGAGTACGGTGGGGTGAAGATCTTTTTTGAACAGCACGTTGCAAGGCATCCCAGATATGCTCAATGATGTTCATGTGTTAGGTGTCTGGTGGTCAGCAGAAGTATTTAAACTCAGAAGAGTGTTCTTGGAGCCACTCTGTAGCAATTCTTGACGTGTGAAGTGTCGCATTGTCCTGCTGGAATTTTCCAAGTCCGTCGGAATGCACAATGGACATGAATGGGTGCAGGTAATCAGACAGGATATTTATGTACGAGTACGTGTCACTTGTCAGTGTCGTATCTAGACATATCGGGGTCCCATATCGCTCCAACTGCACCCGCCCCACACCATTATAGAACCTCCGCCACCTTGAATAGTCTCTTGCTGACATGCAGGATCCATGGATTCATGAGGTTATCTTCATACCCATACACGTCCATGCGCTCAATACAATTTGAAACGAGACTCGTCCGACCAGGCATTTGTTTCGAGTCATCAGTAGTCAAGGGCACAAGAGTGGGCCTTCGGCTACGAAAACCCATATAGATGATGTTTCGTTGAATGGTTCGCACTCTGACACTTGTTGATGGTCCTGCATTGCAATCAGCAGCATTTTGCCAAAGGGTTCCACATCTGTCACGCTGAACGATTCCCTTCAGTCACCGTTGGTACCGTTCCTGCAGGATCTTTTTCCGGACTCAGCGACGTCAGAGATTTGATGTTTTAACGGATTCCTGATATTCACGGTAGACTCGTGAAATAGTCGTACTGGAGAATCCCCATTTCGTCGCTACCTCGGAGATGCTGTGTCCCATCGCTCGTGCGCTGACTATAACACCATGTTGAAATTCACTTAAATCTTGTAGCAGCATTAACCGATGTAACAACGGCGCCAGATCCTTGTTGTCTTATATAGGCGTTGCCGACCGCAGCACCCTATTATGCCTGCTTACGTATCTCTGTATTTGTATATACATGACTGTACCTCTTTCTTTGGCGCTTCAATGTAACTCCGAAATGGTATACGGAATCGAATTTTTGCCTTAGTAGTCGTTTCTTACTACAACCTATTCTGCGACACTATTACAAGCTTTTCAGACTGCTTCTGACCACCGTTTATAAAAATGTAGATGCATTTACTCCAATCTGTTTTATGCCTATCCAAGCATATGTTACACTTTTTACCAGTTTGGCATTTGCCACCTTCTTGATGTTGCAAGTTTAATGCCCGGTACTATATAGTAGGGAACTGACAAAACAATTGCTCAATCTGCTTGTTTATTTGTTGCCTAGTTGTCCGATTTTATGCATGTACTGCAAGCTACATAGCTTTGTGATCCTTCATATTTTAGTACCAAAAGGTAAGGTGATCCTCTTCGCGCAGGTCCCAAATGCCTTTGCGCTTTTATCACTTAAAAGTGAGTGGACGAAGCAGGGAGGAGTAACTCAGTTATTGGATGAACTTAAAGTGAAATTGTAGAGCTCCCAGTGATGAGTCGAGGAGGTATGAGCATGTATAGATGTCGCAAGCAAGGAAAGATTGTGAAGTTTAGAAATAACAACACAAAATAAGCAACGATGCCCCCCGAATACCACGTCAAAGTCTGACAGAAACGAAGGGAAGGGGTTTGAGATTATAGAACCTAAAACATCAAACACACTAAAAGCCTTGTATAAAGAATTAATCAATATGTTATCAGATCCCCGCAAAGCTAGCGGGTATGGCAAGCGAGGACGGACTACTATTTGGAAATAAGTCGGCATAGTGGATGGTCAGTAAAATCGATTTAAAGTCTAAATTTTTTTGTTTATGCATTGATGAAAAACTGGATTACAATCAAACATTGGGCTTAGCCAGTTTTGATCATCGCTTAACCACACATTTTGGAAGAAACAAAGGAATTAACATTTTTCTATATTTCCAAAGACATCTTTTGACGTATTTTGTAAGGCAACTAACTCTTTCTAAAGAGTGTATTGATCATACAAAAGTGAACAATGGAATAAATAAGAGTATGCCGTGTTGCCCACAATCATCTTACGGACATCTGTTGAAGGAGTTAAGCATTTTAACAGATTCTTCGTAATTTGAGAAGAGCAGAGATGTTAACAACTACTAACCGTTAAGAAAAGATGAACTTTATTACCGTATACTAAAACTGTCAATCCCTCAAAATGGAATTCAGTATACATCAACAATCTCTTTGATCTTTTACCCAATTGCAGTTTATGGAATATTTAAATAACTATACAGGATTCGAGCTGATCGTCCACAGTCACATGTAAAGTGAAAATTGATATTAAACAACACGGGAACACAGATTCCCACAAGGCCAATCAACTACAAGCGTCAGAGAGGGTTTCTGCTCATACTAAGCCCCTAGGATACCAAAAGTACGAGGCATTATGTAATGAATAAGCGATAATCGATTCCACGTGCTTCTTAACAGACGTGATTACTTGTATGTGATGGCTTGTGGATGTACAAGTTACGTATGCCTTACTTCTAATACCAATATTCAAGAAGACGTCGGTGGAACTCAGATAATTCCAAAATTGAAATTTATTCATCCTGGAATTTGTGTAATAAATGTGTTCCGATACAATAACCGTTCATTCACTATAATTTAATACACACATACATTACCTCCAATACGTAAAATCTACGGGAGTTTCTCTAATACTACCTAGCTTTCCTTGTTTGCTACAGTGCTCTTTTTCCACTTGGCGGATAAGCATGAGTACGTGTGTAGTGCATTATATATTACTGTTTTTTTATTTACTTTGTAATCCTCTCGGTTTTTATGTGTTTCTCTTCTTCTGTAGTTTGCTGCTCTCATCAGTAACACCGTTTTCGTGTATGCCAGATTCACCTTTCGTTAAAATGTATAGAGAGCTCCTCACTGCAACATTAGAACATCCATTGTTTGTCTAGTTTGATCACCGCCATTCTTTTATATTTCAGCTTAACTGGAATGACCGTACTTTGCTACTAAGAAAGATACAGTGTACTGTACAAGGTGGAATAAATTTAGGCACCTATTTGCTTATTTTAAGTTACTATTTTACACCAGTGATATTGCGGTTCTTTAAAAGTCATAAAATTACTTGTACAGTCACGTTTTTGAATGTGTTGCTCTTCTCACTTTCGATGTTTGCTGAGGAAAATCGGAGAAAAATTCCAGCATTTGCATGGCACCATATGATTAGTTTAGTTTTACCCAAACGTATTTTCAGAATTTTCTGGGTTACCTTCAACGGGTTTTACTTACTTACTTTCTGAAAATTATTATTACATTTTAACATCTTATGGTGGTAAATAAATTTCGGCTTATGGCTATTTTAATATAAGAAGGGTAGATAACTAGTACGAATCCCAAGATTAGGGATCAATAAAACGCCCCAAGCTGAGAAAGGGGAAGATTATACTTGGTGTAAGATGTGTGTGGTGCATAAGCAGACCTAAGACACAACGGATGATTACCTGAATTGACGAAAGTGGTGATAAGTAGTAAAGCTGAATAACGAGTTGCTTGACTTCAGTACCAAGAAAGAGACGATTTAGAAGAATTCTCCTATTTAGAAAACAAGATAAGCCCGATAACCGGCCAAATAAAAGTACTAGGTGCAGGTAAGAATAAGAAATGGAGCTCTTGAGGAAATCTATTTCTTATAGGAAATGTGTTCTTCTGATATTGTATATTGGTTGAGAGTAAAGTTAAAACTCATGAATGTGTGTACGTGGAACAGAAATGGAATATCCGTAGGTAAGAGGACGGAAGCTTTATAAATGTGATAATATAAACGGATACTAAGTAATAATTGGAAAGAAAATACGAAATGAAGAAATAGGTTAAAAAGGAAATAGGAAAGCTATGGGAGAGTCGTTTATCGACAACCATAACGGATAGGAAGATCTACATCAGCTTAGATATTGTTGACGAATTAACCCTTCCAATGTTAGGAGTATTAGAGGGGGAAAAGACTCTATGTGTATTAAATAACGGGAATATGTGAAACATGATTTATGATGTACTTCATCTAGTCCCATATACTGTAAATCGTTTCATCCCTGTACACACTATTTTCAACAGTGTGTGTAGGGATGAAACGATTTGCAGCATATAGGAGTAGAAAGAGTGCAGCATAACGTAAGTGACATAAATGAAGACAAGAATAGTTACTGACCATTTTTACGTGCTGTAATGCTATACGTCTTGGAATATCTTTCATTCTTGTATAAGAAGGATGTCCACTGTCCAACATGGCGTCTAATACCTTTTACGTAAGACGTTTCAATAGCGCCATACAGGACGAAAGAAAGCTGGAGGGTATTTGGACTTAACTAGCCACTTTGATACATACATGGACAGTTCTTTCTATTGGAGAAGTATATATTTTTACGTCCTCTGTAGTGTTTTATTTTTGCAATGTATACATGGAATTTTGGCTCACCCAGTGATTAAAACTCGTTGCAGATATGAAGAATTACTATGTGTGAAACTTACTTAGGGCGGTACAGAAATTTGTCTGTGCAGCCGTCATTAATGCATATGAAAGATGATAGGTCATTTAAGCCGAATGGCCGAACGCTTTATAGGGAGATATACAGAGGAGACCGCGAACAGAACGCTGTTGCCATCCGTTCCGGATACTGCCTGAGAATTTGGGTTCACCAACAGGTTGAATTAGAAAAAGACACTGAAGTAATTCAGAGGCAAGCTTATTACATTTGTTACCGGCATGTTCTATCGACATGCAAGTATTACGACAGGCTCCATGAACTCATATGGGAATAAGAGTTCTTTTCGCCAAACACTATTGGAAAGTTTAGGGTACCGGCATTTGCGGCTAACCACAGAACGATTCTGCTGCTACATTTCGCTCAAGGACCACGGAGACAAGAGAAACTGTAATTCGTAAGCAGACGTACACCATATGGTGGCTTGAGGATTGTATATGTAGATGTAGGTATAGATCAGTTACTGGGCTGCAGTGTAACTGATAACGGTGCGTATACCGTCATCATCGTAAAAGCTCATGTCAGTCCATGAACCATGAAATACTATTCTTGCCTCAAAGTAACTTCCATGAACCGATGGGTGGCATAAGATTATCGAGAGCATGAGGTATACGGCCTTGCGCCAAGAACTCTACCACATCTATTTTTGCCCCAGAATACTCAACATTCCTGTTTATCCCTTTTGTTATGTTGTCATTAGCCAATGCTGTCAAAAGCTTTTACTTAAAATGTTACCGGCATGTTCTATCGATATGCAAGTATTACGACAGGCTCCATGAACTCATATGGGAATAAGAGTTCTTTTCGCCAAACACTATTGAAAAGTTTAGGGTACCGACATTTGCGGCTAACCACAGAACGATTCTGCTGCTACATTTCGCTCAAGGACCACGGAGACAAGAGAAACTGTAATTCGTAAGCAGACGTACACCATATGGTGGCTTGAGGATTGTATATGTAGATGTAGGTATAGATCAGTTACTGGGCTGCAGTGTAACTGATAACGGTGCGTATACCGTCATCATCGTAAAAGCTCATGTCAGTCCATGAACCATGAAATACTATTCTTGCCTCAAAGTAACTTTCATGAACCGATGGGTGGCATAAGATTATCGAGAGCATGAGGTATACGGCCTTGCGCCAAGAACTCTACCACATCTCTTTTTGCCCCAGAATACTCAACATTCCTGTTTATCCCTTTTGTTATGTTGTCATTAGCCAATGCTGTCAAAAGCTTTTACTTAAAATCCCGCCAATAAACCTCAAGAAAATTCTAGTTTCACCAGCTCCAAGCTAGGAAAATACACTCCAAATATGACCTTGCTGGTCGGGGTAGGATTTTCCAAGCACGAAGACAAGCAGTAGAAATTCTCGACACGTGCGGGCGATTATCATCTTTATTAAATGTAAGCTAAGGACAGTTTGCCACGAAGGACAACAAAATGGGGCGTAGAATATCATAGACGTACCGTTGTGTTTTAAGTGTGTCGCGGATGGCAACCAGAGGGGTCCTATCATGAAAACAAGTGGCATCTCCTTCTGTTTGTCTGGGTGTATGTTGGATGACAGACAGGTTGGTATCCCAGGGCGTGTCCAGACATGTCAGCAGTGCTCATCGAGGATCAGTTCGAAGCGGGACTCATTACCGAAGACATTTCTAGTCCAATCAATGAGATTTCACTTCGAAGACGTGTCTGGAGACGCCACGGGCGGTATACCTAACTGACTATTGTTCTTCCGCGGTACCCCCTTAGAACACAGCGATAGGTCGACGACGATACTCTACCCCGTGTATTATTATTGTTTTTTCACTGGGCTTATATTGGAGCAAGATAATGCCTGTCCGCAAACGGCTAGACTTTCTTCTGTTTGTCCTCGTTCTTGCAAACTCTCACGTTGGCCAGCAAGGTCCTTGGCCAGCAAGGTCTCCGGATCTCATCTCGACGAAAAACGTTTGGAGCAGTGTGGACAGAGCCGTCGTAGCACCTCAGGTTGGAGAGATTTTGGCACGATATGCGTCAGGAGAATATCCAGGTAGAACAACGCGTAACTGATGCACAATTCCTCAAGGTCTTTCTCTTGAATACATCACCCAGTTTTCCTGAAACTGTAATCGTTCGTATCTCTGTACATGTACATCAAGTCTACCGATCACCGTCCCATTGGCATAATTCCTTCGTGGTTCGTCACCTTTTGTTTTGTCTTAGAGTGTATTGCAATGAATGCTCTTTCAGGCTTCCTCTTCTTCGACTAAACGGACTGTCATATTCCAGGACCCAAAAAGAGTTTTTGCATGAGTACTATGCAGTAGCATAGCACTTTCCTCAAAGTATCGAGGTAGAAATGTACTATGGCTTTAAAATAATTTCCTGAAGTATTCCGGAACTTCGACGATCGCCATGTTTGAGATTTAAAACTATCGAGATTAAAAATTAGAGCTTCTTCTGCCCCACACCTACCACAGAAAGCCAAGAGCACGTAACCCTGTCAATGTTATTATTTTTAGGTTGAAAAAGGACGAAAAAAGAGAGTTAGTCTGAGAAGAAAAACTTTCTTCTATCGGTGGTCATCCCGTACCTCGCACTGTACGCATCTCCAACAAGAAATGTTGTAATTGATGCGGTATTTTATGTCATTGTTCCGGAACCTTGTGTACGCTATTTTGCGTTCGTTGAGCTCAGTGTATCCCGCGAAAACAATTAAAGGCAAATAAATTAACGAGAAATAATTAGTGCATATTACACTATGGTTCGTTAGCTCTTTTTTAAGGTTTTGAACATTTCACGCAGATACAACTTTGAAAGTCCGCCTCCGTTGTTGCCGGCATGGTGGCAAGCGTGACCGTCAACAGCTTTCATCCAACATCCGCACAGACCCAAATAAAGGCACATAGTTATTAAGAAAAAAGATAATAAATCATGTAGGTCGCTGGTCGGCATAGATGTCTACCAAGCAGACGACCTTGTTCGCTTCCCGGCACCTTCCTAGGATTTTTATTGCTGGAGGGAGTGGTACCGGGTGCTCTCAGCCCCTTGATGACAGCTGAACAGGAACCTGAATGAGAAGTAACAGCTCCACGGTCTGGAGATTCTGCAAATCGGTCTTGAGAGCGGTGTCCTCACCATATGCCCATCCATAGTGCATCCGCATGACGCTGGAAGGCAGAGATAGCACGAAGGCCGGACAACATCCCTTAGGCCTTCAAGGTCTGGACGAGGAGCACGTTGCTTTTTCCTTACATGAAAACGGAAAGGGGCGGAATTATCTTAGGACACCGATCCGGAGCCAGGCCTAAACATGCTGAAGCAATTTTAGCCGTACTGTCGAGTTTTTACCGATCTTCTTGAAAGTGTTTCCGTCAAGCAAAATTCCAACGTGGGACGAGTGACGATGTGCGGTGTTGCGACGCCGGAGCACCCTGGCGACGTCGGCCGGGGCCGCTTGGTGCAGGGATAAATCCGCGGCCAGGAGACCGTGCTGTGATTCACGTTTTATGTGGGCGCGGCCGGCGCAAAGCCGCGATTTATACCCTGGGGACGGGCAGAGCGCAAGATCCGGCCGCTCTCCTCCCTCCGCCCTCCACTCCCAAACCGATGGTCAGCCGCCGCAGTCTCGGCGTTTCGCGACTCACTGCGCCCGAAAGCCCGCCCTACCAAATTTGTGACACTTGTATTCAGTGTTACAGGCGACAGAAACTCATTTTTGTCTCCGACTAGGGTTTAGCCACTCGCTACGTTAGTATTTTTGCCCCTGCCTGGACGTGCCCCACTAACGCGAAAGATGGCTGTAGCTAAACCATTCTTCACTATAAGTACTTTATATTGCAGTGTGTCCTTGCATTGCACAGCAAACCGCAGATAGCATGAGACCCAATATATTACCCTGTGTGCCTTATTTTGACAAATTTTGTTATTTTAGTGAGTGATAGTTTATTTGTTTTATTTACTCGATCATTTGTTTAGCTACCAAGATTAAGGCTATGAGGCCTGCTCTTATAAACTGACGGAGGAAAAAAAAACTCTCCTTGAAGAAGGAGCAAAGTGACATACACGAAAGTTGCTAAGATGTTTCAGCAGCTGAAAGATGTCTACTCAAATTCTGTCGCATAAGAGTGGCGCTAATAACGCCTCTCTGAGGTTGCTGTAACGGTCGTGATGATTAGTTACCTTTAACACTGGACGTGGCGAGTTGATGTTTATAAAGAATGACACCATCATCAACACCTCACTGTTGGAACGAGGTCCACAACGGGCTACGAGAAGCTGAATGTTTCTTCTGCGATACTGCAGAAAAACGTGGCATGAATAGAGCCAGTGCACATGTTTGCTGTGCACCTGATGCCCACGTTATGTCGCAAGAGACCTGATGGCCACGTGACTTTACCGAGAGGGAGAACCATCGTGTTCGGCATATGGGTCTGGTCCATCGTACTGCATCTGCAGCAGCAATTTGTGCAGCAGTTGGTACCACACTGCCACATCGAGGACAGCTCAGACCCAGACGCCCTGTAGCGTGATCAGAAACCACCGTCATTCTTGACTTCAGTGGTGTCAAGCGATAGCTCATAGAAGGGCAGGGTGGAGGTCTGTTCTGTTTTTTGGTGAAAGCTGATACCACATCTGGTCCAGCGATGGTCGTGCATTGCCTAGTTGAAGGCGTGCACTCAACCTGCGTACTGAACACGCTGGACCTAGAACTTGAGTCATGTCCTGGGATGCGATTGCTTATTACTGCAGGCGCACTCTTGTGGTTTTCCCACGCATCCTGACTCCAAATTTGTACGTCTGTCTGGTGATTCACACTGTTGTGCTGCCATTCATGAATAGTATATAAGGTGATGTTTTCCAACAGGATAATGCTCGTGCACAGGCCGCTGTTGTAACCCAACAAGCTCTACACTGCGCTGACATGTCGTCTTTGCCTGCTCGATCACCGGAACTCTCTCCAGTCAAGCATATATCGGCATCATTATACGACAACTCTAGCGCCATCCACAAACAGCATTAACATCCCTGTTCTGACCCACCAAATGCAACAGTCATGTTACTCTATCCCACAAACTGACATCCGACATAAGTAAAACACAGTGCTCTTTTGCATGCTTGCAATCAACATTCTGTCGGCTACACTGGTTATTAAAGTACCAGTATTTCACATTTACAATGGCTTATATCGCACTTCTTGCAATGTTAATCACTAAAATATGTTGCCTAGACAAACGTATTCCCTAAATTTCATTACTCTACATTAACTGTTTTTTGGTGTTCAAATGTGTGTGAATTCCTAAGGGGCCAAACTGCTGAGGTCATGGGTCCCACGCAACTTAGAGTAACTTTTGCTAAGAACAACACAGATACCCTTACCCGACGCAGGACTCGAATGTCCGGCGGGAGGGGCCGCTCAATCCGTGACGTGGCGCCTCCAACCACGCGACCACTTCGCGCGGCTGTTTTTAGTGTTGCTATTTTTTCCGTCAGTGTATTTTAGTGCGTGATAATTTCATCATTTTATTTATTCAATAGTTGGCAAGATGAAGCCAACCAGGTTATCTCTCATAAGTTGGAAAACTTCGTTAGTGAGTTAACCTTACAGGATGCAAAGTAAAGGACCTTTATATCACAATAATAACAGTAAGTAGTGACAGATCAAATAAACTTAAATTGCTTGGGATCCGCAGTTGACTTGGCGTTACTAGCCGTATTGGCACCCACAATTCAGATAACAAGCCTGCAAAATATAGTACAGAAAGCAAGTACAAAAATAGGACTCCAGACATTATTCGAAAAGAATGAGGTAATAGCAGCAGATCCCCAGTAATCAACCACATAACAGTAAATAACAGGAAAATAAATGATAACAGGAAAATAAATGAGCCGTGCTGCTTGCCCGTCCGTCTCTCTCTGCAGTAGGAAGGAGTGAGTGTAGAGGATGAGATGGAGGTGGTCGAGGCTGGCGGTGGTTTGTTGGGTTTCCGGCGGAGCGTACCTGCTACTTGGAGAGCAACTGGCCAGTACTGCTGGCGCAAGGATTTTTTGGTGCGAGCGTCGGAGCCGGAGACTACCGCAGAAGACGGTACGAATGTTGAGGCTATCCCTGTCCCCGCTGCCCTAGTTGGTGTGGTTTCGGTCTCCCTTTTGGAGAAGTCAGCGTGATTCGGTGAATCCTACCGATGCTGCCCCAGGCTGCTCTAGTCGCTCGGAAAGTATTCATCTTGAGATTTTCCCGGTCATCGGGTCAACACTTTTTTTTGTTTCTCAGGTCGAGAATAAAGCAACTTCCTTACTTATTCTGTCTATGTGTGAGCGTCATTTGTAATGTTCCTCCGAAACTATTTTCGATTGTCTGAAGTTTTAGATTGTCAGTAGCCTTCCGCTAGGTTTTCATCTTCGGTTGTGCCGCGTTCCCGTCTTTTGGATTTGGTTGGTGATTATCTGAAGAGGCCTCTGGCATGTGCTCTACACCCCCATGTATGGAAGCTGACCTACCTGTTTCGAGTATGTTTGTTTTTAATGATTTGTGGTGCCCACTATTAAGTAAAGGTTCAAACGTTTTCTTGTGATTTTAATGTTGAGGGCTTGCGGCCTGTTCTCAGGTTTACGTTTAGATTTCACCTTGCCATTGTACTGAATAAAGGGGAACCACTTTAATCAGCGGCAGTAACTTGGTTCTCGCAGCGAGCAGTATATCTTCCTCTTCACTGTATAGCGGAAGAAGTGGAACATTTTATACGATACTGAAATATTTGTCTCATATTTAAAATACAAATAACTTTTAATTCTCGGTTACTCCTGTGCTTACACCCGCTCTAAGTGTTATATCTTCCAGTGCTGGGCGAAAAGCTTTAGCTTTGTTCTATCCTTTGACTTTTTAAGAGAGCGTTTGCTGTACATGTTGTAGCAGTCAACTTATTGTTGCTTGCCTTGTTGTCGCGGGGGCTGGGGCCCGAGGTCTACGCCTGGGGCCTATTGTGGCATCAGCGGGCTTGTGTCACGATCTAACATCGGGCCGGTCAGTTGTAACTCATTAATATTTCTCGTGTTTGGTCTCTTGTAATGCTGTTAAAATTGTGAACGATGTCTAAATTTGTTTAAAACTAAACTACACTAAAATCTGTCCGAATACAACTCGGAAGGCCTAACTGTACTGACGATCGCCGTGTCACCTTCAGCCATTGGCGCCAGCAGATGCGGGTATGGATGGGCAGTTAATCAGCACATCTCTGTCCCGGCCGTTGCCGATTTTCGTGAGCGGAGCCACCGCTTCTCAAATTTTTCTTTGAGCTGATCTTTAATTTCTTTTTATATTTAAGTAGAAAAGAATCATGATGACTCATTGTAATGATGATGTTTCAGCTTCAAATCACAAGTATCAGTTTATTTCTTTAAGGTTAATAAAATACTTGGAGGAGGTACTTAACAACACATGATGTTCAATGGTTTTCCCAGGTCCTTGATCTAACAATTCACTGTTTTTGCACCCTCCCCCCCTCCCACCACAACCCCCCCCCCCCCAAATAGGGACATGTCGTTGCCTGTTTCAGGAGCAGTAGTGAAACAATTTAAATACAAGGTGATTATTATTGTAGTTAAATTTTCAAAACACTGTAGAAATAACACCACTGTTCAGAATGACTGAAACATCGGACTTAGGGAAAGGCAGGATTCGGTGTGGATGGGGCCAGTTTTCTTTCTTTTAAATCACTTACACTTGATTTGGAAACAATTGCAAAGAAGGTTGACTGTTAAGACACAAGTCTGATACAATAAATTCTTAAGCAAGATACACTCAAGGCTGAAAGCCTTATTGACCAGAAATCCAAACTATTTGTCAGCTGAAGCCCTAATAGTAATAACTCATAAAACAATTTGACGGCTGAAGGTCTGGATAGCTAATTCTGAAGACCAATTGCATTCATGGCTGAAAGCGTTACTGACAAGAAGTCCGAATTATTTGACGGCTGAAGGCCCCCAATAGTAATAATTCAAAATTAAAATATTAAAAAAATCATCATAATCTGACCAAGTCAAGAGCGAAGTGGGCCTCCTACAGTGCTCCAAGGTTCGACCTGGGAAAGTCGTTCTTTCGCAAACTACGAAACAGGCAGGCAAGAGTTTTATTCACTTAACTGGATGGCAAACCAAACTAGTGACAGTTTAAACGCAGGCCAACACTGTTGCAAAATCTACCTAATGTCTGATAACCAATACAACGATGGATAACCCAGGAAAGGCGGAACCGGTGGACAGCACTGTGTCTTCAGAATTCGGTGCTTAGAACATCCAGAAGCAGAAGGAACCACTACGACCAAAGTAGTCCAAAAGAAACAAATATCCAAACCACAATGAAGGAGGCTGTCGAACTACATGCCTTACCGGACAGCAGTGGCAAGTGAAGGACAGGTACACTGCCGCGAAAATGCGCTAACCTCCAGGGCAGGTAACTGGGATGTTAGCGGCCACTAGGCAGAAAAATACCGCTGGTTGAACTTCATAAATAAACCTAAGGAGTTAAACGATTAATAATAAAAGGTGGAGTATGGCTAATTAATTTCACCAATTCCAAACATTCCACTCATTGCTCTTTGTCTCAGTGATCCTGCCAGCAGCAATGCGTGAACAAATATCGTGATCTCATAATAGTGGATGTATTACTACTAGGTTAATGGTCACTCAACTCAAACGTCCTGGGTACAGTGAAGAAAACGGTTGTGGCTCTTGCAACTACTGCCCCTCGATCCGGCAGTGCTTGTGTGCCGCCAGCGACCCCAGCATGCCCTCGCACTGCTGCTCCGTCCCAACCAAATTCGCCGACATACTCCAACCCGGGAACACAAAACACTTGATACTCTTCCAAAGATTAGTGACGCCAGTAAACTCAAGAAGAAAATGAGGCGCCACTATCCCTATTACATGATGTCAACCTACCAACGGCACCAACGCGAGCTGCAACAAGGCTCAATGATGTGAAATTGCAACGGAATATTATCGGAGAAGGGGGAAAATGTATGGCAGAAGAGAAAAAAATAGTGATCAATAGATGGCGCTGTATGTGTCAGCATAAGGAAATGGTAACACCTGTCATGTGCACGACTCATTGAAGTTGGTGTAAACACGTTGGGTACATGACTTCTCCTCCTTTCGCGTTTGAAATGTTCCTCACGATCGTTTCAAGGCAGGATCGCGCTCTGCTTGTAAAACTGTATTACAAGAATGATGACTGTGCACATGTCTTTCTCCAGAAGTTCTGGACACTGAAGGGTTTGAAAAAAGGCGTTGGTTGTATGACTGCCGGGGATCTGGAGAGAATGATTCGGAAATTCGAAAAGACAGGTAGAGGGAGGAAACGAATTGATTCGACGTCAGTGGAAGCAGTGGCCACAGCAATGCAGCACGAGGATAGTGGTGGTGTGCAAACGTGTAGTGCATGGAGAATTGCCCAAATATTGGACATACCAGTAAGTACGGTGCACCAGGTCCTACGAAACCTTCTTCTTTGCTATCCATTCAAAATTACCCATGTGAACAAGTTGTTTCCTGTTTACCTGCCAGCAAGAGAGAGACCGTTGCTTTAGGATTTCTTCCTGGCATGGAAGTGGACAATGATTGGCCATGGAAGATTTTCTGGACAGACGAAACCCACTTCCATCTGACAGGATACGTCACTACACAGAGCTGTCCGATTTGGGCAACGGAAAATCAGCAGGCAAATCAACCAGTACCATTTCATCCTGAACAGGCCACTGTGTAGTGCAGGTTTACGGCATCGTTTATCATAGAGCCTTTTTTTTCGAAGAGACAGGTGCTTCCGGTCCTGTTACCTGTACCATTACTGGTAAGCACTATATGTATCTTTTGCGCAACCAATCCAGCAGAGTGGATGTGTGGACGGGATCATTTTTATGCAAGATGGCGCACCTACGCACATTGTAAATCCTGAAGCGCCATTTCGGAAATGCTAGAATTATCAGCCGCCATTTCCCTACAGCGTGGCCGTCCCGATCACCTGATCTTAATCCGTGTGACTTCTGGTTGTGGGGTTACCTGAAAGATGTTGTGTTCAGTGTTCCGATTGCAATCTTAGGTGCACTGAAGGCACGCATTGCGCAGCACATTCTGAACAAGACCTCGGAAACACTTCAGTCAGTTGTGAAACATGCTCTTGCTAGATTTAAACTTGTTGCAGAAAACAGCATATTAAACTTGTTTTGCGCCCGTCACGCGGAAATTGATAATACGATTTGATCTTTATGACTGAGTCTTTGTATGTGGTTTTTGGCCTCAGAACAATTAAAAACCCATGTGAGTGGACTTATAACAGTTAAAAACCGATTTTTCCCATCCGATGTGATATGACTTTGATTTGGTGGATGGGCTTACGTAACTAACAATATAACACCTGTACACCCATGCACACTGAGTAGTTCACTTTGTTTAATGTGAAACGTGCACCTTTGGCGTTGTTGTATGATTCAGTTGTCGTTTGTAGTCGACCAC
This sequence comes from Schistocerca gregaria, assembly GCF_023897955.1. Classification (NCBI taxonomy): domain Eukaryota; kingdom Metazoa; phylum Arthropoda; class Insecta; order Orthoptera; family Acrididae; genus Schistocerca; species Schistocerca gregaria. The sequence continues at coordinate 387,237,745 of NC_064923.1, read as the reverse complement.
TATTCAATTATGATGCTTACAGCGCCATCTATTGCTACATTTGGTAACAATTTATTTTTCTTCTGCCATATGTTTTCCGCATTCTCCGACAATTTTCTGTTACAATTTGACGTCATGCTGACCAGTGGTGTTATTTCTACAGCGGTTTGAAACTTTAACTTTAATTATAATCAGCCTGTACGTAGGAAAAAATATAACATTCAACGCTGACGAGAAACCTGCATGACGGGAAAGAACTAACAAAAGGATAAAAGCTCAAAAATTAGCACCGTCTACATGCAATAAAAAATGTGCGTGAACCAAACCTAAATCAAATCATTACAAAACTGTGGTTCAACCAGAGGTGACACACGGATATGAAATTGTTCTCAAAATCATCCAGCAAAAAACGCTAAAAGTAGAGAGAAGAATAGCTAGAACAGATAAATAAGAAATATCAGAATGATGGACAATGGCGGATAGTGGCAAAAGTAGTGGAGTGCAACGAACTGGAGCCCATTACAGATACTACAAGGAAAAAAAGCATCTCCCTTTTTAGTCACATTATGAGGACGCAAGAAACCAGATTACCAAGAAAAACAATAGAGAAACTTTGTAACGTGAAGCAACAAGTAATATGGATAATGGAAATCAGGGAGAATATGAAAGAGCTGAATTAACTTAGGAAGATCTACGAAACAAAACAGAAAGTTTAAAGAAACTGAAAACCCAAAAACAAGGTTTTTAACAGATGAACGGCAAACAATAAGAAGACTAGTAGTAGATGAGGAACAACAAAAAAGGTGAAAACGAATTAAAGGGTACTGGACAATAATGAAAGAAAACGTGTTCAAGAAGACGATCAGAAAATGACTGACTGAAGCGGTCCAGCGAGGCCGTAAAAGCAGAAGAAAAAGAAGAAGAATATCAGGAATTTTGTAGAAAATTTGGTGGAGCACTGTAAGGCAGGACTCTTTGGAGGGAAATGAAAGTTACGAACTAGTCTACATGTAAAAAGACAGTGTATTCTTCTGTTCATCATTATCTTGGTCCCATGGCCAGCTGTCTTACCGGAAACAACGCCATAAAATAGTGCCATCAAACAGCGAGAAACAGAAAATATATTTATAATTCATAACCGGAACATCAGTGATCTTGTATTGTAGTGTAACAAAAGGAATCAGTCTCCATCGCAAATGGTTTTTACTTTTCAGATATTGAAATCAGTTTCAGTCGTACACGGACCATCTACAGACAAGTAAGGTCTTTGAAATTAAGAAAGTAAGCAAGGAATAATACAGCTATGTATCTAAATAATATTGTTGTTGTTGTGGTCTTCAGTCCTGAGACTGGTTTGATGCAGCTCTCCATGCTACTCTATCCTGTGCAAGCTTCTTCATCTCCCAGTACCTACTGCAACCTACATCCTTCTGAATCTGCTTAGTGTACTCATCTCTCGGTCTCCCTCTACGATTTTTACCCTCCACGCTGCCCTCCAATGCTATATTTGTGATCCCTTGATGCCTCAAAACATGTCCTACCAACCGATCCCTCCTTCTGGTCAAGTTGTGCCACAAACTTCTCTTCTCCCCAATCCTATTCAATACCTCCTCATTAGTTACGTGATCTATCCACCTTATCTTCAGTATTCTTCTGTAGCACCACATTTCGAAAGCTTCTATTCTCTTCTTGTCCAAACTAGTTATCGTCCATGTTTCACTTCCATACATGGCTACACTCCAAACAAATACTTTCAGAAACGACTTCCTGATACATAAATCTATATTCGATGTTAACAAACTTCTCTTCTTCAGAAACGCTTTCCTTGCCATTGCCAGTCTACATTTTATATCCTCTCTACTTCGACCATCATCAGTTATTTTACTTCCTAAATAGCAAAACTCCTTTACTACTTTAAGTGTCTCATTTCCCAATCTAATTCCCTCAGCATCACCCGATTTAATTGGACTACATTCCATTATCCTCGTTTTGCTTTTGTTGATGTTCATCTTATATCCTCCTTTCAAGACACTGTCCATTCCGTTCAACTGCTCTTCCAAGTCCTTTGCCGTCTGTGACAGAATTACAATGTCATCGGCGAACCTCAAAGTTTTTACTTCGTCTCCATGAATTTTAATACCTACTCCAAATTTTTCTTTTGTTTCCTTTACTGCTTGCTCAATATACAGATTGAATAACATCGGGGAGAGGCTACAACCCTGTCTCACTCCTTTCCCAACCACTGCTTCCCTTTCATGCCCCTCGACTCTTATGACTGCCATCTGGTTTCTGTACAAATTATAAATAGCCTTTCGCTCCCTGTATTTCACCCCTGCCACCTTTAGAATTTGAAAAAGAGTATTCCAGTCAACATTGTCAAAAGCTTTCTCTAAGTCTACAAATGCTAGAAATGTAGGTTTGCCTTTTCTTAATCTTTCTTCTAAGATAAGTCGTAAGGTCAGTATTGCCTCACGTGTTCCAACATTTCGACGGAATCCAAACTGATCCTCCCCGAGGTCCGCATCTATCAGTTTTTCCATTCGTCTGTAAATAATTCGCGTTAGTATTTTGCAGCTGTGACTTATTAAACTGATAGTTCGGTAATTTTCACATCTCTCAGCACCAGCTTTCTTTGGGATTGGAATTATTATATTCTTCTTGAAGTCTGAGGGTATTTGGCCTGTCTCATACATCTTGCTCACCAGCTGGTAGAGTTTTGTCATGACTGGCTCTCCCAAGGCCGTCAGTAGTTCTAATGGAATGTTGTCTACTCCGGGGGCCTTGTTCCGACTCAGGTCTTTCAGTGCTCTGTCAAACTCTTCACGCAATATCGTATCACCCATTTCGTCTTCATCTACATCCTCTTCCATTTCCATAATATTGTCCTCAAGTACATCACCCTTGTATAAACCTTCTATATACTCCTTCCACCTTTCTGCCTTCCCTTCTTTGCTTAGAACTGGGTTGCCATCTGAGCTCTTGATATTCATACACGTGGTTCTCTTCTCTCCAAAGGTCTCTTTAATTTTCCTGTAGGCAGTATCTATCTTACCCCTAGTGAGATAAGTCTCTACATCCTTACATTTATCCTCTAGCCATCCCTGTTTGGCCATTTTGCACTTCCTCTCGATCTCATTTTTGAGACGTTTGTATTCCTTTTTGCCTGCTTCATTTACTGCATTTTTATATTTTCTCCTTTCATCAATTAAATTCAATATTTCTTCTGTTACCCAAGGATTTCTAGCAGCCCTCGTCTTTTTACCTACTTTATCCTCTGCTGCCTTCACTACTTCATCCCTCAGAGCTACCCATTCTTCTTCTACTGTATTTCTTTCCCCTATTCCTGTCAATTGTTCCCTTATGCTCTCCCTGAAACTCTGTACAACCTCTGGTTCTTTCAGTTTATCCAGGTCCCATCTCCTTAATTTCCCACATTTTTGCAGTTTCTTCAGTTTTAATCTACAGGTCATAACCAGTAGATTGTGGTCAGAGTCCACATCTGCCCCTGGAAATGTCTTACAATTTAAAACCTGGTTTCTAAATCTCTGTCTTACCATTATATAATCTATCTGATACCTTTTAGTATCTCCAGGGTTCTTCCACGTATACAACCTTCTTTCATGATTCTTAAACCAAGTGTTACCTATGACTAAGTTGTGCTCTGTACAAAATTCTACTAGGCGGCTTCCTCTTTCATTTCTTAGCCCCAATCCATATTCACCTACTATGTTTCCTTCTCTCCCTTTTCCTACACTCGAATTCCAGTCACCCATTACTATTAAATTTTCGTCTCCCTTCACTATCTGAATAATTTCTTTTATTTCATCGTACATTTCTTCAATTTCTTCGTCATCTGCAGAGCTAGTTGGCATATAAACTTGTACTACTGTAGTAGGTGTGGGCTTCGTATCTATCTTGGCCACAATAATGCGTTCACTATGCTGTTTGTAGTAGCTTACCCGCATTCCTATTTTCCTATTCATTATTAAACCTACTCCTGCATTACCCCTATTTGATTTTGTGTTTATAACCCTGTAATCACCTGACCAGAAGTCTTGTTCCTCCTGCCACCGAACTTCACTAATTCCCACTATATCTAACTTTAACCTATTCATTTCCCTTTTTAAATTTTCTAACCTACCTGCCCGATTAAGGGATCTGACATTCCACGCTCCGATCCGTAGAATGCCAGTTTTCTTTCTCCTGATAACGACATCCTCCTGAGTAGTCCCCGCCCGGAGATCCGAATGGGGGACTATTTTACCTCCGGAATATTTTACCCAAGAGGATGCCATCATCATTTAATCATACAGTAAAGCTGCATGTCCTCGGGAAAAATTACGGCTGTAGTTTCCCCTTGCTTTCAGCCGTTCGCAGTACCAGCACAGCAACGCCGTTTTGGTTAATGTTGCAAGGCCAGATCAGTCAATCATCCAGACTGTTGCCCTTGCAACTACTGAAAAGGCTGCTGCCCCTCTTCAGGAACCACACGTTTGTCTGGCCTCTCAACAGATACCCCTCCGTTGTGGTTGCACCTACGGTACGGCCATCTGTATCGCTGAGGCACGCAAGCCTCCCCACCAACGGCAAGGTCCATGGTTCATGGGGGGCTAAATAATATTACGAAACGCAAATAGTTACAAAATAAGTAAAAATACGTCGTGTATCTATCCACTGGTGCCGCATGAATTCATTCGAAAGAAGCTGGCATCAACAGTTTGGTAGTACAGGGATTGTAACGGATTATGTAGAGGGAGCACCGCCCACCGATCCGCACGTGAACAGCTGAAGAGCCAGTAACATTAAGACACACCAAATAGTGGGTGTCACTGCTTCAGCGATTATATGCGCCGCTGGCAGGTAGTAAAGGAAGGATTTCCACAGCATACTGATCGTTAGGTTTTGAAACATACGTGCATAAGGGCAGTAAAATAGTGATTAATATTTGAAAACATTTTTAAAAATTAATGTCGGTATGACACCGGTTACCCTACCAAAAAATAAACATTTCCAACCAGAATCGAACGGTTTGTTTAAATAGAGAATGTAACATGTGCTGTACGTGGAGAGCCTACAAATTTACGAAGCCTAAATTGTTTCTCAGTAAACAAACCATCTTAATTTTCTCATTGTTAGTACAGGGCTTTAGAAAAAATTTGTAAACACCAAGAGAAATACATGCTTGAACATAAATGCAGATGCTAGCCAAACGCGCATGTAGCGCTTATGTGTGTGGCCACGGTGGCATCTGTGCAATGTTCTCAATAAGTAGCAAGTGTTCGAAGGAGTTGCGAGTGCATTATGTCGGAGCTAAGTGAATGCGAGCGTGGAAAAATTGTTGGTGTTAGATTGGTGGCTGCTCCCCTAACCGTGGTAGGCGATGTGTTTGTGGTTTCAATATGCATAATATCGAAAATTTATACTACATGCAAGGAAAACGTAAAAACATTATCCACTAAAGCACAACACGGATGGAAGCGTGTGTTCAGTGATTGTGACAGACGGTCATTGGGAAGGAAAGTGACGAAAAATGTGAGGACGATGGCTGCAAGCGTCACTTCAGAACTGAACTTTGCACTTGTTAACACTGACATCACCAGAGCAAGGAGAAGGCAGCTCCTTAAGCAGGGAATTACAGGGCGAACTGGAATTCCAAAACCACTCATCAGTGATGCAAAATGTCCGTAAAAGGAAAACGTGGTGCCGAAGCCGTAAAAATTGGACTCTGCAGCAATGGAAAGAAATGATTTGGTAGGATGAGTCTAGTCGAAAAGTAATTCAAACCTCCTTCCTAATTCCCACCCTGAGAGTGAAAAATGGCGTTTTTGGTGATGACTTAGCAGCCATCCCGTCGTATCCCATGGTCACCATGGATGCTGCCTTAGGTCTCATCACTGCCAAGGATTACGTGATCATTTTGACTGATAACGTCCAATATCCATCCCGTGGTGCAATGTCTGTTCGCGAGGGGTACTGCTATGTTCCGGCAAGGACCCAGTTCGCGCAGTTCACATCGTCCATTGTCATATATATCTTAAGGCCACCACAGTCACTAGATTTCAGAGTTATTCAGTCTTTGTGATTTACTTTGGAGAGAAATGTGTATGATCACTATATGTCTCCATCATCGTTACGTGACATTGCCACTGTTTTGCAGGAATAATGGTATAAAATTCCGTTGAAAACTGTGCAGGACGTGCATTCCCAGGTCACAGGAGTTTCGTTTGAGTAACAACGGTTTTCCTAAACTGTAATAGGCATGGTAGTGTGTCGTGATTTGTTTTTTTCTCCTGTATTATATTTCAATGCCCCATCTGGTGCGAGCTGGCAGCAGCAAGTGATTTGGCGTTCCAGTTAGGTACGGCTTCATACACTACAGTAAGAGAGGTGAGCTACAGAACAGTGTGGCAACTGTCATATTAAAAAAAAGCTGAACAAGAGCAGAAATGATTAGCAAACAAGTTAACACAACAATCAGAGGATTTACAACTTTAAACATAGCTGTGTTCAGCCACCATGAAAATATTTCTTATATTCAAGACAGCCCCCTGGTTGCAATGGATTATATAGTCGAATTGACCAAATTAAAATTGTACGTAAGTAATATAAATTCTGGTGAAGACTCCCTTAGTTTAGGAGTCGAATCCATGGTCAATTCGACTATAAAATCCATTTCAACCAGAAGATTTAATTAACTTGTATATCTCCAACTGTACAAACACTTATTATAAACAATGCAGCAAGAAAAGAAGTCTAACTCACTACGTCCATAAAGGGTGAGGCTCTGTGCTCTAGGCATGAACCATGGATTCGGAGGCGCAACTAGGACGCTCTGAGTGTGTGTTATGTCTGGCTACCGCCGGCCGTCTTACACTGATGCGCCAAAGAAACTGATATAGGCATGCGCATTCAAATAGAGATTTATGTAAACAGGCAGAATACGATGCGGGGTTCGCAAACGCCTGTGTAACTATCTGGCGCAGTCGTTAGGTCTGTTACTGCTGCTGAAATGGCAGGTTATCAAGATTTAAGTCAGCATGAACGTGGTGTTACAGTAGTCGCACGAGCGATAGGACACAGTATCTCCGAGGTAGCGATGAAGTGGAGATTTTCCCGTACGGCCATTTCAGGAGTGTACCGTGAATCCGTTAAAACATCATCGCTGCAGCCGGAAAAAGATCCTGCAAAAACGGGACCAACAACTACTGAGAGAATCGTTCAACGCGACGGAAGTGCAACCCTCCGTAAATTGCTGCAGATTTCAATCAACAAGCGTCAGTGTGCGAACCATTCAACGAAACATCATCGATATGTGCTTTCGGAGCCGAAGGCCCACTATCGTGCTCTTGATGACTGCACGACACAAAGCTTTAGGCCTCGCCTGATACCGTCAACACCGTCATTGGACTGTTGATGGCTGGAAATATGCTGCCTGGTCGGACGAGTTGCGTTTCAAATTGTGTCGAGCGGATGGACGTGTACGGGTGGGGAGACGACCTCATGAATTCATGGACTCAGCTGTCAGCAGAGAGCTGTTCAAGCTGCTGGAGGCTCTGTAATGGTGTGGGGTGTGTGCAGTTGGAGTGATATAGGATACCTGATACGTCTACATACGACTGTGACAGGTAACATGTACGTAAGCATCTTGTCTGATGCTCTGCAGCCATTCATGTCGATTGTGCATTCCGACGGACTTGGGCAATTCCATCAGGACAATGCGACACCCCAAATGTCCAAAATTGCTACACAGGGGATCCTGGAACACTCTTTTGAGTTTAAATACTTCTACTTGCCAACAAACTCCCCAGACGTACATTATTGAGCACATCGCGATTCCTTGCAACGTGCTATTCAGAAGAGATCACCACCCCTTCGTACTCTTACGGATTTATGGACAGCCCTCCAGGAATCATGGTGTCAGTTCCTTGCACCACTACTTCAGTCGTTAGTCGAGTACATGCCACGTCGTGTCGTGGCAGTTCTGCGTGCTCGCGGCGGTCCTACACATTATTAGACAGGTGTATCAGTTTCTTGATCCCTTTAGTGTATACCGTGGTGGCAGAAGGCGCTCATACTCCAGAGCCGCTGGAGGCGTCGTCTGCACCATTGCCAGATCCCATACGGCTGCTGTTGGAGTCTATGGGAACTTCTCGATGTCTATGGGATGATATCGATACGTGGTACCACACTACCCATAACTGTACCAACTGTGTGTACCAGTGAAACGATCACATCGGGCAGTGCAGGAAGGACGTATACAAACGAATCAGTAACATCAGTAAATCAATGGCTAGAATTGCAAGCCTGTGTCCGTGAAATACGCTATGTGTGTAACACGCTTTCCTCTTCTTCAAAATATTTTGGAGAATATCTTGAACACTTGATTTAGAGATGCTGCTCCATTTCGATTTTTGACACAACAAAGGTGACATTCTCTGTCTACATGTTCACTACTTAACATTGCCTGTTCACAGCTATCTGGTGGAAAGCACATGTGATGTTTACAGTAGTTGCTTCAAGCTGCCTCTATACTTGCTTCGCTGATTTCGCTTATACATAATGTTTAAAATGAGTTTCGAGCCTCTTCGGACGGGCGCTGTATAGTAATGATATTCAAATAGACTATTGGTTTTGTTTCCCTATGAATCACAGACCTTGCTGAGGTGGGTGGGCTTTCTTGCCTCAACGGTAAAGATAAGTGTACTATAGGAGCAACCATATACAATGGGAAAGGAATCCAGGAGCATAATGGATAACTATGAGTAGTGAAATAGTGAAGGCAGCTGAGTATTAAATAGGCGAAACAGAAGCCTAGTAGAAATCCCTAGATAAAAGGAGAAAATATAAAAATGAAGCAAATGAAGCAGGCGAAAGGGAATACAGACGTATAAAAATGAGGTTGAAAGAAGGTGCAAAATGGCTAAGCAGGAATAGTTAGAGAACAAATAAAAGGCTGTAGAAAGGAGCATGCATGCGCAAGGCATTCACAGATGCCATCTATTCCAAAAAGAAAGATATCTCTGGAGAAATAAAAGCAACTATGTGAATAAAAACACCTACCTGAGGAGGGTAAGCAGAGCTCAGAGACATTGTAAATAAGAATGAAAAAACTCAGCGCTCAAAAACCATTCCAATTATCATAAAAATTATAACATTAAAAAGTAAAAAATGATGAGTTGTTTCCAAAAGACAAATAGATGTACAAAGATGCTTTATTCGCAGTTACCGATTTCACGTCAGTGTAGAAGCATCTTCAGGTTTGTAATGGTTATATTTTCATAATGTAGATGAAAATTTACGGAGTCTCATTATTCGGGAACTTATCCACAGTTTTCAACGTTAAGAGTCTATCTACATGAATATCAAGAAATTAAATATCAAGGGAAAGCTTGGAGGTGGGAGGAATATGTAGTAGGTCTATCCTAGGAAAATGGAGATAATTCTAGTAAAAGGAAGAAGATGAAGCTGAAATGGAAGATATGATATTGCGAGAAGAAGTTGATAGACTGAAAGACTGAAGTCGAAAAAAATGCCCATGGTGTTCATGACATTGCCTCAGATTCATTGAGACCCTTCGGAGACCCAGCCATGGCGAAAGTGTTCTACATGGTGTGTATGTGTGACATTAATGAAATACCTTCAGACTTCAAGGAAAACGTAATAACTGCAGATCAAAGAAGGCAGGTGCAAAAATTTATGACTGTTACCCAACTACCTCTTTAATAAATCAGGACTGCGAAATAATGCTGCAAATCATTACAGAAGAATAGATAAAGCTGTTATCAGGACGAATTAAGGGAAGATAAATTTCAGCGTTGGGAAGTCTCCTCTGGATGTATTTGTCTGAAATGTAGCCTTGTACTGAACCGAAACACAGATGAAAAACGGTTCAGACAAGAAGAGTATAGAAGTTTTTCAAATGTAGTGCTACAGAAGAATGTTGAAGAGTCCATGAGTAGATCGACTAACAAATGAGGAATAAACAGTAATTAATGGCAGAGCATGACTAAAAAAAGGAAGCGGTTGATAGGACACACACTGAATCATCACGAAGTCGTCAACATGATAAAAGAGGGATGCATGGATGGAAAGAATTGTAGAGGAGACCAAGTCTTAAAAACAGAAATCAGAAAGATGTTATCTGCTGTAGTTCTGCAGAGTTGGAGAAACTTGCACAGGATGTGCATGGGTGGAGAGCTACATCAACCACTTTCATGTCTCAAGAGCACAACAGCAACAGTCTTTGTTGTATTCAGCATCCATTTAATGCTTTTGTGGCTTAGAAGGAAAATAGATAAAAGTATTAATATTTAGCTAAATAATGGTGTTATTGTTACTGTTGACTTAGTTCAAAAATGGCTCTGAGCACTATGGGACTGAACATCTTAGGTCATCAGTCCCCTAGAACTTAGAACTACTTAAACGTAACTAACCTAAGGACATCACAGACAGCCATGCCAGAGGCAGGATTCGAACCTGCGACCGTAGCGGTCGCGCGGTTCCAGACTGAAGCGCCTTGAATCGCTCGTTAATGACTTGGTAAATGCTGCATTTTCGTCTGTCTGTCTGCTGTTACAATGACTGGCAATCCTGCTAATAACACGTTGTTTAATGGGCAGTGGAAATTTTCACCGTATCCAAACACTCATCTCGAGAGAATTAAGAGCAACATTACGTGGTAGATGATGTCAGACAACTCATCTAGTGGTGTCAGTCCGCAGTGAACAGTAACAAATTTTTTCCATAGATGGCCAAATTGGCAGTGATGTTGCTTGCAGAAATCTGAATTTTGTCTGTTCAGGAAACGTAGCATCTCTAAAATCTCCTCTTCTTCAAGCTGGAAATCTACTACACCTAGTGGTTTCTTCATCCGAGAAAGGAGTACACGAAGTGTCCTATCAGGACAGTGCCTGGAAAGAGGCATAATTTGATAGCCTAAAGAAGCAATACTCGTAACTTCCTTGGGCAGGTTCCCGCGACGATCCTCCCGGCAGCCTACCGTAAGCCTTTCCGGAGATTTCTGTTGCACGCTCTGTGATTGTAGTTCCTTACGAGCTTAATCTGTTTGCATCACGTTGCGGCAGCTCCAAGAAGACACCCAGCATCATCTTGCCCCATTCGCATTTCTCGGCGGCGATGAATACTTTCTGTCGGGGTCACAGCGATAGATCCAGCACTCGACCATGGTGGTTAGGGCACTAAAGAAGTCATCTGGATTGGTCCGAACAATCTCTACCTCAGGTTGGTGGACTTTTTGAATAAGAGTGAGCAGTCGCGGAGCAGAAGGGACGGCCATTATCATCAAAATCTGGTGCAAGACGTTGAAAACTGGCCCATGATTTTCATTTATTACAAGAAGTGCACGGACTAAACAAAATGTATGGCAGGGATGTGGTCTTTCGCCCTTGCTGTTCAATCTATACGTCGAAGAAGCAATGACAGAAATAAGAGGATTCAAGAGTGGGATTAAAATTTAAGGAGAAAGTATATCAATATTGAGATTCGCTGATGACGTTGCTAGCGTCAGTGAAAGAGAATAAGAAATACAGGATCGGTCGAATGTAATGGTCTAGTGAGTACAGAATATGTATTAAGAGTAATAGAGGAAAGACGAAAGCAATGAGTAGTAGCAGAAATGAGGAAGATGAGGAACGTAACATCATAAGTGGTAATCACGAAGCAAATCAAGTTAAGGAATTCTACTAACCAGGTAGCAAAACAGCCGATGGTGGACGGACCACGGACATAAAAAGCAGACTAGCAATGGCAAAAGGGCATTGCGGACCAAGAGAAGTCTACTAGTATGAAATATAGCTCCCGGTTTGAGAAAAAATTTCTGAAAATGCCTGTTTGGAGACAGGACTCTGGACAAATCGGAACAGAAAAGGATAGAAGCATTTGAGAAGTGGAGCTACGGAAGCATGTCGGAAATTAGGCAGACTGGTAAGGTAAGGAATGAGGATGTTCTCCGCAAAATCGGCGAGGAAAGGAGTATGTGGAAAACACTGACAAGGACAAGGTACAGATTGACAGGACATCTGTTAACACATCAAGGAGTAGCCTCCATGGTACTAGAGGGAGCTTAGAGGATAAAACCTGTAGAGGCAGACGGCGATTGGCATAGTTCAACAAACAGTTGAGGACGTAGGTTGCCACTCGGAGATGAAAACGTTAACACATAGAGGACTTCTTGGCAGGCCCCACCAAACCAGTCAGACGACTATTAAAAAAGGTCTTCTACTGTGATACACCGGTTCCGAGCCTGCTTCTATGTCTCTCGTGATTATGGTTCTCCATCGTTTGTCACTTCTGCTATTCAACATTTGAACTTGTTGGACAACACTATGGAAGCGTGTGCGCCATCTCATTACTGTGCCCTTTGACGGCTCAATGCTCGACCGTTTTTTCTCTTCAAATGTGGAAAATGAAATATCATACTGTATTCTGCTTTATCAATGGGCCCACAATTATGTTTCTGCTTTTGTAGAGACCTGCTAAGTTAATGAGGCCCGGGATTTCAGTGAATGCCGTGACTACAGTCATGTAATTTCCACAAACAAGAAATGAATTACATAATTTCATTTATCGACAGAACACTGAAAACTTTATGACTACCCATCGTAGTGGAAGAGTACACGATGTCTGCAAAATGAAGTAAGCAAACATATTCATACGGATAGGAAGAAACGAAAAGCCAATACTAACTAAGGCAAAAGGCAATGGCAATAAGGAGAATTAGAAAGAAACAGGTGGTGTTTTATGAACTCTGCTTGCTAAGCTCTACTCGTGAAATCGAAAATGATGAGAACTGGTCTTTAGAGAAACATTTCTGTGTTTTACGGATGTTACACAGGGAATGAAAACAGATGAATGGTAGGAACTTTTCGTTCTTGGTTTTAGGCATAACTGTGAAACGCATCGAGAAAAGCAATATTTGTTACTGCATGCTGCTGCGAAAGCTGAGGTAAATGCCGTGTGCCGAAATGCTCCCCCCCCCCCCCCACCTTCCCCCCCCCCCCCCCTTTCAGCTTTAGAATTACAACCGCTCTGCACTGCGCTGCGGCCGTATTGAGCCGTACCTGCGCGCGGCCTCATATTGCCATCTGTCGTCTCAGAAATGCTCCGCCCCCGTTCACTTCACTTCTGATTTCCCTCCCACTGGAAAAGCGGAGAGCTTATTCCAGTGACTCGCCCCCGCGCGGGGAAAACGAAATAGGATTCTACAGGGCGCAGCGCCCTTACCAAAGACTCAGACAAACATGCTCACTGTCATTGTCGATTCGTTTCTTTGTTTCTCTTTCATTCCTGCTCCCAGCGTTCCCGCAGTGCATTATAGATGTAGTCGATGAACTATATATAATATTTACAACGTAAGCGTAAGCGTAGGCACTGTGACAGGGTATGTCTGAGACGTAATAAAATGTAAAAACAAATTGTAGGACTTCGTCCGAGTATGGGAAGCATTGTATGGACGAAGATTAGAATTACGAGTAAGCTACAGAACACTATGCCTGTGGAAATTATAGTGTGGAACGATGTTTTACTGACATTGTGGTTAAGTGTTTTGGTACTGACATTGTGTTTAAGTGTTTTGGTAAGTGTAACTCTTTTCTGTGGTTTGTTATTACACTAAGGTGACAAAAGTCATGGGATATCACCCAATATCGTGTCGGAATCCCTTTTCCCCCAGTGGTGTAGCATCTCGACGTTACATGGACTCAACAAGTCATTAGAAGTTTCGGTGACTTCTGACCCTTAGGCACACGTGATTCAGGACTTTTTCCTGCCAACGCTCAACGAGATGGATGTGGGAGATGTACGGTTCCAGCTGGACTGTTCCACGGCACAGACACCGCGTGTATGAACGACTGTTTTGCGGCTACGCGTCCCAGGATGCCTCGTCCGCTGGAGAGGCGACCTTCACCGACCAGTCGTCTTATTTAGCCCTCTGCGACTATTTTTATGGCGATATGTGAACTCACTTGTTTATAACGATCGTCCTAGGACCCTGATTCACCCGAAGAGCAACGTTCGTTAAACTTTCGCCAGCATACCCTACGATACGCTGGAAAGGATTGAACGGAACTTCCGAGTTCCATTAAAGCAGTGTGTTGAGAATAACGGACTCTATTTGCCAGAACTTTGTAAACATAAAATTTAAGTGTTTTATTTGTTGCTGTTCGAAGAATTATGTATGTACTTGCATTGCCTTTCTAACAGAATTTCTAACTAAGCGGGTTGCTGTGGCCCATCTTGTACTATAAAGGTCTGTGTACGTAGTGAGATTCACTCAATTTCTAATTTCTTTGAGACCTAAAGTATGTAAAAAAAGACCGTCAGCGCTAAGTATATTGTGCAATACGGTAAACTGGTTATTCAAAAGAGAAAATAATTGCTTCAGACCTATTGGACACTGAAATGTGAGAACTGTGACTTCAAAACTTTATCAGATTGTGTCTGGTATGAACATTAGTTATGCAACCCCACAGTCAATCGCGTAAATTTGACGCACAGGCTGCGGATGCTGAACTTTTAGTAAGTTGGGCAGGGCAATGAGCTGATCATTTTTGAATACGGAACCTATGATCCGAAATTCATGATTTTGGCACTGTGGGGCGAATGGTTAGGATATGGACAGTGGCTGGGTTTTCAAAATTCGTTACGAAATGGATTCGTGCGGTAGGGCCTGTCTCTGATGAAGCGTAGCGTAAACCATAATTTACGCAATCTATTTCTTAGCGCCCAGCCGACCGGGATGGCCGTGCGGTTCAAGGCGCTTCAGTCTGGAATTGCGTGACTGCTACGGTCGCAGCTTCGAATCCTGCCTCAGGCATGGACGTGTGTGATGTCCTTGGTTTAATTAGGTTTAAGTAGTTCTAAGTTCTAGGGGACTGATGACCACAGATGTTAAGTCCCATAGTGCTCAGACCCATTTGAACCAATCTTACCGACCATCGCGTTTTACAGGGAGGCCTAAGTTCGTCATTTGGGGAGGTTTATTTATTTTAATTTTGGGGCCGAATGTCCACACTGTCCCAATAATCATTTAACGTAGGGAAGGCGTGTATACCATCTATGTGTGAATTATGTAAATTCTGTCTGTATCATCATTTCCTCGTACCTTTGTATTACGCGGATGCAGGGTCGGGATGGTTGATTTAAGGCGTGGACGGATGGCATTCCTGTCGCCTCACCGTTTCCCCTCAGGATGGAATATGTGTATCCTAAGTGTCTGCGTGTGGTGTAGATCGTGTGAAAGTGAGCTAAAGTTTTCGAAATGTTTGCGAATCGTATAAGTGAGGCGGGGAATAGGCAGCAGCCCAGTATTTACCAAGGTGAATTAGGAAAAGCGCCTACAAGCCACATCCAGGCTGGCCGGTAGAGCGACCCTCGCCGTTAAACCGCGGGCGGATTCGATGCAGTGACGACGCACCTCCCCTACCCACAAATGGGCTTTAACAGGCACGGCTAACTGCTCAGGTGCACGTTAACGTATTGTAATTGCTTCGTATTTTACAAGGCGGGTATTAGAGAAAGTTAAGCACTGGTCTAGATAAGTCTAGAAAAGGGCCTAAAATCCACACGTAAGCTGGTCATTTTATCAGCTAATCGCCGTTCACCCACCGCAGAGATTAGATCTGGATCGAGTACAACTTCCTGTCCCATCAGCCAGCGCAATGCACGTGAACCCGTGCGCGTAACTCAGACCACACTTAACATAGTACGCAACAGACGGCAACTGAGTCATTAAATAGAGTGATCGTGGTATTTCCCGGATTTAGTATATGGAGCCCAGGCGAAGCAACACATCTGCTCCAAACCGAGCCGGAACACCTTCAAACAACATTATCTGATGAACTTTTAGTGGCGACCTCCTTCAATAGGGTGCGAAGAACAAGAACAGCTCTTGGAAAAAGATGTTTATCGATGCTTTTTGTACTCTGGTTAGCATTAAATATGGCGCAAAAATTCGATCGCAAAGCATTCTGTCCCACACGTTCACATTAGACCTGTGTAGGTAACTGCTAACTGCTTGTGCATGAGAGTTTTCGTCTGTCAAAAACTAAGCGTTGTGGAAGTTTACAATGCCATCTCGATTGAAAGCGCATTAATCGGTAAATAGCACCAAACTCGTGCATTGTGGCTGGAGTATATAGCACTGCAGATGTATTCACGCGAAGTGCACAGTATTTGTTCATAGACTTTCTGCTCTTCTTCATAGACAACTTTTCATAAATTACATGACATGGGCCCAACGCTTATGACACTTGTCGAGGGGTGGTGGAGGTTTCTTCTTAGAAATATTCCAAGACATCCTCTTCAGAGGCAAACGAGCAATCGTAAAGTGGACGGCACCAACATAGTATGGTTCAAATGGCTCTAAGCACTATGGGACTTAACATCTGAGGTTATCAGTCCCCTAGACCTAGAACTACTTAAACCTAACTAAGGACATCACACACATCCATGCCCGAGGCAGGATTCGAACCTGCGACCGTAGCAGCAGCGCGGTTCCGGACTGAAGCGCCTAGAGCCGCTCGGCCACAGCGGCCGGCAACATAGTATGAACACCGGTATCTAATTATCACGAAAACATTGGAATGTGGGGAGATGTGTTGGAATGTCATCCAGCAATCCAGCTCACATTAGAGTGAATGGCTGGCATTCGATTGTGACATCTAGCACCGGGCAGAAACGTAGAATAAATGATATATTATTCAGAATGCCTACCATATATACAGTACATTTTTCATCATTGCACGGTACCCATGTACAGAAAAATGTGTTCTGCTGCATGCATGCACAGTGCTACAAGCCGAAAATGCGGTATCTACTTGCAACTTTCCGTTCTGTCTCTCAGTTGATGCAGATGTTAAATTGATGCCGAGTACTGCTGTTCCGAAACATTTGTGCACGCAATAATGGAGCAGCTCAGCCTTTGCCGTCAACTTCACTGCATGAAAATGGCATATCGATCATTTTGATATTTATTTACTGCTGCGTGTCGTAGCTGATACTTGAGTATCGACTGGACCTGTTAGTCGGCAGTGTAGTTATATCGATGAGGCTAAAGTCAGAAGTCGTTCTCGTTCTGAGTGTAGTAAAATCCCGTGCGCCTGTGGATCGACAACGGCAGACGTTCCCTGTAAGTAGGTGTGACGGAACCTCGTGCGATGGACCTGGTCGCACCTAGGCGGTCGGTATTCGGCAGTTATTTTGATGTACCGTAGAGCGGGGAAGCGGGCCAGAGAGGTGCCTGTGTTCGACTGGGCGTGCACCACGAGCGTTTGAGCTGCTACAGTATTCTACTTAGATCCACCACATTAACTGCTTGCTGAAAATCATGTTTGCTCGTGGTTTGAGAAGTGTGGCAGATGCTGTCATTTAGTTGTGTGGATTAATGTGTCTGTCTGTGATCTGTTCTAGAAGCAAAAAGGTTTATATGCAAGTATCGAAACGTTCTGAGTGTGGTATTGCTTAACGTTATCAGCTGGTAGCTTATGTTTACTGTTGCCAGTTTCTATGCTGATAGCAACAGAATGGTAACATAATTTTGATCCCCGAGAGCTGTCGGCTCAAGGTACTGTCAGTGATCACGCATTCTAGTTTCATCATTTCCAAGAGCAAAGCTCAATCTTAAGTTGTTACATTTTCAAAGAAACAAACGGTTGACTGACGTTAAAGACAAAGCACAAACTTAAGTATTAAATTTTAAGGGAACCGTCATTTATCGTGTTGCTCAATGTGGTTACTGATTTCATACTGAAATTATCTTTACTCGTGTTAGCGACGTAATAGCGCTTAAGGAAAATTGGCCTGTTAACCTGCAGTAAGTCAAAAAATGGCTCTGAGCACTATGGGACTCAACTGCTGTGGTCATAAGTCCCCTAGAACTTAGAACTACTTAAACCTAACTAACCTAAGGACATCACACACATCCATGCCCGAGGCAGGATTCGAACCTCCGACCGTACCAGTCGCACGGTTCCGGACAGCGCGCCTAGAACCGCGAGACCACCGCGGCCGGCTGCAGTAAGTCATTTACAGTCCGTATGTAAAAATGTTTTTAGTAATTTGTCTTGGTTGAGTATTGGTCATCTGTCATGTGATTTGAAAAGGGTTAGCTCTCAGATCATTTAGGTCGTTAATTCCCTGTGTGAAAATCTAGTGTAAAAATTTTATTTTTCGTAGGTATCTTCTCTTTAAAGGACGTAAACTTTGCTGAAGGGGCTAGTGATGTTGTGAACTTGAGGTTCAAAGAATTTAAGCATGCGTTCTTGAAAAAATTTGGTCAGAGCAGAAGCAGTATAATGTAGGTCGGATCATAATCCTACGACGCAAACTTGTGCGTCTCGAAGAAAGAATTGTGCGAAAATTCGATCCGCAAATTAGAACGTTTGTGTGACCGCCGGATCGAATCAGAGATTTTCTTGAAGTTGTGGAGGAATCTTCCAGATGTTTCCAAGAGATACGTAGGTAATAGTCACAGAAAAATTACTGCGTTTTTAGAAAATAATAATAGTAACAATAGCAGCAACCATAATACCACTAACCATGCAATAATGGTAACCACCACCACAGCAATAGTAACTAACACTATTATAACAATAACATTAGAAACGATAGAGCCAGTATGAAGTGAATGTGGTTCGTGATTCTCAGCAGAATGTTAGTAGGCAGGAGCAAAATCAGTAATTGCCACAGACAGATACAAATGGGTCCGACGTACTTAATCAGGGAAACCATTAGCCGCGCCAGTTTGGGGCCCACCGGGTGTGGGAAGGCAGTGGCGACCCAGAAGAAAGCCTAAGCAACATCACTACGACACATCCGAATGGATAAATCGGCGTTGGGAGAATGTGCAAGAAGACAGAACAAGTAACGAATCCGCGACAGCAATAACTGAATTTGAAATAGCACTCGACAAAAGCGATCGCTGTCCGTAATAACGATAAAAATAGAGTACCGGTCATTAAGGAAGAGGCGGCCACTGTTAAAGCAACAACAGTAGCGCAGGCTCCAATATAGTGTGATTCGCCACCGGAATTAAAGAATCGGTATCAGATAAATCTCCTGATACCGATTCTTTAATTCCGCCGGCGAATCACTGATAAATCTTCCGTTATCGCGCGTGACAACGCGGAACGCGAGAAGGTATGGCTATGTCAGTTCGGTCGGATATACGACGAACTGAATAATTACACAGGATGGTATGAGAGATATACTAATGGAGAGAGCGGACAATATTTGACGCTTCTAAACCAGCATGAAATTAGCGTCTATGAAGAAACGGTAAGCTCTGTACCAAAGTGGCAGGCTTCATCAAATATTGTAGTAACTGAAGTAGCCGACCCCAACGACGCTGGCTCTAAAGAAATCCGAGGCAAAATTTCTGAAGAGGGGCAAGACGAGTTTGCCTATGATGATTGGGCTCAACTAACTGAAAGCCCCGTAGATTACATCTATTAGGTTAAGGCTGAAGTCATACAGTCAGACGAGAGTGGTATTTGTTGCGTGTTCGAGGAGAATTGGAAGCAAAAACAAAGCACATTTCTCCAAACAGTTTGGAAGATGATAGCCACCTTTCCGAACAAAATTTACCTGATTTGAGAGCGAATTGTTCTACATCTACATCTACATTTATACTCCGCAAGCCACCCAACGGTGTGTGGCGGAGGGCACTTTACGTGCCACTATCATTACCTCTCTTCACTGTTCCAGTCTCGTATGGTTGGTTATACAAGGTTCATTAACCGAAGAAATTGATAAAAAGGTTACGGTTTTGGGGTCAAAACGGCTCCAGCATCCGCAGAAAATTTAAAAAAAAAACAACTTGATAAATCGCTATTGGATTTTTCTGGAATGGCCTTCGTGTGGACCTGTTATGGGAACGAAATTGTACTACTTTCAAGATGTAGAAGGACGAAAGAAGATAATAATATTAGTGAAAATATGCATCGTCATGAAAGCGACGACGAATGCTTGAAAATAGTGAATATGTATGACGGAAAGAATGAAGACGGGATAAAAGTTGAGAAAGTATTACAGGATGTACAACAATATCTCGTATTTACGCAAAGATGAGGATAGCGACACTTGGCTGGTGTGTTGGCCACCAGGTACATCACCTAAATAGTAGACTATTCTCACTTAGCCTATGGTCATTACAAACCAAGGACCAAGGATATGTGCAGAGAAAATTGCTGAAGTTGTGAATTTTAACAACATGTTAAAGAGAATAACAGATAGGACAAAGACTTGCGGTAAGTGTCAGAGGACGAAAGTGACCAACGGTGAAAGTGACCAACTGCATAAATAGTGATCCTATGCAGAGCATAAGAGCTGACATAGTACTAGAGCTAGTGCTAAGGACCCATATGCCCCTGCCAAAGGCTTCAGGTAATTTTGTCTAAATGTGTATATGTTAATAGTGCTGGGAGCATTCTCGAAGCTCATTAAGTTATATCCGATAAGAAAGGCAACAGCTAAAGCGGTTTGTAACTAACTTGCAAACGATTTCTTTGTGGATATCGGCAAACCAAAGGCGACTTTGTCCGAGACAGAGGTACGGTTTACTCCCAAATTATGGAATGAACGTATGGAAAGCTATGCGGTGTAAGTGATACACATCTCAGCCTATAGTCCTGCCGGAAATCCTGCTGAACGATACAAACGTGAGCTAGGGCGACTTTTCCGAACGTGTTGTCACCACAATCACAGGGCGTGGGGCAAACATATATACGAATTTGAAATGATTGTGAATGCTTCGACGCACGAATCTATAGGATTCACTTTGGAGGAAATCCTATTACACCATTAGTCTAAGAGTTGGTGGAAGAGATAGCTGATTTACCTCCCTGAGTTAGTATTGACATTGAGGTGAAGAAAGAAGATATACGAGAGGTAATAAAAAAGAAAGTCGAGGCATGTGTGCGGTGCCATGACGCGAAAGCGCTGTTTGCTTAATTTGTAATTGGCAACTTCGTTCACGATAAAGCGAACGAGAAAAAATGGCTCTGAGCACTATGGGACTAAACTTACAGGTTCGAATCCTGCCTCAGGCATGGATGTGTGTGATGTCCTTAGGTTAGTTAGGTTTAAGTAGTTCTAAGTTCTAGGGGACTGATGACCTGAGATGTTAAGTCCCATAGTGCTCAAAACCACTTTTTTGTATCCACAGGACATGTGGCCTGTAGTTGAAGAAGTGTCATGATGATCTCTCCATTGGCAAAAGATTCGGGAATAGTACCCCATTCGGATCTCCGGGAGGGGACTGCCAAGGGGTAGGTTACCATGAGAAAAAGATTGAATAATCAACGAAAGGATAATGTTCTACGAGTCGGGGCGTGGAATGTCAGGAGCTTGAACGTGGTAGGGAAACTAGAAAATCTGAAAACGGAAATGCAAAGGCTCAATCTAGATATAGTAGGGGTCAGTGAAGTGAAGTGGAAGGTAGACAAGGATTTATGGTCAGATGAGTATCGGGTAATACCAACAGCAGCAGAAAATGGTATAACAGGTGTAGGATTCGTTATGAATAGGAAGGTAGGGCAGAGGGTGTGTTACTGTGAACAGTTCAGTGACCAGGTTGTTATAATCAGAATCGACAGCAGACCAACACCGACAACGATAGTTCAGGTATACATGCCGACGTCGCAAGCTGAAGATGAACAGACAGATAAAGTGTATGACGATATTGAAAGGGTAATGCAGTATGTAAAGGGGGACGAAAATCTACAGGAGAATATGGGCTTGGGACAACCAACGAAAGAGGAGAAAGACTAATTGAGTTCTGTAACAAGTTTCAGCTAGTAATAGCGAATACCCTGTTCAAGAATCACAAGAGGAGGAGATATACTTGGAAAAGGCCGGGAGATACGGGAAGATTTCAATTAGATTACATCATGGTCAGACAGAGATTTCGAAATCAGATACTGGATTGTAAGGCGTACCCAGGACCAGACATAGACTCAGATCATAATATAGTAGTGATGAAGAGGAGGCTGAAGTTCAAGACATTAATCAGAAAGAATCAATACGGTAAGAAGTGGGATACGGAACTTCTACGGAATGACGCGATACGTTTGAAGTTCTCTAACGCTATAGATACAGCAATAAGGAATAGCGCAGAAGGCAACACAGTTGAAGAGGAATGGACGTCTCTAAAAAGGGTCATCACAGAAGTTGGGAAGGAAAACATAGGTACAAAGAAGGTAGCTGCGAAGAAGCCATGGGTAACGGAAGAAATACTTCAGTTGATTGATGAAAGGAGGAAGTACAAACGTGTTCCGGGAATATCAGGAATACAGAAATACAAGTCACTGAGAAATGAAATGAATAGGAAGTGCAGGGAAGCTAAGACGAAATGGCTGAAGGAAAAATGTGAAGACATCGAAAAAGATATGGTTGTCGGAAGGACAGACTCAGCATACAGGAAAGTCAAAACAACCTTTGGTGACATTAAAAGCAACGGTGGTAACATTAAGAGTGCAACGGGAATTCCACTGTTAAATGCAGAGGAGAGAGCAGATAGGTGGAAAGAATACATTGAAAGCCTCTATGAGGGTGAAGATTTGTCTGATGTGATAGAAGAAGAAACAGGAGTCGATTTAGAAGAGATAGGGGATCCAGTATTAGAATCGGAATTTAAAAGAGCTTTGGAGGACCTACGGTCAAATAAGACAGAAGGGATAGATAACATTCCATCAGAATTTCTAAAATCATTAGGGGAAGTGGCAACTAAACGACTATTCACTTTGGTGTGTAGAATATATGATTCTGGCGACATACCATCTGACTTTCGGAAAAGCATCATCCACACAATTCCGAAGACGGCAAGAGCTGACAAGTGCGAGAATTATCGCACAATCAGCTTAACAGCTCATGCATCGAAGCTGCTTACAAGAATAATATACAGATAAATGGAAAAGAAAATTGAGATTGCGCTAGGTGACGATCAGTTTGGCTTTAGGAAAAGTAAAGGCACGAGAGAGGCAATTCTGACGTTACGGCTAATAATGGAAGCTAGGCTAAAGAAAAATCAAGACACGTTCATAGGATTAGTCTACCTGGAAAAAGCGTTCGACAATATAAAATGGTGCAAGCTGTTCAAGATTCTGAAAAAAGTAGGGGTAAGCTACAGGGAGAGACGGTTCATATACAATATGTACAAGAACCAAGAGGGATTAATAAGAGTGGACGATCAAGAACGAAGTGCTCGTATTAAGAAGGGAGTAAGACAAAGCTGTAGCCTTTCGCCCCTACTCTTCAATCTGTACATCGAGGAAGCAATGATGGAAATTAAAGAAAGGTTCAGGAGTGGAATTGAAATACAAGGTGAAAGGATATCAATGCTGATGACATTGCTATCCTGAATGAAAGTGAAGAAGAATTAAATGATCTGCTGAACGGAATAAACAGTCTAATGAGTACACAGTATGGTTGAAGAGTAAATCGGAGAAAGAGGAAGGTAATGAGAAATAGCAGAAATGAGAACAGCGAGAAACTTTACATCAGGATTGATGGTCACGAAGTCAGTGAAGTTAAGGAATTCTGCTACCTAGGCAGTAAAATAAACAACGACGGACGGAGCAAGGAGGACATCAAAAGCAGACTCGCTTTGGTAAAAAAGGCATTTCTGGCCAAGAGAAGTCTACTAATATCAAATACCGGCCTTAATTTGAGGAAGAAATTTCTGAGGATGTACGTCTGGAGTACAGCATTGTATGGTAGTGAAACATGGACTGTGGGAAAACCGGAGCAGAAGAGAATCGAAGCATTTGAGATGTGGTGCTATAGACGAATGTTGAAAATTAGGTGGCTGATAAGGTAATGAATGAAGAGGTTCTACGCAAAATCGGAGAGGAAAGAAATATATGGAAAACACTGATAAGGAGAAGGGACAGGATGGTAGGACATCTGCTAAGACATGAGGGAATGACTTCCATGGTACTAGAGGGAGCTGCAGAGGGCAAAAACTGTAGAGGAAGACAGTGATTTGAATACGTCAAGCAAATAATTGAGGACGTAGGTTGCAAGTGCTACTCTGAGATAAAGAGGTTAGCACAGGAAAGGAATTCGTGGCGGGCCGCATCAAACCAGTCAGTAGACTGATGAAAAAAAAATGATATTTATGAAAAACTATGTAAAGTAAATCTTGTAACTAGTGATTTCTGATCTTGTTTCCTATCATTTTACTCATTCCTTTGAGACCTTTAAGCCTTTATTATGTTACTTACGTTTTCTCGTACATTACTAATATGGAAATTTCATTTCTTTTTTGAAAGACGTAATTTTGTTGTTTAAAATATGTTTCTGTACACTAAGATGTTTTGAGTCATACTAATTATGCCCCCACAGAAAATTGTAATTAATGAGAAGGTTAATGAGTGATTAACCAAATTTATGCAGACAAAGCTGAATGCATGTGCTCAACTGCATTTTCGCTTGTATTTCTTCGGACATTCCCTGACTCTGTTTCCCTTCAGGGAAAAACTCGTGGAATGCGGGGCACATGTAACACCGAAAATGCAATTAAAATACCTTTTGCACCATCCAAAATTTTTCATCGTTTAGTATCCTTTGATAACTTGTACTGTAGTGCTAATTGTGAATCTGCAAGCTTCATTACAGAAGCTATAGTTAATATGTACTGGATGTAATAGTGTATTTATTTGTAACCGTATATAACAGATTGTAACTATAATAAAAAACTTGCGAAGGGAACTAAAATGTATCGATAGCAAAGGCGAAATGGCAGTAGCTCTGCCGTTATCTTTGTGTGCGGGCAGAGAGGAAGCAGACCAGCTTGAGTCATGAAAGAGTGCGGAAGTGTTTTTCGGGCGTTCCCGCAGACGAGCTGTGCAGCTACTATATCATCGCACCAGCGTAGGGGGAACTACTTCGTTAGCCCGCGAATACTGAGAGCACGGTCGGGGTCGATAGGCGGAGGAAGCTGCAATTCTAACTAATGGCTGTCTCGTAACCATCCGTGGCTCTGGAAACGATTCGTTGTTCGCAAACAGCAGCGACAGCACCAGTTTAGCATTGCCGTCGGCTACATTCTCCGTCGTACGCACAGCTACAACATCGTAATACTGTTAAGTGACACAGCAGTACTAATATTGTACAGGCATTACCCAGTGGCATCTCTTTCACAAACTTTCATAATTCTCTTGAATGATAAGCTACAGTTGTTAAAACTTGAAGGGCACCTATGTTGTTATTGTTCTCAGACATTATTTCCAAGCAGAGTCCCTTTCCTTTCCATGCAACCACAGAGTGTCGCAAAAGTATGAAAACTGATTAACTAATTACAACCAGTTTTGTTTGTTTATTAATAACCAGTTTCAGTCCATATTTTGCTACCACGGTGGCTGTTCATTCTTTTATCGCATAACAGAGGCTTAAACAATTTCCAATTTTGAGTATTAACTTCACTCACTTAAAATAACGTAAGATTTTCTGGCAAAACTAATGACTAAAGATATAGCACAAATTAAGAATGATCAATTTCGTTTATAATGTATTTAGCTCAGCAGGTGACTTCTGCGTTATTGGTCTCATGTTACAAGTAAATCAGTTGCTCATTCTCTTAACGTAAATTCAATTCAGTCTTTCAGTAATTAAATGTAAATTGCTTGCCTTTTTTCAAATTTTTGTTTACGTTACGCTGAGGTTACTTAAAGTCATTTTCTTTCGTAACAAAAATTCGATTACAGTCAATCATTCATTTGACCGGCAACTACATTTAACTTTACTTTCAAGATGCAGTTTTTCAGAAACTGTAATTGCACTCGGTGCTTTCATTTATTTTGTATATTAAAATATTACGTGGTATCCGTTTCCCCCGTGTGGGTTGTGAGCGATTGCACTATATTCCACCCATTTCAGGATTACGGACGGTATTTAGATCAGGTTTAGAATATATTCTTCCTTCATAAGGGTCTGTTGTTCACTTTCCTCCTACTGTCCGGGATTATTTTCCTTCGGCAACGATAGCCTTACACACTGTAAAGTTTCATTAGGCATACTCGATCACGGTCAATTATATCGCAATCCAGTAGCCCCATTAAGAAGGGGGAGGTTACAACTTCAACTACCGAAACGTAAACTTCATCCTTGATTTCTACAACTGCCAAAGTACATCTTGCGCATGATCCGTGAACCCATCCCATGCACCCAATACAGGCCTGCAACCTGTAGAGTGAATGATATAGTAGGGCCGAGAAAGCCCCTTGACGCTGATGTTTAATTTCCAAATGCCAGTTGGGAAAAGTTCACTAAAGAACTCGATATGATCCACCATCTGAGGCGTATGGCACGAAAAAATGCGTCGAGAATGTTTTAAGAAGAACCATCCAACAGGTTTCAGGTTGTAGAACGAGGTAAACAGGGTGTTCGGAATTTCCCGTTATTAACTTCTAGGACTTGTAGCGTAAAGTGAGTACGTAATATTTTGAACAGGAATCCATGTCCGGAAACGTACCGTTTAAATAATAATAATAAAAAAACAGGGTACAATACGTAGATAACTGTACGATGCATTACAGCTGCGGCTCGATGTGGCGACCAAAATGTTGCAGCAACCATTGTACCTACAAAGCACTCTCTCCATCCTACCTTGTGCCTCCAGTTTCTAGTGCAGCGGCCAGAGCACGTGCAAGCGGATCTCCCTCTGTCTCTAGAAGCGTCTCGTAAGTGATATCAGGTGACCGTCTGACGTAGTAGTAGACGTCATGACAAACACCTCAGAGACTTTCCTCTTTCCAACAGCAGACGTGGACGCGTTAAATTTCTGAACTGAAACTGACGTAGAACGGAAACGGAACTTTTCCCAGCTTGAGTTCCTATTCAGACTACTATGCACTCACTTGTCTCCGCAAGTCCTAGAAGTTTGTGACGGGAATTTGTTTGTCCTACAACCTCTTCGGATGGTCTATCTTCAAATACCCTGGACACATTTGATGTATGTCTCACGCACCTCGGGTGATAGTGAGGCAACTACTATATCGAGCTTGTCAGTGAACCTATCTCAATCGCCCTTTTGGAAATTAAACTCAGCATTATAGGACTTCCTCTGGCACTACTGTGACATTCAAACTGCAGACCGTAGGCCTATCTTCGATAGTTGGGACGTTCTTACTAATTGCGCCCAAGATGCAGTTTGCAGTTGCAGTCACCAAGGATGGAGTTTATGTCTTGGTAGTTGGAGTTGGAGGATTCTTCAAACGTGAAGTCGTCGTTGGGAGACTTTTGAATAGGAATTTCTCAAATAAAGTGGTGAACGTACTGAAAGGATTCTGATTCACTCAGTGGGCTTGATGTGATGGTGAAGGTTTCTCGGTGAAGATGACACTTTTATATTGACGGTGAGGGCTCTCCAAAGCAAAGCCTACGCTTTCGATTTTGGGCCAATGATTGTTGTAGTTCCTGTGAGTCTCTTAGCTAAGAAAATCTCACATTTGCATTCCATTACACAAATTCGCCAATAACGTCTCGTTGTCTCCAATGTTTACCGAGTCCATAACAAGTGGTTTTCATAAGGACACTTTACGGCGATTACTACTTTTGTGTGATGGAAGAACCAGCAGCTGCTAATAAGCCACGTTGGTTAGTGTGTAGGTCGACGTTGATCCTCCTGAAAATCCTTAGCGGTGACCCAACGGCACCTAGAAACTTCACTGGAATAATAGTAATTGATATAGCTGTTGAGTCACGTATGAAGGGCAAAACTAAAAGTCGTAGTACACATGAACAACTGGAACCAACCCTAGGATATGACAACCATCTCCTCCGAGAGCCCATTTCTTTGAATAAACTGGGAATTGGTGTTGCGATTTGAAATGCTTAAGTTGATGAATGAATGCGTAGCTAAGCTCTATGTTCTCATACTCTGGGAGAAAGCCTGAACTGTTGCATTGTTTAAGTCTGGTAAGGAGCCAAAGGGCCGCAAAAGCCTTCGTAC
Source organism: Schistocerca gregaria (assembly GCF_023897955.1). Classification (NCBI taxonomy): domain Eukaryota; kingdom Metazoa; phylum Arthropoda; class Insecta; order Orthoptera; family Acrididae; genus Schistocerca; species Schistocerca gregaria. Next base: position 387,209,799 of record NC_064923.1, on the reverse strand, counting down.
AACATCACTGTTGTGTCAGTCTCAAGATCTTCGTATCTCTTACCTTTAACCGAATGAACAGAATCGATGGAAATTTCATTCCTCGACAATCTAATTTTCTACCTTGGAGACCTTGCTACAGTCAGATACTGAACTTTTCGAACAGTGTAATATAACTGGAACAGCCTTTGTCGACTTTCCCTTGCTTACGACACTATCAGCCACAGAAAAGTGCTGAAGAAAATTTACCTGCTCACCATTTATAACCAATTAACATTCCTCATAAGCACTCTTCTGCAGGATCAAAGCTTCCCAGTTTTTCTCCAGTGTAAGAAAATCAGAATGCGTATACATTGAGCGGCCTGTCTTAAGGGACTGTGCTCACTCCTGTGCTTTTTAATATTTACACAAATAGTCAATTCATTCAGAAAACTCCATGCTTATAATCCATAAAGCAATGGTTACCAAGGCCTGACGTAGAAGAAAAGTTAAAGTTATCTTAGGACATATTTTGCCTTGACTATGAAGTCGATCATCTAAAGCCTAATTCCCAAGAGACTCAAGTGTTTGCTTTTCTCTTATGGATTAGAGATGCCCAGTGTGGATTTGACGTCGCATGGTGAGGTAAACGATTTCAACATTGCCCAGTATTTGAATAACTGCGTGTTTATGTTATCTGTACTCATATCTTCAAGAAACGGTGCCATAACACCACATTGGAAGGAACAATTTTTTGTGGCTGCTCACAGTCACCACGTGGAAAGTGCGAGGATTTCTACTCTTGCTTTGTGTGTGTCAGCTGTAGAGAACACCTCACCAGTAGGGAGCGCCTCTGTTCACATGGAGATCGACACTGCAGGCAGTAAGGCTGTCCGAATCTCGTGGGGATATAATTGCGTAGGCTTTCGCGGCCAGAGTCAGTCGACATAAAAGTTTTATGGGTATGGTACCGTGACATAATCTATAAAACTACTGCTGCTGGAGAAAAACCAACGTTTCGGCCAGGGTTGCAGCGGCCTTCTTCTGGGCCTACTGGTGCGTTCAGGCTATGCAGTGTCCCTTGTATTTTGTTGTTACTGTTCACTGCGCATGCCATTACGCCATAATTTTAAAAAGATAGTTCGTTTCATTCAGCAATCAGAGCCCAACAAACCGCACTGTCAACACAAGGCACGGGCACTACCTGGGAGTGACTGGCGCCGCGCGGCCGACGTCCAGCAGTTGGTAAACAGCAGCCAACTTCTCATTCGACGGTGACCACCAATCATGGTACATAACACAAGAGCCAATAGACTATAGAGGTCGCGTTCTCCCTCCACCGCAATAACCTATTAAAATAAAGTTCCCTCTCCTTCTTCCTTAAGTGACCAACGAAACGAACTCTCTTTTTAAAATTGTAACGTAATGGCATGCGCAGTGAAGAGTAACAACAAGATATAAGGGATACTGCTTAGCCTGAACGCACCAGTAGACCCAGAAGAAGGCCGCTGAAACCCTGGCCGAAATATTGGTTTTTCTCCAGAAGCAGTAGTTTTATACATTATGACCGGACACCACACCCAGAAAACTTTTAAGCCGACTGTCGTGGGGACGTTTGAAACCAACTCCAGTCGATAAAATCTAGCCGATTATTGGAATTGCTCCCCCACTATTAGATGGGACACTGTCAATGTGGAGAAGGCAAATCAGATTGATGATGCCCGCGACACACTGCACGACCACCAAGCTTTCCTCCGCCGATTGAAATCTAGGAAAAGCTTCCTCGCTAGTATTCAGCCTCTGGATGGAACACCAGACTCTAACCGCATCACTCGATCGAACAGTAATCTGCCGCTGGATATCCCTGCAAAGGAAGAGCTAATCGAAGGAAACTATCTGCCTACCCTGTTTGGAGATCACTCACTCCTCTCAGGGTGCGAGTCCCCCACTGCAAGTCCAGCATGCAACAATGGGGCATCCTTCCAGCTAACGGAGACGTGTGCTGCTAGGTCGGAGCTCATATGCCCTCTACTGTAGCAACTTCGCACAGCGCAGGATTTGTTGGGTGCAAAATCCCAACACCATCAGAGTTGCTACATTCTGATAGGGTTCTACATTCTGGAAGAGCTGATCGCACGTGGAAAGGAATAAAAGAATGAGCGTAGATTTTTTCTGTCATATTTTAACTAGTTGCATTTGGCTTAGCCTTAAATGTCCCTATTCGATGCTTTCCTATCTCTTCGCTCTCCGCCCGTTACCCTTCCCTCTTTGCCACAGTTATTAGTATATTAGTCATTCAGGATTTTAAGGAAGTTTAAGCTAACATAATATACTAACAGGCTGTAGAAGACAATATCCTATAAATGGAGCACGACGTTTTGTATTTATATACATACTGGCTTTTTATTGCTCATGTACCAAAAACATTATAGGACGAAGTGGTCTGCAAACTGTTACAAACGCGAGTTACGTGGTTAAGCAAACCGGAATGCCCAATCAGACCATAAGAAACCGTTATTTAGAAGTAAATGGAATAACAGTTATATCTGTGTTACAGATGGTTCAAATGGCTTGAGTACTATGGGACTTAACATCTGAGGTCATCAGTCCCCTAGAACTTAGAACTACTTAAACCTAACTAACCTAAGGACATTACACACATCCATGCCCGAGGCAGGATTTGAACCTGCGGCCATAGCAGTCGCATGGTTCCGGACTGCAGCGCGTAGAACCGCTCGGCCACCGTGGCCGGCTATCTCTGTTACATATTACAGAAATATTCACAGCATGTCTCCAGACGTCCTAGTATAAGTAAACATTTTAGTATTCCATTTCAAATCGAGGATGATAATTATCTGTTTCATAAAACTTCTGAATGATTACTGTTTAACTGATTGATCTATTGTTAATGTGATATTCAGCCTAGGATCTGGTTCGGTTCAGCTCTTCACGCTGGTCTGTGCTATCAAAGTCGCTTTATCTCTACATAACTGCTGTGACATAGTTTCACTGGAACGTGGTCGCTGAAGTGACCCTCGCAGGTTTCTACGTAGAGTAACTAAAGCCCGGGCAGACAAGACAATTTACTGAAGGTAAACTCCAATTATCCTCTTTCAGAGCGTAATTACGCAACACATCGAACTGTCCACAATTACGTCTGGCAGTTTAATGAAGTGAACATAATCTTCAATTATCTTTCTTCGGAGCGTAATAACCCAACATAAGGAACAGTCTCTGTCTCTGTCTCTGTCTCTGAAGTGTGTGAGATACGTTAGCCTGGTGGACAGTCAGCCACTGAAAACTGAATCGCTGAAGTCAAAATTTTTGTTTTGAGGAACTGATAGCCTCTAATTATATAAACACAATGTCAGGCCAAAATATCAAAGCCTCTGTGGTGTGCTCCAGAAGGACCATATCTCGATGTATCTCTACGCGTAACACCACTACCAAATTAACGGCTCCTCAAAACATCCCTTATCAATTGATCCTTTCTTTTGATCAAGTTGTGACATAAATTTCTTTACTGCCGAGTTACAATCAGTACCTCTTCATCGGCTGTTCGACATACTCAGTTGGTTTTCAATATTATTTTGTAGTACCACGTTTCAAAAGCTTCCATTCTCCTCTTATCAACTTTTCATCCATGTCTCACTCCAAAACAACATTTCTCTTCAGGCAAATACTCTGGGAAAAGAATTTGTAACAAATAATTTTACAAGGAGTGATCAAAAACTTTCGGTTTCGGGATGTTTTTGCAGGGTATAGCAACGTAGCGCGAGTCCCCTGTGGATATATAAGCACCGACAAGTATTCAAGGAATTAGTGTGGCATTCGTGTCTTTCTAATTTTCATGCCGTAAATGTGACAACATGAACTATAGCGACGATATTACCAAATGCGTCCAAAAGGACCAACGCCCTGTTATTTATTTGGTTAAGTATAAACTCCAGCAGACATTCATCGGAAAAGAAGAATGTGTATGGTGCAAAACGTAGATCGAAAACCACTGTTGTGGAATAATGTGCCAAATTCCATGCATTCCATGCTGGTTGCGATTCCTCCCCCCATATTGGAAGTGTCGTAACACTGAAGTTACGACAATTCAAGTAGGAGACACTGATCACCCGTCCTTTAGTCCTGACCTCGTCCCACATGATTATCATGTCTCCGGGTCTTAAAAAAGACATTGAAGTGTCGAAGATTCCTGTCGGAAGAGGATGTGATACGGACTTCTTCACACAGTAGGACAAGGTGTTTTACGAAACTGGTATCTTCAACTTGGTGTGTCAAAGGGATGATTACATCAATGCTGATAGTGAATTTACCTGATTGGCATGCCGACAATAGACAGTACAGCTTTCCAACGGATACCTGTTGATCACCTATTATACTTCCAAGGTTTCAAAAAGTGCTTTCCATTCCCCTCTCTTAAAGCTTTCTTCAAATCTACAAATGCTATAAATTTAGCTTTGACTGATCTACGAAAGTAAATTTTGTTGCGGTTTTCCATAAACAGTCTATTTTTTTACAGCTAGCAGTTCTGTCGTTAACAGTTTTCCTTTAGTAACATTACATTAGCTCGATCAACAGGTATTATTTAGATATTACTTAACTATCAAGTTACTAAATCTTGTCATTGGAACACTGAATTTATAGAATACGAAAAAAAAGTCTTCTATAACCGTGACTACTGACTTCTTATAACCGATTTAACCATGTGCTATCCAGTCGTAAGGCTACCGTTGTACTGAAGTCTTATAAATTTAGCAATTACTCAGTTCGCGGCAGCAATTCGCAGCATGTTTCCCGGTTGCTCTCTGTACAACACAAGGACACGTATGAGCGAAAATTTTCTGAAAGACGTGCACGAATTTTAACGAAAGATGCCAGCGCTCTCCGCCAGAAGCGAAGCCGTTGAGGGTCGCTCAGGTAAGGAAAGAAGGAGGCTTTGTCCAATCACGGACTGCCATGAATAAATTACAAATCGGCGAGCGGTCGATTGAGAATTAGTCGAGGATGGACTGCGAGCTCTCGCTTCGTAACAAATGGAGACGGAAGACAGGAAGGAGGTTAGCGCGAGACAAACGCAGGGGGAGAGAGTTATTGTCTAGCTCGGCGAAATTACGGGATTAAATAATTCAATTCGGCCCGGGTCAGGCCTCCACGGACGGGCGGCCTAATGGCAGGAGACGGCGTGGAGAGGTGGAGAGGGGTGGGGGCGGGTGAGGAGGAAAAGGGGGAGAGAAGAGTGGTACGGCTCCAGGCAGGATGGCGGCGCCGGTACGTCTGCCGACAGAGGGCGACCGTAATGAAGCATAACGACTGCAGCGCCGTGCAGACTACGTGCTACGTGCTCCTTGCGAGTCACAGGTCGAGAGAGACTCCAATGACGCCCTAAGATGAAGCAGCGCTGCCTCTACAAGCGTAGGAGAACAATAATTACTTGTGACAGTTTCTAGATGCTGAAGACTGTCGTGGCCATGTCTAACGATGACGAGAATCATTTCGTGTCTGTTGGTAAGTTTACGTGTTCTACTCAACGATACCTTCTCCGACCACACCACATCTGTCCTACACTATCCTTGACAAATGACAGAGTTCGCTATTGGCCAAATCCCCGCCGACACAACTACCCTTAGCTGTTAAAGCTAAAACTAAACTACTCCCGAACAAGTCATGAAGGCCAAAAAGTTCCGACCGGCCGCCGTGTCATCCTCTGCCCATAGGTGTCACTGGATGCTGATATGGAGAGGCATATGGCCAGCACACCGCTCTCATAGCCGTATGTCAGTGTCCGAGACCGGAGCCGCTACTACTCAATCAATCAAGAAGCTCCTCAGTTTGCCTCACAAGGGCTGAGTGATTCCCGCTTGCCAGTAGCGCGCAGTAGACCGAATGGCTACCCATCCAAGTGCTAGCCCAGACCGACAGCTCTTAAATTTGATGATCTGACGGGAACCGGTGTTACCGCTGCGGCAAGGCCGTTGGCACCCTTAACTAATACTCTACTAAAATCCATTGATGTCGTCAGTTTACTGTTTATAAACAAAGTACCATATCTCAAATAACTGATGCAGAAGAAAGTCTCCACCTCTTAGGTCATATTACCTTCTCCTATCCTATTCCAGTGCATTCTCAATCCTTGTGGAAGTGACCAGCAGCAGTGGGGCAAAGAGAGATCTTATGCACTTTTGACATCAAAGTGAAACACTAATTAATGAAATTGATCAATTAATTACACCCCTTCTCACCCTCCGCTTAACATATCGTTCTCGTAAGTGGTTTCTAAACCCTGGAGGTTGATTTATGACCTTATGGGGATAATCAGTCCTTCTGAGAAACCACCCTCTTCCCCTCCACCTCATCCCTTCATCCCCCTGGGGTAGGAACACTTTTTGTGTCATCCCTCTCCAGTTCAGTTTTGAGCCTCTTTTACCTGTCCTGGGAAATCCATCAGCCCTCCCCTCCATCACTTCCCACATCCCCTCACCCACTTCAATCCCCCACTTGTGAGTTGGCTGGAAAAAGACTCAGTTTGTGCTGAGCTGCTGGAGAGGAAAGATGTAATCAACATCACCATTGGGTTGTCTGCCTGTGGCAGGTTTTGACTGCATAGCCCTCCATGCTTCTCTGTCTTATGTGTTTCTCTTCACTCTTTAGTACCCCCCTAGTGGCCTGCTGATATCATCCAGCACCTTCTGCTCTTCCCTCTCTTTCTCGGGACGAAACCTGCAAATGCCTCTACTAGAAGGCAATCTCTTCTTAGATTGTAGCCTATCCAGTTTAGTTTCCTGTTCTTCACCGTCAGCAGCATCCTCCGTTCTTCTCCAACTGTCCTCAGTATTTCTTCATTCCTGACTTTTTCAGTCCAGCTGATCTTCTCCGTTCGACGCCATATCCACATTTCACAAGATTCAATTCTTTCCTCATCCTGCTTTCTCAGAGTCCACATTCCTGCTCCATACAAGACCACGCTCTATACTAAGCGCTTAACCAGTCGCATCCTTAATTCCTTGTTTAAGCAACTTGTTAGGAGTCTTTTCTGCTTTTGAAATGCCTCTTTCGCCAGAGCCATTCTCACTTTGATATCTTCTTGCCAATTCCTGTATTTATTAATCCAACTTCCCAAATGCTTGAATTCCCTTACCTGCTCTATGATTTCTGACCCTAACTTAATTTTCACTTTTCTTTCCTTTAGGTCTATGACCATGCTTTTAGTTTTCTTTCTGTTAATTTTCATACCATAAGCGGCACAGGCTTCATTCAGGTCATTTAGCTTTTTAGTCAGCGTCTCTTCATTTTCTGCGAGGACCACCATGTGATCTGCAAATCTTAAGGTACAGTCTTTATTATTTATTTATTTTGGCGGGATATCCGGTTCTCGTGGTGTTTCCCTGCTGCTGTGTCGTTTTACAGGCACCCCTACCGGCCCCACACTTTCCGCCGGCCCTCTGCGCTTATTTACTTCTTTAAATGCCTTGCCTTGGGCAGCCATTGCTGTGTAGATTATACGCTTGGAATGTGTGCACGTTCATCTCAAAGTTTGAAGACTGACTGCCATAGTTCATTGTAACGCCACCAGAGGGTGCTTGAGGCTATGCGAGGGACGCCCCCAACCGCCGACACTTTCCGCTCTCCTCCTCCCACAGCACCTTCCACCTCCAGTCCTTTTCTCACCAATTGACAAATTGGTGAGAAAAGGACTGGAGGTGGAAGGTGCTGTCTTTATTTTTGGGGGGAAAATGTGTTCCATTGATGAGATGTTGGTGACGGACAGAGAGGAGTTTAATAAGTGTATTACCTGCAAGTACACAGTGGAGGATTTAATCTATAGCTTCCGACATGAGGAATGGAAGGAGATGGTAATGAGTGTATGAATAATACCTTTCAGTAAACAATGGCGATATATCAGTATGGACTGAGTATACATTTCAAAACTTATAGAGGCCACTGTTTGTGGTGGAGCTGTTCATGTTTTTTGAAATGGCTGGTCAATCCACAGGGTAGGAAAAGCTTCATCCTATTAGACTTCCCATACTGAATGGATAAGTGGTGCCCTCCTTGGAGTATGACGGTCACCTGAAGACGTTTGAGATGGGTTTTGCATTTGTTCATCTTGCTGGGTGCCGTACTCTACAATATTATTTGAAATTGATGGGGAACTGTCCAACACTTGCTGCTGGAAGAATTGCCTACTACTGACCTACAAGTGTAGGACATGGATGCATGGTAAGAGGGGATAGGACAGTAAAATCTCACTGAAGTGTAGGAAGAGTAGCCTCCTGCTGACCTACAAGTGTACAGTACCTGAAAACCTTGTTTACAGATACCTGATAAGAACAGATAGGCAGTATCTATGAGTGAAGTGTAGGAAGGCAAGTTCATGCTACCACAACTGATGGAAAATGCTTCACTGCTCTAATTACACATCGAAACTGTTGTGAGAAAAACCACCACTCGTAAACAAGAGGTCATAATACAACACATGCGCTGGTAACAGAGAAAAATCATAACTACCAAAAAAACTGTACCCAATATATCTCACCAGGTGAGAGGGACAGCAGCTGCACATGTGTTCAGCTTGATGTGCGATTAGAGACTAACCAGCTTATAACCAGTCTTACCTCCACTCCTAATCCCCCCCCCCTCCTTCCCCTCCCTTACCGAGCGAGGTGGCGCAATGGTTAGCACGCTGGACTTACATTCGGGAGGACAACGGTTCAATCCGGCTGACACTGTCTGAAAGTGGTCCTTAGATGAAATCAGTCTCATGTGGGGAAATCATTTTCATAACTGGCTTACTGAGTCATGTGTGGCTGAGATACACATCGATGTTTATACTAGTCGTCTCACAATGCACCAGTCCACCCGCTCCGCCCCCGGCAGGTGCAGAACGGTGTCTGCATTAGCTGGCGTCTGCTGCTGTATGCAGTTATCATTGCCCACATTTACTGTAGCTCTTGAAGTAAACTGTCGTCAAATATATCGCCCTTGTATAGACCCTCTACATGCTCCTTCCACCTTTCTGCTTTCCCTTCTTTGCTTAGAACTGGGTTTCCATCTGAGCTCTTGATATTCATACAAGTGGTTCTCTTTTCTCCAAAGGTCTCTTTAATTTTTGTTTAGGTAGTATCTAACTTACCCCTAATGAGATAACCCTCTACATCCTTACATTTGTCCTCTAGCCATCCCTGCTTAGCCATTTTGCACTTCCTATCGATCTCATTTTTGAGACGTTTGTATTCATTTTTGCGTGCTTCATTTACTGCATTTTTATATTTTCTCCTTTCATCAATTAAATATTTCTTCTGTTACCCAAGGATTTCTACTAGCCCTTGTCTTTTTACCTACTTGATCCTCTGCTGCCTTCGCTACTTCACCCCTCAAAGCTACCCATCCTTCTTCTACTGTATTTCTTTCCCCCATTCCTGTCAATTGTTCCCTTATGCTCTCCCTGAAACTCTGTACGACCTCTGGTTCTTTCAGTATATCCAGATCTCATCTCCTTAAATTCCCACCCCGGTATATAAGAGTAAACTCACACGTAAGCTTCTACTATGATTATTGAACGGAAAACATTGAATCTTGTGCTGAATATACTACAATATATTCATGTAACTCCGTCCAACAGTCCTTAAACATACATTCAGCTAACATGTTCCACACTATGGCGAGTAGAATATTTCGCAAATAATCTTATGGTAACTAATATTGAGCGATAGATAGATAGACGTGTTATCAATGTTGCTTATGAGGAAAGAGAGATTATACTCTTATAAGCGAGAAACTATTAAAATGTAATAGATGCAGCAACGTTACACCATGAGTAAATAATGTCCTTGGTTCTACAGCATGATGAAACGATGAACATCACACAATTATCAACAAAAAGAAAATCTTTCATCAGGACAGTACACGTATCCTCACTTCGATATTTGTATAGAGACTAACAAGCTCAGAGTCAGTCTTTCCTCTCCTCCTACCTCCCCTTCTCCCTCTGTCTCTTCCCTCTGTAGGTAGCGTTACCGGTTTTCCATCCCATTTCTATCGTGTCGCTGATGGTACTCATAGATCTCCAAACACTGCAGGTGCTGGGCTTTGGTCAGAGTTGAGTTGACAATGATATTATGTTCCGATTTGCAACTGGATCCTTCCGATGTAGTGGCTCTGCTTCCCCAGGTCTGTCCTATCCTCTCGCTGATGGTGCATAAAGAGATCCATCTGCTAGTGGTGCTCTGCTTTGCTCGGTTTCAGTCGGACAATGATATGCTGTTTCAGATCTGCAGAAATCAAACGTATTTCTAGGGAATGCTGACCCATGAAACAATAGGGAAATACTTGACTATACGTCACGGAATGGCCAACATCATGTTATGGCCCTCGGCTACGTGTCGCGGTTGGAAGAGGCAACATTTGCCAGAGTGGAATCGCTGTGACTGGGCGGGCGCAGTAAGTGACGGACGTTGAAGATGCTGCGGGTAGCCGCTATTCAGTACACTGGTGCCTACCACCCCGCTGCTGCCGTCCGCTTCCAGCAGCCTCTCGTAGCCCGAACTCTTAAAATTACGTTCTATGGAAATCACATGTATAAATTGTCGTGCAGGTGGGTATTATATATAGGGTGGTCCATTGATCGTGCCTGGGCAAAATATCCTACGAAATAAGCGTCAAACGAAAAAATTGCAAAGAAGAAAAGTTGTCTAGCTTGAAGAGGGAAACCAGATGGCGCTTTGGTTGGCCCGCTAGATGGCGCTGCCAAAGGTCAAACGGATATAAACCGCGTTTTTTAAAATAGTAACCCCCATTTTTTATTACATATTCGTGTAGTACGTAAAGAAATATGAATGTTTTAGCTGGACCACTTGTTTCGCTTTGTGATAGATGGAGCTGTAATAATCACAAATGTATAAGTACGTGGTATCACGTAATATTCCCCCAGTGCGGACGGTATTTGCTTCGTGATACATTATCTGTGTTAAAATGGATGGTTTACCAATTGCTGAAAAGGTCGATATCGTGTTGATGTATGGATATTGTGATCAAAATGCCCAATAGGCGTGTGGTATGTATGCTGTTCGATATCCTGGACGACATCATCCAAGTGTTCGGACAATTCGCTGGATAGTTACGTTATTTAACGAAACAGGAAGTGTTCAGCCACATGCGAAACTTCAACCACGACCTTCAACCACGACCTCCATTTTCCGATTGAGATGGAGGGACGTTGTGAAGAAGTAGGGGGAGAGGTGGTTTTGCAGAACCGTAGATTATCCTCAGGAGGTCATAGAACAACCCTCAGTATCGTAAAAGACTTAGCAGAACAACAGGTTAAGGGAGGGGAAGGTCAGTAACTGATTTATCTGTTTAATTACATAACATACCAGCTTGATATCAGAAGTTCATCGGGCCCTCTTTGCCCCACTGCTACCAGCTGCATACCTCCTTTTAAATGGCCAGTCACACTCTATTCTGTATGATTACTCACACATGAACTATATACACTACAGAGAAGCTACGTGGGAACGCATCCATCAAATATCTAGCGCCATAACAATACTTCTGATTTCATATATTTTCAACAGCAGACAGTGTGAAATTTTTTTTACTACCTCAGTTGTCACTGTTGTGAGTGATTAGACACAGCCCTGCTCTTGTGACAGACAGCATCTTCATCTTAGAGTAGCACTCTGTAGGATGTATTTCAATCTCTGTCTTGCACTATAGTTTCTCACTCTCTTCAGATTCCTGTATTGCTCTGGAGGGTCTTCTTGATGTCTCAAACGTCCTATCGTCCTGTCTCTTCTTCATGTCTGTGTTTTCTGTATGTCTCTTTATTTTTCGATTCTATGGACAGCCTCCAGATCCGTTACCGAGTACTTTAAAAATTCGGCATCCTTCTTAACATTACGTCTCTACCCGTTCGCTTATCTTCTGCCGGCCGTAGTGGTCTCACGGTTCCAGGCGCTCAGTCTGGAATCGCGCGACTGCTACGGTCGCAGGTTCGAATCCTGCCTTGGGCATGGATGTGTGTGATTTCCTTAGGTTGGTTAGGTTTAAGTAGTTCTAAGTTCTAGGGGACTGATGACTACAGATATTAAGTCCCATAGTACTCAGAGCCATTTTTAGCTTGTCTTCTTTTCAGCTTCCCTTGTAGTCCATGTGTCACTAGCGTCCAATGTGGTGCTCCAAAGGGACATTTCCAGAAATTCCTTCCCCGGGCAGGAGTGCCATTCTGCCTGTCTTAGTAGGCTGTTTATGACCTCCTTTCTCTGTCTGTCATGTGTGGTTTTGGATCTAAGGCAGCAGAATTTATTAACTTCTTCTACTTCGTGCTCATGAATTTTGACGCTTATCGCTAATCTCATTCCATCTACTTCCCATTACTGTCGTCTTTCTTCTGTATAACATCAATCCATCTTCTATACGCTTCAGACCGTTAATTCCACTCAACAAGTCCTGTAATTCTTCTCCACTTACACTGAAGATAGCAGTATCATCAGCGAAATTTAACATTTAGCTCCCTTCATCATGAATTTTAATCCCACTGCTGTTCCTTACTTTTATCTACATAATTGACTGTTCGATGTATACACCATGTTCAAGCATTAGAGGTACAAACCAGAATGGCGAGTATATGACAACGAAATATACAAATAATCCTAATAAATAATGGACTTGATACCTAAGGTTTCTCCGAGTGATACGACGAATGAACAAGAGTTACAGTACTATTAATGTCTAAGGCTGTGTTTGTTTTAAAACACGGCAAGGAAGACGTAAATTACAAAGCCATAAAGTACCCAGTTTGATTTTACCATCATTCCGGATACCCAACAAATGCTCTTCAGTGTATCGGTCATGGCTCGCCAATACCGTGGCGATATTTAAAGGGGATGTTTAAAGGATTTGGTGCTTTCTAAAGTGAAAATGTGTTATCTTCGAGTGAAATTCAAATGGCTCTGAGCACTATGGGACTTAACGTCTGAGGTCATCAGTCCCCTAGAACGTAGAACTATTTAAACCTAACTAACCTAAGGTCATCATACCCATCCATACCCGAGGCAGGATTCGAACCTGCGACCGTAGCGGTCGCTCGATTCCAGACTGTAGCGCCTAGAACCGCTCGGCCACTCCGGCCAGCTATCTTCGAGTGAAGTTCTGAAAAGTACGTGTTGTGTTTGCTGGTCATCGGGGTTCAATTCGAAGCGGGACTCATCACTCAAGGCGATTCTAGTCCAGTCAGTGATATTCCAGGCTGAAGACGTGTTTTGAGACGCCGTGGACAACAGTGGGTTACTGTCGCCTCCATGTGGCTCGACAAGCAGGATCAACAACTAATCAGTACAGAGCATGGCATGTGATTGGCATTTGACTTTCGCTAGCAAAACGGAACTCTGTGAGAGATGTGCAATGGAGAGTCATTTCGATCTGAGAATGCGTATTTGATGCTTACTTATTATATTTGTCTGAGCCTTATGGTATATTAGTTTTAAAGTACGTAATAACAAATGGCGATATAAACAGATTTTTGATACGTGTGCAATACCAAAAGTAATAATTTGTTTGACGTAGAAATCCACCAAAGTTGCAAGTCTCGGTCTTTTATTTAATAGATGACTAGTTTTGGATTACGTGAACCCATTTTCGAATATTCCGAACAGACGAAATGATATATTCCGCAATAGCATGCGCACCATGTTAAGGTTGTACGACGGAAGTCAAGTTTTTCTGTGAACACTGGGCGTGTTCACAGAAAAACTTGACTTTGATATTAGTGTATATACAACCTTAACATGGTTTACGTGCTATTGGGGAATATACCATTTTGTCTGTTTGAGTGATTTGAAAATGAACTCAGGTAACACAAAATTAATCATCAGTTAAATAAAAATCTTAGCCCCGCAAACTGGAAATTCATAATACACTCCTGGAAATTGAAATAAGAACACCGTGAATTCATCGATGTACTGTGGAGACCTCACGCCCCACGTGTTGAGCAATTCGGCGGTACGTCCACCCGGCCTCCCGCATGCCCACTATACGCCCTCGCTCAAAGTCCGTCAACTGCACAAACGGTTCACGTCCACGCTGTCGCGGCATGCTACCAGTGTTAAAGACTGCGGTGGAGCTCCGTATGCTACGGCAAACTGGCTGACACTGACGGCGGCGGTGCACAAATGCTGCGCAGCTAGCGCCATTCGACGGCCAACACCGCGGTTCCTGGTGTGTGCCGTGCGTGTGATCATTGCTTGTACAGCCCTCTCGCAGTGTCCGGAGCAAGTATGGTGGGTCTGACACACCGGTGTCAATGTGTTCTTTTTTCCATTTCCATGAGTGTATTTTGTGAGTCTCTTCCTCTAAAGAACTTGATAAGGGAATCATGCCACCTTGTAACATGTGTTAATTAAATCACGCCTGTGGACAACTGGTGCGTCATACTGTCTGTATACGATATTTTTGTTGACGACTACAGGTTAATGATCCCCTGCAACCATCGGCCGTAAATCGAAAACCCTGACTTTCACAAATAAGAATCTTGAGGCCTTCCACAAATCTTGCTACATGGGACAGAGATTGAAGCAAAATCAACGATATCCCATTACTACCTCCTGGATAACTTTTGATTGTTATTCCGTGTTGAGGACTCAAGAGTGATTCAGTAAACTCCATAGCTTGTTGCTGGAACTGTCAGATAGAGAGGTGCTATAACAGGTTGGCGTACAGAGTTATAAAAGCTCGCATGCAAACCGGGCGGATTTTCTTTTACGGGCGCAGCTGCTCGTAAACAACCGTCGTTCATGGAAGCTTTTAAAGCACACTTAACTCTTTGGTCCAGTTATAAAATCATTCGATCACTTTCTCTATGTGGCAAACGCATAAACAGAGTTTGCCACTCGCATTAGGCTGTTTAACATTGGATAGAGAAACTTTCTCGTTTTCTGGGGCCTTCATATAGTCTGAAGGAAATTACAAAACACGAAATGATTGACAATTCCGCAAAATGGATAGTACAAATACTAAATACACGTATATACCTAAGAGTCAAGTCACAGCAATGATATCCGTAGTGGTCTCAACGTATTACTAATCATCAAATGATGTGTGTTCAACAGAAAGGAAAAGGATACGAAAACTACATTAAATTACAAACCAAATTAGCTTTTACACTTAGCTAAAAATACTTCAGACACTTACATATTAATTCCACGACTAATCAGAGCCGTAGAGGAGCCCACATTACATTCATATCTATGCTCTGACTGATGGAATGCAATTAACCAGATAACAATACGAATTGGGGAAACGTTAACTCGCGATTGTAAGATGAGAAATATTCGGAATATGAATTTTCCTAGGAGTAAGACTTTCTCAGAGTGAAACTAGTAAAACATTACTTAAGTACTGATGTTTAAAAGCTAGACATGTAGCAGCATCATGAGAAATCACACTTTACTGTAGATACTAACCACGTGTAGAAAACTGGTGGCTAGCGGTCGCTTGTGCACACAAAATAGCCAGAATGAAACACCTGTTAAATCAAATTACTGTTAGGTAATTTGCAAGTTTAATGATTACACAGAATCCGCCTCAATTGCAAATAGAAACCGGATGTTGACGTAGGTTTCGGCGTGGATAACCACGCCTTCGTACAGCCTAGGTGCCAGCGCCACCTCAGTTTACCTGAGAGCCAGCGGCCCACCGAACAATGGCTGGAGTGAGGAGGGACGCTTCTGGCGTTTGAGCTATGTACGGCTATTGACATGACACACACGTACCTTTTATTTTACATTTTATTTTGCCGTTTTTGGCGTTCTGTATTAATGTTGGACCATGCCTCTTCATGAAGTATGTAGTTTTAGTGTGTTTCGAAGAAGGCGTGGTTATCCACGCCGAAACCTACGTCAACATCCGGTTTCTATTTGCAGTCGAGGCGGATTCTTTGCAATCATTAAATTATTCACGATTGCTGACGCGCTGCAATGTTAAAAGTTCTTAATTGCAAGTTGGCAGGAAAAGTAACCCCAACAAAGAAAACCGCAAAAGAGAGAATCCAACAAATCTAGAACTTCGAAACAGATTTCGTTAAGGAAATTTAGCAATGTGGGTATCTTTTAAGTATTAATGATTTCTAGATCTTGAAGCCTATTTAAATAGAATTCTTTCACAACATAATGGCAAATTTCAGGCTGTTAAACTATGAGTCCTATTTAATTCCCGAAAAAATGCTGTATTTGCGGTCTTTGAACTACTGGTACAATAGGCCACCTCTAATCCAGGACGAGTGCAGTTACGCTGTTTTCTACATCTACATCTGCATGGATACTCTGCAAATAACATTTAAGTGCCTGGAAGAGGGTTCATCGAACCACCTTCACAATTCTCTATTATTCCAAGAGAGCGAGAAGAATGAAAACCTATATCTTTCCGTACGAGCTCTGATTTCCCTTTTCTATCTTGGTGATCGTTCCTCCCTATGTAAGTCAGTGTCAACAAAATATTTTCGCATTCGAGGGAGAAAGTTGGTCATTGGAATTTCGTGAGAAGAGTCCGTCGCAACGAAAAACGCCTTTCTTTTAATGATGTCCATCCCAAATCCTGTATCATTTCTGTGACACTCTCTCCCATATTTCGCAATAATACAAACCGTGCTGCCTTTCTTTGAACTTTCTCGATGTACCAGTCAGTCCTACCTGGTAAGGATCCCGCACCACGCAACAGTATTCTAAAAGTAGACGGACAAGCGTAGTGTAGGCAGTAGCAGGTCTGTTACATTTTTAAGTGTCCTGCCAATAAAACGCAGTCTTTGGTTATCCTTCAACACAACATTTTCTGTGTGTTCCTTCCAATTTCAATTGTTCATAATTGTAATACCTAGGTATTTAGTTGAATTTACGGCTTTTAGATTAGACTGATTTATCGTGTAACCGAAGTTTAAAGCGTTCCTTTTAGCACTCTGTGGATGACCTCAGACTTTTCGTTATTTAAGGTCAACTGCCACTTTTCGCACCATTCCGATATTTATTCTAAATCGTTTTTCAGTTTGTTTTGAGCTTCTGATGACTTTATTAGTCGATAAACGACTGCGTCATCAGCAAACAACCGAAGACGGCAGCTCAGATTGTCTCCCAAATCGTTTATACAGATAAGGAACAGCAAGGGGCCTGTAACACAACCTTCTGTTTTACTCGATGACTTTCCGTCACTTCCAACGAACCGTGGCCTCCCTGACAGGAAATCACAGATCCAGTCACATGTCTGAGACGATATTCCATAAGCACGCAATTTCACTACGAGCCAATTGTGTGGTACACTGTCGAAAGCCTTCTGGAAATCCAGAAATACGAACTCGATCTGAAATCCCTTGTCAATAGCACTCAGCACTTCATGTGAATAAAGAGATAGTTGTGATTCACAGGAACGATGTTTTCTAAACCCATGCTGACTGTGTGTCAATAGACCGTTTTCTTCAAGGTAATTCATTATGTTTGAACACAATATATGTTCTAAAATCCTGTTGCATATCGACGTTAACGATATGGGCCTGTAATTTAGTGGATTACTCCTACTACCGTTCTTGAATATTGGTGTGACCTGTGCAACTTTCCAGTCTTTGGGTTCGGATCTTTCGTCGAGCGAACGGTTGTATATGATTGTCATGTATGGAGCTAATGCATCAGCATACTCCGAAAGGAACCTAATTGGTATATAGTCTGGACCAGAAGACTTGCTTTTATTAAGTGATTTAAGTTTCTTCACTACTCCGAGGATATTTACTTCTACGTTACTCATGTTGGCGCCTGTTCTCGATTCGAATTCTGGAATATTTACTTCGTCTTCTTTTGTGAAGGCATTTCAGAAGGCTGTGTTTAGTAACTCTGCTTTGGCAGTTTTGTCTTCGATCGTATCTCCATTGATATCGTGCAGAGAAAGCACTGATTGTTTCTTGCCTCTAACATATGTATATATGCTGACGTCTATGTATTATACAGCAATGCGACCAGAAGATTATGTGCCGTGTTGCACTAGTGAAGAAACATCCAGATTAATTATAGCACACTACGATGTATTACATATTATTTCATGAATATTGAAACTATACTTACTGGAAAACAGAATAAAAATGCCCGCTTTAAGTCTTTGTGTCGCTGAATTTGTGTTGCGCCAAAAACATGTAGTGTGTTATAGAAACTTGTCATTTACATTGTGGATATGTGCGTATTGTGTATTGAACCAGGGACCTAGAAACGACGGAGAGGCTTAGTCCCGCCATAGCCCTCAGTGGTTCACAACCCCACAACAGGCCACAGCAGTCCACCCACCTTACCGCACCCAGGGTTATTGTGCGGTTCGGCCCCCAATGGAAACCCCCCCCCCCCCCCGCTCCCCTCCCTGGGAGCGTCTCTTATCAGACGAGGGTAACCCCAAATGTTTGCGTGGTAGAATAGTTATGGTGCATGAGTACGTGGACACGGTGTTTGCGCAGCAATCGCCGACACAAGTGTAACTGAGGCGGAAAAGGGACTAGCCCGCATTCGCCGAGGCAGATGGAAAACCACCTTAAAAACCATCCACAGGCTGGCCTGCACACCAGACCTCGACACTAATCCGCCTGGCGTATTCGTGGGGGGGGGGGGGGGGGGGGGGGGGGGAGGGGGGGCACGCTTTCCCGCTCGGGAAGCAGCGCGATAAACCGCGCGGCTAGTTGGACTTCAGCTTTAGTTTATCAAAGTCTTTTTTTGTTCCGCTAGCTTTACTTTTCGACAGAAGTTTCAAAACTCATTCGTATAAAATTTTATACATTTCTGTGAGAGGTGTTCCGACACTCTGCCACTGCCCACTTGACAACGCCCACGCACTCAAATCATACGACATGCGTATTCAGTAGTAAAATATTCAGCTACTGTCTGTCTTCAAAAGAATTTGGCTCTTGGTAGATATAGAATGATTTGGAGCGTCGATGTCGATAACAAATCTCCTCAATGGAATGACAACTAAAAAGAGTTTTAGCGCTGATATTCGGCGGAAAATGAGGCGGTTGCATGTAGCAAACGTCAAATTTTCGTGGGTATGCTTGAATAGTCGAAAAGTTGGCACGTCAGTCCAAAAAGCACAAAAAGTAGATAGGGATTACATCATCCACATTAAGTATAAACGGAAATATTCTGCAGAGAGTTTGCCATTTTAAAATTCATTTGAATGTTGTTTTCTGAGATTCATTTTATGCCTCGTGTAAGAAGGATCTCTGGGAAGAATCTACAGTCAATCAACACAGACAACGATAGTATATATATATACATGCTGACGTCGCAAGCGGAAGATGAAGAGGTAGCGAAAATATATGAGATATGGAACAGGTAATTCAATATGTAAACGGAGATGAAAATCTAATAGTCACGGGGACTGGAATGCAGCCGTAGGAGAAGCAGTGGAGCACAGTTCAAGAGGAATGGACATCTCTAAAGAGGGCAGGCACAGAAGTTGAAAAGAGAAACATAGATACAAAGATGGTAATTGCCGAGAAATCATGGGTAACAGAAGAAATACTTCAGCTGATCTACTAAAGAAGGATGTACAAAAATGTTCATTGTTGTTAGGAAGCAGAAATATACTTACTTAGAAATAAAATAGAGAGGAAGTACAGGGAAGCTAACTCGAAATAGATACAAGAAAATAGGGAAGAACTCGGAAAACAAATGATTTCTGGAACAACTGTCTCCGCATACAGAAAAGACAAAACATACTTCCGTGAAATCAAAAGCAAGGGTTGTAACATAAAAAATGAAATGGGAATTACACTGTTAAGTGAAGATGAGAGATCTGATAAGTGGAAAGAGTACACTGAAGGCCTCTATGACGGGCAAGTCTTGCCTGAGGATTTCAGGGAGAAGAGAGATGGGATCCAGTATTATAATCAGAATATAAAAGAACTTTGGAAGACATAAGATTAAATAAGGCATATGGTATAGATAACATTCCATCAGAATTTCTAAAATCATTGGGGGAAGTGGGTACAAAAAGACTGTATATATTGATGTGTAGAATATATCCGTCTGGCAATATACCACCTCGGACTTTCGGAAAAACATCATTCACACAACGCCGAAGATGACAAGCACCGACAAGTCGAGAATTGTCGCACGATCAGCTTAACAATCCAGAGATCCCAAGATGCTGACAAGAATGATACACGGAATACTAGAGACGAAAATTGAGGACTTCTTAGACGACGATCAGTTTGGCTGCAGGAAAGGAAAAGGCACCAGAGGGGCAGTTCTGACGTTGCAGTTGATAATTGAAGTCAATGTAAAGAAAAATCAACACACATTCATAGGATATGTCGACCTGCAAAAAGCGTTTGAGAATGTCAAATGGTGCAACATCGAAATTCTGAGAAAAATATGTATATGACGCAATGACAGATGGGCAGTATACAATACGCAGAAGCGCCAAGAGGGAACAATAAGAGTGGAAGACCAATAGCGAAGGTGAAAACAGGGATGTAGCCTTTTGCCCCTACTCTTCACTCTACACATCGAAGAAGTAATGACGGAAATAAACGAAAAGCTTAAGAGTGAAATGAAAATTTTAAGGTGAAAGGATATCAATGATAAGTTTCGCTGATGACATTGCTATTCTGAGTGAAAATGAGGAAGAATTACAGGACCTGTTGAATGGAATTAACAATCTAATGACTACAGAATATGTACTGAGAGTAAATCGAAGAAAGATGAAAGTAATGATAAGCTGCGAAAATGAGAACAGCTAGAAACGTAACATCGGAATTAGTAGTCACGAAGTAGATGAAGTTAAGGAGTTCTGCTACGTACGCAGCAAAACAATCAATGACGGAAGGAGCAAGGAAAATTTACAAAGCAGACCAGCATTGGCAAAAAGGTGAATCTTGGCCAGGAAAAGTCTTCTAGATTGAAACGCAGGTCTTAATTATGAAGAAGAAATTTTGAGTATGTGTGTTTGGATTCCAGCATTGTCTGTCAGTGAAACATGGACTGTGGGAGAACCTAAACAGAAGAGAATCGAAGCATTTGAGTTGTGCTGCTACAGAAAATGTTGAAAATTAGGTGCACTGATAAGTTAAGGAATAAGGAAGTTCTTCGCAGAATCGGCGAGGAAAAAATATATGGAAAATACCGGCAAGAAAAAGGGACAGGGCCATAGGAAGTCTGCTAAGACATCACGAAATAACTTCCATGATACTAGAGGGAGCTGTACAAGGTGGAAGACATCCAGCAAATAATTGAGGACGTATGTTGCAAGTGCTACTCTGAGATGATGAGGTTGGCATAGGAGAGGAATTCCTGGTGGACCTATCAAACCAGTCAGAGGACTGATGACTAAAAGAAAAAGTACTAATTGTTGTGAGTGCTATCTTACAAGGAGCTTATCTCCATCCTTTACTTGTATATCATGTGGTTAACTGGTTGAAAAACTTGTTACTCTTGGCACTGCAGAATTTATCCGCCTTACTCCGTGTCTCTCTGCTTAGTTCCATGCGTCGGCCAGTACGGTATGTCCTCTGTAAGCACAGTCACACGTCTTATTGCCATTGATAAATAGCTAAAGTCCGTCAAAATTTATATATAGTGACCTATTATTCCTAAACGTGTGTGGAAAATTACTATTATTGCAGTGCAGTGCACACGTTTGATACAGTGTCTCACCCAAAAATTAAATATAGAATTAATTCATGGTAATATCTGGACCGGTTGTGGTCCTGACATTCACCATTATGTAAGCACACCACATGACACAAAAATCACATGAAATCACGCCCCCCCCCACCAAATGCACATAAAAACATTTAAAAGTAATGCAAAACAATCTTTCCAAAAACATTTCATAAAAACATAATTTAACTGCATGGTGGAATTTCCGCAGTGCAGAGGTGTGATCAAGGAAATTAAGATTTTGCGTGCTCCTAGCACATGACCTGGCTTCGGGGGTTAGGACTTATTTGATGTGTATGTGGTTCGGTGGATCAGTGGTTAGGGTGTAAATAGAAACATTGGCTCAGGTCACTGTGTTGGCGAAGAATAAAATTCGGGTCAAATCACTATGTTGGCTTGTCGTTCGCAACGTTTTTCCTGGTAGTTTTGGTAACTGCTTACGAGCTGAAAATCTGAACTATCGAATGTGTATTTGGAACAACCTTTTTTATTTTGGCATTAGTAGCCATTGCAACAGGCTTCGGAAAAATGTGTAAAGATAAGTTCTCAAGATATTTCAAAACTGTTCTTAGGGAAGCACTTGCATACCAAATTAATATGGTGACTGTTTGAATATATTGCAATATTTTGGCAACTGATGTCTGCTGTTAAATTCTAATGCCTGGTGGTTTCTAAGAA
This sequence comes from Schistocerca gregaria, assembly GCF_023897955.1. Lineage (NCBI taxonomy): Eukaryota > Metazoa > Arthropoda > Insecta > Orthoptera > Acrididae > Schistocerca > Schistocerca gregaria. The sequence continues at coordinate 387,187,477 of NC_064923.1, read as the reverse complement.
GGAAAACAAATGACTACTATTTCATTGGTATGCTGGATATCCATTTACATTAAATGTTTGGTTTCTTATTTTTAAATTATTGCAACTTTTCAAATTTGATGTTTAAAATAAGGAAAACAAGTGAAAATTGCTATTCCGGATGTTCATTTGACATTATGTGATTTGGTTTTCATTTCTAAGTTATTAAAGCTATTTCAAATTTGAAGGTAGTAGTAGCGTATTCTCTCTCACGCCTTCCTGGAAGGTAAAGGTGTCAAAAGAAAATAAATAAAAGTAGTTTCAGCATGTATTCTCTTCTCAAACCAGCCCCATCCAAACCCACTGGAAACCTGTGTTTGCTACAAATAGAAACACACGAAAGTTTTACATTGGTATTAGAACAACCACGCTGTATCCATGTGTTGGCTGTCATCCAACATTGCGGTCACTGAGGTAACAAAAGGCAGGGGATACTTCCTAATATGCTGTCGGACCTCCTTTTCCCCGACTCAGTGCAATAACTCAACGTCGTGCGGACCCAACAAGTCGTTGGAAGTCTGCTATAGAAATACTGAGCCATACTTCCTTCACTGACGTCCGCAATTGCGAAAGTGTTGCCTCTGCGGGATTTGGTGCACGAACTGGCCTCTCGATTATATCCAATAAATATTCAATGGGATTCATGTTTGGTGCTCGAATTATCGAGAATGTTTTTCAGACCAATCGTGAACAATTTTGGCACGTTGAAATGACAAACTGTCATCCATAAAAATCACAATGTAGTTTCGAAACATAAAAGTCTACGGATGCGTGCAAATAGCGTCCAGTTAGCCGAACACAACGATTTATAGTCAATGACCAGTCCAACTGGACCAGAGAACCCAACCCATTCCATATAAACACAGCCCACACCGTTGTGGATTAACCATCAGGTGGCAAAGTTCCACGTTGACAAACCTTGTTGGCACCCTAGATCCATGGCTGCATGACGTCTGCGCCACACTCGAACCCTACCGTTAAATCTTACGAATTGAAATCGAGGCGCATCAGACCAAGCCACTGTTTTCCAGCCTTCTAAGGTCCAACAGACATGCTCGCGAGACCGGAAGAGGCGCAGCAGGCGATATCGTGCTTTTCGTAAAAGCATTCGGGTCTGCTGCCATAGCCCATGAACGCGACATTTCGCCACGCTGCCCTAACTGATACATTCGTCGTACGTCCGACGTTATACGGTTATTTGTGCAGTTATTTCACGTAGTGTTACTTGTCTGTCAGCAATAACAACTCCACACAGATGGTGCTGCTCCCGGTGGTTAAGTGAAGACGATCAGGATTTAATAACTCCATCAGAGGACAAAGGCAACGCCACAGTTTTTACTTTCGTGGTATGATTAACTGGGAAAAATGGAACATTTATTAGAGGACTCAGCATACCGAAGATTGCAGAACGACCCAACTGAAAGTATAAAACGGAAGACGCTTTCACTTCTGAAATTCTAGCCGCCCGACGTAAGTCACCATCAACAAAACCAACTCCCGTGTTTTCTGTCCCAATGCAGGTATGCTTCAAGGCTCCGTCGTCTCTCCTCTCCTGTACGTCCTCTACAGCGCTGATAAGCCAAAGCCAGTCCTCCTGTTCATCTCCTCCAGTACGCCGATAAGACAGCCTTCCTCGCTCTGTACCCTATCCTTAAGAAATCGCAACGATCCTCCCAGCTCCATCTCAATCAATTCACCTCCTGGTACAATCAGTGGCTTCCTAAAATCAATCCTATCAGAACTCAGGCAATAATTACAGGCCGAACCACCTGCAGCTTTCGCCACATCGATTCACACCTTACCATTTATGACTGTCCTTCTCAGTTAACTTACTAAAATACTTCGGACTAAGATCCCACCCACATTCTGTCGTGCAAATGTGACATGGATTTCCGCTCCTCTCTCCTTTTACCACGTCCTACAGATCCTCAAACGCGATGAACTCCGCGTAGCCTTTAGGATTGCTTACCCTCCCCCAACCGTATCCTCTACTAACTTATAAAATACCTCCCCCCAACTATTTCCTCTTGACCACTTTCGAGTATCCTATGTTACCTGTAAACTCGACACTACCCGTCCGCTAATTTTCCCCCTGCTCACTGATCCTAGCACACTGCCGCGCCTCTACCCACATTTCCCAACACGTCACCTCCACATCATCCACGTCCTCTCCAAACATAACTTTAAACACCTTTCCTTTATACCTATTCTACCAGATCTACAAGAACTCACCCCACGCGCCCCGGTCAGTGCTCCAAACTTCCGCTACTCACGGCTCCTTATCTCTCCCAGCCAGGGCTCCATTCCCCCAACTCATTACTTTCCACCCACATCCTAAGGCTTGTTTCGTTACAGCATCTCCCTTCACTCTCCGAACTCCCTCGTCCAAACATCCACCCACAGAAACGCCTTCTTATGCATAACCCCAATTGATAAGTTCCCCTGATACCTCCTTCCTGGCAGTCTAGCCCACTCATCACTTCACCTGCCTATGTCTCTATCTTAATCAGGCGAAAAATGGGCTTTTAACTTTTTACTTGTGTAACTGTCCGTACTTGGTATTTTAATTTATGCAAGATGCTAGCTTTCTTTTTATTGTGTCAGACATTCATTTTCTCAACCGCCATGTCCAGTTTTATACTTTGCTTCAGGGTTGTTACCCTCATATGGCTGAAGAGTGACGACATATGTCTGATGGCAGCCTACCGCCTACCCTCGTTGTGCGAGAAGGGTGAAATGACACTAAAGGAAACAAAGACACTTCTGAAGAGGAGCTCTTTACCTGACCATGTGCTTAAAAAGTTTCGTCTTGGTGCTGCCGAGACTATAAGGTCTATCCCAGGGACATGAGTAATGGGTTCCGCTTCGCCCAATTATAATTTGGGTGCTCCAATTTACAAATTGTATTTAGCGTCTGTTTTGCAGTTCTATGGCTTTTATACAGTCTTTGTGTCTTGGTTGTCGGATTTGATTGTTAGCTTCGATGTAGTGTCGCTTTTTACCCAGGTTCCTCTTGAAGAATCCTTGCGGTTAATCGGTGAAAAACTGGACGAGGGAACGACTAAGCGTTGTCATCATTTGCTGACGACATATTTTTTATTCAATAACAAATATTTTTAAGAAACTGACTGAGCGGCTACAGGAAGCCCGGTGTCTCCAACACTCGGCAGTATCTTTATGGATGAAAGCACAGCGTTGAGGATGGTGTATATGTTCATGGTATGGCCACATAGGAGAGACGCTCTCAGCCATTTCCTAGGACATGTAAATTGACTTCATCCCAGCATCAAGTTCACGATTAAAGCTAAAAGCGAATAAAACCTTCCAATTCTAGATATATTGCATTACCGAAAGAATGATGGGACACAGTGTTTATCAAAAGCCCAAGCGCACAGACCGTTACCTGCATGCTTCAAGCTGTCATCCATCGTTCCAACGAGGATTCTTACAACAAGAGCTTATGCTATTTAGAGCGCAAGAAGCTTGACAGAAGTGCTAACCCATCTTAAGGCTATGTTCAGGTAGTATGGCTAAATAGGCGAACAAATCCGTTTAGCTTTCCAGATTGGACCTTCTCAGGAACCATTGGAAGATACATGGAAATCGATGGCTTTCTTATCTATTGCGCGGGATTCTAAAATAAGGAAAATGTTTGGAAGAAGGAGATCAAAAGTGGTTTTCGTCCGCTAGCCAAGATTACAGCTCTTCTTAGGTCAGTAAGGGGTGACTAGCGATTGAGGAAGCCCGGTGTGTGCAAAATCCCCTGGCATTATGGAAACCATATATTGATCTAACTATTCGTACCATTCAAGTCACCGGCGGGTGTGGCCGTGCGGTTCTAGGCACTTCAGTCTGGAACCGCGTGACCGCTACGGTCGCAGGTTCGAATCCTGCCTCGGGCATGGATGTGTGTGATGTCCTTTGGTTAGTTAGGTTTAATTAGTTCTAAGTTCTAGGCGACTGATGACCTCAGAAGTTAAATCGCATAGTGCTCAGAGCCATTTGAACCATTCAGGACCGATGCGTTGAGCACCAGCACCGCACACGTTTGGTCCAGCCTGAGAAATCATCTGTGGCCGAGAACTGTCATCCCGAGGGACAAAAAGTGTAGTATGAATAGACACAAACGATTGCTCCTTCGTATCGGTATTGGGAATGTGTTTTGAAAGAATTCATTGAAATTCAACTATCTGATAATCTTATAGAGACAAGCGTTAACGATTAAATAATTTTTTTACAGCGATTTATCGATTTCAACAGCTTCCACCACTTGGGCGCTATATTGAAACTTGCCCTAGAGGGCAGTTACGCGCTATTGGCCCCCTGCGGCCTATAAACGAACCGACACTCGCAGTTTGGATTGGAAAAACAAAAGTAGTATCTACTTTCGTAGCCGTCGCGACTGGAAGAAGGCAGAATTTGGAGGAACACAAGCAGTGGAAATTACAAGTAAAATAAATGTCGACGATTGGTAACTAGTGGAAACAGATAACTGACAGTGTGTTACGAGGGATATATTCCTACTGGTTGCGAAATGAAAAGCACAATGAAGATCGAGAATGTTTTAGTTGCAACAGGTAGCTACACCTACCACCTACACAGTAGTCCAAACTAAACTCCTCGCGAACAGGCCATGAAGGCCTAACGGTACCGAGCGGCCGCCGTGTCATCCTCAGACCACAGGCTTCACTGTATGTGAGTATGGAGGGGCATGTGGTCAGCACACCGCTCTCCCGGCCGTATATCAGTTTCCGAGATCGGAGCCACTACTTCTCAGTCAAGTAGCTCCTCAGTTTGTTTTACAAGGGCTGAGTGCACCCCACTTGCCAACAGCGCTCGGCAGACCGGATGGTCACCCATCTAAGTACTGCGCTTAACTTCGGTGATCTGACGGGAACCGGTGTTACCACTGCTACAAGGCCGTTGACTACGTAGTAGTCGTTCCGACTTAAACTTTTGCCCTAGTGTAGTACCAAAGTTCCATTACCCTCGTCACAGAAAGCAGCCTGCTGTGATATCCGCAAATTCCCTCGCGTTGTTCTGCATTTCTTTGTCTGTGCCAAGAGCTGCTCTCACACGCCATGGTTCATGTGAGCGAAGAGATGAAATTCATAGAGAACCAAGTTCCGTCTATGCGGTGAGTGAACACTTTCCATTGAAAACGCTGCCGGAGCGTCTTTGTTGCACCTGAAGCATGTGGCCTACAATTTTCATGAAGAAGGAAACGCATGACATTGCTTTGTACGGGTTGCATGAAATCAGGTGAAACGGCTCAGCAGCACTTCATACTTGGCAGTAGACAGTAATGTCTAGACATAACTGAAAAGTGCGATATGACGCAATAAATAGGCGTAATAGAGACGCTGCGAAGTACATCTGGGTAAGGCTTCACCGTATTTTTACTGTGGCTTTAATTTCGCGACTGATCGGAAGTTCGGGAAAAAATAACCTTCATAATTGGAAATTTCAGAGGAAATGATGGTACTAAGGAAGTTGTGTTCAGTTTAAAATGGAGATACGGTAAGATCAACAATCACTAGAAAGTGTTAAGAAACAGCAGCTGTCCTGCACCATGTTTCACCAACACTTCCGTGATTTCCACCAGGACGTATTCCGGAATTAGAATAACCTTGGTGAAAACAGTATTATGAAAGTACATAGTGACTAGAGCGAGTGCGAAATGAAGCTTGTTAGGGTTGAAATATTTGGCGAATAAGTGCTGTCTATAATTATATAGGCTTACATAGTGAGTCAGCTGCCCCTACCCACGTCGTTTTATGCATCCTGCAAAGTGACATGTGGTCTTCAAAAAGCACGCGACAGATTTTCATATGCTTTCACTCGCGAACAAACCAGGAGTCCTACAGAGAAAATGAAAAGTACCTTTTCGTAGAAACATTAATTTAGATAATTTTTGTACTGCGTTACGTTTTCGCTAGTGGGCGTAGTTGTCGAGTTATTCAAGATAAACGTATTCGCACTTCCACATTCAGCCCCCACTGGTTAGGATTTCTAGAATATGGTTCATGGCACTCCCACTGTACAAGAATTTGCAACTGCACAAATTATTTCCGTATTCGACCTTTTTCCGTCTTCATTCACTGTGTTTATTAGGCCAACAGCTTAGTTAGACACAAATTGTAAAACTGACGTTTGTGTAAAGTTTACTTGACAATTTTATAAACTTTTGCAGCATTAAGGAAACAATTACTGCTTTGTATTAGTTACGTCTTCTAACTATGAAACTCCTGTGCTTGTAAAGCTTCAGTTTGATCGAGCTGTCGGCGTAAGTAGTTTTAGCCGACAGGTTACAAAAGTCATTACTCACTGGAAAGTCTAAATTTTAACAATGTTAACGAAATAGTTGACTGTGCTCGTGTGTAGTAGCCCAATCAATAGAGACCAAAACAGGTTGAATATGGGGAACAGTTCGTGTAGTCGCAAATTTTGCACAGTGTATGAGGGAGTGCCGCGAACAACACACTCGTACTAGTGATCCTGAATGGTGACGGATGAGCGGGGAGGTGTAGGTGCGTTTGAAGATCACTTTCGTACGTTTCTCTTGAATAACTGAAAAAACCGTGGTCTCGAGTGGAAACGTATCCCAGTACAAAATTTAACGATATTAAATTTCCTACAAAATGATCCGCTCATTTTTCTGTTGGACCAGTAGTTTGCTTGTGCCAAACGAGACAGTATAAAAATCTCGTGCGTGGTTTGCAAAGGTCATCTATAACATTTCAGGTTGCATAAAACGACATCGGTAGGGGCAGCTAAATGACACTGAATGTTGTTTCTTTTAAAGGACAAAGTACAATCTAGAATAATTAAATCATATTAATTTTGTAACAAAATACTTGTCGCACTGCCATTCTGAATAATACTTTGCGTACAACTAATTAATTGCCTTCAAATTGGCGATTGATAAGAGTCATTCAAATACAGTTGAGAGATGGTGGAAGTTTACACTCTCCAGTGATACAATCATGCATCGCATGGAATTCCAGCTTCAGATGAAAGTACCGGCACAAGGAGCTTACCGTACGGACTCGGCTTGTTCTTAGCGAGTAATGTATAAATGGAACTCGGAGCACTTTTGCACTGTGTTCGCGAATATGAAATTCCAATTAGAGGCGCAGACGTAAAAGCAGCAAGCTTAACAATCCCGAAAGCCTGCCTGCAGCGTGCCATCAACTGTAACGACGGAACGGAGGGCGCGGTCCTAGGCGCTTGATGAACCTCGGCTGGAAAATCAACGGCGAGGAAAATTTCTTCGCGTGAGTTTCGGGGCTCCTTTGAGGAGCCAGAATACTCCGGCTTTCTCCGCTTTCACTAAATCAAGCATTTCAGGCCGAAGGAGCAGACTGCGAGACGGATGTTTCTTGCGACGGAAGTGGAGCTCTCGTCGGAGAAGGCGAGAAAGAGGGAGTGGTAGGGTGGTTGGGAGGCTGGCTGTGGGGTGGCTGCAGCCACTGCCGGCGGCAGCGGCAGGGTATACGGCGGCGCGGCCTTCCCTTCCATTTGTTTACGTATCAGCGTTCCGCCGGCTGCGCACAGTGGAATCCGAGGTGCCGCTACCTGCGACGGCGGGGCTCTGCCCCTTCTTCAGCAGGTGCGAGCGACGTGCAACTGCCATCTCTCCTCGCCAGAGGCGGCTGCAGCAGCCAGTGTCTCGTTCCGCAGGCTTTGTTTCTTTCTGCTCTGCGCATCCATTCGGATGGTGCGGCGCTGATGCAAACCTACGACCTCCGCCGCTGCGGCCCCCACCTGCCACGGTCTCGCACCGAGACGGTCTTAACCTCAAAGACTCGTCTCTGTCGTCACCACGCGATGGAGACGCTATTCAGCGGCGTAAGCTTTTCATAACTGACTCCGTTTCATTTAGAAATCTCCGGGTCTGAAGTGGGATACTTACTCTGCCGTAAAAACAGAATCGCTTACGGTTCTGACGGCGGCTCCGCACTCTTTTCACAATACCGCGGCAAAGGCTTCGCAATGCCACGGCTGATGTTTATACAGCACAGCAATTGTAGACAAACTGTTTCATTCATTCTGAATGAAATCCCTTAGCGAAACCAGTTCACATCGAAAATCTTTATTCTTTACCGATTTTGGCTTTATTTCGTCATCTTCAGAGAAGTTTATTGCTGATGTTTGTAGCACCAACCACCAACAACCAGTCATTAAAACTTATAAAGTAGTCTGATACTGTTTGCGAGCCGGGCAGGATTAGCCAAGCGGTCTCTGACGCTGCAGTCATGCATTGTGCGGCTGGACCGGGCGGAAGTCCGAGTCCTCCCTCGGGCATGGGTGTGTGTGTCTGTCCTTAGGATAATTTAGGTTAAGTAGAGTGTAAGCTTAGGGACTGATGACCTTAGCAGTTAAGTCCCATAAGATTTCACACACATCTGAATACCTGAACTGTTTGATATAGGCCTTGGTAACTACTTTATCGTTTCACGTTGGTTTAAATATCACTGTTGTTAACGAAACGACTCCGTTGGACATACATATTCTATGAAACGTTGTTAGTGTTTCTGACCGCTCTGCAAGTGCCAATCGGTGCGACAATTGTCGGACGATTAAAGTATTTACTTCATACTGCCGCCAGGTCCATTATTTATTTAATACAGGGATCGTAATTTCGAACTTCTTTGCTCGAAATTAAGAGTCTTTATTATAGCCATATGAAAACAAAACGTATTGGAATGATTTCATGCTAATTCAGAATCATTGTCTGTCGTGCCCACTTGTTGATGTACGGCCTGTGGGCTTTTATATTGTGTTTTTCGGCCGACATTTACTTTACGTTTTTCCTTATGTTTCGCCGACATGAACGGGTGACTTCGTTAAAGGTTTGCCCTCCATTGCTGGTGACGGACTGGAGTGGATCTCGCAGCTGAAGTTGCAAGTACCTGTCGAGCCAACGTTCAAGGGCTCTTCCCTGCTTGCTACTTTTGTGGTTTTCACAAATATTTTAAAAATCAAAGTTGATGGAAGTAGCTCAGTTATGTTTACGAATTTCACAGCCGCTACAAGCGAAGATGATTCCATGTTCAAAAGTAACCAAACGATCTATATTATTTTAAAAAGTAGGTAAGCTTCATCTAGAGTGCATGAAGTGAAAAGTATCCGAAAGACCTGTAGTTTGAGCCACGATCTAAAATATCCGAATGATCTGAGTTTTGCAGTATTTTCAAAAGTAATCGAAGCATGTTCCAAAGAACTCGAATGACTTGTATTATTTATGAAAACAGATACGTTAACGTAAATTGTATACATTGGTATTATGCTCAAAATTAAGCGAATGGCCTTAATTTTTAGCGCCATGATCATATACATAACTTATAGTATTTTGATGCCAAAAAGTACCGAAGCACATGCATATATTTCATATTTCACTAAAAAAAGACAATGTCAGTTACTGTACAGATTCATCAGTAAAGTTGCACGTTTTAAAGGCCAGTAAACTCCTACATTATAATCAGTATAATCAGTACAACACCTCCGTGGAATCATAGATCTTACCTTCTTGGAATTTCATGAATATCAAGGTTAATGGCCAACGTGTGTCGTCATGATGACATCATAGTAAAGGGGTCGTGGCTTGTGACATGATGGATGGAGTACCGTTAAACGCAGTGCATGCAACTTCACGAATCTGAATAAGCACTTTGTTGGTTGGAACAAGTCTTGATCTGCTCGATTCAGTACGTCTCCACTGTCTGAATATAAATATCCAAACATGCGTCTTTCTTCCAAGATGAGATAAATCCACGTGTGTGGTGATGAAATTCACTATTGACTTTGGGGTAATAGTAGTCACCATTTACCAAGTCACTATAATTGTCTCCATAATGGCTTCGATGTAATGGCAGTGATCCTTTCAACTGACCATCATTGCCCCTAGTTGTTTTTGGGGTAATGGTGGTCACCGTACGTGAACTGCCCATCAGAGCTCAAATTGTATTCTGGGTAATAGCAGTTACCCTAAAACTGACCATCATTGCCCCAGTTGCTCATGGGGTAGTGGTAGTTACCAAACGTCAACTGTTTGCAACTGCCCCTCCCTCTCCCCACCAGAGTATCCTGGTTAATGATTGTTATACTGTAAGCTGACAATAATTAATCCATGGGTAATGGCGACCACCTTGTAAAGCGACCATCATTGCCCCATGCTATAAACTGACCATCGTTGTTCTATCCTGTAAACAGATCACAGATGTGAACTGACCATCGTTTCCCTCAAATGTGTTGGCACTAATGGTAGTCACCAGATGTCAGCTAAGCATCATTGGCGAAACTGAATTTGTAGTAATGGTAATCATTCTGTCAACTGACTGTTATTGCCCCAGTAATGTTTGGGTTAATGGTAGTGAGTGTGTATCACCTAACTATCAATGCGCCCTCCCCCCCCCCGCCTCTAATATTATTGTGTATTATGTTAATTTGCACCAAATACTGTATGTGGTAACGGCTGTCGTCTTGACAACTATACATCATGGTCCACCCATTGAAATATCAGCAGAAAATGACAAATATTTTCTACTGCACAACTAAGTTAATTCGCAGCATGATGTGATTATGATGTTTAGCTGTCTTTGAAAATTACTTGTAAACATAGCAACCTTTTTTCACCTGCTCAAATGTGTGTGAGTTCCTAAAGAACTAAACTGCTGAGGTCATCGGTCCCCAGACTTAGACACTATTTAAACTAAATTATGCTAAGAACAACACACACCCATGCCCGACGGAAGACTCGAAACTCCGGCGGGAAGGGCTGCGCAGTCCGTGGCATGGCGCCTCAAACCGCGCGGCCACTCCACGCCGCTACCCTTGTTTTCTTGTATACAAATTTACATTACCGCTATTCATGCTGTTTGTTCGAAGTATCATGTAGTTTACAAGGTGTGAGAGATTGAGAAAGCATCATCAGCACAAGATGAAAAACATGTGCTGCAACACCAAATTAATACCCTAGCAAGGGCGTCACTACAGCGTTTTTTCGACAATTATATCGGTTTAAGGTGAAATAAGACGAGATTTTGAGACATTTAAATGTGTGAATAAAATATCTGCTTTGGTACAAAGATCAAACTATTCTAATCGACACGTGTTTGTACGATACTGATTTTTAATTTTGACAATCGATTTTGATCGCAGTCAGACTATTCTCGGGTCATCTATATTACAGAAGTCTCTTTTCAGGTGAGGAGGGTAGAGCTTTCCATGTTTTGGCAGTGAATGGAGAGATACTGAAGCCTTCTTTCACTTTGCCATTACGTGCTCCATCCAGTTCAGATTTTCGCCTAATATTACTCGTACTTAGACGTTTTGCTGAAGAAGAGAGGTTTGTATTTGTGCCATTTAGGATTAAAAACGATAATAATTCCCGATATTTGGAGCTATGAGCGTAGAATTACAGCCAGTACCGCTTGGGTTCAAAATGGTTCAAATGGCTCTGAGCACTACGCGACTTAACTTCTGAGATGATCAGTCTCCTAGAACTTAGAGCTACTTAAATCTAACTAAGCTAAGGACATCACACACATCCATGCCCGAGGCAGGATTCGAGCCTGCGACCGTAGCGGTCGCTCGGTTCCAGACTGTAGCGCCTAGAACCGCACGGCTACTTCGGCCGGCGTACCACTTGGGTTTTGAGCTTTAAACCTACGCGCCATGCCCATTTTGATAGTTCATACAGGTCAGTACTGAGATTCTTGACAGCTGTCTTCAAGGTTATTGGATTTACACTTTAGACAAGTCGAGTTCACCAGCTTACATGTGCTATTACAGTAGGACAAAGCCGCGCGGAGTGGCATCGCGGTTAGAGGCACCATGTCAATGACTGCGCAGCCCCTCCCGCCGGAGGTTCGAGTTCTCCCTCGGGCAAGAGTGTGTTTGTTGTTCTTAGAATAACTAAGTTTAATTTAGTTTAAGTAGTGTGTAAGCCAAGGGGCTCACGACCTCAGCAGTTTGGTACCTTAGGAATTCACACACACAACGAACACAGATACAGTAGGACAAAACTGACGGCACATTATTGACACACAATGAAAAGATAAGGCGACCTATTATGGTATCATGTAGAATAATTCGGTAGAGCGTCTGATACTACCCGCCTCCGCTGTGACTTTAAGGTGCTGTACACGACGCCTTGTGGAGAGACGTCAGTTATAAGGGAAACCATTGCATTGCAGGGATTTGGATTAAGCTACTGCGAACAGCATAGTGAACGCGTTATTGTGGACACGAAACCCAGAACCAACACAACAGTACAAGTTTATATGCCAACTAGCTACGTAGGTGATGAAGAGATTGCTGAAATCTATGGCGAGATAAAAGAAATTACTCAGATAGTTAAGGAAGATGAAGATTTAAAAGTAATGGGAGATTGGAATTCGTTAGTAGGAAAAGGAAGAGAACGAAAAATAGTAGGTGATTACTGACAGGGTGAAACGAATGAAGGGGGAAGCCGCCTGGTAGAGTTTTGGACAGAGCAGAATTTAATCATTGCTAACTCTTGCTTTAAGAATCATAAAAGGTTATACATGTGGAAGAAACCTGGAGACATCGGAAGGTTTCAGATTCATTACGAATGGAAAAACTGGTAGAAGCCGACCTCGGGGAATATCAGTTTGGATTCCATAGAAATGTTGGAACACGTGAGGCAATACTGACCTTACGACTTATCTTAGAAGAAAGATTAAGGAAAGGGAAACCTACGTTTCTAGCATTTGTAGACTTAGAGAACGCTTTTGACAATGTTGACTGGAATAATCTCTTTCAAATTCTAAAGGTGGCAGCGGTAAAATACAGGGAGCGAAAGGCTATTTACAATTTGTACAGAAACCAGATGGTAGCTATAAGAGTGGATGGGCATGAAAGGGAAGCAGTGGTTGGGAAGGGAGTGAGACAGCGTTGTAGCCTCTCCCCCATGTTATTCAATCTGTATATTGAGCAAGTAGTAAAGGAAACAAAAGAAAAATTCGGAGTAGGTATTAAAATGCATGGAGAAGAAATAAAAATATTGAGGTTCACCGATAACATTGTAATTCTGTCAGAGACAGCAAAGGACTTGGAAGAGCTGTTGAATGGAATGTACAGTGTATTGAAAGGAGGATATAAGATGAACAGCAACAAAAGCAAAACGAGAATAATGGAATGTGGGGTGATGCTGATGCTGAGGGAATTAGATTAGGAAATGAGACTCTTAAAGTAGTAAAGGAGTTTTGCTAATTGGGGAGCAAAATAACTGATGATGGTCGAAGTAGAGAGGACATAAAATGTAGACTGGCAATGGCAAGGAAAGCTTTTCTGAAGAAGAGAAATTTGTTAATATCGAGTATAGATTTACGTATGAGGAAGTCGTTTCTGAAAGTATTTGTAAGGAGCGTAGCCATATATGGAAGTGAAACATGGACGATAAATAGTTTGGACAAGAAGAGAATAGAAGCTTTCGAAATGTGGTGCAACAGAAGAACGCTGAAGGTTAGATGGGTAGATCACATAACTAATGACGAGGTATTGAATAGAATTGGGGAGAAGGGGACTTTGTGGCACACCTTACCAGAAGAAGGGACCGGTTTGTAGGACATCAAGGGATCACAAATGTAGTATTGGAGGGCAGCGTGGAGGGTAAAAATCGTATAGGGAGACCAAGAGATGAATACACTAAGCAGATTCAGAAGAATGTAGGTTGCAGTAAGTACTGGGAGATGAAGAATCTTGCACAGGATAGAGTAGCATGGAGAGCTGCATCAATCCAGTCTCACGACGGCAGACCGCTAAATATACATGCATAATTGTAAGTCAGAGATTTAGAGACAAGGATTTACACTGTAAAACCTTTGCAGGGGCAGATGCAGACTCTGCTGCCATTGCAACCTAGATTGTTTTCCTTACTGAAAACACCTTTGCCCAGCTGAGCGGTGCTACAATCAGCAGAAGTAAGGCTGCAGAAGCTGCTGGACTCCACGGTGGCCTGCTTACAGCCAGGACCCAGAGCGGCCCTCCCCACTGTGCGGACGTGCGGCGCCGGGCCGCAGGCTGGCTGGCGGGCGAGGACTGCGCGCGGTGATGGATGACCGGAAGACACGCAGCAGACGGGCCGCCACGTCCCTCCGGATCAATACGGCCACTTCATTCAGAGTTCTGACGCTTGACTGATTGAAACTAATTGTCTCCTCCCGCCGGTGCGCGGAGCTGCTGCCGTGTGGAAGACGAGCCACAGAGTAATTACTTAGTGGATCCTTGTGGTGGAGAACATGTGCTCATTTCTTTCAGCCGAAAAGCCACTGGCATTAGTAAAGGGATATCGATACACAGACATACACGACACACGAGCGGAAAATGCGAAAATTGTCGGAATAAATTAATATTGTTCTTCTTCTCCCAGCCACATTATTTATTTAATTCATTTCCACTCTTTCCGAGCTTGATTTGCACGTCATCAGACAGTTTTATTGCGTGCATATTAAAATAAAAAGCAAGACCACTCTGAACGCCAGAGAGTTCCTAGCAGATCACGTGCCGACACTGCTCCATCCTCTTTATATGCTACTGACCATTAAAATTGCTACACCACGAAGATGACTTGCTACAGACTCGAAATTTAACCGAAAGGAAGAAGATGCTGTGATAAACAAATGATCAGCTTTTCAGAGCATTCACACAAGGTTGGCGCCGGTGGCGACACCTACAACGTGCTGACATGAGGAAAGTTCCCAATCGACTTCTCATACACAAACAGCAGTTGACCGGCATTGCCTGATGAAACGTTGTTGTGATGCCTCGTTGAAGGAGGAAAAATGCGTACCATCACGTTTCCGACTTTGATGTTGGTCGGATTGTAGCCTATCGCTATTGCAGTTTATCGTATCACGACATTGCTGCTCGCGTTGGTCGAGATACAATGACTGTTAGCAGAACATGGAATCGATAGGTTCAGGATGGTAATAGGAACGCCGTGCTGGATCCCAACGGCCTCGTATAACTAGCAGTCGAGATGAAAGGCATCTTATCCGCATGGCTGTAACGGATCGTGCAGCCACGTCTCGATCCCTGAGCCAACATTTGGGGCCGTTTGCAAGACAACAACCATCTGCACGAACGGTTCTACGACGTTTGCATCAGTATGGACTATCAGTTCGGAGACCGTGGCTGCGGTTACCCTTGACGCTGCATCCCAGACAGGAGCGCCTGCGATAGTGTACTCAACGACGAACCTGGGTACACGAATGGCAAAACGTCATTTTTTCTAATGAATCCACTTCCTGTTTACAGCATCATGATGGACGCATCCGTGTTTCGCGACATCATGGTGAAGGCACATTGGAAGCGTGTATACGTCATCGCCACACTGGCGAATCAGCGGGCGTGATGGAATGGGGTGCCATTGGTTACACGTCTCGGTCACCTCTTGTTATCATTGACGGCACTTTGAACAGTGGACGTTACATTACCGATGTCTTACGACCGTTGGCTCTACCCTTCATTCGATCCCATCGAAACCCTACATTTCAGCAGGGTAATGCATGTTGGGGGTCCTGTACAGGCCTTTCTGGATAGAGAAAATGTTCGACTGCTGTCCTAGCCACCACATTCTCAAGATCTCTCACAAACTGAAAACGTCTGCTCAGTGGTGGCCGATGAACTGGCTAGTCAAAATACGCCAGTCACTACTCTTGATGAACTGTGGTATCGTGTTGAAGCTGCAAGGGCAGCTGCACCTGTTCACGCCATGCAAACTCTGTTTGACGCAATGCCCAGGCGTATCAAGGCCTTTATAACGGCCAGAGGTGGTTGTATTCCTCCGGATCTATGCACCCAAATTGCGTGGAAATGTAATCACATGTCAGTTCTAGTATAATAAATTTGTCCAATGAATACCCGTTTATCATCTGCATTTCTTCTTGGTGTAGTAGTTTTAATGGCCACTAGTGTATTTTCGACAGCGGTCTATTAGGCTTCACTTGGTTTCCGAGGATTAAGACCACACATAAAGGACACCATTTTGTCAGCACGGACGTGACACAAGCCGTCGTGATGTCGGCTTCAAACGAGATTTTTCCAGGACGCGTACTGCACCTCCGTACATTGCTATGACATTTGTAGATGCCTGAATGGGGTACTTCTAAGATGTGTAAGCATCTGCAACTACATATTTATTACTGTGATTTTATGATTGGACTTACATTACACTTGAAGACTTCCCCGTAAAACTGGGAGACAAGTTAATGCATTTCGTAGGCATCGAATGTAGCTTGTAACCACTACTGTACAGATTGTACACCTAATAATCAATAAAAGGAGTGACATGAAATTTCAGAAGTTCAGGAGTTCAAGGGGAAGCTATATCAACAGTAAGGATCGCAAGTGACATGGCCCTTGCGGCCATAAGTGAGGAATACTTCAAAATACTTATTGACAGGATGAAAAACTTGCCTTGCTGAGCGGCTGAGAAATCTTCCGGCTGTGTGGTCGTGATCCACGAAAGTTTTGCGTTCGTAACGTTTCGTCCAGAGCTGCGCTGGGTAATTTCATTACGCTGAGATTCGTCGAGAACCTGTGAAGAAATTTAGCGCAGCTCTGAACGACGATGCGAACCCGGAAGGTTTACCAAAAGCCAAGACATTCGGTCGTGAAACCCTTCACTACACGCTTTGCTGTGTTATTCCTTAAACTCCATTTGGTGCCAAAAATAGAGGGCAGCACAAAGAAGGATAATGACTGTACTACATTAGAGTTAGTGACTGAAGTGAAAGAATTCCCATGTCTAGGAAGCTAGATTACACATGGTGGATGTAACAAAGAAGATACCAGAAATAGACTCGCGTCAGCGAAGGAAGTTTGTTACAGAAAAAGAGTATTACTAAGATCAGAAATTCGTATAAGTCCGAGGAAAAGGTTCCTAAAGTTGTCTTCTCAAGTACAAAACTGTGGTTCATGGTATGGGTTCCTGTAGTCATGTCCTAGTTCATGAACCACGGGCAACATGTGAGTGGCCAAGTAAGTGGTCCTGACAGTCGGGATACCAGTTACTTTGGAATAAGGCAGGGCATCTCGGACATATTCTGAGTTGTGGTCACCTTTGTGCTCATGCGGCAAAGACTACCAAATCCACTGGTTAGTCCCTCAACCTTTAGGGGTAATACACAATGGGACTCAGGGCAAATAAGGCTAGCAACCTGCTTCCCTGGTACTTTAAATATGATGCTGGCAACAATCAGAGCAAAATGCCTCGGACCTTTGGAGGTGACGGAGTCCCACCTCTGACAAACCAGGGACTCCTAAGATACGACTTGGCAAAAAAATGGCAATGAGATGGGGAGCTATTAAATCAATGGGGGCTACTCTGGGAAGAAGGTAGAGCTGGAGGAGGCTTCAAGTTAGATGGGGCTGGACGTTTTAGCTGTTAGTGACATTCGGGTAAGGGGTGAGAAAGAAGAGGAAGTGGGAGAATACAAGGTCTACCTGTCAGGAGTCAAAGCAGGAATAGCACAATGGGGTGTAGGGCTTTACATCAGTAAAGAAATGGAACGCAGCGTAGTTGCAATAAGGTATGTAAACGAACGTCTGATGTGGATCGATTTGACACTGTCTACCAAGAAAATTAGGATTGTGTCAGTATATTCGCATTATGAAGGGACAGATGAAGATAAGATGAATAGTTTTTATGAGGCACTCAGTGATGTAGTTGTTAGAGTAAAGGACAAGGACAGTATTCTGCTCATGGGTGATTTTAACGTCAGGATTGGAAATCGAACAGAAGGGAATGAAAAGGTTATGGGTAAATTTGGAGAGGATATGGAGGCCAACAAGAACGGGAAACAACTCCTTGAGTTCTGTGCCAGTATGGGCTTAGTAATCACAAACTCCTTTTTTAAACATAAGAACATTCACCGGAATACTTGAGAAGGCAGGGGAACCAGATCTGTTGGTTGGTTGGTTGGTTTGTGGAAGGAGGCCAGACAGCGTGGTCATCGGTCTCATCGGATTAGGGAAGGATGGGGAAGGAAGTCGGTCGTGGCCTCTCAAAGGAACCATCCCGGCATTTGCGAACTAGATCTGTCATTGACTATATAATATCAGATCAGGAATTCTGGAAGGCTGTGAGGGACACACGTGTATTCAGGGGATTCATTGATGACACTGATCATTATTTAATCTGCAGTGAAATTGGGATTGTGAGGCCGAAAGTGCAGGAGGTCAGGTCCATATGTAGGAGGATAAGAGTGGAGAAACTTCAGGATAAGGAGATCAGGCACAAGTACATAACAGCGATCTCAGAAAGGTACCAGTTAGTTGAATGTAGTCAATTACAGTCATTGGAAAAGGAATGGACAAGGTACAGGGACACAGTACTAGAAGTGGCTAAAGAATGTCTTGGAACAGTAGTGTGTAAAAGTAGGATGAAGCAAACAGCTTGATGGAATGACACAGTCAAGACAGCCGGTAAAAGGAAAAAGAAGGCGTATCAAAAATGGCTACATACTAGAACTCAGGTATTCAGAGAAAGTTATGTTGAAGAAAGAAACAAAGCCAAACAGATAATCGCAGTATCCAAGAAGAAATCTTGGAAAGACTTTGGAAACAGTTTGGAGACTATGGGTCAAGCTGCTGGAAAACCATTCTGGAGTGTAATTAGCAGTCTTCGAAAGGGAGGTAAGAAGGAAATGACAGATAAGACAGGTCAGGAAAACTGCTGGTGAATCCTGTGGATGCCTTGGGCAGATGGAGGGAATATTTTGAAGAGTTGCTCAATGCAGGTGAAAATACGATCAGTAACGTTTCTAATTTCGAGGTAGAATGAGATAGGAATGATGATAGAAATAGGATCACATTTGAGGAAGTAGAGAAAATGGTCAATAGATTGTAGTGCAATAAAGCAGCTGGGGTGGATGAAATTAAGTCAGAACTCATCAAATACAGTGGAATGTCAGGTCTTAAATGACTACACAGGATAACTGAAATGGCAGGGGAGTCGGGACAGGTTCCATCAGACTAGACAAAAGCAGTTATCACACCATTATTTAAACATGGAAACAGAAAAGATTGTAACAACTACAGAGATGTCTCTTTAATCAGCGTTGTGGGTAAAATCTTCTCAGGTATTGTTGAAAGGAAAGTGCGAGTATTAGTTGAGGACCAATTGGATGAAAATCAGTGTGCGTTTAGGCCTCTTAGAGGTTGTCAGGACCAGATCTTTAGCTTACGACAAATGATGGAGAAGTGTTATGAGTGGAACAGGGAATTGTATCTATGCTTTATAGATCTAGAAAAGGCATATGACCGGGTTCCTAGGAGGAAGTTATTGTCTGTTCTACGAGATTATGGAATAGGAGGTAAACTTTTGCGAGGAAGTAAAGGTCTAAAGTTCTTTACATGGATAGTCACTCAGCAGTTAGAGTTGACGGTAAATTGAGTTCGTGGTTCAGAGTAGTTTCAGGGGTAAGACAAGACTGCAGCCTGTCTCTACTGCTGTTCATATTATTTGTGGATCATATGTTGAAAACAATAGACTTGGTGGGTGAGATGTGAACACAAAATAAGCAGTCTTGCATATGCGGATGACTTAGTTGTGATGGCAGATTCGATTGAAAGTTTTCAAAGTAATATTTCAGAGCTAGATCAGAAATGTAAGGACTATGGTATGAAGATTAGCATCTCCAAAACGAAAGTAATGTCAGTGGGAAAGAGATATAAACGAACTGAGTTCCAAATAGGAGGAACAAAGAACAGGTGGACGGCTTCAAGTACTTAGGATGCATATTCTCACAGGATGGCAACGTAGTGAAAGAACTGGAAGCGAGGTGTAGCAAAGCTAATGCAGTGAGCGCTCAGCTAAGATCTACTCTCTTCTGCAAGAAGGAAGTCAATACCAAGACTATCTGTGCACCGTTCAATCTTTCGACCAACTTTGTTGTATGAGAGCGAAAGCTGGGTGGATTCAGGTTACCTTATCAACAAGGTTGAGGTTACGGATATGGAAGTAGCTAGGATGATGGCAGGTACTAGTAGATGGGAACAATGGCAAGAGGGTGTCCACAATGACGAAATCAAAGAAACACTGGGAATGAACTGTATAGATGTAGCAGTCAGATCGAACAGGCTTACTTCCTCATTTTCTGCAATATACGAATACAAAACTGAAATTCAATTAGTTTTCAAACTGAACCTTCCAGTCAGAGTAAACGTATGTGTGCCAGGCCAATGCTGGAACTTGGGAGCTTTCCCTTCGGAAGCTTTGAAGGTAGGAGATTAGGTACTGGCGGAAATAAAGCTATGAGGGCGGGTCGTGAGACGGCCTTGGGTAGTTCAGTTTCATTTTGAGTTGTTTCCTTTTCAAAAGTGTTTTGATTCCTCTGCTACTTCTGAGTTGTAGCAACAAAAAAAGTTCGATAGAGTACTTGCTCGAGAAAAGCAAAATGTATCGAGTTCGAGTCTCGGTCAGATACAGTTTCAATCTGCCAGGAAGTTTTCATATCAGCTCACACTCCGCTGCAGAGCGAAAATATGATTCAAGTTTTCAAACTGTTCGACACTGAACATCCAAATTTTTCTTGTTATTTAAAAGATTTTAAAAGACAGGAATTTCGACTTGCATTGGAGCTTGCGAGATCCGACTGTTAACTTGTGTGCTGCTGGCGTTTAGAAGACTAGCAATACACTCCGCAAGCTCTATTTATGTAATGCCAAACGGATCGTGATTTATTTGATCGTGTGCGAGAGAAATGCAGTTGCGTGACAATAGCATAATTATCTATTGTCGCACAGGTAAGCTAAATGATTATTAGAGCCTGAATTAAACACTATTTTGTGCACTTAGGGAATAGCGATTGTCTCCTCGGATTACTGTCAGTGAAACAATGGTTTCATATACATTCTGATGTTCTATGGTTCAGTGGTTGTGTATTTTCCTCTGGAGCTCCAACTATTGCGATTACTTATAAGGTTTATACAATAACATAATATTCACATGTAGTAGGTCGGACTCACAGCTTCATAAATGTTACTCATAATTTACGTAATTACTCACACAGGTACTTTAAACACAGGAGCTTCATCTATATCAAGAACAATCAGTTGTCACATGAATGAAAAATCGTCACCTGAGAATAGCTTGACAGATTTATTGATTTTTTAAAATTGTGTTCGTTATTCCCAGGACAAGGTTTTGTGAAAGAAAACTTTTCGGAAATCATCCGGAAAAGTCGGAAATTAAAATTAGTTGCCGCATATATAGAATTCCACCCACGAAGAACGGAACGACAGATAGGTTGAGTATTGTCTTTGTAGTGTTAACAATTGTCAGTACAGCGTTTGCATGGAAGAAAATTTTGGAAAATCCACCGGAAAAGACGGAAAGTAAAATCAGTTGTAAAAGATTATCACTTGAGATCGGAACGACTGCACTTATTGATTTTCTTGTTGCGTTCGCAATTGTGGACAGTAATGGTATTTTTGGTATGAGAAAGAAAATACAATAAACAGCACTCAGTCTGACAGTTCTACTGTCACATGTTCTCATAACAAAAAAAATCTGTTTGAAAGAGGAAACAATGTTAATGAAAATCTCGGAAAGTATTGACCAATTTACTACAGAGTTTTACATGACACTCTAATGAATGTTCGGACGGACATTGCCTAGATATTTTGGAATATGTATTATACGTACATATGTATGTAATTTGTGAAAGAGAAGCGTAGTTACCAGAAACCCCAAAAATTCCTTCACAGATTTAGTTCAAATTTTTACACCATAGGCCGGCCGAAGTGGCCGAGCGGTTCTAAGCGCTTCAGTCTGGAACCGCGCGACCGCTACGGTCGCAGGTTCGGATCCTGCCTCGGGCATGGATGTGTGTGATGTCCTTGGGTTAGTTAGGCTTAAGTAGCTCTAAGTTCTAGGGTACTGATGACCACAGCAGATAAGTCCCATAGTGCTCAGAGCCATTTGAACCATTTTTTCACACGATACTCTGACATCAATTAGACAGACATAGGCAGATAGGCCATATATTTTTGTAATAATGTAATACATGCATATGTATTCCATACATAAAGGAAGAAGCATTGTTACCACAAATCCTGAAAAGTTCTTGACCGATATACTTGCAATTTTTACACAATACCCCTAATGAACATTCGGACAGACATAGTATATATATATATATATATATATATATATATATATATATATATATATATATATATATATATATATACGTAATTTATTGGACATAAATACATATAGTGTCTGAAAGATCTTGACAATTTACTTTAAGTTTGTACACGATACTCAGACGGAAGTGGTTGTAGGGAGAAGGGTGAGGGGGGCGGTGAGAGGAAGTGAGATGAACAGAGAGGATACAGAGACAGATGGTGGAAACAGGGAATGTACGGAGTGAACCTTATCGGCTCGTATCGATTGCGATCTTTAGATCGAATCTGTGATTCGTTTTCCCTTTGGTCGCCGAGCGGTGCTTTTGCACCGCGTCTTCCGGTTTGAAACGTTTGTGAGGCGGGGCGAGTGTGCAACAGTCAGTCATCGGGCAAGAGGAGGAAGGAAGTCGGTTGCATGAATCGTGTTGTCACGTGTCGGTGGTCGGTGTCTTTACTGATTAGCTCTGGCAGGACCGTTGCAACGGGAACGATTTGGATTAAGATTAGATGATTCCGGTGCTCTGAAAGGGCACCTATTTCCTGTTGTTGGGCCGTGTTGCGTGATCTAGTTTGGCGGCGTTAGCGTGCTCTGCTGTTACGGCCCTACATGCTTCTTCCAGAAATTCCGAATTTATGCTCTCTGGCAGCTATAGAAACAGTGTGATCCTGCCCTCTTCTGTGTTCACTTAGATTCCTGTGTTGCTTTGTTGAAAAGTAACTCAGTTGTGATCCCTGGGTGTGACAATTATGGTGATAGCTTTTTATTCTTTGGTTTTAGTAGTGTTTCTCCTTGCCAAATGAATCCTGACATGATTACTGTCACTGACTGTGCAAGCTGTTGTAATGTGACGGCGGTCGCAAGGCCGGCCGCTATGGCCAAGCGGTTCTAGGTGCTTCAGTCCGCAACCGCGCTGCTGCTACAGTCGCAGACTCCAATCCTGCCTCGGCCATGGATGTGTGTGAAGTCCTTAGCTTAGTTAGGCTTGAGTAGTCCTACGTCTAGGGGACTGATGACCTCAGATGTTAAGTCCCATAGTGCTTAGAGCCATTTGAATCATTTGCGTTCGCGAGTGCTATCAGTGCTGTCATGAACATTTATGATTAATGCGCTCTTTTAATTGCATTTGTGATTTTGATCTGGCCGTATCTATTATTGTACCGGAAGTACTGCCGGAGAGCCATGCAATTTTCTGTGTTAGCCCCTGTGTGTTGTAAGACGAGATTCCTTACCTGATTCATGGTGTGTGATTGGGTCTGTGCGCCGTTTCGTACTGGTATCTAACCATCATATTATTAATAGAACTAGAATTTCAAACCGGTGGGAGAAGTTCAAAATTGTCATTTAAAATCTACTTAACTGTTTTTGTAGCTTGATGACGTTCATATACCTTGTGAGGGCTCCACTTTCACATCGAGTCCGAGTTTGTAATATCATTTATGAAAAATGACCTGAAAAGATTGTCATATGTAGAAGAGTAGAATAGATTGTATTTTCGACACAGCTGAACCAAAGATGTTGCCTGAGTGTTAGAATCGATTGCAAGTAGCGAAGCGCGGAGCGCAGTAGCAGTTGCACTTGCACTGTCATAGGTAGGATGTAAGACTAGGTAGTGGCTAGCTGGGAGAATTTCGTTGTTGGTCTGTGGAGGAATGATATTATTTATACTCTCACAGAGCCAATAAAAGTCACGTTATTGCTATAAAAGTTCAAAAAATGGCTCTGAGCACTATGGGACTTAACATCTATGGTCATCAGTCCCCTAGAACTTAGAACTACTTAAAAGTAACTAACCTAAGGACATCACACAACACCTAGTCATCACGAGGCAGAGAAATCCCTGACCCCGCCGGGAATCGAACCCGGGTGTGGTAAGCGAGAACGCTACCTCACGACCACGAGCTGCGGACATGCTATAAAAGTATTAAGTGTGTATCAATTAGTGAGGCTATAAGATTTTGAAGAATTGAAGTTTTACTGATCGTTAACAAGACTGACCATGGTCCATTGTATTTATGGAAGATTAATGAATTGATACTGTAACTCACAGGTAAATTTACTGGAACAAATTTTTAAGGTAACGAAATTTTGTATATTTAGTTTTAAGTATGCAGCAACGCAAAATTGCTTTCGGTAATTTTTACAGTGCTGACTGTTGAATGTAGAAACCAAGCGTTTTCCATCAGATTTAATGTATAGGTTTCAGGTATACCCGATTTGCAATAGTTTGTTTTGTGTTCCTGATACAGAGAAGTAAAATTTTGGGATGTAACAATCCAAGTGATTTTAATAACCAGCGTAGGTAAGAATTGTAGAACAGTTGAGAAATTCACTGATATTAACTTTAATGTAAAATATTTCATAGCCCATTTTTGTGAAGGAGAAACGTAATTCTGAATACAATTTCAAAACTGAAGCATTGGATCTCGGGATGTTCCATTATTAGTACCTCATCCTCTTTCATTTTGTGTTTATTTGAACCCAATGAATATTTTTTTTAATAAATCATTTTTAATCATAGTCAGAAAAATATTAACGTGACAGAATCAGAAAAATGTTAATGTTTATAACAGCTTCAATGCGGGTAGCATTGCACAGAGCTGAGCCAATATCCAGCATTTTCACCGAACATTTGCAAGGTTATTCATTTAACAACCAATCTACTAATATTATCTGTATGAAGGTATTTTATAGCCGCCACTGCACTTCGCTGTGCCAAGATTGAATATTGTCTGTGCCTACTGTGGAGAGAACAGAATACCAGGATTACATCCGTTGCGACTCTAGAGGTAAGGAAAATTTATTTCATTGTATATTTACATAGAGAATTTTATCAGTTTATTGCACAGTGCCATAGAACTTCGTTCCCACAAGCCTGGTAAATTTCAGATGATCTGATTTCATTATGAAAACTGCGTATTGGTTTTGCAAATAAAGTCATTTGCTTAACACCACATCGCACAGTAAACTTGTGTAAGACAAACATTACGCACGGCAGTTCATTGGCAAACAAAAGCACTAACTCTCTATAAAGAACGTTACAACCAATTCTTTGTTCTTGTTAGTAGTTAAACTGAACTATACTTGAAATTCTTAGTTTCATATTTTAATAGCCGTTTGTCGGGTGTTGTTGTACATCAATCTGTAACGTTTGTTCATGCAGCTGTTTGCTGAAAGGGCTAATTGACCTGTTCTAGGCATCTTCTTGTTACATTACGCTTATTTTACGAACACCTTGCTGTTGCTTGTTGGGTCAGAAATTGTTACTGCAGTCTATGAGCGCAAGTGGCCCCAACTGACAAAGGTGAGCGTACCGGTCGCACGATGCTACTGGACAGCATTTGGGACCCCCCGCTGTCGTTACCTTGTGTGAAGCATGTCTACGGCACGGTGACTGCTGCTTGAGTTAAGTTTTTTCCTTCTCTGGTACTCGTGGAGCTAAAGCTTTTAGAATTCGCTTATTTTTGTCTTTTGGATTAGGTGCTTTTGGCGCTTTGCCGTTTATGATTAAGTTTTGCCTGGTCAGCCGAGCCATTTGCTGCCACTTGTATCGCTTAAATTTTTCAGCTTTTTCAAAATACCGTGTCAAATTTTGATTTGTGATTTAAAACGATTCTGTTAGTTTGGACAATTAAATTTCTTAAAAGATTTACCCGTTACTAAATTTCTGCTAGTCGTTGTTACGTTTGACTCTTAATAACTTGCTTTACATATCTCAGCTCTCTTAAAGTATTTTGTAAAATTATGGTCTGTAATTTAAAACTATTCTGTCAGCTTGCGACATTTTAGTTGTTTAAACAATTTGTCTGTTATTAAATTTACCTACAAAAATTTGGCTTTAAGTTTATCAGCTCTCTTAAAAGACCATGTTAAATCTAGGACCTGTAAACCCCTGCTATAGCGTGGTATCATTTTGTAATCATTGCGAAACTGATTAAGTGCTACTGATTTCTAAAAGATTATTTCTTTAGTTCGCTAAAAAAAATTTTTAATAAATGTGAATCACTAGGCAAATAATGAATGATGTCAAAAACTGGGGCCTAGACCTTCCATGAATTTCCGTTGACCTGGCTCGCTGGAGATCACGGCGCTACTGAACAGTCAGAAGCAAATGGACACAGGGAGGGGAGAGGAGGAGGTGGACAAAGAGAGGAGAGAGGAGGTTGTGCACAGTGAGATGGCAGGAGGAGGAGCTGTACGTGGAGAGAGGGGGGAATGTGAAGATGGGCAGAGAGAGGGCAGGAAAAGGAATTTTGGATATAAATGCAAACGCTATACATATTTAGCAGTTGCAAAGCATTACCGGGTTCGCTAGCATACAGTACAATTAATTGTTACCTACAGCCACTAGATAGCGTAAAGATGTATGTCGTGCAAAGTCAGGTTAAAGTCCTAAAAAAAGTTGCTTTTGAAGTGCGACACCTTCACATGTACAAACGTCAAGTATAGACGTTACAGTAGGTTACACTGGCACAAATCTTAAGAAAACCAAAGCTGGAAATTCACATTTGAACATTTTTTTTCTCATGGTCGGGTAGTATGGATTATGGCATAGCGCCACATGTCGCTCCTATGGAAATCGTACCGTAGCCTGTAGCGTAGTCCAGGTGGTGACTCCAAGGTAACAGATTATCGTCTTAGAGCCAGCTATGTTCTCCCATTTGCGGCTCGTCTATCGTACAGGGGACAAAATAATAAACAGACTAGTGTAAGACTGGAATGTAACATTTTCCATATTCGAATTGAACAAAACTGTCTATTTAAATATGTTAATCACTAAAATTTCGCACTATATTTAGCTTTTCAGTAAGAAAGGAGAGACCCTTTTATGTAAAATACATAATTATCGTAAAGACGTTTCACCTTCTGTACGTATTATGCTTTAAATATTACTTATTTCGTGTTTCGATTATCATAGTGAATGAAGGAATGAAAGTGATGTATGTGTTGTGTGGATATTTGCGTTAGTATTAAGTGTTGTGTGATAACGCGTATCGGTTGAGTGAGTCATTTACATCGGGGACAATTGCGATTTGTAATTCACCAGTTTATGGTACTGGGTAGATGAGAAACGTACTCCAGCGGTTCAGTTATGTAAAGAAGGGATCGTTCTGCTATTTATGGATTTTCTGAAATGGTTTGTTTAATATGTTTCACTAAAGGGATATTGATAATGTGATTAGTGCAATGTAAAAGACGTTCGATAATGATTATATCCGCTAGCTGATTGGCGATGATGGATCTCAGACAGTCAGGGAATGAGAATTCACGCGCACCTTACGAGCATGAGTCTGGGCTGGAATGTGAAGCAATTCGGAGCTGGTAAATTATGACGA
This sequence comes from Schistocerca gregaria, assembly GCF_023897955.1. Lineage (NCBI taxonomy): Eukaryota > Metazoa > Arthropoda > Insecta > Orthoptera > Acrididae > Schistocerca > Schistocerca gregaria. The sequence continues at coordinate 387,159,961 of NC_064923.1, read as the reverse complement.
TAGGACGTCTTAAACTTGAATTCTGAGGAGATGTTTAAATTTTGAGCAAACATGATCGTAAAAAGACCGAGTTGGGTCTTCAAGTGTTAATGGACAAACGATAAAAGCGAATGTGTGAATCCCGGAATTTTGTTGTGAACTGTGATATTATTGAGTATCTTAAATCCGTGTGGCGTACATCATACGTCTTATCCTAGAACCGATAGTTGGATGTGAACAGTTTGTAGAATATGGAGTGAGTATTCAATTCACAGAGAGTCCGTGTGTGATTATTCATGTAATATGTTAGAGTGTACGCAATAAACTGGCTGCTAAGTGACTGCGCTTATGTGTGAATGTAGTATTTTAACTCCAAAGTAATTTGGACTTTGTAGTGAACACGTACAGAAAGAGATGTAATATACCGAAATAATCACTAAAATCATTTAACAGTTTGTAGAACCTGGAATGTGAAACATTTTATGACTCCTGTAAACTCGAATAGTGCAACCGACCACTTTTTCCAGTCGAGGAAACCGTTTTCTTGAGTGAATGCGTGTGCTGCAGGCGATTAGTACCGAAAGGCGTGCGAATTTGCTTATGTCACGCCATCGCAGTCAATGCTGCATGCAGTGCAGTTGCAGGTAATGCACTGATAATGTCCGTGTGGATTGCGCACTGAATTTTACAACTAGTTAAACCGGCAAACAAACAAAAATACAATTCTTTCAGTTGCCAATGATAATGCTTTTAAATCAAGCGAGATGCATATGGTCCAAATAAGACCTCATACAGCTAAGGAAGACGGCGTAATCCCTATATCATTTATAAAAACTGCGAGGGCGGAGGAGACGCTTCAAAACAAACATACAACATGTAAGTCTATGTGTTTGATGTATCTGTGTAGTCTCTGGTAATGACACTATTGTGTGCACTGTGTGTTCTTTTAGTGAACGGCATTTGAAGTTCGTTAATGATCTTGTGAGTTACGTGCTTTAGCTATTGTTTGGTTGGTTAACTGTCTTATTCTGAGGCCATGTAGTTTGTGTAACATGGATTCCGGAGAGTCCAACAAGACAGTGACGGAGGGGCAATTACCTGAAATATCCGAGGATAGTGCCAAGCGGTTCTCATAGGACAACAGCAAACTAATTTCCATACAGAGATAAAAGTGATCAGAAAACCGTGAACGAATGGTACGCATTGAATATCAGGACACGATTATGAGTTAGAAGGGTCTCCACAGAATCGACGAGGAAAGTAATGTATTCAAAGCCTTAATTATCTAACTTGAAGAATGGACAGATTGACTGTGATTGTCTGAAATGTGAACGGAGAAATCTGTGGAGAAAAATAATTACACGTAATACAAACTGGATTATATACAACAAACCTTTCAATATGTTTCATGCAAATGCTACCCTGAACGACGAGATTGGCACAGGAGAGGAAGTGCTGACGGGTTGCATCAAAAGTGTCAGAAGAATGATGACATACAATATGTAAAGAGGAAAAAGACGTCATTAACTTTAAACACTGGACTAAATCCTTTTCTGCTTGTGATTCGTATGTGTGGAGCAACGTTAACTATTCATTTGAGAGTTGAGTGATTACTGACGGATAAAACAGTGCCGTGACGCTTCTTTGAATGTCTTGTTGTGAACAATTACCAAAGCCATTTTGAGAGTAGACTTCCATTGGCCTAAAAGACTGACGCTATTGTTTACAAGCAATACTTTTAATCTGTTTCTTAATAGCGATGAGTACGTTCCACAAACTTTTTCTTAAATACGTAGCTCCGTTTTCCAAGAAGTGGGCCTTCTGAACTTCTCATAACGAATCTCGTTGTGTATAACGACGGTGCCTGTGTAGTTTACTTTACACTTCTAAAGATATTCGTCAGCACGGTCTTTCATCTGTCTTCTTTAAGTTCGAGCTCTTAGTTAACTTTTCAAGTCACAAGTTTCCTCCCAGTCCAGGGCATCTTTAAACGCAGACAACAGACACTCATTACGGCCACAATAACGATGTTCCTTATGGCAGCATATGTTTATGAAACAAGACACAGTGTGAAACTACTGCAGGTTCACTAACAAGAATTGAAACTATGTACTTTTCTTATGCGATGTTCTTACTCTCGAAATTTTTTTCTTCGCTCTCATTCATCTATACAGGACAAATAAAAAATGTACGAGTAATTTATGTATGTTGGTTGTCGCTGTTATTTCAGTCCCTATTAACTGCACCATAACTGGGAAACACGAAAGTGTGACTAGCCATGTGACGCATCTTAAGTTCAGTACAAAGAAAAATTGTTGTTTACAGAGTGTTTAAATGTAAAAGGTACCAGACAAAATATAGACAGACTGATCTAATGAAGTAACACTTTCAGCTAAAATGGAAGATCACAAAAAAATTAACGTGAGCTGCTGTATTTAGCGTGTTGATATTTTGAAAAGTCATTATCTTCATTTTTACTACGCGCAGTTATAGAGTGGAACAGTAGAGGAATAGTCTCAAAGTGGTTCAAATAACCCTCTAGCAGGCTCTTATCTGACAACTGGAGAATATTCATGTAAATGTAGGTACAGGATTTGCTGGAAATTATCGGCTCCAGTTAAGGAAAGAACTAAATGATTTTGTATACATTAGAAACTAATCGGGTTCCAAAATTGACTCTACATCTGAGGTCATCAGTCCCCTAGGCTTAAACCTAACTAAGGTCATCACACACATCCACGCCCGAGGTAGGATTCGAACCTGCGATCGTAGCAGCAGCGCAGTTCCAGATTGAAGAGCCTAGAACCGCTCGGCCACAGTGGCCGACAATGGGGTTGCAATTACAGTGAGTGTAGATGTAGAGATGGCGAAATACTAGGGGACATACAATTGTAACCAAGTATAATGAAATTTCAAGTTTCACGAACTCCTACATTAATTATAACTGCTAGATGCACTGAGATACCACTTTACGAGCGAGTATCAGAGGCTATAAACAAAGAATACAGGATTGCACGTCATCCACGCAGGCTTGAACACGCGTCGAGCTACAAAGTGGCCGTTTTAGACCAAGTATCTAGATACCTATTGCTGGTCGTTACCTAGAGATGTATTCACCTTACGCCTTTATGAGGCTTGAACGCTTCTGGGGACACGTTCAATGAGGTGTCAGAATGTCTGTGGAGGAATGGCAGCCGAGTTTTTCTCAAGAGATGAAACTGGAGATGGTAGTGATATTGGACACAGGGATCTGGAGGAAATTCGACGTTCCAGCTTATGCCGTAGGTGTTCCATTAGGTCCAGGCCAGGACTGAGGCCAGGAATGATATTCTCTACAAACCATTCCCTCACATGTGCTGCTTCATGACAAGGTGTATTGTCAATCATCGTTTCCGAAATGTATGCAGTGCAAAGCAATCGAAAACATTTTCTTGTCCTTCCCCATTTAACGTTACATTAAGTGCAGTAAGGGAATCACAACCTAACCATTTTACATTATGACACAGTACTGTACTCAGGAAACCTTATTGTTAACTAATCCGGGTGGCGGAAGTCTACGAAATGATATCTAGTTGCCAATACCGCATTACGTGTACGAATTCTTTTCATTTGATAGTGTACACGCTAAGATTCAAGTGCGAAGCCTGCGAAACCCAACCATTCAAAATCCCTGAACGTGGATTGGAACAAAACGTGGCTTTAATTTTCTAATAATCAACATACGTGTAAACAAAATACTGGAGTCACGAAACGTTCAGTATTAGCGTGGTATTATTTGCGTTTCCGGCGAGAGAAGTTGACGTATCGTTTCCTGAATAGCCTCTTTGAAGAAAGTGCCGGTCACCTGCCCTGTGAGCCAAATAGTTTTCCGTTTTAGGCCTGTGCCCCAAATAGTTTTCTGTTTCAAGTATACCGACTACGTCAGTGTATTACTGTTTGAAGAAATATTTCTTCTCTTGAAGTCTGAAATATTACTAGGAGCGTGATGGAAGTTGGAAAGATAATACTTTGTTATTGCATATACAGGAAACGCAAACAGTGTGAATTGTGTTTTACATTTCTTTATCCATCAGAGTCACAAATCACTAAAGAACAAAACTATAGTGTCTTTGACGATGTGAGATTCAACAGCTGTGGTTGCCTTTAACATTGCCCAGGGTACTCCCGATCTTTTTGCAGTCTTCGAGGAGGTTGTAACTTGCGTTGTAACCTTAACAGAGCTATACCCATAGCGAGAACCGTTCAGATAGGATGTCATTCAGCATGCAGTTAGCTGTTTGTTTAAGACACTTACGTATAAAAGATTACAGACATTGACTCATCACTCTGCATGACGTACTAGTCGATGAGCGATCCATCTATTTGATTCCGCAGCATGTGCTCCATAAATATGGTCATCTGATGAGTAATATGAGCTAGAGAGTACGAACGTCTGGCTTAGACATTTGAATGTAGTAATTTATCCATCTTCAGCGACTGTAGCTGTATTCGTTGAAACAATCAGTAACCAGTCGTACAAAATAAAATTTATTCCTTTATAGGCTTCAGACACCTTCAGAAGATTAGAATTATCCCATTAGTGGAGAGCGTCACAAGTTATATGCAACCAATTACTGTAGTCATAGACCGATCAGCTAGAACAAATGGTTCAAATGGCTCTGAGCTCTATGGAATTTAACATCTGTGGTAATCAGTCCCCTAGAACTTAAAACTACTGAAACCTAACGAATCTAAGGAAATCACACACATCCATGCCCGAGGCAGGATTCGAACCTGCGACCGTATCAGTCGCGCGGTTCCGGACTGAAGCGCCTAGAATCGCACGGCCACACCGTCCGGCCAGCTAGAACATTATGAACGCTGACTCACAATCTATATAAACCCGTCCAGGCGATAGCAGAGTCACGTGGCGAGGAATGACTGTACTTAGCATCAGTGAGCGTGCTGTCCGGGTGTAGGATAGGGTAGGCTGGTGATATAGCTGAGTTTCACCAAAGACAGATTGTGATGGCCCAGAGACTCATTTCGGAGACTGCTTGACTCTTCCGGTGTTCTAAGAGTGCTGTGGTGAGTGTCTTCAACGCGGAACGAAACCAACGTGAAACATGAAACCATGTCCGTATGTCCTGTGTAGGGCCCTCCTCCTCCTCCTTCTCCTCCTCCACTACCTCCCCCCCCCCCCCACTTTCTCCGAATTACAGATGTCGGACGTCGTGGCTGGGCAGACTGCTAAAACAAGACTAATGGCGAACTGTGCCGGAACTGACATCACACTTTACTGCTGGGCAGAGTACAAGTGTGGCACAACAGACACTCCCAACGATGGGCCTCCATAGACGACGAGCCATGCATAGGCGGACTAATGTTAATCCCACTACATGGGCAACAACGACTGAAATGGGCACGTGCCATCGGCAGTGGACTTTGGCACAGTGGCAGACCGTTGTATGTACGGATCAGTCCCATGCCGATGGGAGGATGCGAATGCGTCGTCTTACAGAGCAATAGCTCCTTGACACCTGAACAACAGATGGAGACAAGCTGGCCGCGGCCCCATTACGCTCTGGAGAACGTTCCCGTGGGCATCCATGGGTCCAGTGGAGCTGTGTAAGGCAGCATGTTGGCCAAGGAGTATCGTACACTGGTTGTAGACCACGTACGCCCCTTCATGGTGAGCATATTTCCCGATGACAGTGCCATTTTTCAACATGGTAATGCGCCATGTCACAAGGCCACGAGTGTGATAGAGTGGTCCGAGGAACACGGTGGCGAGTTCCAATTGATGTGGTGGCCCCCACCTCGCCAGATCTGAACCCCATAGGACACTTTGATCGAACGTGCTGTCATCGCTGGTCTCCCACCTACGCGGAATTCATGGGATTTAGTTGACTTGTGTGTCTAGATGTTGTGCCAACTCACTCCAGTAATCTACCAAGGCCTCACTGCGTACATGCCACGAAGCGTCACCGTTGTTATACTTCCGAAAGGTGGACATATCGGCTATTAGGTGGTTATAATGTTCTGTCAGAATGGACCGTAGAGCATATGCAAATGCACTACTGGCAACACCAAGAAGAATGGAGATGATCAACGGGTATTTATTGGACAAATGTATTATACTAGAACTGACATGTGTTTGCATTTTCACGCAATTTGGGTGAATAGATCCTGAGAAATCAGTACCTAGAACAACCACCTCTGGCCCTAATAACGCCCTTGATACGCCTGGGCATTGAGTCAAACAGAGCTTGGATGGCGTGTACAGGTATAGCAGCCCATACAGCTTCAACACGATACCACAGTTCATCAAAGAGTAGTGACTGACGTATTGCGACGAACCAGTTGCTCGGCCACCATTGACCAGACGTTTTCAGTTGGTGAGAGATCTGGAGAATGTGCTGGCCAGGACAACAGTCGAACGTTTTCTGTATTCAGAAAGGCCCATACAGGACCTGCAACATGCGGTCGTGCATTACCCTGCTTAAATGTCGGGTTTCGCCGGGATCGAATAAATGGTAGAGCCACGGGACGTAACACAAGTGAAATGTAACGTCCACTGTTCAAATTGCCGTCAATACGAACGAGAGGGGGCCGAGGCGTGTAACCAATGGCACCCCATACCATCACGCGGGGTGATATGTCAGTATGGCGATGACGAATACACGCTTCCAATGTGCGTTCACCGCAATGTCGTCAAACACGGATGCGACCATCATGATGCTGTAAACAGAGCCTGGATTCATCCGAAAAAATGACGTTTTGCCATTCGTGCATCCGTGTTTGTCGTTGAGTACACCATCGCTGCCGCTCCTGTCTGTGATAGAGCGTAACGGGTAACCGCAGTCATGATCTCCGAGCTGATAGTACATGCTACTACAAACGTCGTCGAACAGTTCGTGCAGATGGTTGTTGTCTTGCAAACGTCCCCATCTGTTGACTCAGGGATAAAGACGAGGTTGCTCGATCCGTTACAGCCATGCGGATACGATGCCTATCATCTCGATTGCTAGTGATGCGAGGTCGTTGGGATCCAGCCCGGCTTTTCTTATTACCCTCCTGAACCCACCTATTCCATATTCTGCTAATAGTCGTTGGATCTCGACCAACGCGAGCAGCAACGTCGCGATTTGACAAACCGCAACCGCGATAGGCTACAATCCGACCTTTATCAAGGTCGGAAACGTGATGGTACGCATTTTTCTTTCTTACAAGAGGCATTGCAACAACGTTTCACCAGGCAAGGCCGGTCAACTACTGTTTCATCATTATCATCAACATCATTATCATCATCATCATTTAAGACTGATTATGCCTTTCACCATTCAGTCTGGAGCATAGCTCCCTTATAAAATTCCTCCATGATCCCCTCTTCTGTGCTAACATTGGTGCCTCTTCTTATGTTAAACCTATTACTTCAAAATCATTCTTAACCGAATCCAGGTACCTTCTCCTTGGTCTGCCCCGACTCCTCCTACCCTCTAGTGCTGTACCCATGAGTCTGTTGGGTAACCTTGCTTCTCCCATGCGTGTAACATGACCCCACCATCTAAGCCTGTTCATCCTGACTGCTACATCTATAGAGTTCATTCCCAGTTTTTCTTTGATTTCCTCATTGTGGACACCCTCCTGCCATTGTTCCCATCTACTAGTACCTGCAATCATCCTAGCTACTTCCACATCCGTAACCTCAACCTTGTTGATAAGAGGCTGCTGTTTGTGTATGAGAAATCGGTTTGCAACTCTCCTCATGACAGCACGATGTAGGTTTCGCCACCGGCGCCAACCTTGTTAATGCTCTGAAAAGCTAATCATTTGGGTACCACAGCATCTTCTTCCTGTCGGTTAAATTTCGCGCGTGTAGCACGTCATCTTCGTGGTGTAGCAATTTTATTGGCCAATAGTGTGTGTTCTATGATGCATGTACAAATATATACATGTACTATAATCCATAGGACTACACTAATATCTCGCGGTTCTAGGCGCGCAGTCCGGAACCGTGCGACTGCTACGGTCGCAGGTTCGAATCCTGCCTCGGGCATGGATGTGTGTGATGTCCTTAGGTTAGTTAGGTTTAAGTAGTTCTAAGTTCTAGGGGACTAATGACCACAGCAGTTGAGTCCCATAGTTCTCAGAGCCATTTGAACCATTTTGACTACACTAATATCCTGCATACAACAGCCAAGATTGGACGGTCGGTAGGAGTGTGAGAATCTCAGTCTCCTTAAAAAAGGCATTAGGTGCCTGAAACTGTAACGGAATGAAGTTTCTTTTTCTCAACTGATTGCTGACTTTTGTTCAACAAATGTACTTGAGAGTATATTGTATAGTACGTTACGCTTAATAGGCAACAAGATGTAACTAACAGCTCGGATGTTTTTAGAGTCATGGTGTGCTGTCATATGTTGCTCTTAAATAAGGCCTAAAAGCAGTGCAAAGGAAGGACACGAATGCTGCGAGAACGCTCTCGCAGACCTCATCGAGTTTGTAATTCGTGAGCGGCAGGTAGCAGCCTACCCGGTTCCAGCAGCAACGAATTGCGGGGGCACAGCGACGTTTGACGCAGTACGAACTCCATCGAACCCTGTTTATGTACCGAGAGAGGAAACTCCGTCAAAGAGCAGCGGCAACGACCGCAGGCTGCAATTCGCTTTGACGCTCCTCACACTTGCCGCTATTTAGCATTTCAAAGAGTGGCCCGTTACGTTCTTGCGGCGGGTTTGATCTCGGTAGCGAATTTGTTCAGCTCTCCACGAAACATGTGACACTTCATGTGAAAAAGGAAAATGAAGAGCGGAATGAGTTCGACAGTATGCATTATGCAAACAACCACTTGGCGCATAACGAACTGTTAACGATCGGAAATCTAAATTGCTCAAGCATGGCATCAGTGTATCGCTTTCGGCTTCGTCAGATATCGCCGAACAGTTTTTGCGATAAAGCAACTCTAGAACTTAATTCAAAATAGTCTAATTTGATACTCAGTGAAACACAGTTTTCCAAAAGATTAGTATACATAGTTATATTTTATTTGAAGAAGAATCACAGGACATGGTGGAACTAGTGCACAAGTACACTATCGTCGAAAAAGAGAGAATTCCAGGTGAAAAGATGTCTACAGCGTGAAACACAGGCGTCAATTTGAGGAAGAAATTTCTGAGAATATACTTCTGAAATACAGCATTTCATTGTATGATAGTGAACCCTAGACTGTGGGAGAAAACCGTAAGAGAAGAGAATCGAAGCGTTTTAGATGTAGTGCTATAGAGCGATACTGAAATTAAGTGTACTGGTGATGAGTGAAGAGGTTTCTCGCCGAAACCGTGAATAAAGGAACATAACACATTGAACAGAATGATAAGACATTTATTACACCTTAAAGAGCTGTCGGGAATAAAAGCTGTAGGGGAGAACAGATATTGAAATACTTTGAACAAACAATTGAGGACGTAGGTCGTAAGTTCTGTTTGGAGATGAACACATTGATACAGGAAAATAATTCGTGATAGGCAGCAACAAGCAATTTAAAATCAGTTGTAGGATAGAAAAAGCTTGTAGCTGTAGAAACATACTGTCTATGTTGTGTAATGGAACCCGCACTCGTTATCAGCCCAGCTGCCGTAACTGCAGCTTATCCAGTTTTTTATTCCAACAACCTAGGCTTGTAGAGTCGTGTCTGTTACGAGCTTGCCTCTTTACTAGAATAATACTAAGGCACAGTAACACCACAAGCGAACTGCTATGGAAGCCTTCCGTTACAAAATCTCTTTTTCATAATACCGGATATCCATAAATACTCACAAGTTATTGGAATACAACGCTATGATTGTAAAAACTAGATTTCAAGTAGCAAAAAGTTTCAGAGGAAAGCTAGTCGTAATTCATGAATGTCGAATCCCTTCTATCAGTACACGTCTCCTTCATACGTACGTACGTACGTACTTACATACATGCTTCATAGGGTATAAGCAAACGTTCCACTGAAATAAATAATGAATTTCATTCTACACACATCACAAAAAGTTTTCCGTCACCTCGGTTCCGAGAGTTCCGGAACCTGTAGAGAAAAATGGAACGGAGATCAACATAAACATCATTTCCGCCCTTTTCATTGCTCAGGAAACTAATAAATTGCTTGTTCTACCAACATTCAGCTAGACCATCAGAGGTGGTGCTCCAAATTGCTGTTAACACCGGTACCTCTAATACCCAGTAGCACGTCCTCTTGCATTGATGCATGTTTGTAGTTGACGTGGCGTACTATCCACCAGTTCATCAAGGCACTGTTGGTCCAAGTTGTCCGACTCCTCGACGACGATTCGCAGTAGATCCCTCAGAGTGGTTGGTGAGTCAGGTCGTCCTTAAACAGCCCTTTTCAATCTATTCCAGGCATGTTCGATAGGTTTCATGTTGGAGAACATGCTGCCCACTCTATTCGAGCGACGTCATTATTATGAAGGAAGTCATTCACATGATGTGCACGATGGGCGCGCGAATTGTCGTCCATGAAAACTAATGCCTCGCCAGTATGCTGCCGATACGGCTGCTCTGTCCGTCGGATGATGGCAGTTACGTATCGTACAGCCGTTACGACGCCTTCCATGACCACCAGTGGCGTCCGTCGGCCCCACATAATGCCACCCCAAAACGTCAGGGAATCTCCACCTTGCTGTACTCGCTGGACATTGTGTCTGAGGCGTGCAGTCTGACCGGGTTGCCTCCAAACACATCTCCGAAGATTTTCCGGTTGTAGGCATGTCCAACTCTCAAAGGTGAAGAGAACTTGATGCCAGTCCTGAGCGGGCCATTCGGCATGTTGTTGGGCCCCTCTATACCGCGCTGCATGGTGTCGTGGTTGCAAAGATGGACCTCGCCACGGTCGTCGGGAGTGAAGTTGCGCATCGTGCAGCCTATTGTGCACAGTTTGAGTCGTTACACGACGTTCTGTGGATGCACGAAAAGTATTATTCAGTGTGGTGGTGTTGCTGGCAGGGTTCCTCCGAGCCACAATCCGTAGGTAAAGGTCATCTACTGCAGTAGTAGCCCTTGATCGGCCTGAGCGAGGCATGTCATCGATAGTTCCTTTCTCTCTGTATCTCCTCCATGTCAACAACATCGCTTTCGTTCACTCCGAGACACCTTCCCTTGTTGAGAGCCCTTCCTGGCACAAAGTAACAATGCGGACGCGATCGAACAACATTATTGACCGTGTAGGTATGGTTGAACTACAGACGAGTCGTGTAATTCTTTCGTGGTGGAATCACTGGAACTGATCGGCTGTCGGACCCGTTCCGTCTAATAGGCGCTGCTCATGCATGGTTGTTTATATCTTTGGGCGGGTTTAGTGGCATCTCTGAACAGTCAAGGGGTCTGTGTCTGTGATACAGTATCCACAGTCAACGTATATCTTCAGGAGTTCTGGGAACCAGGGTGATGCTAAACTTTTTTGATGTATGTACAGGTGTAAGAAATAAGCACATGAGTACAGAATGGAATTGTGACTTGGAGTAAATAAAAACTCTATCACACATAATTAAATGACAATTATATTGTTTCTTTACTCATTTGCTAAAAGTTATTGGTCTCTTAGAAATAATTATTTATAAGTCAAGATCGGAAAAATTATTTATTATCATTGGTGACTAGTATCAGCTAAAACAGTTAGCCATCTTCAGAAAAAATATGATAAACATTGCTGTCTCTAATCACCAGGAACCTAAAGCCATGTGAACATTGATTATACGTAGTGTATAATTGGTCCTAACATCAGCATAATCATTGGAGACATTTGTACTAAGGAACAGGAGTAGCCAGTTAAGCCAACTTTTATTCAATGTCTAGCAGACGACCTCATGGTCAATTTTTGACTGTATAATTACTCACTTGTCCATCACATTATTTCAGTTTCGGTCATGTGGCCATTAGCAAATGAAAATAATTGCGATTTAGCACAGGTCAGCACCAAACCTCAGTCCTTATGTAGCTTATAAAGTACATTCAACTTTCATCGTTTCCCAGCTCCGGGAGTGAACTAAACTCGCTGTGTGTGATAGTTTACATTTTTCTTCCGTACATCACTTCTTTTTGTTTCTGCATGTTCCGTGGAGATGGCAGCAACTGCTTGAAAAATAATCGCCTATTAAGGAACTACGTTGTCTTCCAGAGAAAAAAATTATTTTTGTTTGGTTTTAGTGATTTTGGACTAGAATGTGTTAAAAATACACTATGTAGCTTATTTCATCACAAAAATACAGCTGTATGTATCGCAGCATATGTAGCGCAGAATTTGTCAATGACCTATATTTCTTTATTCCAGTGACGTTAGTTAAATAATTATTAGGTTCATTTTTGAGTTTTCTGCTACTGCATGTATTTCACTTATTTCCGAACATAAATAGTATTTCCTGTTGAACTTAGTAGAATTTTGGTGAATCACACTCATTCTTAAAATTTAGTTATCATATTTTGTCGCAGAGCATCACACTGATCATCAATACAAGTATTTAATTCAAAGAATCTAAGCTCAGGTTTGAGGACGGTATGTATGGAAATGTTATATTTATGTCAAATGATTCTTAGGTTTTGACACCTGCTAAAGAACAATTATTTCTAAAGAACAATTATTTCCACCTGACAGTGGCCACTTGTTCACATTTGCAAATCTGGGTGATAACAAAAAACTAATTTCACCGTCAAAAGGAGGCCATGATCTCATTTACAAATTTTTCGATGACTGTGAACCCCAACTGCGGGAATTGTTTATAATTTGCTGATCTGTTTTACAGTATATTATAATTATTCAGAGACAAATCGATGCAGGTACTGTGACTATCGCAGCCGCTTGCCTAGAAAATGGACATAAAAGTGACTGTTTTGAATGACTATCAGTCCATTCTACTACTTTCCATTTAATTCTCTTCGATTACTATGTAAATACGACTAATCGACTATCCATTTGAGGTCACTATTTATACAGTTTTTCTCACAAATGGTTTGTTTACTGAAGAAAATCATTATGGTGTTAAAATTTTGTGATGTTGTTATAGTATACAAACACATAATTACTATAATAACAGTTTAAAATCATTTTCATATGTTCGGAACGTCATGTTTCCTATTGAGCTCACTAATGCTCCTTCATATAGTGACATCTTTTAACTGTAAGTTATAAATAAAATTATCTTTACTGTAACTGTATTAATAAAGTGTAATCGTTTGAAAGTAAGAAATTATGAATCTTATTAACATACAAATACACCATTTCTCTTTGAACAGAAACGTAATGGCGCAAGGAAATTCTGCATGACAAATATAACTTAATTTTAAGCATCCACTGACAAGTTAACTTTATTATTAGTCTACGTTATTTATTTGCCTATGTAAGTTTCAGCAGTCATCGCGACATGAACAAATACCTTTATAACTTGATGCTGCATTATTTCATCTGTAAGCTTTCTGCACACAGCGGAAAAGGTAGTAGTGTTGGGAATGGTAATTACAGTACTCTGAATGATTATTGAAAACGTTATAGAAATGTTGCTACATGCACACACATTAATAGTACCCGTGCGAGAGGAATTCATACTTAACCAAATATGTGCTTTAATTACCTGACAATACAATTCACAGTTGCCAGTTGCTGCTGCAGTTAATTTAATTTTAATGCGTATAGCACTGGCGTTTGATGTACCAGGACATGTAAATTAAGCAGGAGCAATATTGTGGGGCCGAAAGAGAGTTGCTGAAACAAAAATGTTTATATTTTAATTTTCTTGTCGACTAACACAAGCAACATTTTTTCATTAGTTATTCGATAATATTCTCTCATGTTTTTATGTACAATGAAAACGGGTCGTTGTACAAGGAAGATTTTAAGTAAAAGGCTTTTGTATTTTGTTTTAAAAAATGATGATATTCATTTTATAAAACGGAACAGTTCAAATTATTATTCAGGCTTGTAGGAAGTAAGGAATATTGAGCGAGGTTAGGGAAGGGGTTTATGTAGGGTGGTAATCGTCAGACGTTTTAAAATGTTGAAACAAAAATGAAATGAAATCAGCATGATTGAGAAAGTAACTCTATTTGAATTCAGTATCCAATTTTTTGATCCACAATATCGACCTTCAGTGTGAAATCTTTTATTCCTCGTTTCTTTATGTTTTTCTTCCATGTAGAGCTACACCCCAGACAAATTCTTTCAGAGAAAGTTTCGTAACTTTTTAATATTCCGGTCGTTCTTGACGAAAGCATCTCGGTGAAGGGCAGGCCCATTGCATTTTATTATGTGAAAGATAACAGATGTCATCATGCTGTGTTATACTGATGATGATTGTTCATACATTATCGATATCTCTACACACGTTCCATCGTGAGATGTATCTGGGAAACCACTCACCTCTATATCGATTCACGAAATACTTTCATGCATGGATATCTGATAAACACTAATATGAAGCCACACTTTATCACGCAAGACAAACCCTAACACTTGAGTTACTGTTAAACGTTAAGAAATTAACCCTCATCATAAAATCTGTTTTCAGTATGGCCAGTCTGTACTTTGGTCTCTTTACCAAAAATAATTTATTTGCTGCTCATATAGCAGAACTAGTCTACTGATTTCAGGGTATCGTTTCCTAACATGGTAAAAAAATCGTCACCTGAGCTATTTCGACTGCTCTCCATTATCCTTATTTTACTGTTGTTGGTGTTCATCTTATGAATACTTTTCAAGACGTCATCAGTTCCAGTCAAATGACCTTTCAAGTCTTTTTTTCCATCTGTTAAAGAATTAAAATGTCGTCGTCAAACCTCGATGCTTTTTATTTTTCCTTCCTGAATTGTAATTCCTTCTATTAATTTTTGTGAAGTGATTCCTGTACATACAAATTAAATAACATGGAAGATACTCTACAGCGCAGTATCACCCTCTTTTCAACTACTACCTCCTTTTCATGGCCTTCGAATCTTGTAACTGCAGCTATAGAGTTTCAATATCTGTATTTTATACTCGACCAAAATCTGTCATTGCTGCCAAAAGCTGTTCATGCAACTACAAATACTATAAACGTAAATATGTCGTGCTTCAGTCTATCCTCTAAGTGAGGTCGCAGGATAATTACTAACTCACGTGCTTCTATATTTTTTCGGAACTCAGACTGACTTCCCCCCACCTAGACATATGTTTGTCGTTCCATTATGCTATAGATAATTCGTGTTAATATTTTGAACCATTACGTACAAAAGTGATGGTTTGCTAATTATGACATCTGCATTTTTTTTTTTTTGGAATTATTACATTCTTCTTGAAGAATGAGAGTGTTTACCGTGTCTCGTATATGCTACAAACGAGCAGCAACAGCTTCATCCTGGTCGGTGCTCCAAAGGATCTTAATAATTCTGAGATAAAGTGGCGTACCTCGTCTTGTTTCGACTGTACCTTTAAGTGCTGTATCAAATTATCCTCATAGAATCACATCCCTCTTCTTAATCCACTTCCTCCTACGTTTTCATAAGCTGTCGTCAAGTTTCTGTCCTCTACACAACTGTTTTATATTGATCTGCAGGCTTTAAACTTCCAATTAAAATTGTGACTGACGGTTCAACGAGTCGAGTGGTATCAGCAAGGAGTCTTCCAATGGTAGTTGTTTCTCGAGCGCCTCTTGATAGCAGTGTTGCCTTTTCTGTACGTACATGAATCGTACACCGGTAACACAGACCTCTACCAACGCAGTCTGCCAGTCACAAAGTAACTTTAATGGGAGTACTGTGGCCGTTGTCTTTGAGGATAAAATTTTCAGTCATACTGCCTTTATTCCTCTTCAAACTTTTCCATTGCTCGACGTATCAAACACCCTGCTGGTATCTTTTCCACGATTCCACTGATTTCTCAAGGTGGCTTAACATGAGTCTTACCCTGAAGAATGTTCCCGCAGGATGATCGGCGCTTAGAGCAGTGAAGAAGTTTAAAGAGGAACATGACGCAGTTCAACGACTCGAAAAATCTTATTATAAATTTTCTACACATTGTTTATTTCTTTCATCCTTCTCTGCTTTGCTTAGTTCTGGCTTGGCATCAGAGTTCTTCATGTTCGTACATTTGCCTCTCTTTTCTTTAATTTAGCTAAAAACGGTATCCATATTTCCTAAAGTCATGTGCGCTTCTACATCTCTGCGTTTTCCCCAGTCCATCCCGGTCTGCCATTTAGCAATTTCTGAAAGCATCATTTTTGGGATGATTGTGTTCTCTTTTTCCTGCGCTGTTCGTAGCATTTTTAGTATTTTCTCATTCCAATAATAAAATTTAATGTACCGTGTGTTATCCATTGACTACAACTGGGTGATGTTGTCTACCCTTTCCTCTAACGATAATACTGCCGTGGAATATTGCTCACTCTGAAATGCATTCCGCTTGATCTATATATCATATTAAAAAGCTTACCTGCTAGATGGTGAGACAGTTTGCGGTCAGTTTGGCCCAATGTAACTTAAACGGGATATTATTCACCATCGAATACTTCCCAGAGTTCCAGACTGCAATTTCCTACAGCTGTCCAAAAGGCTAGCTTTCATAGGACTGTATGTTTGTAGTTAAATGAAGGTCGGTGAACGTATGTGATTTTACTTTTGCGTACTGAAATTCTGAACTTTATAATTCTTAACTAGTGACACACTGATCGGACATATGTGTGTTGCGTCTGTATGAAACATACGAATAGCTTATATAAGTTAATCACTATTTTGTCCATGACAATGGAAATCTAAATTCGGAAAAAATGCGAGGTCATGATATTTTGGTCGCATAAGCCACTAAAATTCCATATTAAATAGCAATAATTTAAGAATTTCAGCTCCCTTCCTCTCCACTAGAGACACGCAGTCTTATGACGAAAACTGTTTACTATGCTTTTAAAATGGGGGAAGTAGAGAAGGCAGTATATTAAATTTGCATCGCCCTTATCCTTGCAGTGTTGTGTAACCTGATGAAGAGCGCTTGAAGTAGTATCCGAAATACTGATTCTTCATTTTATAGCAATTTTTTTTATAGAAACTGACTCCAGTTTTTAAAGTATATGTGCATATTTCGACTGCGCTTTTGTCCAATAACTTGTCCCTTGTCAGTTCTTCATATAATTTACACTGAGCGTGAACGTTTTAACATACACTACAGTCCATTTCAGTGATAAGCATTTCAGTTCATCGGCTCAAAGTAGGTATGAGCAACGCTAACTGCAGCCTGTTTATCAGGAAAGATCATGCAACGAATTTCTCATCTCAGGAATAGCATCTGAATGTTTGTACTTTGAGAGAAGATCGTGTTATGCTTTGTATACGAAAGTCATACTTATACCACTGCGTGTCGCATGCCAATAGCTGCAGCTTTTCACCCTATCGGGACTATAGTTTATCATTTATGCGCTACTGGTGCTCGCCTTCGTCAGGATCTCACCTGTTTCAAGCGAATATGGACCGTTGGGTTCAGAAGCGCCATGATCAACAACGTACTAGAACTGAAAGACCCCATTCGACTAGCGTCAGAGAGGTCAGAACATTATGACAACCGACTTGCTATCGATATAAACCCACCCACTTGATAGGAGAGTCACCTGGCGAAGAATGGCTGCTACTCATACCACGTAAATCCCTTCGCGAGGACCATGTTGTCTGACTGCAGTGCATATTTTCAACAAGGTAATACGCCACCTCAGAAGGCAAGTAGAGTGATGGAGTGGTTCGAGGAACACAGTGGCGAGTTTAATTGATGTGTCGGCCCTCCATCTTGCCAGATCTAAATCTGATGGCACACATCTGGGATGTACTTGAAAGGGCGTCAGAGCTCATTGCCCCCTCCTCAGAATTTACGGGTTCAAAAATGGTTCAAATAGCGCTGAACACTATGGGACTTAACATCTGTGGTCATCAGTCCCCTATAACTTAGAACCACTTAAACCTAACTAACCTAAGGACATCACACACATCCATGCCGGAGGCAGGATTCGATCCTGCGACCGTAGCGCTCGAGCGGTACCAGCCTGAAGCGCCGAGAAACGCTCGGCCACACCGGCCGGCAGAATTTACGGGAATTAAGTGACGAGTGTGTGCAAATGTATTGCCAACTCCATTTACCGATTTACCAAAGCTCAGTGATTCCAGTTGGACATACCGGCTATTACGTAGGGGTCAGCGTAGATTACTCGGCTGTGCAGGATCACACACGTTGTGTCAGAAAATGAGCTTGTTTGAGGTAAGACAAGCAATCGTTGGACACTGCAACCTGCACCAGAGATTGTCGACACAGTCACTATCGTTTCGGTTTCCCTTTAGGGTAACCAGAGAGAGGATCGCCGACAGTGGTGGACCCGACCGTACTTGGGCAAGTATTTTCAGATGTGCCTACCGACGTCGGAAGATAGTTAAGGAGATAACTCCAGTAGCGAAACCCTGTATCTTCTGGTTGACCGTTATTAGCCAACTTATCATGCAATGGCAGCTGTGTTAAAGCACACTGCACAGCTTTAAAAAGTCATCACTGCAACGGAGCGTGCACCAAATGTGACTGTCTTGAAGTATGAAGTATCTGCAGCGTACACTGCATTATGGCGTATGTAGGGTCGGAGGAGAAAGACGACATTCGTCGTTGTCGCTTGGGGCTAGCACCAGGCATGAAGATACTGGGTGCTAGAGGTGTAAAACAAGATCATGTGCTGCTCACAGCTGCTACAGTACTGGCCATTATAATTGCTACACCACGGAGATGATGTGCTACACACGCGAAATTTAACCGACAGGAAGAAGATGATGTGATAAACAAATGATTAGCTTTTCAGAGCATTCACACAAGGTTGGCGCCGGTCGCGACACCTACAACGTGCTGACATGAGGAAAGTTCCCAATCGATTTCTCATACACAAACAACAGTTGACCGGTGTTGCCTGGTGAAACGTTGTTGTGATGCCTCGTTGAAGAAGGAAAAATGCGTACCATCACTTTTCCGACTTTGATGAAGGTCGGATTGTAGCCTATCGCTATTGCGGTTTATCGTATCGCGACATTGCTGCTCGCGTTGGTCGAGATACAATCACTGTTAGCAGAACATGGAATCGGTAGGTTCAGGAGGGTACTGGATCCCAACGGCCTCGTATAACTAGCAGTCGAGATGACAGGCATCTTATCCTCATGGCTGTAACGGATCGTGCATCCAGGGTCTCGATCCCTGAGCCAACAGTTGGGGACGTTTGCAAGGCATCAACCATCTGCACGAACAGTTCTACGACGTTTGCAGCGATATGGACTATCAGTTCGGAGACCATGGCTGCGGTTACCCTTGACGCTTCATCAGCGATAGGAAAGCGTGCGATGGTGTACTCAACGACGAACCTGAGTGCACGTTTGGCAAAACGTCATTCTTTCGGATGAATCCAGGTTCTGTTTACAGCACCATAGTGGCGTATCAGCGGGCGTGATGGTATGGGGTGCCATTGGTTACATGTCTCGGTCCCCTGTTGTTCGCATTGACGGCAGTTTGAACAGTGGCGCATCAAGGCCGTTATTACGGCCAGAGGTGGTTGTTTTGGGTACTGATTTCTCAGGATCTATGCACCCAAATTGCGTGAAAATGTAATCACATGTCAGTTCTAGTGTAATATATTTGTCCAATGATTACCCATTTATCATCTTCATGTCCTCTTTGTATAGCAATTTCAATGGCCAGTAGTGTATTTCGGGCAGTATGCAATGATATTACTGACGTGTAATGGCTGTGTCCTGTCTTCCGACAGTAAAATCGAAGACCTCATGTTGCCTGCGCTTTACTGACTTATTTTGATACAGAGGGTGTTTGCTTCCCCAGCCAGCACGTCCGCTGGCTCTCTTATAGATTTATGACAGGCTTGGAAAACATTTGGTAACCTGCGGGACTGATTCACATACTTACTTAAGCTCCCGGACCGGATCGTCACGTGACGCGACAGCACCGTTCCTAGCGCATGTCAAAGCTATAGCGCCCATGAAGTTAACGTTTAGGGAATAACCATTATGAACGGCCCCTCTTTCCCTCCACCCCACGCCAGCAAATAATGCCTCCAATCTCGAGGTTTTGAGAGTAAATTTGTGTTCACCCCGGCTGCAGATTAGTAAATTTATTCACGTGTTGTGAAGAACGTTTCTTTTTTACTTACGACGTTGTGCAGTAGCTGTCTCACGAAAGTGCACTGCCAAATTCTGCCACGTCGTCAGTAAACATACAATGTTCACGATAGTTAAAAAAACCTAAACATCTTAAGATGCGGTGCCTAACATCTTGAAATATCATAATGGGTAAATAAACGCTTATAAAATGAAATGGTTGCAGCTAATTAATTATCAGTTAGCTACATCTTCGACAATTCCAGTGTTCTAATACATCCACAAGGGATAACAGTTGTTTACTAATATCAGTACGACAAAGAATAGAAAAATAAGAAGCGGCATCGACGCAGACAATCACAGCTGACCATCAGGATCAACTTTGAGATTTTTGGCCATAGTCAGGTCACTGGAGATTTTGAAGATCAGTGTGTTAATATCCACAAACAATATTAGCAAGCATTTTTAAATATTTGTCCAAATGTACTGTTGATGATTGATAGTGTAGGTACTGGATGTTTCTGTAACAATAAATTGAGCCATAATTTTATTGTTCGTTTTAAAAAACTAGCAGCCCAAATAGCTTGAACTTACCATATGTATGTCTTGACTTGAAGCAAGCACATTGTCTACCGCGATTGCATTATATAAATGTTTTTCTTTTCAAACTGACCCGTTTCAGCAATCTTACACTAAGGGGTAACATGAAGATAATAAGGGAAGGGATGGACTACTACTAATTTCAGATATTACACACATCAAAAAAAAAGTTTTGTATCACTCCGAGTCCCAGAACTTCAGGAAACAGATGTTGACTGTGGATACTGTATCACAGACACAGTACCTTTGAATGTTCAGATATGTCATTAAACTTGCCCAAAGATGTAAACAACCATGCATGAGCAGCACGTATCGGACGGAGGGGATCCGACAGCCGATCAGTTCCCGTCATTCCACCAGGAAGGAGGTACATGGCACGTGTTGCCTGTAATTCAACCATGGCTAGACGCTCAATAATGAAGTTCGATCACGTCCGCATTGTTACTTTGTGCCAGAAAGGGCTCTCAACAAGGGAAGTGTCCAGGCGTCTCGGAGTGAACGAAAGCGATGTTTTTGACATGGAGGAGATAACGAGAGACAGAAACTGTAGATGAAATGCCTCGCTCAAGCCGATCAAGGGCTGCTACTACAGTGGATGACCGCTACCTATAGATTATGGCTCGGAGGAAACCTGATAAGCAACGGATGTTAAATAATGCTTTTAGTGCAGCCACAGGACGTCGTGTTACGACTCAAACTCTGAGCAACAGGCTGCATGATATGCAACTTCACTCCTGACGTCCATGACGAGGTCCATCTTTGCAACTTCCACACCATGCAGCGCGGTACAGATGGGCCCACCAACATGCCGAATGAACTGCTCAGGATTGGCATAATGTTTTCTTCACACATGAGTGTCGCATATGGCTTTAACCATACAACCGCCAGGGTCGTGTTTGGAGGCAACACGGTCAGGTTGCACTCCTTAGACACACTGTCCAGTGAGTGCAGCAAGGTGGAGATTCCCTGTTGTTATGGGGCGGCATTATGTGGGGCCTACGTATGCCGCTAGGGTCGTGGATGGCGCCATAATGGCTGTACGATCCGACCGATAAGTGCAACCATATCGGCAGCATACTGGCGAGGCATACGTCTTCATGGACGACAATTCGATCCCCCATCGTGCACAACTTGTGAATGACTTCATTCAGGATAACGACGTCGCTCGAATAGAGTGGCCAGCATCTTCTCCAGACATGAAACCTATCGAACATGCCTGGAATAGATCGAAAATGTCTATTTATGTACGACGTTACCCACAAACAATTCTGTGGGATCCACCCCGAATCGCTGTTGAGGAATGGGACACTCTGGACCAACAGTGTCTTGATGAAGTTGTGGATAGTATGCGAAGACGATACAGGCATGCGTCAGTTCAAGAGGACGTGCTACTGGTTATTAGAGGTACGGGTGTGTACCGCAATCTGGACCGCCACCTCTGAATGTCTCGCTGTATGGAGGAACAGCATGCAATGTGTGGTATTCATGAGCAGTAAAACGGGCGGAAATGATGTGTGTATATAAAATAGAAAATTCCACGCAACTTATTTGTAGCTGCCATGTTACATTCCATGAATGCAAAGCACAGTAGACATCCCACACACATACACATGTTGATAAAAAACACACGGATGCTAATACGCACACAGCTGATAACATCCTCGAACCCTCCATGCTTCGGCGTCGAGCACGACTGTTCCAACCTTGCCACACAGCACAACGCTACTGACACAATGTTAACATAATGGTAGCAGATCCGGTAAAAGTTATCTATCTAACCCTTGTATGGCGTATGTAGTACATACTAAATGATCACATGCTGTGATTGCAAGCAATAAAGAGCGGTGCTGCAGAAATAAAAGTGGATTTTCGAAAGTGACCAATATAAGAATTACGAAAATCAAGTGTCCATACATTTAAAATTAAAAGAAGGCTTATATCTAAATTATACGGCTCTTGATGTAACTTCAGCCCCACGTGGTTCCTGCGTATGCTAGCCTTTTTCACGCTTTATACTTTGCAGGGCACCTCCTGTCCTGGCTGGCTTAACATTTCCGATCACATCAGTGCCATTTTCTGTTTACGTCATGTAGCTTTGTTACTCATAGATATAGTTTTTTTTTAGTTTTGACTATTACTGTATTTTCCTCACTGCACAATAACCAAAACGTATGTATGGCTATATTTTTTATGGAGCATATGCCCACGATAATTTTGAGTGTATGGCCAGTTGCCCTTTCCTAACTGTTATGCCGCACATTTTGAATAATCCATCTTTATTTCTGGAGCACCGCTATTCATTACTTGGAACCACAGCATTTGGTTATTTAGCGTGCACTACGTATGTCAGCCGACACGAGATATGTAACTTTGTAGAGGACCTGCGGCCACTATGTTAACACTCTGCTGTAGCGTAGTGCTATGTGGGGACCTTGGAACAGTTATTTTCCACGCTGATACATTGATGGTCCGAGGATGTTACCAACTGTGTGTTTCTTTACCAAGATATGTATACATGTGGAGTGCCTTTTATAAACAATTCCGTAAACTACGTGAAATTTTGTTCTTATATGATAAGTGAAATTAATTGTAGCTCTTCCCCTGTCCCCTTATTATCTTCATGTTCTCCTCTTACATCAGATGACGTAGCATACGACTACTGAAATCAGTAAACTGGGAACTATTGAAGTTTCAGTACCGTGACAGGGGTACCTTACAAAATTAACATAAATCGAGTGTTACACAGAAGCGAAGCGTGGTGAATATCCGAAAATGCGCCACGAACGAAGTACAATACAAGAACCTCGCTCTGCCACGAATTTCTTCCATATACTCGATTTAAGCTAATTATGGATCGGTTCCATCCCATGAGCTGCCTGTTGCCCACAGATTATTTAGAACGTCTGCTCCTCGTATACCGAGAATCTGGGATGCCACCAGTCGCCAGGCACTAACTTTGATATGGAATTCAAGTGGCATAGAATAACGTACACATACACTTTGTGATCAGAAGTATCCGGACACCCCCAGAAACATACGTTTTCCATATTATCTGCATTATACTGCCACCTACTGCGAGGTATTCCATATCAAGGACGTCAGTAGTCGTTAGATATCGTGAGAGAGCAGAATGGGGCGCTCCACAGAACTCAGACTTCCAACGTGGTCAGGTGATTGGGTATCACTTGTGTCATACGTCTGTGCGCTAGATTTCCAAACTCATAAACATCCCTTGGTCCACTGTTTCCGATGTGATACTGAATCGGAAACGTGAAGGGACACGTACAGCACAAAAGCATACAGGCCGATTCCGTCTGCTGACTGACAAGGACCGCCGACAGTTGAAGAGGATCATAATGTGTAAGGGGCAGACATCTATTCAGACCATGACACAGGAATTCCGAACTGTATCAGGATCCACTGCAATTACTGTGACAGTTAAGAAAGAGAGGTGAGATAACTTGGATTTCATGGTCGAGCGGCTGCTCATAAGCCACATATCACGCCGGTGAATGCAGAACGACGCCTTGCTTGGTGTAAGGAGCGTAAACATTGGACTATTTAACGGTGGGAAAAAGTTTGGTGTAGTGACGAATCACGGTACACAATGTGGCGATCCGATGGCAGGATTTGGGTATGGCGAATGCCCAGCGAACGTCTTCTGCCAGCGTGTGTAGTGCCAATAGTGAATTTCGAAGGCGATGGCTTGGTGGTGTGGTCGTGTTTTTGATGGAGGGGGCTTGCACCCCTTGTTGCTTTGCGTGGCGCTATCACAGCACAGGAGTACATTGTTTTAAGCACCTTCTTGCTTCCCACTGTTGAAGAGCAGTTCGGGGATGGCGACTGCATTTTTCAACGCGATCGAGCACCTGTTCATAATGCAGGGCCTGTGGCAGATTGGTTACACGACGATAACACCCCTTTAATGGATTGGACTTCAGAGTCCTGACCTGAATGCTACAGAACAACTTCGGGATGTTTTGGAACACCGAAGTCTTGTCAGCCCTCACCGACCGACATCAATACTTCTCCTCAGTGCATTACTCCGAGGAGAATGGGCTGCCATTCCCCAAGAAACCTTCCTGCACCTGACTGATCATATGCCTGAGAGAGTGGAAGCTGTCATCAGGACTAAGGATGGGTCAACGCCATATTGAATTCCAGCGCTACGAACTTGTAAGTCATTTTCAGCCAGGTGTCCTGATACATTTGTTCGCATAGTGTATCTGTCAGTGGAGCTCATTTCCACTCGATGCCCCACTACGTTAATGTCATTGTTAAAGCCAAAGGTACCAAATTTTCACCTTTATACTCGCAAATCACCTGCAAATTTAACAGTGTTCTAGTTTCGAATAAGCGAAACTACTTTCGTCTAGCCATTACCATGGGTTCTTTGATTGTTATGGTAAAGGACTGCACAAACTAAAACAAATAAAATATTAGTTCAATTTTCTTTATAAATGAATTAAATAATTATTGAACTTTGATATTCCTCTTTGCCACAGGAACCCTGAAAAACATGCAACTGTCATGGACTAGCAAAGCATCAATTGAAGAATTAATTAACAAATTGTTGTCTTGAGGTACAATGTTCCACATTAACAACATTACAAATTCATCTGGAACTTTAATGCGTTAGTGGTGCTATATTGTTATGCTGACGGCTGTAACTAAGGTCTCGAACTGGGTAAGAGCATTTGCTTGCTCGACACTATATTGACACCTGTGTGAGGGCGCTGCTGTTGCTGATAGTGAGGTGGTGTCTTCTGGTGCGCGTCCCCTACGGCGTTGCAGATTGCAGCGAGACATCGCTAATAGTGGTATCGATTCACGCTGCCAACTTTGATTTGGCCCCTCGATGTCTCGAAGACACCACACCAATTTTCTACACATCCGCAATGAATAAAATATCCCTTGCTGGTGTTGCAGTTTTGACGACCGACAGTGTAATACCAGTCATAACTGGGGTGGTTAAGCTATCTGTTGGCTCACATTTACCTCCCGAGCAGAAACCGATCGCTGGCTTCGGATATCGCGGCGCACGCGGAATGGCTTCGCGCCGGCTCAGCTCTGCCCTGCCCTGCCCTCGGGCTGATGGCTAACAAGTGCGGCCCGCCCTGAGGACGACCGCCGATCCGGCGGCCGGTCGCGCCCTAATGAGGGCGCCGTTAAAACCCCACCTCTGGCGGGCGGCGCATTCACGACTCTGAAAAGCCGGCGGATTGGTCTCAGTTTCGTTCATTAAGGTGGCGTGCCGGCGCTCTTGGGCCACATCTTCACACGCAGACTTCGCCATGCCGTGTGAAATACAGGAGTGACTCTCCTCGGAGCTGAAATGTCTTCGGCCTACTCACTACGCGTAATCCTCTCCATGGATGCCAAGTTGCCTTATCGTCTGGCGTGACAATGTCTACGGTACGTTTTTCTGACATTGCTTCACTGCTGCCTACTTGAATGCTTGATAGAGAGTACCTTTATTGACTCTCTATGAACCAAACTGTTAAGATACCCATACATATTACACTACTTACCGTTAAAATTGCTTCACCACGAAGATGACGTGCTACAGATGCGAAATGTAACCGACAGGAAGAACATGCTGTGATATGCAAATGATTAGCTTTCCAAAGCATCCACACAAGGTTGGCGCTGGTGGCGACACCTACAGCGTGCTGACATGAGGAAAGTTTCCAACCGATTACTCATACACAAACAGCAGTTGACCGGCGTTCCCTGGTGAAACGTTGTTGTGATGCCTCATGTAAGGAGGAGAAATGCGTACCATTACGTTTCCGGCTTTGATAAACTTCGGATTGTAGCTTGTCGCGATTGCGGTTTATCGTATCGCGACACTGCTGCTAGCGTTGGTGGAGATCCAATGACTGTTAGCATAATATGGAATCGGTGGGTTCAGAAGAGTAATACGAAACGCCGTTCTGGATTCCAACGGCCTCGTATCGAGATGTCAGGCATCATATCTGCATGACTGCAACGGAACTTGCAGCCACGTCCCTTAGTCAACAAATGGGCACGTTTGCAAGACATCAACCATCTGCAACAACAGTTCGACGAAGTTTGCAGCAACATGGACTATCAGCTCGGAGACCATAGCTGCGTTTACTCTTGACGCTGCAACACAGACAGGAGCGCCTGCAATGATGCACTCAACGACGAACCTGGTTGCACAAATGGCAAAACGTCATTTACAGCATCATGATGGTCGCATCCGTATTTGACGACATTGGGGTGAACGCACATTGGAAGCGTGTATTTATCATCGCCCTACTGGTGTAGCACCCGGCGTGATGGTCTGGGCTGCCAGTGGTTACACGTCTCAGTCACCTCTTGTTCGCATTGACGGCACTTTGAACAGTGGACGTTACATTTCAGATGTGTTTTGACCCGTGGCTCTACCCTTCATTCGATTCCTGCGAAACGCTACATTTCAGCAGGATAATGCACGACCACATGTTACGGGTCCTGTACGGGCCTTTCTAGTTACAGAAAATGTTTGACTACTGCTCTGGTCAGCACCTTCTCCAGATCTCTCACCAACTGAAAACGCCAGTTACTACCCTTGATGAACTGTTTTATCATGTTGAAGATGCATGGGCAGCTGTACCTGTACACGCCATCCAAGCTCTGTTTAATGCCGAGGCGTATCAAGGCCGTTATTACGGTCAGAGCTTGTTGTTCTTGGTACTGATTTCTCAGGATCTATGCACCCAAATTGCGTGAAAATGTAATCACATGTCAGTTCTAGTATAATATATTTGTCCAATGAATACCCGTTTATCATCTGCTTTGCTTCTTGCTGTAGCAATTTTAATAGCCATTAGTGTATAATAAAGACGTATGTATAATGCGATTGCATCTGTATGTGTATATGTATGTTCTACATACCCTCCTAAACCATTCGACAGAAACTTGGCACACATGTATCTTACTGTTAGGTGGAAATCAATGTTGGGTAATAACCACTTACTTATAAAAGGGTTGGGCTTGGGGGTGAAAATTAAGCGTACTCCGTGACACGTGAATCGTAATCACAAACCTTTACGAAATTTTTTTCGCTAAAAACCCATTCAAAATGACTAAAGTGGAAAATGTTTATCGCTTACTACTTTTCAACTGTTCACGCAGTTAAAGCAGCACATGAGGAATGTGTTTCGGAGAAGCAGATGAACTTCACAAGCGATGTGCGGTAGTGAATGAAAATGCAAAATTACGTACATCTTGCACGACACATAATTCAGCGAATATGGGGTCATAAACAATGAGATGCGTGAAAAATGGCCGCATCAAGCGTGACCTTTGAATTTATTACTTCTGTGCTACTATCTCTATTCGCAATAAATTTCGCAGCCAGTATTCACATATGCCACTGAATGTGCCTACAGTATTATGTCATTCTAGGACAGGCCACGGCATATGACGAGCTGAACAGTGAGATGCGTGAAAAACTGCCTCATCGTACACGAAGTTTAAATTTATTATGTACTTTCTACTAATTCCATTTGCAACACATTTTTCAGACTGTATCCGCATACGCAGCTAAATGAACTACAAAACTATATCACTGTATGAGAGGTGGTTCCTGAGATATGACGTCGAAAACACTAAGTACACTGGCAGACATTGTTTCGCACAGGCATGGACGCAGAGCTATAAATAAATACCAGGGCATCGTCTAGTTTCTACGCTAGTAAATTAATAACATGAAAAGTGCTATAACTGTCTCACTAAAGGATCGTATTAAATTATTTTTATAAGGAATACGTATAATCCATGTTTAAATAATACATTTTGTAGAGTCAGACCTTTCTTACAGTAGAAAGCTAAGGATTAGGATGAATTTTATGTTGCTCTGTGGTTAATTACAGATGTACTTTTCAAACGCGGAAATCTACAGAGTGTTCCTAAAATTCTTTCACAAAGTTTGTGAACAGGTTTTTTTTAAACCAAACAAGGAAAGAATGTCTTGTAAAGATGAGCTAAAAAATGCATACCTCAGGAGCTATGAGCGCTTGTTCGTCTTCGTCACTGTGAAACATAAGTTTCATATCGAAAAAGAGCTCTTAGCTGCTAAGGTATGCGTTTCAGAGCCCATGTTTACCGGACATTTTGCTGCTGTTTTGGTCCGTACTAACTCCTCCCAAACTATGAAACGCAAAGATCTTGCAGTTCAAATGGTTCAAATGGCTCTGAGCACTATGGGACTCAACATCTTAGGTCATAAGTCCCATAGAACTTAGAACAAACTTAAACCTAACTATCCTAAGGACATCACACATACCCATGCCCGAGGGAGGATTCGAACATGCGACCGTAGCTGCCCAGCTGTTCCGGACTGCAGCGCCAGAATCGCACGCCCACCGCGGCCGGCTCAAGACCTTGCAGTAAAAGAAGTATGTTTCACAGTCTCGAAGATGAAAAATTGCTCACAGCGCTTAAGGCATTGTTCAGCTCATATTTATTCGAATATTTTTCTTGTTTTTGTGTAAGGAACCTTCATCAAACTTTATAAAATTATTTTTGAAACGTCGTGTATAAAAAAATTGATACTTTAGACCTGTACAGTTGTCATTCTTTTCACAAGATCCAGAAAACAGTTCCTCTTTTCTTGACGTGCAAATTAACATCTTTGTTCCCATACAAAATTTATGAATTTCCTTTGCGGCGTCCCTTGTGACCGAGCGGTTCTAGGCGCTTCAGTCCGGAACTGCACTGCTGCTGCTCGAATCCTGCCTCGAGCATGGATGAGCGTGATGTCCTTATGTTAGTTAGGTTTAAGTATTTCTAAGTGTAGGGGACTGATGACCTCAGATCTTAAGTCCCATAGTGCTTAGAGCCATTTGAATTTGAACTCTGATACAACTGTCGAGTGTCCTACATTGTCCTGGTAAACAAATAGACTCTGAAAGTAGCAGAAAAAGAGGAAATAAATCTGCAGAGGAATATAGATAAAGGATCAAACATTTCCATTTTCAGATATGCCTGATTCTGCAAATCTATTTGTTGGTGTCATCATCGTATTATCAGTAATACTGGAGGAGCACACGGGCAACTGCAATCCCTCTCTCGATCAGCTCCTCTCGTCAAACGAGCGAATAAAGTGCTCTAATTTCCAAGTAATGTTGCATAATTCATTTGGTACCAAAACAAGTTTACTAGCAGTTGCCTGAACCGAAAAAAAGTGTGACGGTTAAAAAAATTGCTCACAATTCTTTGCAATATAGGGTGTTTATGAATTATATCCAACAAAGTAGGCTATAATTGTGAAAATGGTGACTAAGTACAGAAATATGTGATAAAACATTGAATGCAGTGTATCTTCATGTTTTATTCCCGCCTAACACTGTCAGTTTACAACGTTTTCGCTAGTTGAGAAGCGCGAAAAAGTTATTTCAACAGTCATTATGGTGTCGTAAAACGGTGCAGAAAGTGCACGATGTTGTTTATGATTTAATTAATCCAAATCCGCTACTGCAGTTGAGAGACAATTCAGGACTAAATATCGCAAGGCACTTTTTCGAAGGTAAACTTATTAATTGGTACAATCGTTTCACTGAAACTGGATGTGTATCACACAGGACAGTGGGTCAGGATTTTCCTGCAGTCTATGACGCAGCAAATCAACAAGTTCGACAGTCTTACATCCATAGTGCGGACTTCTGTGTTTGGGATTACGGAAACCGTCGACGAGATGCGACAACGGCTAACAAAAGCACTTGCTACCATACATCAAGACTTGCGTCGCAGGGTTTCGCAGGAAATTCATTACAGGTGGGACATTTGTCGTGCTATAAAAGGTAGTCACATTAAAGATTTGTAAATTCAACTTGAAGATATACTGCGTTCAGTGCTGTATCAAACGTTTCTATAATTAATGTATAAACAAGACCAGTAATAATAAATATGACCAGCTGTAACAATGCATCCACGCCCTACAGAATTTCCGAGAGGTAGCTACTTAAATACTTCACTCAATTGTCACAATCGGGAGTCACTTCTATACTTGTAATCGGAAATGTTTAAAACCTGCAACGTGTGGAAACTGCGAGGAAATGGTTCTAGCTATACAGATACGACAATGGTTTAGAAACGTGATGACCCGGTGCGGCTCGCAAGTTGCTGTCGATTCTTATTTTGATATCTTTGGTGTTGTTCTATCTTCACGGTCTTGCCTCCTTGGCCGGTTTTGGTTTTGAAATCGGCGAGGAAAGGAAAGAGGAGCGAGCGCTTGGACTGTGGGCAGTAAGCGTGTCTGTGGTAGAGAGCGTGTAAAGTGGTTAAGTTGGCAGCCGCCGAGCGTCGCACGTGGAAGCTTGCTGGCTTTTCGGACCGAGTTCCGACTGTGTGGCGTTAGTTGGCCGCCTTTTGCTGGAGGACGAGCAGTTTTGCACGACTCGGCAGGGCTCATAAATCAATATATAGCAATCAAGCTCGCTAGTTATCGTTTTGCGTTAGGCTTGTCGCTTTGGTGATGCGACACTGGTTCAACCTCTCAGTGTTAACGCTGAGTTAGTTTTGTAAAGTTTGAGTTCCAAGAAGTTATCGGTTGTGAAATCGTAGTCTGTTCAAAATGTGTGTGAAATCTTATGGGGCTTAACTGCTAAGGTTATCAGTCCCTAAGCTTACACACTACTGAACCTAAATTACCCTAAGGACAAACACATACACCCATGCCCGAGGGAGGACTCAAACCTCCGCCGGGACCAGCCGCACAGTCCATGACTGCAGCGCCTTTAGACCGTTAGGTCGTAGTCTATACTCTCTCTTACTTAAGAGGCTTATTTTATATCACAGACTAGTTGAGATGTGATCGAAAATTTGTTTTCATGACTGAGTTGTTTGGTTGTTTTTCCTCACTTGTTCCAAGGAGCTTTACATTGTCTCTACTGTCTGAAAGATATTGTACTTCTTTGTTGATATTCTCCCTGATACTTTTAAAATAAGTGTAAGCACGTTATCATTTACTTATAAGCACAGCAGTTCAAAATAGTTTTCGCCTTATTTGCGGAGACCTATATGTATACATATGTGTATATTTGTAAGCTGCGATCTTGCTAATAAATTCTTGTACGCTACCCCCACATGTGTATCCGCTTTCTGGTGCGAAACTTGGTGGTTATCGTTTCATCCGTGCGGTTAGTCATTATTAGTACCATGCGCATGGAAGCTATCTGGTGATGTGTGTATGCGATAGAGTTCAACTGTAGTTTGGTTTGTAGCTGCTCTGGGTCGGCAGTTTTTTTTTTTTTTTTTTTGATCGTAGTTGAGCTGCCCTTTGTCCCACGCCGGCAGGACCGTTGAGTGGATGCTGTCCAGTGTTAGTACTGGACGTTGCGGTTCTCTGCCACGCAGGTTGGCCGTAGAATGAACCTAGTGGACGCATAGTTGGTTGGTTGGTTGGTTTGGGGGAAGAGACCAAACTACGAGGTCATCGGTCTAATCGGATTAGGGAAGGACGAGGAAGGAATTCACCGTGCCGTTTGACAGGAACCATTCCGGCATTTGCCTGGAGCGATTTAGGGAAATCATGGAAAACCTAAATCAGGATGGCAGGACGCGGGATTGAACCGTCGTCTTCCCGAATGCGAGTCCAGTGTGCTAACCACTGCGCCACCTCGCTCGGTGGACGCATAGTTAAATGCAGCCTTATTAATAATGTTATTCGTTTGTATTGCTTTCTTTTTATAGTCTAAGGTTTTGCTTGAGAGTTAACTGCTGTAGCTACCGTAATTTTGTTGTTTTGATGTTCGAAATGTGACCGATTTTATGTTTTCAATTTGATCTATGGCTTTGTCCTCAAGGTAAAGACGGCTTCGAACAACAGGAAACGGTTTCTAGTTCCTGGTGCTTGTAAGGATTTGTTTACTGTTTTAATTTAAACTAGTGCCTGATTGTTTTTTCCCTTCAATACTTGCCATTGTTAGAACAAGAACTCAACTACACTTGAATCTTCACAAAAATTATATCAACTTACAATAACTGTGTTCTTAAAACGTCATGATAAATGATATAAAATTAAAACATCTTGACTCGTCTTTCCATGATTCTTGCTTCTCAGGCAGATCCATTGCTGGTTCCTGGTGAGGTGTTAATTACTGTTGTATGTTTTAGTTTGCGTACCTCTCTAGGAAAGCTGTACCATAACGGTTTCAATTTACGAATTACTTGAACACGTGCAAGGAGGCTTAAGAATTCCTGAATCACAAAGGCTGTCTGCTCGTTGATGCATAATGGTAAAGTACAGGATATTGGTAATATAGTACCTACAGTTACGTCTATGCTCTGCGAATCACTGCTCAGTGCATAGCACAGTAGGAGGCAGAGAAAATCGATTATATTTTGAAATCTACTAATTTACAAATTCGTTCAAATGGTTCAAATGGCTCTGAGCACTATGGGACTTAACTTCTGAGGTCATCAGTACCCTAGAACTTAGAACTACTTAAACTTAAGTAACCTAAGGACATCTCACACATCCATGCCCGAGGCAGAATTCGAACCTGTGACCGTAGATATCGCGCGGTTACAGACTGTAGCGTCTACAACCACTCGGCCACTCCGGCCGGCACAAATTCTTCAGCTAGCCTTCGGGTAATAAAGTATCGTGACAAGTGAGTGTCAAAATTGATAAGGAACTCTAGAAATTATAAGCTATATTTATAATACTCTGCTCCCTGGTTGTTTGCTTGAGGGACATCCTGCATCACTTGTCGGAAGGATTCAGGCCGGAGGAGGGAGCATTGTGCTCTCGGGAATGTTTTTCGTAGCATTCTGGAAGGTACAGTGGATGAACACAAGAATGCATCTACGATTGAGAACCATGTCTACCACTACACGCAGTTTATTTTCATCCACCCGTCGGTATCTACCAGCAAAGCAGTGCAACGTGTCACACTGCTCGCAGTGCACGTGCGTGGTTCTAAGAGCACCGCGGTGAGTTAACCGTGCTCACCTGGTCACCGAACCCCCCGGATTTTAACCCAATCCAGAATCTGTGGGATCACCTCAATCATGCTATTCGCACCAAGGATCCTCAACCGAGAAACCTAGCGCAACTGTACGTGCCACTGGAGTCCGCATGGCTCCACATTCCTGTCAGTACCTTCCAGAACCTCACTGGCTCTGTTCCTGCACGTCTGGTAGCGGTCCACGCTCTAAAAGGTGGTTATTCAGACTTTTTACAGATGTTCACAGCAATGCAACTGGACAGTGTAGGTTCAGACGAGTCGGTTAATAAAGTGCGGTTAAAGAGTTCTCACGAATGTGCATATATAAATGTTCGTTAAAAATGTTAGTGCAAATTTTGGCTCTCACGTAAGTCTCAGGGGATGATTTTCACACTTGGTGCACTTGTACACTGTTCCACACCCGCGCATTAGTTATAGTTTGTGAATTAACATTCATGAGTACAGTTCACGCAAGGCAACAAAAATTTGGCGATTATTATAGCAAAATCAGTTTTCATGACACAGTTCAATTACTATTTATTTGCGTTGTCCTTTTCTTCCACACGATGAAATTTGCACTGGTGAGATGGTTTACAGTTTCACTTTTGTAATAATTTGACTCCAAGCCCACAGTAGCAGTATAAACGAAAATTACTCTTTCAATTCGAAAATAACCACAAGTCCTACTATCCTCTCTGTTCTAGCAGTTTTGGAGCGAAATCACAATTCGCCACATGTTCACTTACGCCGATGTATACCTCGTAATTCGTACTCACACAAATAATCGTAGCACTTCCAGTTCACCAAATATATGCATGCACACTTGCACTATGAAACAATGCTCTTTGTCTAACTAAATCGGCGCAAAAAAATTATTTCTCAAACGACCAGATGGGCCGCCCAAAAGTGGGGCTTGCTCGCAACCCACCGGCTCCCTGACTGCCGAACCAGTGACGAACGACTGACCCTGGCGCAAAGGTGTGAGGCCCTCCACGCTGGCACAAGCATGGTGACCAACTCAAAAGGTCTACAGTCACCTCTGCATTGTTAGTATTTAGTATCGAGGTGATCGCACGAGCGAGGAACTGCGATGTTATCCGTACATCTGGGTAGGATTACCCATCTGGGTGATGGAAGTGGTCGAAAAAGCTCGGCAGAGTCAAGGATGAAAGAAGAGCGGTTTTAAGGGCAGAGGGAAAAAGTACCAAGGCAAGTGCCATGGGAAAGATACCTCTGCGACAGCGGTTTCTTGCTGTCTGCGACAGATCGTGCAAGGTAAGGTTATGTTAGCGAGTGGGTATCATTCATCAGTATCACAGAAGTAATGCCAGATTGACATGGAATGATCAGTCCTGTCGAGGAGGTGAGCGCTGCTGCTGCTGCTGCTGCTGGGCCCACGATGTCTCCTGGGCCAGCTGTTGCTGCTGCTGCTGTAACATAGCCATGTCGTTTTGTTTGTCAGTTCGATGGTCCTCAAAGGAAGTGGCAGTGTGCGATGTGTTGGGAGTTTGTTAGTGTGTCGTGTGTGGCTTCCCTGTGATTGCCAGTTCTCATGGCAGAGGCTCAGTTGGCAAGCTAGTCAGTGGCTGATGTCCAGCGGCTCGCCTCATTGTGTCGTTTGCGTAGTTACGAAGTTGCCATAGATGGCTAGTCCCTATGGTTCAAAAATGACTCTGACCCCTAGGGGACCCAACGTCTGAGGTCATTAGTCCCCTAGAACTTAGAACTAGTTAAACCTAACTAACCTAAGGACATCACACACATCCATGCCCGAGGCAGCATTCGAACCTGCGACCGTAGCGGTCGCGAGGTCCCAAACTGAAGCGCCTAGAACCGCACGGTCACCTTCGGTCGGCACCTTTCATGGAAGAACATTGTAAATGCAAAGTAATACTTACAGTACGCTTAATAAAATTTATCAAAGAGAAATGCAATTTATAAGGTTAAAGAGGGAAACCTGGAAGACAAAGATGGGAAGGCAGACTCAAACACGATGAGATTACCTTATGCGAGAGATAGAATACTGTAATTTGTAAAGCTAACGCAGGTAGAGGGTCACTACACTATCTAGGCCGGTAATGTGCTAATATCAGCATTAGTATTTTTTTTATCTATGATTTCCCAATAACTGAGACAGTATCAGATGACATATCAACGTCTGCTCTTACTTATCTCCACGGCCATACTGGAAACTGCATCCGGCAACATATCAAGGCCATGGCGGGCGAGCGAAAGATCCGCTCCCACGCTCCCTTGCCCCTGCCACCCATGAATCCCCAACTGGCAAGAAATGTTGCACGCACTTTGCACGCATGTTGTGTGTGAAGTACCTCCTTCCCAACACCCCTCCGCCCGAGTGCCCCAGCACGCCAGCCAATGGCGTGCAGTTTCCATGCATATTGTCATATGCTGTGCAGCATGAAGTGCAGTACTGGTGTAATTCTTGCATTCATGCAGACGCACCAGTATATACTGCGTATCACTAATGATACGATGCGTCTGCGCCTGCGCTTGCATGTGTTATCGTAGAAGTGGAAAATTAGGGAAGGTAAACCTTCCTTAATGGATGTATACCATCAGTAAAACGGTCAATGAGAGCTTACCACAAACTGGAAAAGACACATCCACTAGTGAAGGTGAATCATCACTGTTCTCGGTTAGGGAATGTGAACAGTAGCATATTGTTCACTAGTGAAGGTGACCATCACCGCTCCCGGGTTATTAACGGTGTGTTCAACAATGATACCAAATATCAGTGTGAATGTAATTGTCTTCATATCGTTATGTTACACAGCAGTGGAGTTATGGTTGACAGTGGTGCAGTTACGGTTCACAGTAGTGCAGCTGTGGTTGACAGTAGTGCAGTTACCGGTCATATCAGCTCAGCTATGATTGAATGAGTGAAGTTCTACTAACACCTTAGAATGAACAGGAATATCTCAGTTATAATTCTATTTTTACGTACAGAGAAAAGTACTAGTCACTCATCAGCAAGTCTGAATCACTAAGATCTGAACGGCAACGACGACGATTTGTTGGTGAGATATGAAGTGGATAGAGCAACCAAATCAATACAATCTGTAACTAAAGAAAGTAAGATTAAACACTATGTTTATAATGAAGAACTGTATGATATTCTGCATGATGCTCATGTAATGACTGGCCACGGTGGACGCGATCGAATGGTGAAACGCTTGAAGTCAAGGTTCTGTAATATAACAGACAGAGATGCCCAAATTTATCTTAGTTTGTGTGAGTCTTTTTTACAGAAGCAAAAGGTCTGAAAAAAGGAATACCAGTGAAGCGAATGCTCTTCAAGGAGCTAAATTCCAGAAGCTAAGTTGATTTCATCGACTTCCAATCGCAATCAGATGGAGATTACAAATTATTAATGGTTTATCAAGACCATTTCACTCAATTCGTTATTCTTTGGCCACTGAAGTCCAACACAGAAAATCAAAACATGGAAAATATGCTAACTACATGGATCCACGAGCACGACACTGCGGAGTGGAGCCGTGCATTAAGCTTTGAGCAGTTAATGAATAGCGCTGTACAATTTGTAATTAAAAGATCTTCGTACGAAGCGATGGTTGGCTGCCCTCCTAAACATGGTTTGTCTTCAACAGGTTTACCTCCTGAAGCGTTGATGAACGTTCACTCTGAGGATGACCTTGAAAATATAATTAATCACGGGAGTGTTATCAGTGAGACAACGTCTGAAACGTTGCAGGATAATGATCACAGTACATCTCCATTGCAAAAGGATAACATGCTGACAGGAACGGGGGTTGAGAAAAGAGATAAAGAAAGTATTCCTGACAATAATGACTACTGCGTGACTGATTTAGACGAGTCAACTCGCACTGTTAAATAACACATAACTGAAACGTACGAGAGCTTAGAAGAATAAGCGCAAAAAATGCGGCAAAGAACAAGCGCAAGGAATGCGGCAGCGTTCAGATCACTGATTTCCAAGAGTGGAAAAGGGCTGTACTGTGGAGCTCCTGTCCCCGACTACTAAAGAGAAAGAGAAGATGCTAGGTCGATCTTGGGTGTCGTCCTCGAGACAACAGCCGATGGCTTCTACCGAATCGGGACGAGACATGGTGTGCTAAGCTAAATATAATTGTGCAGGGACGATACGATATGCCACTGCGGGTACAACTACAGCATTTGGTTCCGGGTCCCAGTTCAGAACTTGCCCTCTAAGAATAATCTCAGAGGAGGAAGTTCCAGTGGTGGAAACTGTTGCGCTGAGTGCAATTGCGACTGATGGGAAGCTCTCAGGGAATCAGAGCAATACACCTCTTTGTCAACACCTCAAAATACACTACTGGCCATTAAAATTGCTGCACCTCGAAGATGACTCGCTACAGACGCGAAATTTAACCGACGGGAAGAAGATGCTGTGATATGCAAATGATTAGCTTTTCAGAGCATTCACACAACGTTGCCGACACCTACAACGTGCTGACATGAGGAAAGTTTCCAACCAATTTCTCATACACAAACAGCAGTTGACCGTCGTTGTTGTGATGCCTCGAGTAAGGTACCATCAAAATGCGTACCATCACGTTTCCGACTTTGATAAAGGTCGGATAATAGCCTATCGCGATTGCAGTTTATCGTATCGCGATATTGCTGCTAGCGTTGGTGGAGATCCAATGCCTGTTAGCAGAATATGGAATCGGTGGATTCAGGAGGGTAATACGGAAAGCCGTTCTGGATCCCAACGAACTCGTATCACTAGCAGTCGAGATGACAGGCATCTTATCCGCATGACTGTAACGGATCGTGCAGCCACGTCCCGATCCCTGAGTCAACAGATGGGGACGTTTGCAAGACAATAACCAGCTGCACGAACAGTTCGACGACGTTTGCAGCAGCATGGAGTATCAGTTCGGAGACCATGGCTGCGGTTACCCTTGACGCTGCATCACACACAGGAGCGCCAGCGATGGTGTACTCAACCACAAGCCTGGGTGTAGGAATGACAAAACGTAGTTTTTTCGGATGAATCCAGGTTCTGTTTACAGCATCATGATGGTCGCATCCGTGTTTGGCGACATCGTGGGGAACGCACGTTGGAAGCGTGTATTCATCATCGCCATATTGGAACATCACCCGGCGTTATGGTATGGGGTGCCATTGATAGCACGTCTCGGTCACCTCTTTTTCGCATTGACAGTACTTTGAATAGTGGACGTTACATTTCAAATGTGTTACGACCCGTGGCTCTACCCTTCATTCGACCCCTGCGAAATCCTACATTTCAGCAGGATAATGCACGATCGCATGTTGCAGGTCCTGTACGGGCCTTTCTGGATACAGAAAATGTTCGACTGCTGCCCTGGCTAGCACATTCTCCAGATCTCTCACCCATTGAAAATGTCTAGTCAATGGTTGCCGAGCAACTGGCTAGTCACGATACGCCAGTCTTGATGAATTGTGGTATCGTGTTGAAGCTGCATGGGCAGCTCTACCTGTAGACGCCATCCACGCTCTGTTTGACTCAATGCCAGCCGAGGCGTATCAAGGCCCTTATTACGGCCAGAGGTGCTTGTTCTGGATACTGATATCCCAGGATCTATGCACCGAAACAGCTTGAAAATGTAAGCACATGTCGGTTCTCGTATAATGTATTTGTCCAATGAATACTCGTTTATCTTCTGCATTTCATCTTGGTGTAGCAATTTTAATGACCAGTAGTGTATTTTTTTGGGACGTGAGTGACATTAGATGTGCCGAGGCACTTGCTGCGAAACACATTATAGATTAAAATGTTACATTCACAATTTCTGCAGTGGTAGTCTATATTGAGATGATTTTAGCGTGGCGAGTTTGTGTATTAGTCTTGGTGCTTTTTCCGTTGTAAGTCTTATGTGTTCGTTGAATGTCAGTCGTTCATAGAGATATTTCCCTGGGTATCTTGTTGCTATTTTTCCCTGTGAATTTCAGCCTAATAGTGGGGTTTCTCCGCAAGGTCCCTTTTCCAGTAATTGTGTTGTTTTGTTTGCCGCAATTGGGAGTTTTTTTTATGGCTGTACCTATCATTTTTATAAGACGTTGCGTAGCCTTACTTTCGAGCTGCAATCTCGTGTTTGGATTTATTACTACTAACAAGTCGTCACCATGGGCTGCTATAACCTTCACAACAGACAGGATTTATATTGTTCAACAAATAACGACTATGCAGCAGCATAGCAAGAAGATGGATTATGTGATTGGACCAACTAACGTACCACGCTGCATGTGTTAGAATTGTTTACCATTCAGAAAATGCGTCTCAATAGTCTTCCACCAGCCAAGAAGTGTAAGCAGCTGCAGTAGGTATTCATCATATGTAATTGTTATTAAGCTTGTATGACGTTGTACTTGAGGCTATTTTGTTACTATCACAGTGCTAGTGGAGGTGTTCACAGCAGCAGCAGATCATAGGTTTTAAACATCCATGCACAGCATTCTCTCAGTGCGTTTGTGTCTTGATAACGACGACGCTTGTTGAGGATGTTGGTTTGAAAAAAGAAAAAAAAAAAAGAAAAACTGGGCTCCAGCATTCTCACATCGCACTACTAAGCATTTAGTTTTGTGTATTTACTAACTCTTCCACAGCGCAAAGTGATGGGAGGGGGAGCACTGACAATGGTGTGCAGGCGAGTTGTGTTTGCAGTGTTGAGGATATGACTGAAGCATCTTGCTGTTGGTATGGTATTTTAAAAATTCTAATGAGGATATTTTCATCAATTACGTAATAAATATTTATTGCTTAAGTAAGTTTATGTAATTTCAGGTAAAGTACTAGAGCTTACAGCCATCAGGACGAATGTTGTAAATAGAACTTTTTTAAACTTTGAATGTACGACGCACCGCCTCAGCTCTGAGGCCCTTGTCAGCCGTGCAGTGTGATATTCAGCATGTCTTCACTGCACATGCCTCCTGGAATACGTTCCTAAATTGTTTCAACCACACGAACACAGACAC
Source organism: Schistocerca gregaria (assembly GCF_023897955.1). NCBI lineage: Eukaryota > Metazoa > Arthropoda > Insecta > Orthoptera > Acrididae > Schistocerca > Schistocerca gregaria. The sequence continues at coordinate 387,119,315 of NC_064923.1, read as the reverse complement.
AGGTAACTGTAAATTTAGTATAAAAGGCAACAATGGAAGTACTAACCAACCTAAATACATATTACATGTAACAGCTATAATTATTGGTCGGAAAATGAAGTAAATAATGATGTAATGTTGTTCAGTACACGTCCACAGTCATGAATAGAAATAAACAGAATTTCAAAAACAATTAACAGTCACTGAGTAAGCAGCTACAGTTAGCCAATATTCATTTATCAGATTTTCAGTAAATTATGTATAAATAGCTGACATTAATTATGAACCCATTGTCGTTCAGTAAGCAGAAAAATAGAGAATTTTAAAAACAATTAACAGTCACTGAATAAGCAGCTAATTATACCAATTTCACGAGATATATTTACAGCTATCCATAAATAGTACACACAGTTGGGAGAGAACCATGAAAGGGTATGGATGTCAAGACTTATATCAACACTCCCTGCTGTGAGTCAGTGTAAGTATTAACATCGATGGCTATGAATGGGGGAAAAAAACAAATATGTTCAACTAATAATATGTGTTTCCTTGCGAGCGAGGCGAAGTTTTTCCAGCAACAGCGAGCTGACTTCGAAATAATGCTGTTCAATCTAACCTACTATTTGAACTCCAGTGAGCTGTACCCAGCGGCATTTGAAAACTCTCGATTTATTGATATGAAAGTAATATTATCTGTGGAAGAAAGGTGTCGAGTATGCAATATATCTATGCAGATATCTGCCTTGTTCCACAGAAACGTTCGTCCTCCGTTGGTGAAAGTGGATGATTATACAATCTCTGTCGGAGACTTCCCTGGAACAGTTAAAATTTTTAATAACAAAGAATACACACATGCACAGCAGCAGACTTTCAAGAATTTAATGTATGTCAGCTGTGCAATACGGCATGAGCTAGACTGTCGACAATGGTGGCAGTCATATGTCTCCTGATAATATGAGACACTGTGGAATAATCTTTTGAGATTAGGTGACAAACTCTCCACCCATAGGATGAAACCAAAGGTCTTCTGCATGATGCATGCTGTGCATCGATGGAGGTGGAAATGCATGATTCAACTTTATCAGATACAGGCACAGAACTATGATCTCTTTGCTTATATACCAGCTAAATGTAAAAATGTATAATGTTAAAGAATCATATGTGTGTTATTTTATTTCCCTATACAAATCTGTATATCCTAAAGTAAACGAATAATTACCATCACGACTGAGTGGACAAAACATATCTCAAATGTTTTGCAGATGTGACTGGTCCTGCAATGATGATCTTGGAAGCCAGAAGAAGAAGACAAATAGATCCTCATTTCCAATAACACATGTAATTCTTTTTTTTGTTTTTTTTTTTTGTGGCCTTCAGGTTGTGTGATGACTAATCTTGTTCCAACACTGTTCACACGTCCTGATGGAGATCGCTTCGAGCATGTACACATTTTATCGTAAACCCTGCTTCAGCCAAAAGATCACCTGTTGCAGGAGATTGTATTGAGAGAAAAACGTACCAGATTTTCAGTGAAAGCAGCGATATTCCAAAGTCTGAAAATGTCAAACATTGGGTTCAGATTTTAAGACGTCACCATGGGAACTTAGAATGAGAGACGGAGATACTTCGGCTTTGGCAGCCATACAAGTCAACATATTTTAATTGAGCAGACAAACTCATGGTTCCTGAAGAAGATGTTCTGCTATAATGCGAATCCTATTATCACTTTCAAACAGGATAATCTAAATTAAATACATATTTACCAAGTTCATGTAGGAACCGACATGTTGTTCAATGAAGTCACTACCATATTCAGGGATTTGGTTGTGGATAAAACTAAGAAGATGAATGAGGACCTTTATAGAGGAAACTTCGATAAGATTCTACATAGAAAGGAGTGTATGAAAGGGTAACTGCATCAGAATACTGTACTCTCTGGACAAATTGGGAAATGTGTTGCGCATTCGTTCAGAGGGCGCAAACCACATGCTTCTGTATGATGACAGGAAAGTCGAAGCAATCAACGCTAAGTTAATGGAACTACAAAGTCTTATCAAGATGAGGGCTATAAATAACGAGGTGCTAAATGCTAGAATGTAGCAATGTGAACTGTATGTCAATGAGTCAACATACAGTTAAGGGATGTGCCTGGAAATATCAAGGCAATAACTAAAGCAATTGCCTGCCATCATCAACAGTGGTTTCAGAGTACACATAAGTTGTACACTATCCCAAAAAGTGACTTAGTATACAGCAGCATTATGTCAACAAAGCGTAAAGTTAAAATTTCCAGCAGATTAAAACTGTGTGTCGGACTCAGACTGAGACTAAGGACTTTTATCTTCCGTGCGAAAGTTCTCTACCGCTACCCAAACATTACTCGTGAGCCCTCCTCGCAGCTTTACTTCCACCAGCACTGAATCTCTCCCAAAAGAACTTAAACTGGCTAGAAAATACAAAAACACAAGATTTATCTATGGGTTTATGTAGGATACATTGTCAAAGACGATGTGGAACTCCAAACATTGGGGGTTTGTCGTTTTAGGTCTTTTAGGGGTACGTGGAACTCAAACTGGGTTGCCTATGTAAAAAAAAAAGAACAATTATCTTCTACTAGTCTCATTCATAAGGCGATCTGAGACACCAGGAGAATTGTGTGATTATTTCACCGAGAAGAACCTGTTGTTCCATAATCTTTGTCGTTACTAAAATTTCATGTGATGTATCTGTGGACATTTCTGCCCGATGCTTCTTCTGGCAACTGCATAAATACTAATGCATCTCTGTCATTGCATCACTGGCTGTAACAAAACTATCGTATGCATTAAAAGTGAAAAAGTGAATTACATTCCTCCAATTCAATTGATCTACGCAAGGGGGGGCGGGGAGGTTTCAGTATTGAATTTATCGGTCTAAGAAAGATACAAAAGTAAAGCTAATGTCACCCAGGCACACTATAAACTGCAAGTAGGATGTAGGGAAGTTGTGATAATAATTTCCTGGCTCTTCCGACATCGGCAATTTGAATGGATAAACAAAAGATTGTAAAAATATTTCAGTTACACTTTAAAACAAAGAGAAGAAACTACAGAAAATGCAGTAGACTTTAGCCTTGAAGGTTCATTAGGATCACTGCCAGGATTCTCGAGAGGAATAGCGCTGAAGCAATACACTGACAAAATTTATGAGTGGAATCACCCACTGGATATGCTGCCAGTCGGTATGATTTGTGATAACTGTAATGTTGCGACGAATTCATACTTTAACGACAGACTGGTCCACACTACGTACGCATTTTTCTATACAATGTGTCCAGATTATGAAATTGCAGAAGTTCCCAGGAATCCAGTGTACCTACGTTGCTGAGACATTTGACTATCTCAAGCCGAATATTGCAAAGCAAAACGTAAATTTAGCCAATTTTCATGGTAAGGAAATTATAGAATGTCTTCATCCGAAGTAGCATTATGGATATTCAATATAAATACGACGTAGACAGCCATCAGGAGACCAGTTTGCAACGGATGCAGAACGCGAGAACGCACGAGTATTAGAAGTTTCTTAAATCTACTGAATTCCATCCTCATAATGACATCTCTAAATGTAACAACTAATATTCAGTACTGCGAGTGTTTCATGAGCCAGGAATATTTTTACCACAAATCCATTGCCTCGACAACACAGCAACATTAAATAACAATGATAAGATATAGCCGCGTGGTCTGGGGCAGCATGCCACGGATTGTGCGGCCCCTCCCACAGGAGGTTTGTGTCCTCCATCGGGCATGTGTGTGTGTTGTTCTTATCATAAGTTAGTTTAAGGTAGTTTAAGTAGTGTTTAAGTCTAGGGACCGATGACCTTAGCCGTTTGGTTCCTTAGGAATTAACACACATTTTATAAAATACGAATTATCATTGAATATGAAGATGGAGTGACAGTTTCAAGCAAGAGCTTTCTGTACTTGGAAGGGGTGCTTAGACCTGAGAAGACTTTATCAGTAGTAGGAACAGTGACATCATACTTTAAACGCAATGAACTCTTTCTTCTGTTACAAGAAATAAGAGAGGAACTTAAAGGCGCCGAAATACAACTCACAATAAACGTTGAGATCACGTTGACTCTCAAGACATAGGATTGTATTAACAACGGATAGAATACCTTACAGGGCTCTGGGTTGTTCATAGATGAATTAGTGAATAACTCCATTACTGTGTGCATTTTACTCCAAATGTTAACAGGTTACTTTGAAGACAATAACTACGTAATTGTTAACACTAAACTGGCGCTAAGTCCCATTCAAAGTGCTACTGATACTAACTAGTACTTTTGGTTATATGGAGAAGAGTAGCATAACAATGCGCTGAAGAAACTGATCTCTATCAGACGAAGGAAATCTGAAACTTCTGAGTATACTGGGTTCCAGAGTTCAGATGCCACTAACTTTCGCTTCGTGGGAGCTGTTTGAATATTCAACCCTTCCACAATCATCTCGCCAAGCATGTGCGATTAAGACTTCAGCTCAGCTAGAAACGTTTAACTGTATTATTGTAGTGCTATAAATAGACCTTAAGGCGAATCTCGAAGTGGGTTCAAGCTTATTTGACAACTATAAACTAATCAACATAAGAATTTAACAAAATTCTCAGATCTTTACACATAATTTGCAGCTTGATTGGGCCAAACAGTAACGGATATGGGCTTTTGTATGACATTTATGTAAGATTTTACACGTGGTATTACGAGATGGACGATGGTATCAGATACACACCTATCCCTCGTGAGTTTAATAAATTATCGCCCATAGTGGTGATAGATCATTCAAAGCAACTTGAAGGAGTGAAGACTGGAACTGTGGGCATACATACTGAATTAGAATCACTGAAAAAGTTGTCTATAGGATTGCGACATATGCATCAACACTACATGACCGTTTCATAAACTACTCCCAGCTAATAGGAATTGTACAATGTGTAGTGTAAATGTAGAGGTGCAATATGTGGGGCATTTTCCAGTGACTTCTCAAACAGCGTGAATCATAACAGACACAAGTGTCTTACGATGAATATGAACGATTTGTGTTTAAACATGTTCCAATTCATTCCTTTCTGAAATGCTGGACAATAACTAGCTAGGTATTTCACAATCCTTTCTTCAACCAAACTGTTTAGATCAATGCAGTGTGTTAAAACTTGAAAAATGATGGCGTCGTTCACACTAATTTACTATGCAAATCTCTGGGATGATGAAGGAGCAGCATAGTCTACATTAAAGGCTATGAGAAGAATTAATAAATGTACATCTATCCAAAATCTGAAACAGAAGGACGTCCTGCCCTCAAGCAGCTGTAGAATGTTGATGAACAACGTGGGTTTATGAATGAGTTAGATGTTATTTATCTCTTACTGAATTGGCTTTCTGATAAGTAAACCGCTTCTTTTGAAAACTTTGTACTTATTTATTCTCTTACTACTTTCCACCGCCTCACCTACAGGCTACAGGTAAAAATTTAGCATATGTCATCAATGGTCCTTTTGAAGGGTATGACAACTGATGCGCCAGGGGTGCTGTCTCCACCCGATGTGACACAACTGTGACGTACCCAGGAGACCTTGCATCACGAGGCTCCAACAGGTAGCATGGGTCCCGACAGAAATCGTGCCAAGTTGGACAGTTCTCAAGTTCTTGAACTTGGTTAATAACAAGCAGAAACTGTCTCTGATGTTATGCCACTGATAACTCACAATATAATTTTTGCATATGTAGGTGCTTTTGCATTTACAACCAGATAATGTGCTGCTCATATAAAAATATAGTGCTGAACAGTTCCTTTTCATTTCACTCTGGTTAGCGTCCATCACGAAATATTCTGCACAAGCTGATTGTGATGGCTTAGTAAACGTCCATATTTTTTAGGTGCTGACAACTTAGTTGATGATCATATCATGGCTTGCCTCATAACCAGTTTATGGGAATATAGTTGTGACTTGCAATTCTCAATCCAAAGGTCCTTGGATTTTGCTCCAAATGTGGAGAACTGGGTACCTAAGTAGTCGTACAATTACGTCTAATTCTTCTACAGAAAATATTTTTAACACTTCAGTTGTGTGTTTTTCCCAGATGTGCTTCATGTTTAATTGCAGAATTCAATATCAGAATATTCACACTGTATACCAAATGATGACGGTGATCTTCGAATATAACTGTTTATCCTTGGTGTACTACAACTTAAGTATTAGGCATTATTACTAGTGATGGGTGTATATTTCTGTTTCACGATGCTTATCAATCCCACATTTTAGTGGGAGTATTGAAATCCAATGGAGGTGGGCTTGCTCCAACACCATTGAAGCTGTTTGGCTACTGCCTCCCGCCTAATGGTAGCAAGGAAGTACCGTCAGTGTTATCAACTGTGTGTGAGGTGGTGTTTCTTAGTAAGTATCTGTGTGTGTATCTAGATATCGTGTGTGTGTGTGTGTGTGTGTGTGTGTGTGTATGTGTGTGTGTGTGTGTGTGAGAGAGAGAGAGAGAGAGAGAGAGAGAGAGAGTGAGAAATTCGAGATTATGCTTATAGACCGTTGTTATATGTGTGTTTAGGTAGGCTTAAAACGCTGCTGCCAGACCCATTGCTGATGTGCGACCATCTATATCAGTATCACCTCACATGAGGCCACCCGGTTACCACACCTGACCGAGCAGTAGCAGTGACATTTGTATCACCTCATCCATTGCCATCTGGCTACCATCTCCAGACCTACTAGTAGCAGGACAGTACCACTGATGCCTGCATCACTTCGTTCAGTGCTGTCCACTTACCTTCCCCAGCGTAGCAAAAGCAGAGTAGTGCCATAGATTTCTGTGTCACCTCGTTCGTGATGTAGCCTGTCTTGTTCACCAACACCAGTTAAATCTACTTTGTGGTTTTTGATGTTTCAGGGAAAAGATCTTGCAGTTCCGCACTGACAACGTCAGTGCTTGAGTTTGGGATCCCACTACCTTCCTTTGTGCATGCCAAGAAATGTTGGAATGGAAGTTTCCTGAATTCATTGATGCCCAGAAGTATCTCACCATCAGGTGCCAAGCAGTTCACTACTGCAAGCTGATGCATCCCCATAAATATGGCAGTGATGTTTCTGTACGGACAAGCATCGAGAATATTTGAGAAAAGGATCGAGTTACATTGCAGAATATGTCAATTGCAGAGTGGAATCTTTACTGAGGGAGTCCTACTAACGCGTTTTTCCAAAACATACTGGATCCGGTAAGGCGCTAAGTTGTATAGGCCACCCTGATGTGTACTCACACTTTTCTGATCCAGTTAACGAGAGATCCACTTTCATCGCTCTTCCTCCGATATTACCACTAAAAAGGCCAGCATTAATGTCCAAAATGTAGATGAAAAAGGTAAATATTGCTTCGCATGGTCACTTCTGGCCAAAAGATGCCTGTCATTCAGTCTCCTATAAATCATGTGATGTCTGTGGCCTTTATAGCTTCTAAGGCATCTAATTCCCCCATCACAGTCCCAGACCTGCTAAAATTATGGAGGCAGAACCCTAAATATTCGGTTCATGTTTATGTTCTGCGTGTGGGTAAAAAAAAGCACGGAAGTTTGAAGCTTAAAGTAGATGAACCTCTCTGCTGTTCTAAAGTAGCCTGACAGTGTCTTTAAAACGAAGATATATCGCTATTCTCCAAACGTGAGAAGCATCGCTACGTTTGGGTCCAAAACATGTCCCACATACTTTCAGTCCAAATGACTAAAAATTAAGGGGAAAGGCACTTTCACTGCAGCTGTCTCTGTTTACTGAGAGAATTTAGGACGTCTAGTCAGAACCCATGCATATGGAAATGCCCACTCAGGGTAAAGAGTTGTTGGAGTTTAAGAAAACCCATTATGAGGACTGTTGTCCCTTAGTTGTAGCTGCTGTATTTGAGTGCTTACTAGTTCCTGTGACGCATTACTCCGAAGGTAATCCCAATGCTTCCAACACCACTTTCAAAGGACAACATATATTGTATGCGAAGGCTTATCAAGTTGTATGGTCATATGATTCCAATCATAACAAATTTGAATCATACTTCGAGGATAATCCTGTGAGGTAGTTGCTCTCTGAGCTTGAAGAATTTGAGCCAGATGCTGACGGCCTTTACAGTAAAAACACTGCAATGCCCAACTTGAAGGAGAGTTATGCCTTAAACAAGCAACAAGTTAAACGTCATATTTGTAACCAGCCAGCTGATAGGAAAGTGAGAACTCCATTAGTGGAACAGTTTTGCGACGCACCCCATGTTGTTGTTGTGGTTTTCAGTCCAGTGACTGGTTTGATGCAGCTCTCCATGCTACTCTATCCTGTGCAAGCTTCTTCATCTCCCAGTACCTAATAAATGCAAACTGAAGTACAAACTGCCATGACACATATATTTTTTCCTTTCATAATCTGAGTGGCTATGATGCCCACTTTCTTGTTGAGCAAGTGAGGGAGAATTAAAACGTTAGTATCACACCTGACAGTGTTGAAAAGTACATTTAATTCTCCAAGCGAATCACGTCAAGAACATCGTTCTGCTTCCTGGATCCGTTACAATTTATACAGGCACCTATTTTGAAGCTTGCTGAGGCAATGTGGCAGGAGGATACCCATATCACTCGACCTGCATTTTCCGATTTCAGATTGTGACACTTCATGAATTACAACTGTATTCACGAGCACACTCACTTCAGCAGCGATGTAACGCCTTAGTATCACCTATGGCATCTCTTTCGATCAACATCCCCCGTTGAAGGAGTCCATCGCTTGATGTTAGTACCTCCCATTCCCACACAATTCCCTTAAGTAATTTTGAGTGTGTGGGTGTGGAGGAGGGTGAATAGAGAGTGAATTATTTATCACATTTGTGTGTAGGTGTGTGTATACATGTGAATTACTGTATAGTATATGTTTTTGCTAATTTTATTGTAATGTTTACTATGTACACACTATTTTCCTTGCACACTATGTGTGCTTGTAAATATGTGTGGTTCTTCGCCTGTTGCTGCTAGTCATACATTGTAAATACTGTAAACAAAAACAAAACAAATATCATTTCACCCTCTCTTAGTATAATGTATCTCTGTCTGTCATCCAATGCTCTAAATATTGTATCGTTGATCACTTGCTGTTACGTAAATAACATAATTCTGCACATTAGCAATCTCTTTCTTTGAATAATGTTACTGGTAATACAACATCAGTGAACTTTCTACATCTGTGTTGAACGTTATTATCATTAAAGTTATTGCAATGTGGAAGCAAATCAGCTTTACAGAAGTACCCAAATAATTATTTTGTATATGCGCTGAATTCGTTCAGAACTATAGCTGCAATTAAGTTCATGAGCATTCCTTCAGTAAATTCAACTTCCACAGATTTTATGCTGATAGGGTTATCAGTGTCATATTTTGGCACTACATGATACAGCCATTAACACATTGTTTTAGTTTATTTACATTCACACCGTCCTCACACAAATAGTAAAGACATAGTATACAGCTCTAATGTAAGGATACCAGAGGTTCTGTCTGCCTACAGCAGTAATGAAGTATTGCACAGATCACTAAAAGTGATAGTGTTTAACATATATTCTCTCACTCTCAGGTTTTAACTCAAGAAATGACTCCCCATACATATTCATAAGTAATGCCCCACCTTTTGACATCCTAATGTTGACAGAAGTATGTGTGGTATTATATTCCGTCGTTATCTTCCTCTTTATACGAATACCATTGTACTAGACAGATAGCCCCACTCATACCACGAATGTTGCACTTTAACATCGACTCATGCGTTTTATACACATACAACTAGTTCAAAGTATTTGTCGGAAGCTAGGCCTACAGTCACGCTTAGAACCACTGCCAGTAACATTTTATGAGTTGTAAAATAACAGTATTCTTGTGTTAGTTGGCTGCTGTGGATATGATACAGTATGGTCGAACAATAACAAGACGAAAAGGCCAGGAAAACATCCTGTAGGCAGCAACTGTAGTTCAAGTGGGAACATAAGTGTCCTCTTTAGGCACTGGATCAGGCACTCTCTGCATCTACTGTGCTCATGCTACACCATAGTCTAGGTCAGAAAGACATCCTGTTGACTGTAGCTGCTGCTGTCACCTGCCCTTGCCTCTGACAATGAGACTAATAAAGACCTAAGTATAGCGACACACAAACTGAATAATTATAATAAGCGATGTATGATCAAAGTAGCTACCAATAGTCTTCTTCGAGGCTAGGCTGATCACTGCTGCTGGTGGCTCTTTATGCTGAACAGCAAATAATGACACGCACAAACATACACACACACACACAAACACACACACACACACGCACACACACACACACACACACACACACACACACACACACACACACACACACACACTCACACACACACACAATCAATTTCCATAAAATACGCGCATCAAAAAAAATTTTGCATCACCTCGGCTCAGAGAGTTCCGGAACCTGTACAGATTACTGGAATAGAGATCAACATAAACATCATTTCCTTCCTTTTTATTGCTTATGAAAACCACACATTGGATGTTGTACCACCATACAGCGAGACCTTTAGAGGTGGGGGTTCAGATTGCCGTAGACATCAGTACCTCTAATACCCAATACCAGTACCAGCTCTGTAGTCGAGCGATGTCGTTTTCCAGAAGGAAGTTATTCACAAGACGTGCACGATGCAGGCGCGAATTGTTGTCTATAAAGACGAATGCTGCCTATTTGGTTGCACTATCCATCGGAGGAGGACAGTCACGCATCGCACAGCTGTTACGGTGCCTTCCATGGATTGTATGTTAACCGGGAGCCTAGAAACGATGGAGGGGCTCCGTCACCGCCGCAGACGCAATAGTCCACAATCCCACGATGACTACCGTAGTCCACTTCATCCTTCCGCCGCCCCACACCGAACACAGGGTTATTGTGCGGTACGGTCCCCGGTGGATCACCCCCCCCCCCCCCCCTGGGAACGTCACACCTCAGACAAGTGTAGCCTCTACGTTTTTAGAGTAATGTTGATGTACACGTACGTGGAGAACTTGTTTGCGCAGCAATCGCATACATAGTGTAGCTGAGGCAGAATGAGGGGAACCAGCTCGCATTCGCCGTGGAAGATGGAAAAGCGCCTAAAAACCATCCACAGACTGGCCGACTCGCCGGACCTCGACGCAAGTCCGCCGGGCGGATTCGTGCTGGGGACCAGGCGCTCCTTCCAGCCCGGAAAGCCTTCCATGACTAGCAGCGGTGACGTCGGTGCCACATAATGGCAACCCAAAACTTGCTACACTCGCTGGACAGTGTGACTAATGCGTCCAGACTGACCAGGTTGCCTCCAAACACGTCTCCGAAGATCATCTGGCTGAAGGCACATGTGACACTCAGCGGCGAAGAGAACGTGATGCGAATCCTGAGTGATCCATTCGGCTTGTTGTTGGGCTCATCTGTACCGCGCTACATGGTGTCGTGACTGAAAAGGTGGACCTCGTCATGGACGTCGGGAGTGAAGTTGCGCTTCATGCAGCCTGTTGCGCACAGTTTGAGTCGGAACATGACGTCCTGTGGCTGCACGAAAATTATTGTTCAGCATGGTGGCGTTGCTGCCAGGGTTCCTCCGAGCCATAACCCACTGCAGTAGTAGCCCGTCGGCGGCCTGAGTGAGGCATGTGTTCGACGGTTCCTGTCTCTGTATCTCCTCCATGTCCGAATAACGTCGCTTTGGTTCACTCCGAGATGCCTAAACACTTCCCTTATTGAGAGTCCTTCCTGGCACAAAGTAACAATGCGGTCGCGATCGACCGCGGTATTGACCGTCTAAGCGTGGTTGAACTACAGACAACACGAGCCGTGTACTTCTTTCCTGGTGGAATGACTGAAACTGGTCGACTGTCGGACCCTGTCGGTCTAATAGGCGCTGGTCATGCATGGTTGTTTACATCTTTGGGAGGGTTTATTGACATCTCTGAACAGTCGAAGGGAGTGTGTCTATGGTACAATATCCACGATCTACGTCTATCCTCAGGAATTCTCGGAACCGGGGTGATGCGAACCTTTTTTTGATTGTAAATGCTCAGCTGGACTTTCGTGCTACTTGCTGATAAGTGGGTGTGTTTGTGGAAGGGTTTGTAGAGGCTCATGCTGACAAAACACATGCAAACTGCACACCATTGGCTACTAATCAGTGACATGTTTGGATATGGGGGGGGGGGGGGCGGTCAGGGGGGAGGGGTATGTGTGTGGGGGCGTAAGGATGGTACCTCCCCTCCCTCTCGATGGCCTTCGCATGTGGCTGTATGCTGTTCCGTGTACGTCCTTGGAGATAAGGAAGTGCTGATGTTGGTATAATTTGAGCCATTCTCTCAGCTGTAATATGACGTGGTAGGTAAGAAACCGCAGATGCTGATGTCAGTATGTTCTCTATCAACAATCGGTAGTGGTTCATATAACAATATACGTGCCATTGACATTTGTGAACAAAATCCATCACCTGTCAAAAATGAGTTGGCTAAGTAAACGTTAGTGTACAATTAATACCCACAGCACGTAGAATCCTTAAACAATCGAATAAAGCAAATATGTAAACAATTTGTTGTAGCAGTGCATCAGCAATTTAGGCGTCTTTCCTTGCTCCTATCTTGCGAACAGTGGAACATTCTAGCTACAGAGACCAAAAGGACACGAAATCATTTGGCTTTTACATTTGCAGTGCGGAAAGGATATGACCCTTGATTACAGCAATATAGAACGATCTCGATTAGGGCACCACGCAATGAAGTGTATGTTTGAATCATGAGAATATTCGCGGTATCACAATGGCACATGGAAAGTTATGGAAGTAATAGGATATCTGAAGCTGCAGCAGAGAACTCAGTAAACATCTAAATGGTTCTCAGCAGGGAACAGCCCGGTGGTGTGTCCATTAACTCTGAACAGGTCTCTTGTGTAGCCAGCTTTTAATTCACGTTTTATTTCTACACCAACCACCCCTTTATTTTCCTCCACTTCCCTCTTGCATTTGCTGGAAAGAATGAAACCCAAAAGCAAAGTAAAATAAGCGAATTACTGCCGCAAATAGCGTCTAAATTGGAAACTCCGTCACGACCCTATTGCCGCAGCACTGGTTCTGATTTGCGCTAATCGCTTTTACGATCCCATTCGGAACTCTTGTTAATTCCAGAAACGGCTGAAAGTGCCGCAGGCCGTCCGAGAGATACTCACCGATTGCCTTTCATTGAAGAATGACAAATGAATGCATTCAGTTGTGGATGTCTTTATCTCTTCACTGAAAATTGTGACCCACACTCTTTCCGCAATACTTGTCACTAATGTCACTCGAAGTTTGCATACTCTGTTCTCTATTACAGAGCGTAGTCTATTCACTGTTTCTGATTGACTTGTTCATTTAAATGTGGAATATTCAGCAATTGAAGACAGCAATTTGTTAATTAGGCATAATGTAATCCTTTTCTAGTCCATGATAGTCGTATATTATCCATTACTCCTATGGTATCGAACTATGTTAAAGTTAAGTAAATCTTTTATTCATTGAAGTAATAAAGTAAACTAATATTTCATCTGGTGTAGTTAAAAATGAACCACGACACAGAACACCCAAGGAACCGACAGTTGTGGCCAAACGATTGGCCTTGTCTGATCACACTGAATATTTTTTTACGTGCGTTTTCTTTTGCTCATTTCAAGTGAGCTGGGTTTTTTCCTCGATGTTGGATAGAGCCTCTGTGGGCGGTCTATACTAAGAGTCACTTGTATTACAGCCATCAGGTAATGCTACAATCCTGCTTGTACTTTATGTGTGGAGCAGATACCAATATTTGTAAAGCATTTTTCATGTCGTTTTTGTTGTCTTCAGTCCTGAGACTGGTTCGATGCAGCTCTCCATGCTACTCTATCCTGTGCAAGCTTCTTCATCTCCCAGTTCTTACTGCAACCTACATCCTTCTGAATCTTCTTAGTGTATTTATCTCTTGGTCTCCCTCTGCGATATTTACCCTCCACGCCACCCTTCAATGCTACATTTCTGATCCCTTGATGCCTCAGAACATGTCCCACCAACCGGTAACTTCTTCTTGTCAAGTTGTGCCACAAACTACTCACCTACCACTGATCTGGAGTGTAAACTTATTCGAATTACCCATTGCGCTTATAATCAATGTTAATGCTTTTATTGGGTCTCTGTAATCTCATAAAATCAGACCTTCCTCACAAGTTCAATAAGCGGTGAACGCAAAGTACATCCACCTTTTATCTGGAGTCCCTTTCCAGTTCCCTTTTCTTTATCGTTATGAAGTATTCTTAGCTCAGGCACCACCTTAACCATGGCATGTGGGTACTTGGGCAAGCATACCAAGCAGCCAAGGAAGCCAACTGGGATCATGCAGCGACAAAGTGACACAAATATCTCTTCGCTGTCATTTCGCTGTCAAATCATCGAGTTGTGGTACACCTGCATCATTGCTCTTACCAGTCACACTGACTCACTGAATGAAGTGAACCTGATCCCCCTCCTCATAGGTCACTGTCTCCTATCACATGGCGTCATTCTGGCGTTAATTCATATTATATTGCTATGAGAGAGCGGAAACAAGCTTAGGCGAGGACACGCCGCCTTCTTTAGCTTATGACTAGTGTGGCAAAGATTTCAGAATGTAATTTGGAGATTTTAGTGTGTTGCAGAATGGGTATTTGACAATTTCTATACCAGAAATTAGCCAGCTTCAGCTGTCTGCTATACTATTTTAGTTACAACCTTTGCTTTTTTCCTCTTTAACTGTAAGTTTTTATGTCTGTGAATGGTGGTGTGTATACGTATGCATGCATGTTTTTAAATTGTATTTTAGTATTCTCCGACTGCTATCCACATTCATCTAAAAAAACTACAGTATGGGTGCTAAAGATTTTTCTGTCGTGCACCCCACCAAGATATTGCTATCAGACTCTACTGGAACTCCTTTGAACGACAGTTTGAACTGACTGCAATAACTCATATTGAGAGAATAGAAATAGCGATATATATTCAATTTGAAAATACTTTTTGTAGCCAAGATCGCATTAATCGTTATTTATTACTGGTGACACGTTTCGACACCTGAAACTGTCATCTTCTAATCATCAGAACTTTTTGGTTATATAAATCATGTTCCATTAAGGGTTCAACACTCATGCCATGTCGTAATTATGGTGCAGGATATAACTTATATCGTTTTACAAATCTGTCTGATGACCTGTATATTCTCAACTGTAATGACGACATCCTATGGATAGTAAACTGGTAATGTAACACGATTTATGACCAAAACGTTTTTAGGATGACAGTTTTCACTGTCCGAACCGGTCGTCCATAATAAATATTAATTAATGCGATCTCGGCTGGAAACATTTTTACGAGACGGTACGAACCTTGCGTAACCCGGATTTGTTAACTTTTCGCTTCAACCCCGTGTGCCACCGATAAGGTGTATAGTCGAAGGCTCCTCGCTTTACATTGGGTTCTTGTCTCTTTCGTAGGCTAAATGGAGACTTCCTCTGCCTTATGATATTGCGCCAATATCTACGCTCTTCATTGGCTCCCGATGGACGTATTGCATCCCTTCCACGAGTCGTCTGTCTTTCATTCATGTAGCTCCTGCTCTGTGCGTCATACAGAGTACTTTGGTATATCTCTCCCCCATGGCACTGCGCAAATCCGGTCACCGTGAGTCCTACTTCAGTAATTCTGTCTCACTACATGCGTAATTATCTTGCGCAAGCTGTCCAGCAGTATAGCCTCTGGTTATCGTCTGCGTCCGACTGCCGGTGTCTTCCTTTGGCGCCCCCTAAACTTTTATTTCTAAGACTTGGGTCTGAAACGTTTATTTTTAAATCTTGGATTTGATCATGCACACTAAATTCGTTTCGAAATACTGCCTTTAGTTTGCTTGAAGTTCTTTCTCTCTTTTTCAAGTAATAGAAGCCCTACTGCTAATCTCTGGGCTTAGTTATGCTCGTCGGTAGGTAGGTACCACGTGGTCAGTAGGTACTTAACATGTGGTGCCGTCAAAGGAAATCTGTTATTACTGTATCATTATCTGTGTTGCTCTCTCACTCTTTCTATTGGAGGTGGGGAAGTTGTTTATTCACTAAGCATATGGATGATTTCTCTTTGTTATCTATCAACAACAATTTGCTGGGTAGCGAATCTCGCTCTGGTGTCTGAGTCATTATGAAATGGTGTCTCAGTCATTATGAAATAAGCGTCAAACGAAAAAACTTCAAAGAACGAAACTTGTCTAGCGTGAAGGGGGAAACCAGATGGCGGTATGGTTGGCCCACTAGATGGCGCTGCCATAGGTCAAACGGATATCAACTGCTTTCTTTTTAAATAGGAACCCCCATTTTTATTACATATTCGTGTATTACGTAAAGGAATATGAATGTTTTAGCTGAACACTTTTCTCGCTTTGTGGTAGATGGCGCTGTAATAGTCACAAACATATGGCTCACAATTTTAGACGAGCAGTTGGTAACACGTTGGTTTTTTACATTAAAATACAGAACGTAGGCACGTTTGAACATTTTATTTCGGTTGTTCAAATGTGATACATGCACCTTTGTGAACTTATCATTTCTGGGAACACAGGCTGTTACAGCGTGATTACCTGTAATTACCACATTAATGCAGTAAATGCTCAAAATGATGTCCGTCAAGCTCAATGCATTTGGCAATACGTGTAACGACATTCCTCTTTCCAAGGCTTGTGGCGTTAGAAAGCATTGCCCAATTAATTAGGGACCTTTATTTTGCCTGAGAGTACGATCTAACTGATTTAGCCTTTCGGCACGCATGAACTTCTTGCCTTCCGGTACGAACATTTCATTTTCACCTCGCAATGATTTAGATACGGATTCTTGCCGCCGGATTATTTTACTGAAAAGCTATAGTGGAGGTAATAACCACTCTGCGGTACGCTCTAACTTTGTCAATATAAGCTAATACAACTTGACCTTCATTAGAGATGTGTAATTACCCAGTGAAAGCATCGTCAGACAGAAAGGCGTCAGAGGGGAAACGACGGAGATCGTCAGAAAGGCGCGGATGTCGGTTACGAATGGCGAAAATTGAGCCTTCTCTCGGGAGTTGGGCTTGTAGTGACAGGCGCTGTTAGAAAATATGTATTGAGTGAGTCAACAGCTTTAATCAAAAAAGTGGAGACGAATGTACTGAAAGCGAGTAAAAATGTACTGAGGGGAAAACTAAATAATTTGAACTGAAGGCATTCGTCACGTTTCACAACGGCGGAAAGCTTCGGTGCCGCAGGTGGTTCGCATTCACTTGCGAGCAGTAAATGGCCACTTTGAATCCGCATCTCACCCCGTAATGAGGGCTGCCGCAAGCACTCGGTCCCCTTATAATTTTGCATTTATTTCTACAGACCCTTGATGATACCACAGTAAGACCAAGAATGAACACGCTTTGGGATTTTAGCACTGTGCGGTGAAACGCAGGTGACAACATTAACCGGGAGTAATGGTAAAAAATGTACGTTGCTTACTGTCGCAATAGGTTTTAATTTATCCTTAACTCACGTAGTGAGAGAGAAGTACATAACTGATACAGTATTGTCACGAATTTAAACACTGTCAAGACGCCAGATATTATTTCCTGAACGTGATGTCGGAGGGTTGAAGAAAAAGGCAAATTTTAGTAACAAGACTTTTCACATACAGCTGTGCTAAGACTATGTAATTGGTTGAGTGCTGAAGATGATATACGAAAACAAAAACTGAAAGCAACAATACTACCGTTGGTAAATGATCTGTCCCTGTGTAATTGTTGCAGAAGAATGAAGTTTATGAGAATTACTTTCACCGAGTTGATTCGAGATGTTGAGCTCATAGGTAACGTTTGTCGAGCTTCGTACAAAGAGGTGGAAACTAGGTGAGTGTTTGGTTGCAGTTCTTCTTCCTCATGAACCCCAGACACTAGACTTAGAACGGATACTTGCAGCAGTGCTAGCCACTAAATGTGGTGGGTATCGTCACATGTGAGAAATTCCTCCACCAGAGCAGCTACAGCTTAACGAGGATTATCTTTCGATAAGTCTGGAATAGTCACACTTCCGGAAAGTCATCTAGTGTAGCCAATCTTTAACAGGCTGTCATAGAATATGTGAAGCTGCATTCACCTACTCAAAATGGTTACTCTGTTCTTTAGCACCGAAGCGCCGTCAACCTGCTCTCTTTTCTCCATTGCGCACTCCGCATTTTCCACTTACATGAGTGAGTCCTAAATGTCACATGACTCGATGACGTGGTTATACTTATTCATTTACTCATGTTTCAGTATTGGTACTGACGACCCAACGATAACTCGTTCCGGATTTGCATTGTGTTGAGCTGGATATAAGCCGCTGGATGTGTACTGGTCCGACCAACAGATCGGAACCTCAGTATGACTGGAAACAGCAAATCCTGACAACTGTCTTGCAGCCGTCTTTGGATTTCTTCATGAAGGTCGACTGTCGATCCCTACGTATAATTCTTGACCCTGGAAACGTCGATGGCGAACATTTTCCATGTATCGGAGCCATAACCAAAACCATGAATTGAATAGTCAGTTCTCCTTCATTAGAGATGTCGGACACTGTCGGCTGGGAAGATTGATAAAACAGCACAGGTGGCGAGTTGTGCCGGAACTGACATCATACTAATTCTGGGCTGACTACACGTGTGTCTGAACACCCAGAGCGCCGAACACTCCTAAGAATGGGTCTCCGCAGCCGACGACTCATGTATGTATCAATGTTAACACCATGACATCGGCAGTTGCGCTGAAACGAGTACACGACCATCAGCAGTGGACGTTGGCGCTGTTGTCTGATGATTCCCGATGTGTTCTTCATCATTACTATGGGAGGGTGCTAATCCGTATTCGACCGTTTCTGAGCCATAAATATCCTTTTAGAATGAGAAGAGTTACCCCAAATTATAATACCATACGACAATAGTGAATGAAAATAAGCAAAGTAGACTAATTTTCGTGTCGAACGATCATTTACTTCACATACCGTTCGAATAGTAAAAATGGCATTATTAAGTCTTTGAACAAGATCCTGAACGTGGGCTTTCCAAGACAGCTTACCTAGAAATTTGAACTGTTCAGTTTCACTAGTCATATGCCCATTCTGTGAAATTAAAACGTCAGGTTTTGTTGAATTGTGTGTTAGAAACCGTAAAAACTGAGTCTTACTGTGATTTAGTGTTAGTTTATGTTCTACAAGCCATGAACTGAGGTCATGTACAGCTCTATTTGAAACCGAGCCAATGTTTAACACAACATCCTTCACTATCAAGCTAGTGTCATCAGCAAACAGAAATATTTTAGAGTTACCCATAACATAAGAGGGCATATCACTTATATAAATAAAGAACAGGAGTTGTCCCAACAGTGATACCTGTGGCATGAACCATTGGCTGTACCCCACTCAGACCCCACATCACAGCCATTCTCAACACTGTGAAAAATGACCTTTTGCTGCCTGTTGCGTAGATAAGAGGTGGACCTGTTGTGAGTTACTCCCCGAATTTTGGAGCAATATTTTGCGATAAACACAATCAAACGCTTTAGTTAAATACAAAATATGCCTAGTGTACCTAACCTTTTGTTTAACCCAGAAAACAGAATATAGCTTTTTCAGTTGTTAAACGACTTCTAAAGCTGAACTGTGCATTTGTTGGCAAATTGTGTGATATAAAATGACCAATAATCGTTACATACACAGTCTTTTCAATAACTTTAGCAAGTACTGATGGCGAAGAAATAAGTCTAAAGTTGTCTACATTATCCCTTTCTCCCTTTTTATAAATCGGCATTACTGTGAGTACATTAATCGTTCAGGAAATTTACCATTCCTAAAGGATAAATTACAAATATGGCTAAGTACAGGACGAACATGTGCAGCAGTATACTTTAATATTCTGCTAGCCACTCCATCATATCAGTGAGAGTCCTTAGTCTTCAGTGATATAACTATTGACTGAATGTCCCCCTTGTCAGTATCACAGAGGAATATTTCAGACATCAATCTCGGAAAGGCATTTGCCAAGAGAGTTACATGATTCCCTGTAGAAACTAAATGTTTATTTAATTCGCCAGCAATGCTTAGAAAATGATTGTTAAGTACTGTACATATTCTGATTTAGCACTAACAGAAATATTTTTACTGCGAACTGCCTTTATAGTGTCGACCTTGTGCTGCTGACCAGACACTTCCTTCACAACTGACCATTTGGTTTTAATTTCATCCTGTGAATTAGTTATTCTGTTTGCGTACGATATACTTTTTTTCTTCCTAGTAACATTTTAAGCACCTTACAGTACTGTTTGTAACGGGCTACTGTAGTCTGATTGTGACTACTTCTAACATTTTGATATAGTTCCCGCTTTGTTCTACATGATATCCTTAACCCACTAGTCAGCTACCCAGGCTGCCTTTTACTGCTAGAGTCCCGTTTAGAAGGGTCTAATGGAAAGCAACTCTCAAAGAACATGAGAAATGTGCACTTTGTGGGAAGGCCAATTTTCTTCTCGGCAGATGTGTGAGGCACTCGGGTGCTAGTCTTTGGTAGGAAACTTCTGGTCGATGCTCTGGCATGTGTAGTTCGTGCTTGGGACCTGTCCTTAGACTGACTTCACTTGCAAGTAGTTAGACAGGGGAGCCTGTGGTTAAGTCCTTACTGTGTTACTCTACCGACATGTGATTTCAAACGTCACGGACTACTCGTTTGCTGATTGCACACTTATTCGTTTTTGGTTTACCGGTCTTGACGTTTGGTATCCCTGTGCACTGTGTCATATAAGTGCGTCAAATTGGTCCTTGGTACGATCAGCGAACGTGTGTGTCATACACTGAAATCTATCGTGATTTCAGGGCTCTGGTAGACATTAAATTGCGATTCGTCTGCCTGATCGCTACACCGTGAGATTTTTGCATTTCTTTCGTGCCCGCTATCGACTCCCAGGTGCCGCCTCGACGTCTCACCTCCGCCGCACACACCGTATCAGCTGCAAGTTACAGCGCCGCAAGAAGCAAACAGGGTAACTTACTGCCGCTCCGGCATTGTCAGGGCGTACACATCTCAATCACCACTTGCTCTCAGCTGCACCTATGTAGAGAAACTACAGTAGATTTGATCAATCTAAGTTTGCTCAGCGTCAGATCAATTAAGATTGCGTAATCCACATTTTTATGACCAGAGTACTTGACTCATTCCATTAGTTATGCTGTCTCTGCCACCAAGGAGCCTTGTCCAATGTAGTCTTGAATCACCTGTTAGTTATTTATTCTATTCAATCAATAATTTGTTTAGCATAACTTATGTCTGTTTGAAATAAAAATAAATGTTGTTAGAACACTAACCTTCGCCTACAGTCTCAATCATTTAGACAGTCGCACTAGGGTTCCCTTTCAACACTAGTAGAATTCTGTTAGCCAGGAATGCCCTTTCTGCCACTGCTACTCTGTTTTCCTATGATTTAGAAGAGACAGGTGATCCATTGTTAGAATGAGTAATTAAGAGAGCTTTGGAGGACTTAAAATCACTTAAGACAGAAGGCATAGATAACATTCCATCAGATTTCCCAAAAGCTTTGTGGAAAGTGCCAACAAAACTACTATTCACGTTGATGTGTAGAATGTGAGAGTCTAGCGACCATCTCACTTTCGGGAAAATATATTCCACAGAATTCCGAAGAGTGCAAGAGCAGACAAGTGCGCGACTATCATAAAATCTTTATCTTCTGTCACATCACATAACTCTCCCCCCAACCCTGAACCCCTTCAGTGTGCTCTTTCCACCTCTCCGTTCTCTCCTCTGCATTTAACAGTGGAATTCCCGTTACCATCGTTGCTTTTAATTCCACCGAAAGGAGTTGGTTTGGCTTTCCTATATGATGAGTCAGTCCATCCGACAATAATTTCTTTTTCGATTTCTTCACATTTTTCATGCAGTCATTTCGTCCTAGCTTCCTTGCACTTCCTATTTATTTATTTCCTCAGTGACTTCTGTTTCTGTATTCTTGAATTTTCCTGGACATTTTTGTACTTCCTTCTTTCATCGATTCCTCCTACTACTCATGCTTTTTCGCAGTTACCTTCATTGTACCTTTGGTTTCTTTTTCAACATTTGTGACCGCCCTTTTTGAAGATGTCCATTCCTCTTCAACAGTACTGCCTACAGAGCTACTCCTTATTGCTGTACTTATAACCTTAGAGAAATACAGAAGTAACTCGTCATTCATTAGTACTTCCGTACGCCACTTCTTTGCTTATTGATACTACCTGACTAATATCAGAAACTTCAGTCTACTCTTCATCGCCGCTTGGGATTAGCCGAGCGGTCTTAAGGCGCTGCAGTCATGGACTGTGAGGCTGGTCCCGGCGGAGGTTCGAGTCCTCCCTCGGGTATGAGTGTGTGTGTTTGTCCTTAGGATGATTTAGGTTAAGTAGTGTGTAAGCTGAGGGGCTGATGACCTTAGCACTTAAGTCCAATATATGAACATTTTTTACTCTTCATCACTACCGCATTGTGATCTGAGTCTGTATCTGCTCCTGGGTACGCCTTACAGTCCAATATCTGATTTCGGAATCTGAGTATGGCCGTGCTGTAATCTAACTGAAATCTTCCCGCATCACCCGGCCTTTTACAAGTATTCCTCCTCCTCTTGCGATTCTTATTGTTCTTAAATTTATGTGAGACGTTAATTAGTCGTTCTCGTCTCTCATTCCTTGTCCAAAGCCCGTATTCTACAGTAAACCTTTCTTCTACTCCTTCACCTAGAACTGCATTCCAGTCCCACATAACTATTAGATTTTAATCTCCCATTACGTACTGTACTACCCGTTAAATATCCTCGTATAGTTTCTCTATGTCTTCATTTTCTGCTTGCAATGTTGGCATGTGTACCTGAACAAACGTTTTCGGCGTTTGTTTGCTGTCGATCCTGATACAAATAATCTTATCACTGAACAGTTCACACTAAGACGCTCTCTACCCTACCTTCCTATTCATAACCAACCCGCCGGCTGGAGTGGCCGAGCGGTTCTAGGCGCTGCAATCTGGAACCGCGCGACCGCCACGGTAGCAAGTTCTAATCCTGCCTCGGGCATGGATGTGTGTGATGTCATTAGGTTAGTTAGGTTTAAGTAGTTCTACGTTCTAGGGGACTGATGACCTCATAAGTTAAGTCCCATAGTGCTCAGAGCCATTTGAAACATAACCAGTCCTACTCCAGTTATACCTTTTTCTACTGCTGTTGATATTTCCCTATACTCATCTGACCAGATATCCTTGTCTTCTTTTCGTTTCACTTCATTGACCCATACTATATCTAGACTGTTTCTTTGCATTTCTCTTTTAAGATTTTATAGGTTCCCTACCACTTTCATACTTCTGACATTCCACGCTCCGACTCGTAGATTATTACCCTTTAGTTTTTTGTTCAATATTTTTCTCATGGTCACCTCCTCCTTGGCAGCCCTCACGGAGATCTGAATGGGGGATTATTCCGGAATCTTCTGCCAATGGAGAAATCATCTTTTCACTTTTTTAATTAAGGACCACATGTCCTGTGGATACACGTTAGTTGTGTTTAACGCAGTGGTTGCCATAGCCTTCTGCACCCACATGCGGTGATCGCAGCTGTTTCTTCTGCCTTTGGCTGGAGCTTCCCACCACGATGACAAGAGAGTGTCCCTGAACGTCTGCCCGCTCCTCCTCCCTGATTGGCATGGTCGTTGGCAGAATGAGAGTGACTTCCTATGCCGGAAGTAAGGGGTGACTGGTTTCGAACGCAGAGGCGAGGACGTTTTGATTACTACCCCTAGACCAGGGAATACTAGCAACAGGGGAAGATATGAATACAGGTATAGCAAGATTATTGTCGCTCGGTATAGAACGATTTGGCTCTAACTAACAGCCGAATAATTAAAAAGGTCAAAGAACGTTAAGAGCTTCTGTAGAGGGTAGTTTTCCTGTTCAGTAACGAACAAGAATAGTTATAGGCAGTAATACTTTAAGACTGCTTAATTTTAATTGCCCTTGGTGGATTCAATCATGAGCAAAGCAAAGTTGGCCCGTTACCTCAGGGGCAGAAGTGAACGTGGCATGGCCACCGCGGGGTAAGAGGATGTAAGAGGGGACTTGTTTTATTTTTCGTCTTCCACTACTTACAAATCATGGGACGGTGTGCCTTGTACCAATCAGCTCGTCTGATGCAAAGTTCAGACTGAAGTAACGTGGATTCATGAATGCAGATTATAGAAATGATCATCTTTAAATGCGGTACATATTTGAAGCATGAAATATGAAATGTAATTGAGGCTATTTTGATACAACGCAATGCGTAGAAAAAAAACATTTAAAATTTTAGTAAACATTATGAACGTGTCTCATATTACGTTAAATGTAAGTGCAGTTACTGTTATTAATCAATTAATCATCCGATCACACAGACAACACTAAAACACAATATTTTTAACAAGAAATTACAACGTCACAACTCTGGCATCGCTGAGGGTGGCCGCAATCCGAAACGGAGAACAGTCAGCACGAAACGGTGCTTACTTTTAACTATCGTGCTCTTGCTACATCTAGTCTGTTGAGGTTTCAGAACATACAAATTCAAATAGGTTATCTGTTAATAACGAGATCAGTACATATACGACACGAATTACCGCTCCACAACGTCAGAGTTGTCTCATGGGCAAGAAGGTCTGACGAGCACTGTCTTAATGTCTTCAATACTCTTGTTTTTCGGTTTTTCCACAGTTTGTCATTAAACGATATAAATGGTTCAAATGGCTCTGAGCACTATGGCACTAAACATCTGAGGTCATCAATCCCCTAGAACTTAGAACTACTTAAACCTAACTAACCTAAGGACAGCACACACATCCATGCCCCTAGACAGGATTCGAACCTGCGATAGTAGGAGCAGCGCGGTTCCAGACTGAAGCGTCTAGAACCGCTCCGCCACAGCGGCCGGCTTCAACTCTATAGAATGCTGTTCTCTATGCGTACAATCTCTGAAACATCATTCTCAAATTAAGGTATATGTTTCCTTCTACAAGGCTGCTTTTTGGGAGGGATGGAGCCTGTATCTGTATTGTCTGCTTCTGAGACATCCACCTTGCTAAGTCCGTCGTTTGTTATTTCGATACCATGTAGCGGAATTGCTTCAGCTGTTGTACATTTATCGCTTAACTCAGTTTTCCTACTCACTATCACTTTCTTAGGTATATTGTTATACATGTTCTGTACTCACTATACTGTTCACGCCATTCAAATCTCTCATCTATATTCTGCCTCACTTTGCCTGAGGATTGAAATGTCATTAGCGACAATTATCATTGATATCTTAGAAATACGGAATGACTAGCCTACACTGAGTGGGTTCCTCTCCGTGCAGTAGAAAAAACCTTAATCACTACGTCGGTCTACGATTGGTTACTTTCTTGGTACACTAGACGTGATACTTTATTGTTAAAGGAGATGTGATTTGCCAGCAAGGGAATCATTTAGATTCTTGCCGTCTTCTATTATAGTGCAAATAAACTGATATGTGCATATTCAAAATAAAGGAAGTACTTCAGTCTTATGCACCCGTGCAACTATTTACTCTCTAATAACCTGAGTTAACTATTCCCACATGCCTTACGGATTCTTACGCCTGTCGACTGCATCTTCTGACGAAGATGTTCCAGAGATTAATTTCTTGAACATGCTTTTTAATATCACACAATTGGAGTTCCCCCTACCCTGGATTTATTCCACTACGTTGCTGTACTGCAGCTATACAGTTTAAGAGACGATCAGTTATAGTTTTTTCTATTAAGCCTAAGTATCCTGAAACCAGACACTTTAAGAAATTATTACCGTTTGTCCTAATATCCTTGCATAAAAATAAAATAAAATATGGTCCAAATGGCTCTGAGCACTATGGGACTTAACATCTGAGGTCATCAGTCCCCTAGAACTTAGAACTACTTAAACCTAACTAACCTAAGGACGTCACACACCCATACCCGAGGCAGGATTGGAACCTGCGACCGAAGCGGTCGCGCTGTTCTAAATTGAAGCGCCTAGAATCGCATGGCTACTGCGGCCGGCAGAAAAATAAAACCTCTTGCATAATTACCACTTGTAGATTTTTCTTCTTTACTCGTAAGAAGACAAACTTATGATTTTTTTCATCTTTTGGCTTAGATACAATGCAGAGGAAATGAGAAACGTATGTGCACTCTGACGTTAAAAGTAATGATGAACGAAGTTGATAAATTGATTTGCTAGCTTTCAATCATAGAACCGTGATAACACCATACAGGCGAAATAGGATGTAGACTAAGCACTGCCGCTGCTCTGTGCAGATGCACACAGATATTGCTTTGCATATGCATGGCTTTCAGTTTGTTCGCACAACGTAAAGCCAACGTAATCGCACTGTGGAACGTCACGTCACTGCAATGCATTGACGAACGACCCGTAACGGCGATACTTTGAAGTCGATATGCACATTAAATAAAATGCATTGTCTGACTACTCAAAACAGTTCGCTACTAATCTCTGTAATTACGCCCCGATGAAATGTTACTTGCACACGACATGTTTTTGCTGTACTACCCCACCAATTAAAGGAGAAAGGAAGGAGATAACATTTCTATCCGGTAAAGGAGAAATAAAGACGAATCATCTCTATATTATTGAGTGAAAACACTGAAACTGGCTACCAAAAAAATGGCTCTGAGCACTATGGGACTCAACTGTTGTGATCATTAGTCCCCTAGAACTTATAACTACTTAAACCTAACTAACCTAAGGACATCACACACATCCATGCCCGAGGCAGGATTCGAACCTGCGACCGTAGCAGTCGCACGGTTCCGGACTGCGCGCGTTGAACCGCGAGACCACCGCGGCCGGCAAAAAACTGGCTACATGGCACCAATTGTAACTTTCAAGGATGTAGATACACAAGGTAATTAGATGTCTTGAGAGGAATGTCATACATCAATATTTTGATATAAAATTTGTTTATAGCTGTCACCGTGCAACACAGAGTAAGTGGGAGCGATGTACGAAGGAAAGATTCGACAGTAACGATCATAATGTGATACCATTCGATAGTGTTAGATCTAACGTTGACGTGGGTGCTGTGGATAGTGTACAAGGCAAATAAGAGTAAGAATAAAACAACCAAGAAGAAATCAAAATATGTCCGTTTTTAGACTCTGGAGATGCTTCCAGGTTTTTGTTAATACAGACGTCATAGTATTGTACTTTTAACTGTAGTTATAAATTCACTGAGCCCCATTAAGAAATTACTTTAGGTATTTCCTACGTACGGAAGACTTTGTTGATGGTTTACAGAACTGTAAGATCTACATAATTTTCCGGGAAAAGATACGATGACCATTTTATCTGAGTTATCAGAAGTACAAGAAGTGAAAGGAACCATGAATTTCAATCGCCAGTAATTAATATTTCCTCCAATGAGAGTCAAACTACACGTACCTGTCATCTGACACATTGGTGCAACGTGAATCAGAATCTGTCAACTTATAGCGCGCCGCAGTTTTAACCTGACTTTACTCACTTTACAACTGAAAAAGAAAGCATATGGGACTCATGAAAGACTTGTGCACGCTTACTCTTAACTAATTGGTGTGACGAATATTAAATAGGATAAAATGTAGAAAATTGTAAACTAATACAGATATCTGGGAAAACAATCCCTTAGCATTACAATACAGCGTTAGTAATGTGCCACTTGACACAGTCAGGCTGATTAAATATTTAGGCATTACGTACAGACGCGATATGAAATCAAACGAGAGTGTAAGGATTGTTGTGGGGAAGGCGGGTTGTCGACTTCGGGGAATGGGGACAGTATTAGGAAAGCGTGGTTCATCAGTAAAGGAGACTGCATATAGAGCACTAGGGCGACCCGCTCCTGATACCTGCTCGAGTGTTTGGGATCCCCATTAAGTCGGTCCAAACAATTCAGAGGCGGACTACTACATTTGTTAACGGTCGGCTCAATCAACAGGCAAGTATTACGGTGATGGTTCGGGAACTCAAATGGGAATCTCTGGAGGGAAGGCAATGTTCTTTTTGAGGAAGTTTCCTAAGAAAATTCAGAGACCAACATTTGGAGCTCACAGCACAACGAGCGTACTATCGCCAATGCACATTGCGAGTGAGGATCATGAAAATAAGACAAATTATGGACTCGCTCTATTTGCAGATGGAACAGGAAGCGAAATGACTAAAAATGGAGCAAGATACTCTCGGCCACTCACATGTAGATGTAGATTTCTCCAAGTTGTTTCTCAGTTGCCTTTGAGCACGAACTGAGATGAGATTGTGCATCAAATAGAAGTTCATCAAAGAGAAACAATTCCCCTGTTTTCTGCCTCTGTAGCTGATGCGTGAACCAAGTCTCGAAGACGAACATGGAACACCTGCACCGCCCATACATAAGGAGGACTGAATTGAATCCCTTATCGTCAGTGGTAAAGACCTGACGATAATTTTAAAGACAACCAAGATTTAAATACTGGCCTTTAGTATACAGTTCTATTGCCCAAAGAAATCTTACATGGCGTCGCTGCATAAGTCACTAAAAGGTTTTTGAGGAGGCAGGACCCTAGTCATAAATATATCTCGAGAAATCGCTTCTATGAAACTCTCGCAGAAACTATGCGTCTGTTAAGCACTGCATTTTCAGTTAACATTCACTTCTGGCAATATCTGGCTGAACTGCGTTAACGCACGTCGCGGTGGTCTGAATGGGTATGATTTTTATGCTGTTTCAGATGCTCGTTTAGGCAAATGTTGGGCTAGTTGCGAAATTCCACCTCACGAAATGCGATATGGATGCAGGTAAAAGTACGATAACACACGGAATGAAGTTCACACGTTTCGCAGACAGATCGTGCACACGACTACCCTCTCTTAAGCCGTCGGCCCAAGGACAGGACTTTCGAACGTCAACGCTTAGCGCGCCAAATTCAAAGTGTTGCTGAACGCTACTTGTCCATACGGTACGCGGACCTCAGTGTGTTATACGCAATCGCAGCACATTCCGGCGGCATTTGTAGGGCGTACTTGTCTCACAATTCACACTGTTCACGAAATGGACGGCCCTAGGATTTCTACATTAGCTCTATTAAAACACACATTTCCTCCCTTGCCTGTAAGATAGTCAAGTTCCTCAGTCAGTTGTTTAAGTAAATACAAAATTCCATATCCATGAGGATGTTATAAGGCAAAGGGCACCGTCTTACAAAAGTTCCATTATAAGATAAAAATTATATCATCATTCACACTTTTTCGCAAAATCCTATGGTCATTCGTATTTAATCACTGTTCCCATTCACTAGCAGAATCTTTTGTAAAATATAATACTTAAAATAAGAAAGTGCGAAATGTCTTACTGTAAAACAGTGCAAGATGTCTTGTAGATTAAAACAATCGAACAGAATCACTCCTCATAAAAAGCGCATATATCATCGATTATTATAAATAATGCTTTTAGTAAACTAACAAGAAAATATTAGAAACTATTAGAAAACCCAAAGCTTAAGGAAAAAAAAAGTTTGTATCCAGTAAGACGTGATCCAGCAACAGAGCACGTGACAACTTACAATTGTAACACTCTGCTCCTTACTCTTCAACTACTATGAATGATTTACAACCATGCTATGCATTTTGTTATCTCTTGAAGAGTTTAGTCGAAGATATGTCATTAACTGATATTTAATTATAACAAATTGTGCCGAGTACAAGGCATTTTTGATGCACCGCTTCCCTGAAACGAGATACTTTCGTAATATACAACTTACAGTATACCTTTAGCCACCAATACGACGTTTCCCTATTTTATATTAGAAAAAATCATACAATTAATGACGGGATTCCGAGAGATAATATTCTGGTGTTTAGAAATGGCACATTATACTTCAAGCTTTTCTCCAGTAGCGACATCTCAGCTTTTGTAAAATTAATGTCAGTCTCATTTAAAACCCTGTCATAGAATTTATGATCACCTTTTAAAACTAGGCGAATTACATGATTTCACAGTCAGACGGCATTCCAGTTTGCTTAATTTCTTTCCATGTCTAATGAGAATGTTATGTCTACAGTTGTCCAAGCTTAACCTCTTAGAAGAGCTAGAAATTTTTAAACACCTATCACTGAAGGTCTATCTCGTTCTTAACGAACAGTTGCAGTTACGCAACGAAACATTTTTTCATTTTACAGAACCGATAATTTAAATTGTCTGAACGGGATACTCTCCTCAATGTAGTCTCCTAAACATCGTTTTTCCTTCCAGTCTTATGTTTTCTCTGCATATTACCTGAGCTGTATTTTCATTTTTAAAAAAGACAGTTACGTTATGTTGTAACTTTGATGCAATGGTTCCTGTTTGTTACCAGTAATGCTTAAAATTGCATTTGCAATGCCTCCTTTGCTCTTAATTTATCTGTATTTCGATTACTTCCTGTTAGATGGCGCGAATCTGTTTTTGTGTCCACCTCGTGGCTTCCTCGACGTGTTAACCGTTTAGTCTGACGGTGGCGGCTGTATTATGCAGCTCTTTGTCCTAATCGACCTTACGGTTGTCATTATAGTCCATGGAGTATTTTATCTGGTTGACAATCATGTTATACTTTTACATTTTAGTTTTTATTCCTACGACATTTCTGTTTGACGAGAGCACCTTTGCCCAGACGATTTAAACCACTGTGTGATTACATGTAAGTATATTCTGTTTGTACGTAATTTATGGAAGTTATCCTATTAAATGTATATTATTTCTATTCATGTCATTATGTTTTTAGGTATTCAACGTAACTTTTTATTAACTTTTTATTCTGATGAAGATTGCCCTAGTGCAATCCACACCGTAATCAGTTGGAAAAAAAATAAAAAAAATTTTACGTACTCTATTTAAGTAGTTTACCGTTGCTGGATCACAGCCAATCAAATATTTGAAATTTAACAGTAGCTATTGCCCTGCACGATGGGAAAGACTCGTGAACGTGCTGTTTCCGCGCTACTGCATCAGAAACTCTGCACGCTTAATACTCAACGTTCTGACGCCTTTATGTTACACTGGTGACTGTGACGTCAAGAAAGATAACCAAAGGTAGACAATGAATTAACACTTGCTGATTCCAGCAAAGGATAAACCCTAAGGAATAGAAGAAAACGATTCAATTATGCACTTATGGCAACCTCAGCTCCGTTGGTAAGTGCTTGACCACAATCCCAAAGGGCCAGTGTTTTATTTTTCTGCCATTTATTCTTCTCCGACAATTACTTGTTAATATATACGGTCTTTAGTGGTTCCATCCGTTGGAATCTATGTGAAATACTAAGTCTCACTATAACTAGCTCAGCTATCGGCTCATTTCTTGAAAAAAGAAAAGGGCATACTGCCTCCTCTGAGAACTTTCCTAGTGGAATGAGCACAGATATTATTAAAAAGCCCTCGTTCGATTTCCTTCTCATTAGGAATACTTATTATTATCGAGCGAGAGCAAAGCTTAGTTCGACCCATATCCAAACTGAATCGAAAAACATCAAAAGATTACTGCGTGATTGCAGCATCAAACTCCGGTCCGCCACAGCAACCAGAGCAGCGGAATGCGGGTCAGCCACGTGCATGATTTTGCAGCTGAATTTACAAGAATGTTTGCGTAGCGTTCTGCTGCGCAGCGGTGTGCCGTATCGGTGTGTTGGATAGTTACATGATGTAGAATAGTGCAATTTTGCACTTCCCCCTGCATAACAGCAACTAGGGACAAAGTTCCTACCACAACCCTCCAAGCGCAGGCAAGCATACTGCGCAAAAAATGAAAGAATAACTGTTTCGAAACCCCACAGCTTTCTCAAAGCGACCTAGAAAATGGAAATTTCGCTCAAAGCTGTCTACATCCTATTTCTGTACATTTACAGAAAATGGTTCAAATGGCTCTGACCACAATGGGAGTCAACTGCTGAGGTCATCCGGCCCCTAGAACCTAGAACTACTTAAACGTAACTAACCTGAGGACATGACACACATCCATGCCCGAGGCAGGATTCGAACCTGCGACCTTAGCAGTGGCGTGGTTCCAGACTGTAGCGCCTTGAACCGCTCGGCCACTGCTGGCGTATATTTGCAGATTTCTACAAAACAGCGAGACAATGAACGTTAATAACCCAAACAATTATAAAGAAATACCAATACCTTGAGGAAAATTATATAATAATCCAGCATTCATTATTACAGTAATAATAACTTATTTATTTCTACGGCGTAACCTTTGGCTCGAAGACACTTCAAACAGCGAAATGTCGACACATGCGAAGAAAAAGGGTCAAAGGACAGAAGTTTATTTGACGTGTAAGGTGGGTTGCTGATATCACACTGACACCAAATTTCAACACAATTCGGTCCAACGGTGCCGTGGGTGTGTCACACGACGAGAATGTCGACAGCGAAATATGTGGCAATCAATGCCCCAAGGAAAGGGATGGTTTCATTGACACCATTTACGCCAGCCTCTGAGGCCTTCTCTTGTCGATTTTAACCTGCCTTGCGATTAAAATGTTTTCCTCGGCCTCCCAAAATAGAACCGCATGATTTCAACCGTTCGTCTTGTAGCTGGATTCCGCTGACGTCATGAATTTGTCCGGCGCAGTATTTGAACACGTCATCCTTCGGTTGTGCAGCCAAGAAGCTGCAGCTTCATCGAAAACATCAACTATTCGACGGCTCTGGTCTGTGAACCGTCAGGTACCCCTGATGGTACCAGGTTTTTTAAGTGGTACCTCACACTGAGTGCCACTGCCTGACTCTCCAGCTAGCTGTCGAGAGTCCCGGGTACAACTCGGGGTGTCCGCAATTGCATTGGGCTATCGACAGGTTACGTCGGTCCAGAGGACAGCTCGCTGTGCTATGGATCAGATGGCCATGTCAAGAAGGCAACGTCATTGCCAGCTGCTGAGACGCTATCTGGGCTTTCCGCTGTCTCGGCGAACTCACTCGACGCCTCTAGCCATGGACAGCGTCTGCGCTACAGTCATCGATCTGTTGTGTGAGAAACGTCGAATAATAAAGAATATTTTAATGATCCAGTATTGTGGACTCAGTGTTCGCCACGATGCTGGCTAACCCCATCCCCACAGCCTCCACCGTACTTCATTCTGGCAACAGCACTGATGAAACTTCGCCGGCCGCGGTGGCCGTGCGGTAATGGCGCTGCAGTCCGGAACCGCGATTCTGCTACGGTCTCAGGTTCGAATCCTGGCTCGGGCATGGGTGTGTGTGTGATATCCTTAGGTTAGTTAGGTTTAAGTAGTTCTAAGTTCTAGGGGACTTATGACCTAAGATGTTGAGTCCCATAGTGCTCAGAGCCATTTGAACCATTTGATGAAACTTACTGGCAGATTAAAACTGTGTGCCGGACCGAGACTCGAACTCGACTCCGGCACACAGTTTTAATCTGCCAGTAAGTTTCATATCAGCGCACACTCCGCTGCAGAGTGAAAATCTGATTCTGGAAACAGCACTGATGTCAGAGTGGCAGTCAATACAATCATAACAACACAACGTACCGCACTTTTATGGATGTCATAGACTCACAACATCCATGAAAACTTGTTTCAAGAAGGAGAAGAACGCGGTAGTTACTGATATTAGATGAATATGCCGCGCGGGGTAGACCGGCGGTCTCGGGAGTCTTGTCACGGTTCGTGCGGCTCCTCCCGTAGGAGGTTCGTGTCCTACCTCGGAAATGAGTGTTTGTGTCTTGTCTTTAGCATAATTTAGTTTTTGTTGGATTAAGTTGTGTGTAAGCTTAGGGAACGATGACCTCTGCAGTTTGGTCCCACAAGACTTTGCCTCAGTTTTCCAAATTTCCTAGATGAGTATGTGGTAGGAGTATCCTGAAGTGGGATATATATGATTCTTTACCTCCTCAAAGAAGATACATTGTGTTCATAAAAAGTTTTCTATTCGTGATACACCAAACTGGATGTCAAATCTCTTATAATTATAAAGGAATAATAGTTTCATTAAAATGTTTCGGCCGCTTTGGTGCAATTATTTCGTTTAATGGCCAGTTTCAGCAACTCGCATACTTAGCGTCTGAAACAGCCGATATATTGTACCACAGGTTCCTGTAGGCAACACCACAGCAACGGGTCATTGTTTTCACTAGACCATTTACTTCAACAGCGTTGGTGCTAGTTGTCTTGCCATTAATTCTTGTGCCCATCTCATAATATACAGGGCTGCGGTCAGGTAAAGTGGAACGTGACTTTACTGGCAGTCATGCTTAGGCCAGTGATGGAGCTATCTTACTTTCCTGTAATAAACAGCTTCAAATATCGTGGTTCTGTTGCCGAACAACACTGTCTTGGCGCCCGTGTAAACTTCACTTACATGTTAGAGTAAGATATTCGTCATGACACGCACGATGGGCCTCATCTCCTAACTATATCCTCCTGTTATTCTTCTTCTGCTACCTGGTCTGTGGCCTTCTTCCTACTCACTTTTTCCGATGCCTTTGCTTTTCACAATGATTCCAAACCCCTTCAGCATCGGCAGGCTGTCGCTTCTACTAGCGACCGTGTGACATGTTCATTCAGATAGTTATCGCATCCATATGTACACTCATTTCACGACAGAAGCAGTATTCGTAGATTTTCTCTCTTTATTCACTATTATTGTTGTTCACCTTTTCTCCGGCATTGTGGTTCACATGGCTCTGAGCACTATGGGACTTAACATCTATGGTCATCAGTCCCCTAGAACTCAGAACTACTTAAACCTAACTAACCTAAGGACATCACACAACACCCAGGCATCACGAGGCAGAGAAAATCCGGCATTGTGCTATAGCGTGTTTCGTTGTCTTTTCATACTGTGTCTTACTCATGTCAGAATGTACTCTGTTTTTACGCATACAATTTGACGTTCATCCATTCATTTACCTTTTTGTCATAAACTCATACAAAAATTCTGCGTTGATTTTCTTGCGTTACGGTAACAAGAGTGGCATGACTAGGGTAACTGATGTCCAGGGTATACTCCGACTATGTGCCTGCAAGAAGAGTAGGGATACATCCCCACATTTTTTGCTAATTATCATTTGTCCTCAACCTATTCATTCGATTAATCAGATCAACATGAAGTAAAAGTTACGATTTTCTAAAATACTTTTTTGTGAGATAGAGTTAATTGCAGGAAATGACACGCAGCCTAAATCGCATTTATTACAAGAACTAGTTGCATCCCACTTCCTTATGACCGGAAGAGAACAGTTTTCAGTAATGAGTCCCACTTTGGATTGAGCCTTGATGACCGACGAGGACGTCACCCGCCATAAGGCCCAACAACCTTGGGTGATGGTCTGGGGTGCCACCCCTTCTCATAACAGGATCCATTTACTCGGCGGCGGCGGCTGCCTTTCAGAACAGCGGTACGTCGACAACATTCTACATCCGTTTTGTTGCCCTTCATGGAAGCCATCCTTGGCTAACATTTCAGAAAGATGATGCCCGCCCACAGACGGAGCAAGTTCCTTGTCTTCACGCTTGCCAAAGCTTACTTTGGCCAGTAACGTCGCCGTATCTGTCCCCAATTGAGAAATGGTTCAAATGGCTCTGAGCACTATGGGACTCAACTGCTGTGGTCATCAGTCTCCTAGAACTTAGAATTACTTAAACCTAACTAACCTAAGGACATCACACACATCCATGCCCGAGGCAGGATTCGAACCTGCGACCGTAGCAGTCGCACAGTTCCGGACTGCGCGCCTAGAACCGCGAGACCACCGCGGCCGGCCCCAATTGAGAGCGTCTGGATCATTATGGACAGGACCTTAATCCATCTGGGGGTTTTGACGATCTTACGCGCCAATTGCACTGAATTTTGTTCGATGGCCGTCAGGAGGACATCCGACAAATTAATCACCGCCAAGGCGAATAACTGCTTGCATAAGGGTTATGGGTGGGCCACGCATTATTGACTTACTCAATTTGTGATACTCTTTCTGGTGAAAAAATCAACCAGTTCTTCTGACATTGTAATAATTTATTTCTCTGTACATGTACGTCCAGCAGTTTCCGTACCGTTCGGATAATTCCTTCGTGGTGAGACTTTCTTTGTCAGAGTATATATATGGGATAAAAAGCCATTATCAAAGGCAATAATCAGTGTAAAATATATTCCTTGTGTGTGTTGGCTCTCTTGGTATAATGAGAGTGGCTGCACCTATTAACTGAAAACAGCAAACAATTTTCTCTGTCCCTTAGAACGTAAATATATTGGAACTCTTCTACATTATGTCCTGTGTACGCCTCTGCGCAATTTACACTTTAGATCTTTCCAATCCATACCTTCTACTTCTTCCTGCTCTTCTTCGTCTGCTTCTGCACCAACCACTACTGCCACTACTATTGTTGTCGCTACCACTACTTTTACTACTACGATTACTACTACCACTATTTCTACACCGTCCTAAATAGCTGCCCATCATCTCCTTTCTCTCTGCCCCCTCCCTCCTGGAAACGATCTTGTTTACTCGTTCCTTTCCTGTCACGACGTGAGAATCAATAACACTCACACGATTTGCAAGTAGGAACCAGTTCTATACTTATATTCTGTATCAGTTTGGAATTTTTCTGCTTTTTTTAACTTTCGGCGTAAGAAATCATCCTCGTTCAGCGAATGGCCTTATGAAGAGGTCGGAGGAGCCGACAAAGGTTCAGGACACTCTCGTTATCTTGGAGTGAGAAACTGTCACTAAAAGGACGAAGAATCAGCAATGATCAGCGGCATGAGAATGCAGGAGGCAATGGAAACCATTGCTTTAAAGACACAAAACAAGTATCCACAGGACGTGTGGCCTGTAACTGAAAAAGTGTAATGTTGATCTCTCCATTGGCAAATGATTCCGTACTAGTCGCCAATTCGTATTTCTGGGAGTGGTTCGCCAAGTGGGAGATAACCGTCAGATGATGATGGAATAACTAGTGAATGGTAACTTTAGACGAGACAGGACGTCCAGTGTCAGAGTTTTGATCGTGGAAGGGAGATAGAAAGTCTGAAAACGGAACTACTAAGGCTCAGTCTAGATATAGTGCTACCAGTGAAGTGAAGCAGCATTTCTGGCCAGACGAGTAATATCAACAGTCACAGAAAATGGTACAACGGGAGCAGGATTTGCTTTGAATGAGAAGGTAGGGCAGAGGCTGCGTTACTGTGGACAGTTCAGTGACAGGTTTGTTCTCTTCAGAATAGACAGCTTTAGTTCAAGGACACATGCCAACATCGCAAGCAGAAATTAGAGAAAGTGTATGTGAACTGTGAACGGGCAATTCAGTACGTAAAGAGAGATGAAAATTCCACATGGTCGGGCAGAGATTCCGAAATCAGATATTGGAGTGGAAGGCGTATCCAGGAGCAGATATAGACTCAGAACACAATTTAATAATGATAACGACTAGGCTGATATAATAGACTATTCAGTAAGAGTCAATGCAGAAAGAAGCTGTATAGAGAAGTAATGAGGAATTTGGACATTGGCTTGAAGTTCTCTGAGAATATGGATACTGCGACAAGTAATAGTTCAGTACCAGTTCAGATGAAGAAGAATGAACATCCCTAGAAAGGTCAATCACAGCATTTGGAAAGAAGGAGATAGGTACCAAGAAGTTAAGTGCGAAGAAACCATGGGTAAAAGAAAAAATATATATACTTCAGTTGATCGACGGAAGAATGGAGTACAAAAATGTTCAAGAAAATCTAAGTATACAGGAATGAAACAAATTGGAAGTGCTGAGAACCTAAGGCGAAATGGGTGCATGAGAAACTTGAAGAAATAATAAAAAAAACCATGCTTGTCTGAAGGACTGACTCAGCATACAGAAAAGTCAAATTAAAAGCGAGGGCAACAATCTTAAGAACGGAACAAGAATACTAATGGTAAGTGCAGAGAAGGGAGAGCTCTGAGCACTATGGGACTTAACATCTATGGTCATCAGTCGCAGAGGAGGTTAGGTGAAAAGAGTAGATTGACGTCCTCTGTGAGGGGAAGAAATTGTCATCCTTCACACAGTCCCGAAGATAGCAAGAGCCAACAAGTGCAAGAATTAGCGCAGAATCAGCTTAACAGTTCATGTGTCCAAGTTAATGACAAGTGTAATATACAGAAGACCGAAAAAGAAAACTGAGTATCTGTTAGATGATGATTGGTTAGGCTTTAGGGAAGGTAAATGGGCCCAGAAGGGGAATTTTGACATTGCAGTTAATAGTGCGTGCAAGGATGGAAAACAACGGAGACATGTCCGTTAACTGTTTAAGATGATAGAAATTCTGAGAAAAATACGGGTAACCTACACGGAAGGACAAGTAATATACATTAAAAAACAAGAACCAAAATGGAACAATAAGAGTGCAAGATTAAGATTGAGTGTTCAGTTTAACAAGGGTGTAAGGCAGGGAAGTAGTCTTTTGCCCCTACTTTTGAAAACGTGAGATAGGATGCGTTACCCTCCCTATTTTTCATATTCACGCCTACTCTTTACTGTTTATTTTACACCCAACACATCATTTTTATGAGACATTTGGAAGTCAACATGAGTAGGCACTGATGCGAGCATGTAGATTGTTAATGCATGTTGGGTCCTTATGGTGGCTCTCATTCGAACAGCATTTAATGTAGTTGAGAACAACCACGCAGTTTGGTCATTTCACAGTAAATTGTGCTGTTGACGTTTGGGACTTGGAAGCCATGTGCCATTATTAGCGCAAAGAATATCTCGAAGCACTTATTGGGAACAGAACGATGGTACCAAGAATTTCTCGGTATGCAGATAATTCTTTGGCTGAAGATATGAGTAACGGCATACCTGGATCTATCCGTTAGGTGCCTCTAGCCATAGCGGGGGCAGGGAAGTAAGAAAAATTAAGGTCACGCGGCCAAAGTATCTCGACTGTGTCGTGAACGTCCTTTGTGAACAGGAATAGTGACCATAAAAATTGGTTAGTTTCTGTGTTCACTGTGGACCAGATGCTATAGAGAAAGCTTTCAGCTAATGTCATCCGTCTGCCAGACAAGGTTTTTGTGAAGCCTCAGGCCTTCTAAAGTATTTTGGAATGGAACGAAACATTTATGGCAGCTCTGAAACGGTCTGTGGTGGGACACAAGACCGCTTCTCTTAGTTTAGCTGAGGCCAGTGGTCGGGCATGCTGTAACAGTTGGCCCGTCGAGATAATGATCTCTGTGATCAATTTCTTGTTCACTTTAGGGATAAACGGAAACTCAAATCGTGCTGCCCAATGTGGCTGTGGGAAGAAAAAGTAGGGAGCACAACGTCTTCCCTCTTTGTGCGGGAATTTACGAGTCATGGACTGGCTGCTTCTCCAGAAAAGAGAACAATATTGTTAACTTTGATTAGGATTAGCCGATGGGTAGAGCAAACGAGTTAGTGGGGAGATATGGAGCCTGTTGAGTCTTGTGATAGGCACAAAATCTTCGTGGTGGTGGTTGCATGAGTGAGTGCTTTTGTGGGGTTGTCTTAGTGTTCTAGGCGGTTCTAGGCGCTTCAGTCTGGCACAACGTGACCGCTACGGTCACAGGTTCGAATCCTGCCTCGGGTATGGATGTGTGTGATGTCCTTAGTTTAGTTAGGTTTAATTTGTTCTAAGTTCTAGGGTACTGATGACCACTGATGTTTAGTCCCATAGTGATCAGAGCCATTTGAGCCATTTCAGTCTTCTGATTGGACTCCAGTCTGGAGACGATTATGGTCTTAGCTCTTTTATGAGTGGGCTGTACTTGGAACACTTTTCGTGAGCATGACCTCGCACTGGCATTGGTCTTGACTGGGAAGCCTGTGGTTAGACATAGCTGCAGTTTAGACCTCAGTCGTCATGGACAACTCGCTGTGCCAGGGGCAAACTTATTCATTTCAGGTGTGCTGTCTTCACGTTTGATTTCCTTGTGTGCACTGTCGTTTAAGTGAGTCAAGTTGGTCCATGGCATGACAGGTAATCAGAAGTGTCACACGCTGGAATCTCCCAGTTTTCAGGGTTCCATTACAGAGTAATTGAAAACCGTTTAACAGATCGTCAGCTGCAACTTTGCATATTTCGTGCCCGTGATGCGGAATTACAGGCGCTGCACATCTCCACTCTGGAGGCGCTTGCACCATAACCGTCAACTGAGACAGCATTACATATCGAGAAAAGGGTGTAGTATTGCTCCTCCAGCTTGTTAGGGCAAACAAAATCACTGTCTTGCCACTTGTTATCAGCTGCACCAGGGTAGTAGCGTAGTATAACTTCTGTGTAGAATAAATCCATCAAAGTCTACTCAGCGTTATATAACATCAGATTGCGTTATCAATGGTTTGAGTTGGAGAAAAACAGTTGAGGCCAACCTTAGCCTTCACCAATCAATCGGCACGCAGCCGACTGTTAACTATTTATTGCATCTATTTGTGATACCAACAGATCATGATTTATTTGTCACCTCGCTTAGCTTGTGTTGTTTGTTCTATTTTATGATCAATAAATTTTGTCATAATTTTTATAAAAGATCAATTCTATGTTGATATATTAATAACCCGTCAGTAATTGACTACATTAATGACAGGGCCACCATTTCCTTAAGTTATTTCAGCATTCAAGTTCATTCAGATTTCGTTAAAAGTGATAAGCTCTAATGAACGCTGACAACAACAACCACTGTCAAACGGAAAAATCATTGTAGCAGTCGCAAGGGCCAGGTAGAAAAGTGGAGGGCTTACTAGTTAAAACGATTGATGTCAGGGCATAAACTCATAGTTACCTGTACCCTTTGAAATCATACCACAAGACCTTTGTAGTGTTGCAAATGCAATTACAGAAGTGAACGAGAGGTTTAAGAATGCGATTAAATGTACAGTAAAATGAAATAAACGATAAGATTCGTTTATGACATTGCTATCCTCAGTGAAGGTGAAGAAAAACTACAGGATCTGTTGAATTGAGTGGCCACATTTCAGTGTGTAGAATTCGTGTCGGAGCTGCAGGGCAGCCTAGTCTGGAAACCAATGCATAAAGAGTTGAGTGGCATCTGGTGGCTATCTACAGCTTGAGAGCGGCGCTAAACACGGGAAGACTGGGACGGATGGTGTGTTGCTATTGCCCGGGAAGCCTATGTCTGGAATATATGGACATAGCTGTAACTAATGCAATGTGTCCTGAAAAAAGGATTGCGCAAGGAAGCTTTCAAGGATTGTAGTCTGCAGATAGCAGTCTTTGATGTTTGTTATGGGTTTCTCAGCTGACCACGTAGTATTGGTTTAGTTGAATTCTTGGTGTATTTGAAAACTGTGCAGCTGATCCCTCAATACCTAGTATAGACTATTGGAGGCGTAATATTGATAACACACTCATCTTCTCTACCTCGTTCTGTCTCACTGTCACGGTACTGTTTGTGGCAAGACCTTGGGACCGTATTAAATTCTCGTATTTTATTCATGATACTTACGATGACTGACGTTTAGCTGTGGTAAGGACTCATACGATCTGATGTTATTCAAATTGTCAGATGACATGTGTGTAGCGAAGGAAGGTTTTCTATTGTTGTAATGTTTTGAATTAACTCAGCATTTCGGTCTAACTGATTCACAATGTCGTATTTATTCTGAGTAAAAGTTTTGATTCTAATATTATTTTATCTCTTGGATTGGGGGCTTAGTGTTAAGTTGTTGATTATTCTCTGATTGTAAGAGTTGTCACATAAATTTACCTCTCTGTTAGTACATTAAATGAAGTGATATTTTGGCATTGATGGCCGGGAGACCACGCCCAGGGGATTATGGCCACCGGGTTGCAACTCTTATTTCACGTGACGCCACGTTGGGCGACTTGTGCGTTGGTGAGGATGAGATGTTGATGAGGACAACAAATGACAGTCCACACCAGAGAAAACATCCAACTTGGCTGGGAATCTAAACCAGGCCCGCTGTATATGAGGTAAACACGTTACCACTCAGCTAAGGAGGCGGAATCCAGAGCCAGTGATCTGTTGATAATGCTGTATCTCTCTGAATATTTTTGTATTATTGTTTTGGGATTTACTGGCATTGATTTTTAACCAGTAAAATTTTGCTTAAATTCTTGTGCTCTTTTAGTATAAGAGCTTTAAGAGAATGTTGGTTGACTGTATTCAATAGTTGTGTCACCAATAGACGGACACTACTGAATTACCATCATTTCTCGTTCACAATCGGTCTCGTGAACCGACATACGGCCAGGAGAACGGCGTGCTGACCACATGCTCCTCCATATCCGCATCCAGTGATGCCTGTGGGCTGAGGATGATACGGCGGCTGGTCGGTACCGTTGGGTATCCAAGGCCTGTTCGGGCAGAGTCAGAATGAATTTTGTAATGTAAATGGAAGTACGGGGTGTTGTGAAATGAATACAGAGGTTTTAAGGCTTTGCAGAATTTATTATATTCAATTTACAATTATAAATATTTCATCACATGGACCTTACCGAGTCGATAGTGGGAACTCTTCCCAGACCTTAATAACTGCGTTTCGAGTAATAGTTGAAACAAATACGTCAGTCCTGTTTCTTATGTCTGACAGACTTGCTGGTAGCTGGGGCAGTTACACGTAATCCTTTATAATCATGCAAAGGTAAAAATAGCAAGGTCTCAAACAAACTCTCATCCGGCAACTTTCAGTGAAACCAAAAGTCGGATACAACATCATTTAAGCAATCGTTTACTGACTTATGCCAATGAGACAGTGCACTATCTTGCTGCAAAAAGGTACTATGTTTCAGTTCCTTTTCACTGAAGAAAGAGTCATAGTTCTAGCGAATCAAGATAACGAACACCAGTTAAACTGCTTTACCGAAAAAGGCCCATAAACGTTCCACTCGCATACGGCACGTAAAAATCCACTTTAGGCGAACATCATTGCAACAGTACCATCTCTTGCGGATTTGTTGCATCCCCGACGCCAGCATCGTGTATGCTTACATTACCACTTAGATGAAGTATCGATTCATCACTGAAGATTGCTCGATTTAGAAAATTTACGTCTTTATGCAGCGACAT
The DNA here is from genome assembly GCF_023897955.1 of Schistocerca gregaria. NCBI lineage: Eukaryota > Metazoa > Arthropoda > Insecta > Orthoptera > Acrididae > Schistocerca > Schistocerca gregaria. The sequence goes on along the minus strand of NC_064923.1, from coordinate 387,076,116 downwards.
TTCGTTTGCAAAGTTGATACGAAAAACGCAGCTTTGGAGCTTATAAAAACTGCAAACGATAAGGATATAGTTGTAAGCGTTTTCTTAAAGGTCTCCATACAAACATCGCTGGAACTGATACTTCCCAACTAGTCTTCAAAACTGATTTCTTGGGGCTGCGCGTGGAAGACTCTCTCGCTCGTTCAGCACGTTATCCAGTCATTGTTGTTCGTCCTGCATTCTTCCCCTTGCAGAGGCAAACGGTGTCTTCAAGTTGATGATACCACCTACGGATGTTATAATCACTTTGAGGATTACAATGGAGCTTGACATAGCTGTACTGTACTGTACTGTACTGTAACAACAAAGTCTGTTAGGCACAAAAAGATATTTGTTGTCTATTCATCACCTTTGCTACTGTCACTTTTTAACAGAAGAAACAGGAAACAGTGTCCGTAGATATACAAATAAATCTGTTTGAAATCCTATTTTTACTGTAAGATGAATCTAATAAATGCTACAGAGTCATAAAACTCTTACGTGTCAGAGGTAAAGTATTATCATTGCAGGGCCTTAGACAGGCATCGGTGTCAGTCCAAAAGGTACAGGAAGGCAGAAGCCCGCTGTCGGACATACTGGATTACTCTTCGCCGGACAGAGTACTCGCTATTAATTCGCACCCCGCGTAGCTGACAGCTGGCGGACGGGGATGGGCGCAGATGGCGCAGCTGAGCAGCAGGATGGGTGGAGGGCTGAGGGGTGCAAAAGCCTGGGACTGGGGTGGCGGGGGGGGGGGGGGGGGGGGCGGGAGAGGGGAAGGGGAAGGCGTGCTGCCGGCGCCGATTCCGCCAATACGTCGACAGAGAGTCCGCCGAAGACTGATGCCGCTAATAGGTCTGCGTCACGAGAACGAGTGCCGAGCGGCACGTCAGCCGCCGCTGCAGGGGCAAAATTTGGCAGCGATTTAACGCCGCGGGACGTGTGCTCTGTCCAAGATGGAGCGTAAACCGACAGCGTGCGTCAGGGGGATGGGCGAGGGGGTTTGGGTCGGTCGCGGCGGGGTGGGATGGGGTGGGGGGAGGGGTTAGATGGAGGGAGACGGCGCGATCGCAGCTAACCGGCGATCGAGCGATCCGTAAAATTCCGACCCTCCCTCGCTGCTGTTGGGCGCGCCTTCTGCCTATTACTGTGCCACATTCCTTACGTGTGCCAGATCTTTAGAATTCTGTGCTCCGTAAGCGGTAGAACGAGAGAATTTTATAACATTCACCTGAAACAGTACTATGAACTATTTGATTTATTTCATTTATAATCACCCACTATAACGTTGTTACTGAATGAAAATCTCCTTTTTAAGAACAGGCGACTAAGGAAACTTAAGCTAGTTGTCTTTGTCTATGTTATTCAGAGCACTGCAGATAAAGATGCCCAGGTTGTTACTGTGTCCGCTGACTTCCGGATGGCATTCGATGTAGCGCCCGCACTCTCGTTTAATGGACAGAATACGATCTTGCAAGTTATTGGGCCTGTCTTTTGACTGCATTCAATAATTCCTTGCACCTATAGTGCAACATTTCCGTTATAAGGGTTCATTTTCCTCAGTCAGCCTATAGAAGAAGGAACTTTTACAAACTTTTCGAAAAACTAATGAAACAATTTATTGATTCTTGGGTAATATTTTCTGATTCTTCTGAGAAATTCAGTCTTATTAAGCACTCGATCCCAGGAGTTAGAGTTGCTCTATCCAAAATGAAGTGTGCCCATAATGAAAATCCTGCAGTCTGCAAACCTTATCTGAAATAATAAAAACAAAAAAGTTTCCTAACCTATAGGATATTTTGTACGGAGAAACAGTACATTTTTCCGAAATTTGACAAAATAATATAATAGCAAACGTTTGAAACGAAAATGTATTTTTGTCATTCCTTTTCGATCAGTTTTTGCAATAACAAATTAATAAATCAGTCTGAAGCAAGTTAGACTATTACGCCTTGTGGACATGCTAGAGGAGTATTTCATCCAAATTTCAGAAATACACCTTTGTTACTGTGCCAGCAATCCCTTCCGTGAGGTTAAAATGGACTGTATTTAATTTGCAAAAATGGTTCAAAAGGCTCTGAGCACCATGGGACTCAACATCTGTGGTCATCAGTTCCCTAGAACTCAGAACTACTTAAACCTAACTACCCTAAGGACATCACACACACCCATGCCCGAGGCAGGATTCGAACCTGAGACCTTAGCGGTCACGCGGTTCCACACTGAAGCGCCTAGAACCGCACGGCCACACCGCCCGGTTGTTGATTTGCACATGGAAGGACTTTCGTCATGGACACACCTCATTTTGGACAGGGCAACTCCAACTCGTGGGATCCGGGGCTTAATGATGACTGAATTTCTTCAAAAAATCAGAAATTGTTGTATATGAAGCAATAAATAACATGTGAAAAGATTTATGTTGATTGCTGTATTTATGTCTTTCAGAAAGCTCGTAAATGTCGCTTGTATTGTAGCCTGATTAAGGAGATTGGATCCTTAACATAACAACATCGAGAGACAGGTGATTTACGTTACTGTTTACAGTACACATGAATGATATAATGGATAATTTGATTGCTCCGTGAGGTTATTAGCGATGTGCTGTTCCTTATAGGTATTTGTGAAACAGAGAAACACCTGCAGAGGATCGATGTTTGGTGCATGTAACCCAATGTCGACAAATCAATGTGAACACTAGCAACCAGTGAAGTACCTAGGAGTAACTGCCTGGAGCACCGTAAAGTGAAATGACAACGAAAAACAAATAGGAAAGAGGATAAGAGGCTAAGATACATTGGGACAATCTTAAGACTGTATAATTCAGCCAAAAAAGAAGTTGCTTGGCGTATACTCTGAAAGTAGGAATACTGCTAAGACTGAACAGAACAGAGATCAAGGTGATGAACAGCAATGAAAAGGTGGCCATTGACTGGCTTAACGTCAACAATGGAAACTGTTGTGGTCTGCAGGAGAGCCAACACCGTGTTACTAGAGGAGGCCGAAATGCTCGCGTTTTAGCTCACGCAGGCTGGCGTGAGGTCTGGAACAGGACAAAGAAATTAGAATTTAGAGAAACGGACGTAGCTGGTGGAATACTTTAATCCATTAATGATGAACGTCGCTCTGGACGGTACATGATTCACAATATCAATAGTGACTGATTATGGCGCCTTGCTAGGTCGTAGCAAATGACGTAGCTGAAGGCTATGCTAAACTATCGTCTCGGCAAATGAGAGCGTAATTTGTCAGTGAACCATCGCTAGCAAAGTCGGCTGTACAACTGGGGCGGGTGCTAGGAAGTCTCTCTAGACCTGCCGTGTGGCGGCGCTCGGTCTGCAATCACTGATAGTGGCGACACGCGGGTCCGACGTCTACTACCGGACCGCGGCCGATTTAAAGGCTACCACCTAGCAAGTGTGGTGTCTGGCGGTGACACCACAGAAACAATGTAGAACGAAGTGAAAGAATTCTCGTATATAATTAGCTAAGATTACACATGATGACCGAAGCAAGGACGATGTCCAAAGCAATTTGTCACAGGCGAGGTACGCACTTTCCCATGAACTTTAGTAGCATCACATATTTGTATGGAACCGAGGTGAATGCATACTTCTGCAGACAGCATTCTCCAGAAAGGAAGTGTGTACTTCCGGATATTCGGAAAGAAGTAATTATAAGCTTTAAAAATGTGGTGCTATCGAAGAATGTTAAGAGTTAAAAGGACAGATAAACTAAAGAAAAAGTATGTGTTAAAGAAGAATAAGTGAAAATAGAAGTCTGTGTAAAACACTTATCAGAAGATAGGTCACGTTAGTGGAATATCTGTTGCGACATTTTGGAGTGGTTAATTTGTCTCTTGACGGGGCATTATAGGGAAGAATATGAAACAGATGCATAACAGGCTAAACCAAGTGAGGTGACGCATTGGTTAACACACTGGATTCACATTCGTGAGGACAATGGTGTGCGACTATCCTAGTTCGGTTTTTCCGTCATTTCCCTGAAATCGGTCCAGGAAAATGCTGTCATGGTTCCTTTGAAAGAGTACGGTAAATTTGTATCCCACAACTCGAGTTTGAGGTCCATCTCTAATAACTTCGATGTCAACAGAACGTTAAAACCCGTTGTTTCTTCCTTCCTTCGAAACAGAATATAGAGGGAGTGTTATGAATAGTTTGGGAGAAGACTGTAAAAAGTAACAGACAGCATCAGACCAGTCGAAAGGCTGATGAGTTAAAAAAATAAAAAAGGAACCCGAATGAGATTTTCACTGTGCAGCGGAGTGTGCGCTCATATGAAACTTCCTGGCAGATTAAAACTGTATGCCGGACCGAGAATCGAGATTGATCCGGCACACAGTTTTAATCTGCTAGGAAGTTTCAAAAAAGGAACCGTTTTCAAGCTAGTAATGTTCATCTTCGGGCAGATCTTGTAACGAAATACAGTTCCCTTTTCTTACAGTTATCCTTGGGAAGGACAGAAGTCTTAAGTGTAACTGAGCAAAAACTATGATGGAAAATCCAAACTCATTAGTGGACGAGAGCCCTGTTTCTCATCGCAGACCCTCCCGCCGGAGTTTCGAGTCCTCCATCGGGCATGGGTGTGTGTGTTGTTCTTAGCACAGGTTAGTTTAAGTTCGTTTAAGTAGTGTGTAAGTCTAATGAACGATGACGTCTGCAGTTCGGTCCCTTAAAAACTCACACAAATTTGAACGCATTACAGAGACATCAAAAACAAAATGTAAGCTACAAATGAAAACCGGTTCTCATAATTGCAGATGAAAAGTTTTTTTCTGAGAAGCCGAACAAGTTAGTCCTCTAATTGAAGTATCCCGCGTTGTCTGAGCGTTTTACCAGTGATGAAGACTCCACTACAACTCGAAAGGCTCAAAATTACCTACGTGACACACGACACCTAGAAGCGATCAGATTTCATAAAAAAATATTACATGATGATGCAACAATCGCGATTTGAAAGTCATCAGAAACACACAAAAACGGAAAATAGACGTTTTCAGACAGTAGCATGAAAAGATGATATAAAATGGAAAGAGATGTAGAGGATCAAGGTAAGGGCCACAAGTTCAAGTTCCAGTCCAGCATACAGCTATAATGTGAGAAGAATTTTCACGTACGTAATAGTTCACGGTTCGAAAATGTTGGCACTTGTAAATTGAAGAAGGAAAACAGTGTTATTCTCATAGAGGACGCTGTAAATCTAGTATGAATTAGATTATTAAGCCACTTTGATAATGGTTCCACAAAACTTTAGAGATTGGCAAAAAATGAGATAATGGGGTTGTAAACTGTAAGTTATAAAAAGAACAAATAAGACCGCACTTCAGTAATGTAGCAGAATTAGATGCAGAGACTTCGTTATATGACAGAGAACCCCAAATTCATTCATCATCATTTTGTCCGATCCAGTATTGATAATCGCTAGTAAGTTAATGCTGACACTAGGTATACGCTTTCGGGAACATCTCGGACTGATAGAGAAGATCCAAAGAAGAGCGGCGCGTTTCGTCACAGGGTTATCTGGTAGCCGTGATAGCGTTACGGAGATGTTTAGCAAACTCAAGTGGCAGACTCTGCAAGAGAGGCGCTCTGCATCGCGATGTAGCTTGCTGTCCAGGTTTCGAGAGGGTACTTTTCTGGATGAAGTAGCCAGTATATTGCTTCCACCCACTTACACTTCCCGAGGAGATCACAAATGTAAGATCAGAGAGAGTCGAGCGCGTGCGGAGGCTTTCCGGCAGTCGTTCTTGCCGCGAACCATACGCGACTGGAACAGGAAAGGGAGGTAATGAGAGTGGCACGTAAAGTGCCCTCCACCACACACCGTTGGGTGGCTTGCGGAGCATAAGTGTAGATGTAGAATGTAGATGTAGATGTAGACTAACGATAACGGTGGTACGTTGAAAGGCTCTCTTTTTTAGATTGGCTTTTGGTCTTGATTTGACGTTTTCAGATGTCTTTTTCACGCAAGAGACTCAGTAGGGCCGGAAGTGTGGCATCGGGCAAAGATCGCTGTGCCGTAACGAAGTCGGCACCACGCATCGATACCACAGAAGTTAATTGTCCCAGCTCATCAACACGCCCACGCATGAAGATGGAGGACACAAGAGCAGAGAAGGCTGTCTGATGACTTCAACGTGTAGTCCGCTGACTAGGACCGCACCACGACCGGAGTGGCCTCTTACATGTAGGAAATGTAAGGTATGTAAGCGCCGCTCCTGCGCACAGTACTAGACCGCCACTAGGAGAGCCCTACGATAGCAGTTGTTAGTGACACATATTCATTGCTTACATGGACACAGAAGATAGTGAAAGACTCTCACTGTTTGCCTGCCTCCCATCGCTTTCAACACTTTTTGTTAAGTGATGTCTATCTTTTCTATTATAATAAAAACTATTAATTTGATTTGCTTGATTTGTTGTATAGCATTCCGAGAACGCAGCGTCATTTAGGTACCCTATATGAGCAGAGTGGGCAGGATTCCAAATTAACGATGTCTGGCTCCATACTACAAAGACGAATGGGAGCCGCTGGGAAGCCACACCCTGTCTCCCAGCGCCGCAAACACCGCCAGAGACCGATATACAAAGGAGCAGAGGAAGCGTCGACTCCAATCTCTGACCTCCGATCAAACAAACAGCATCGTCTAGTTAGGATACAAGTATTACTTACATATTAGACAGTGCTGTCCACTTCCTAAACTTTGTACTTCAACAATGGTTCAAATGGTTCTAAGCACTGTGGGACTTAACATCTGAGGTCATCAGTCCCCTAAACTTAGAACTACGTAAACCTAACTAACCTAAGGACATAACACACATTCACGCCAGAGGCAGGATTCGAACCTGCAACCTGCAACCGTAGCAGCAGCGCCTAGAACCGCTCGGCCACACCAGCCGGCATTCACATAGTCGTATCGACTTCCGGGAACTGCAACTTTGGGAATGCGGAGTTACTGGATGCCAGTACAGACGTACGTTGTAGATCTACACACGCGAGACAGATAGTTTCTTTAGATTTGGTATTTGACAAGCTGCACAAATTTCTTTGGCATACATTGGGCACTGCCTTCATACACTCTAGCTGCTCCACTAGATCCATTATTTCTAATCTGATTTGTTTCACTGTGCACAATATTAGCCTGTCGAAGGACAACATTCAGTATTATAAATTTTCTTTGTGCTAAATAAAATCGAGAGTGACTCTTAATATTGTGATTGTGGTATATTTTTGTTCTAAGGAGCTATTCCTCTATCTTCTTTAATTTGCAATTCTTATTTATTTATGCATTTTGATATCTGCACTAATTATTAGGCTTTATATATTCACTAATTTCCCGGGATTTCATCATTTAAAAGATTTCCATAGGGGCAACAATGCAACAGTGCGCAATAAAACTTGCATAATAAAACCCGTAAGTTAGAAATTCATTCGTTGTTGTGCATGTCGTCTTCCTGTGGTTTGGTAAACAACTCATTATTGTCTGACAAATTCATTTCATTTAGATGTTACTGAGAACCTACCAGGAGGTTCCAGTTGGGTCAGCGCATGTGGCATAAGACTGCAGAGGTAATTCATGCCTAGATTGAAACTTCATGGCAGATGGAAACTGTGTAGCGGACCGAGACTCGAACACGAGACCTTAGTCTTTCACAGGCAAGTGCTCTACCAACTGAGCTACCCAAGCACGACTCGCGATCCATCCTCACAGCCTTACTTTCTGCCAGAACCTCGTCTCCTACCTTCCAGACTTCAATGGAGAGCTTCTATGAAATTGGAAAGGTAGGAGATGAGATACTGGCGGAAGTAAAGCTGAGGGGGACTGGTCGTGAGTCGTGCTTGGGTAGCTCTGTTTTGCTGCCGGCATGGTAGCTCAGCGTGTTAACGTAAAAAAGAGAGAGAGAGAGAGAGAGAGAGAGGAGAGAGAGAGAGAGAGAGAGAGAGAGAGAGAGAGGGGGGAGGGGGAGGGAGAGGGGGGGGGGGGGAGGGGAGAGAGAGAGAGAGAGAGAGACAACGCATCGAACGCATCTGCAATGAAACTGAACGTGTGCCATCGGGCGTCCACTCCTAACAATTTCTAGTTTCGGTCCGGCACGCAGTTTTTAATCTCCCCAGAAAATTTCATATCAGCGCACCTCAGCCATGGAGTCGGAATTTCATTATGGAAATATTCGTAATTACGTTTTAGAATGAGGAGTTAGTGTGTGGAACTAAAGATGGTGCGACATAAGCAGTGTTAGTGTAATCGTTGTACAAGGGTTATTCGGAAAGTAAGGAACGATCGGTCGTGAAATGGAACCGATGAAGTTTTGCACAGGGTGTGTTGGGCAGTGTCTCTAGTATGCCCGTCGATAGTGTTGCTTCTTTCTTTTTAGTTCTGGAGCACACAGGGAGTACCTAAAGATACCTGGAAACAATAGTGTCTCCTGCCAAGTACGAGGGACTGGTGAGAAATTTCGCCTGAAGCTATGCAGCGAACGTTACATAACTGCCATGCGTTTTTCTACTTCAAGATTGTGCAGGGGTAATGAAGATGCTCCTGCATCTTTTCCAATTGGAAATGTTTGATTACCCACAATACAGCCCGTAATTGTCTCCATCTGAGTTTCATCTCTGCTCACATGGAACCGCTGGCTATGAAGACAACATTTTGGCACAGACATCGAGCTGTAGGCCAGGGTAGGGAATTGGCGGAAAGCACTGGCGGATGCCTTCTGTAAAAAGGGTATTGGAAAGTTGGTACAAACGCTACGACAAACGTCTAAATCGGGCTTAGGTGACTGTGGAGACAAGTAGCTGGAAGTTGTAGCAAATTGTTGCAAATAAAACAGTTTTGATTTTCACTGTGGTTTCCATTTCGCAAGCTGTCGTTCCTTACTTTCCGGATAGCCCTCATATATCGTGCACATTTAGCAAAGCAGGAGGCTTTAGTACAGGTGACACCACAGTGTCTTTACACCAGATCCGTATCGACGAGTATTTGCCCAAGAGCATTAAAAGGGTCGCAGCATTCGCGCCGCTGCCTGCCAGGGCAAAAGGAAGCACAGACGAGGGAGCGTTGGTCGTGGATTCGCTGGACTCAGGATCGGGAAGAATGGCTATAACGGTGTAGAATGATGTGACGCCCTGAGGGGAGTCAGTGGTCAAATAGCAATGCGCACATTTTTTTAAGGGATGTAATTTTTAATTGTAGTAATTTTTTGTGATGGTTTACAAAACCCATTTCCACAAGCACTTATCATCCATTGGCGCCGTATGCAGGTGACAATGGTCTTACTCTCGCACGTCGCGCCGAAACAATCACAGTTATATTTCACAAACTCTGAACAGCGCCACAATTTATCTGATGAGGCATATTCCAAGGTAACAGGTGGTATATACGCCCGACACGCAACCATTAACCTCCGGCGTCGCTTTCCGACTGCCACTATGTTACCTTAACAAGGAGTAGAAAAAGTGGTTCCTTGAGTTGACTTCCCTGGATTCGACCAGTGGCCGTCTTCTTACATGGCTGATGTAATCCCAAGCAACCAAGGATGCTACAACAGTACGCTCTCTGTTCCCCAGATTCCAGATTATTTACACCCTCTCGCTCACCAGAGTCCTGAAATAATGGTAGATTTCAGTGTGTGACACACCTCTTCGCTGGTCATACCAAGGACCAATTTGGCTTACTTGTACAACAGAGCACACAAGGATACCAAACGTCCAAGACTGGTAAACATAAAACGAATAAGTGTGCTCTCGGCAAAGAGTAGCCCGAAACATTTGAATGCAGACTGTCGGTACACTATGAACTTCACCAGAGTCTCCCCAGTCTAAACTACTCGCAAGTGAAGTCAGCCTTAGAACAGATCCCAAGCACCAACCACACATGGCAGAACATCGACCAGAAGTCTCCTACCAGACCAAAGTGCAGCCCCCGACTGCCCCCACACCTCTCCCGAGAAGAAAATCGGTTTTCCCACAAAAGTGCACAAACGACACCTTCACGCCATCTTGAGCCAATTGCAGGGCTCTGGAGGCGCTAAATCTCCCCTCTCACACAATAGCACTAGCTCCTGTCGAAGTAGGGCAAGAGTTAAGAAACCCGACAGGGAAACGCCAAGTACTGGCATTTTTAAGTTTTTGCCGAGGGAGAAGACACGATTTCCTCCGAAGTCGCATCGCTTCCCACAGCAATAAGCAAACAGATACAATCTTATAGATTTTCGTCACCTGTGCCTTGGAGCTCATTAGTCCTAGCTATGAGATGTAACAAGGATTCCACCTCTAAACGTTTCACAGACGCCGGAGTTTCTTATACAACCGAGATGGCAGGCGGAAGCGGGTCACAGGCCTATTTGCAGTATCAGCGAACACAAAACTTGTGAATTTTTATTGCGCATGGCTCTGCACACAATGCCTGCTTTATGACTCCACTGTGTAAATGCGACCCTTCAGTTTGTCACCCTCAGCCAAACCCTCGGCTTTCGCCAGTGCAGGTAATATGAGATTGTTCTGCTGGAGACCTGTCTCGACAAGGGACTGTGATGTCTGTCATCCACGACCTGAACTCTGAACTGCTCCATCTCCTGATCACCACCTGAATGGAGATGTAACAGTATTTCTGTGCCACCATATCCGTGTCACAGCACATCTAAACTGCTGCTGCCATGCTACAGCTTTACCGTGCCTCAACCACCTTCCCCAGAGCATCATTTTGTAGCAATGAGGGAGAAAAATTTGAAGATAGTGAAGCTGAAGTTGCCATTCTTTCTTTCTATTTCGCATCATCAGCCACGGTCGACACAATTAAAAATTCGCAGAGTGATAGTGGATCAGAGGGCGCAGGTAGTAACACAGGAAATCCTAGAAGACAGTGAAGAGAAGCAGATATAGAACGGGAATGGATGCTAGTGTCTCAATATTCATTGCAGTTGAATGCTATGGATGCTAACTGTAAATGAATCAAAATTTTCAGTTAATGCTGAATAGTGAATATCGATTATAAATGAGAAAATACTGGATTCGAAATTTGCAAGCTATTTTAACATCTTAGAATCAATTCTTGAGGATAAATTAAATAATAATTATCATCAAAATTCGGAGAAACTGGAAAGAAAACTAAACGCCTTATTCGAAGAGGGAATTAATTAGGGAGTTAATGAGGCAGAGGAATGGCTAAATTATAAAGTGGAAATTTTGCAAAGTGACCTTGTGGGGTAGCTTCAGGCACAAGAATAGAAGTCTAAAATTATTTGAATGTGTGGTGTCTGTTCTTTTAGATATGTCTGAAAAAACAGATAGATATTCATTTCATTGATTCGTCTCCATGGGCACTGAATTCATAACGTTCAATGACGATGCACGTTTACGTTCGACTTCCAGTGGGAAAATAGTAACCATGAGGTCATGGAAAGGGACTGTGGATAGCTGGCGCTAGGTGGGGATGTGACTCTGATATGCTGTACATTACGACAAATATTGGGTACGGGTGCTGCAATCGTTAACGCTACTGCCTACTAAGCAGAAGATCCTGGGTTTGAGTTCAGGTGCAAACACATTTTCACGGATCACCGCTGATTCCGAATGAAGTTACTTCTCTATCCCTTCCCCCCTCCCCCACCTTTAATGTCCATGGGAATCTAAAATGTATGAAAGACAGACACATGCAGAGTTCAGAGCAGTTATGAAAGTATTTTTTGAATGCTACAAGGGAATAAATAGTCATAAGAATGATATGTAGTAAGAACGATGTGTAATTTGAAGAGACTATCAGTGTAGCTGCTGCCGAACGCCGTAACCTCATTTTTAGGCCTACCATGGGGCTGCGATTTCATGTAAAACATCTTTGTGGAGAGGACAGGTGTCACGCAGTAAATTTCCAGTTGCATGCAAGGATAATTGTAAGGCTGGCATGTGTGAAATTGTCTAAATTTGAAAAAGGGCAGTTATAATGCGAGTTCAAATATGCGCTCATCAAGATGCGATGAATGTAGAATTTGAAAACACTAGAAACAATGTTTTCCAATATATGTCGTTGGCGTAATTTCCCAAAAGGATGCCATTACTTGCTGCACGTTTGAAGAGTCGTCGAAGAACAGGCCATAACCCATTTTGTAGTTGCTTCTCCCTGATACTATTCACAGCAATTCCTCGGTGTCATTTTTGTTGGTAAACAGTAACGTTAAATTTTTGTGTGGCATATTGGTATAGTACTCTGAGTTCTCTCTGGTCTCTGCCTCCACTTTACACTGCCCCTAGACCTACCTCTGATGCACCACACACAATAGTGGTCGAATTGGAAAACACAGACCAATAAAAAGAACCAAGTGAGCGCATAGATGTTAGAACATCTCGATTTAACTTCTATGATACGATCGCTGGCCTTAGAAAGCTAAAACAGGAATTGCAGCATATCCAACAAAGAATTGATTCCAATTGATATAAGTGCTACTTTGAGATGAGATTGGTATCGGAGAGGAAGTCGTAGAGAAACACGTCAGACCAGACATCAAGCCAGTTTTTTTTTTCAGTTACAAATGCTAATGATGTTCCCACAACTACTACAGTGACTGAAGCTCGATCACAAGAGTATTGGCAGCTGAGAGAGAACCCTTTCACAGCGTCTCATAGTGTGAAGGCCTTCTGAAACTATTGGTGTTAATCTGTCCACTGAAGCGGGGTTTGTGCGACCTAAGAATATTATCCTACACCTTTTTTTCTGCAGACAGTCAGGTATACACAGAACAGGGCATGTGTGGTACAACCAGTCACAAAATTATCGACAGAATAAGATAATCAACAACTGGACTGCATTGACTTCAACGCAGGAGTTTAGAATTATCTCCAACCGTACGTGAAAGGTAAAGCATTAATTTCTACTTATACCGTTGTTAGAGCACCCACAAGTAGACACCGTGTTTTTCTGTTTATAATACAATACACGAGAGCAGTCGTCTTAAATTTTAGTAAAATAAAAGTACCAGTTACGAAAATACAAGAGTTCAAATAACGGAAAAAAGCCTTTCTGATATGTTACTGCAGTTACGAATGAAAAAAGAAAAGTATCCTAGGCCTAAATTTGGAATTTAGTAATTGATAATAGTTTTCCAGTACTTCGTATCAGTTTTAGATATCGAAATAGAGTATATACAAAATTGTACTTCAGGGACTGGATCTTCATAAACGCTTTGTTTCATACTAACCAGATTCTTTCAGTAAAAGCACGGCACCAGTAACCACTAAAATGAGTAATCAAATTGCTTAACGGCACTCAGCCAAAATTAAATGCTAATGAGATCGGTGAACAGTCCGAAAGCCCAGCGGACCACTCGCAGTACACAATTTGGACATAGACTCTCCCAAGCACCATGAAAGTATTAAACAAGGTTAATCGGTTGCGTGCATTAATACCAGAAAGTGACAAGTCTTTACGTGAAACTTCCTGGCAGATTAAAACTGTGTGCCGGACAGCGACTCGAACTCGGGACCTTTGTCTTTCGCGGGCAAGTGCTCTACGAGAAGTGCTAGTCTTGCAAGGTTCGGAGGAGAGCTTCTGTAAAGTTTGGAAGGTAGGAGATGAGGTACTGGCGGAAGCAAAGCTGTGAGGACGGGGCTTAAGTTGTCCTTGGGTACCTTAGTTGATAGAGCACTTGCCCGCGATAGGCAAAGATCCCGAGTTCGAGTCTCGGTCCGGCACACAGTTTAAATCTGCCAGGACGTTTCATATCAGCCACCAACTCCGCTGCAGAGTAAAAATCTCATTCTGGAAGTGTTTAAGTGTTAAACTGTAAAGCTCTCCGTTTATTGTCTCGTATTCTTCCTTCTTTTCATGCCATAAAAATCCACGACCAATAGGACGGAATGTTTCCAAATTCGCAAATGGCACATACTGTGCTTATTGCGCCTGTTAACCTTTACATAATCCAGATAGTACATTCAACAGTGTATAAACCGCTCGTAATCTTGACGAAAACTAACTGAACCATCAAGCATAACACTTTCATACCAATGCTCGGTTAGAATCAAGACGTAACTTGAAACTCCACTTCACTTTCAGGTGCCACTGCGAACGAATACTGTCACCGAGCTGCCGCGCACGGTAACAGCTCCTCCACTGTCCCAGAAGACACACTAACACTTTCGTTCGCTGGAGGTGACGAGACCATGAGCCGATCTGCGTACGGCGCTTTATAGGGTCACAGCTCTACTCCGCGGCCGTACCCTCCAAGCAAGACGGCGACGTAACCATCGCCCAGAGACGCTGCCTGGACGTTTGTGGTTATCAATCACCGACCAGCTCAGTTATAAAGAAGCAGTTTGTCCCATACGTCGCGGGTCTGATGAAATTGATTAGAGTTCTAAAGCACAATTTTCGTTGCTGTTTATTATGACACTGTAGCGTTACTAGCAGTCACACACAGCAAGAATCCCAGGTCACGATTTCTGGTTTGTCTAACGGACTTCCACATTTCATTAATCTCTATTCCGATCGCTTATTCATCTTTGTAACTATTAGGCCGTTTTTACTGCACATGTGCTCTTAGGAATTTCCTCGGGAGCTCAGTGGAAGTGCTTCAAGTAACACTAAATACACTTCACTTATGCTAATACGATTATCTTTTCTTTTGGTTTCTCTCAATGGTTAACAAGACGTAAACATATCGATTTCACAACTTTGTAACACTGAAACCTTTAAGAGGAATGTGGTGGAAGTCTTCTGTCCAGATCATTCTTATATCGCTGTTATCGTGTACCTTAAATCGGGGGTTTCAAATAGAGCATTTTCAACTTTTAACTTATTGTCTTCTTTTATACATATTTTATGACATCCTAGTCGAATGTTATCTTTGGTGGATACACATTTGAGGTTAAATTCAGCAAACGAGGTCTTAAACATCGAAAAATAGGATAGAAATCTTTAGTGCCTAATTTCCTGATGGATAAATCGTTTCAGAGTAAGCTGATGTAATAGCTCCGTATTTAGCAATCGTTTAGAACCATATGCTCGACGTAAGATCCGTACCTAAAGACTGGAGAGATGAACAAGTCAGACCAATAAACGAGAAAGCAAAGAGAAGCAGTTACACAGAATTCCATACGCAAAATACGCACTTCGACTTTCAGCTGGATTATGAAACATTTGTGGTATTCCAATTTTGTGAACTACGTCGAAGAAACAGAACTATTGACAAGCAGTCAGCACAGGTTCAAAAGTTATCGTTCTCTGGAAACACAAGGCGATAAGTGCTAACGACAGAGTGTCTCACACTGAATCCATTTTACTTGATTCCCAGATTAATACCGTTCCTCAGGAAGAGTTTCCCATAAAATTGAATGCTTCTGAAATACCGTGGTTGTTCTGCGACCGGAATCGTGATTTCCTGTCAGAAAAGACAGTCTTCGTAGCAGGTGAGTGCAAGTCATTCAATAAAACAGAATTTGTATTTCCCAAGAATGTATTGGAATATTAGCCCTGTGCTGTTCCCAGCCTACATGAACGATTTAACTGACAATCTGGGCACCTCTCTTAAATTGTTTGCGGACGATGCTGTCATTTACGTGTAGTAGAGTCATCAGAAGACTGAAACTAACTGAATCATGATGTCTGATTCGTCTATTAATTGACAGTTCAGTCTAAACAATAAACTAACAGAAAATGAACGACGAATGGAAATTTGTGATAAGGATGGGATTCGAATCCCTCTCCATGCTCACGAGGCAGATGCACTTTACACTACGCCATCCTGGCTTTGGACTACTCCACAGACTGCACTAGCATGCCTCCGTCCTCAGTCCACATTCCCAATCACGCCTCAATCCACTTGACATTCCCCTTATACTCAAACAGCATTGCAGACGCTCTCCGACTGTACTGGCATAGTACCTCAGCATCGAACGAGATGGGTGATCCTGCCTGAAACCCAGATGTGAGTGCTTGAATGAAATGAAATACAATGGCTGCAGAAAACTGCTCAAGTCCAAACACCTATGGCATGTATGTACAGACAGATGTTTGACTCTTGAATGAAGCACCTGTACCTGAGTTTCAGACAGGACCCCCAATTTCTTTCGATGCTGATGTGATATTCCAAAACCGTTGGCGAGCCTCTGCAATTCTATTCGAATATAAGATGAGGGGGGCGGTGGGGTGAAGCGCCAAGTGGACTGAGGAGTGAATGGAAATTTTTATTGAGGTAGGAGATGTGCTAGAGAAGTCGGTGCAGTTGTGCAGAACCTCCATCTGCTTGGTGAGCTGGAGAGAGGGTTTCAAATTCCGACTTTGGTACAAATTTTCATTCGTCGCTTCATTCTGCATAAACACGGTGAACCATTTTAATCCATACTGGGTAATAACTCGGGTTGAAGATGAAATACTGCGAAGGGTTTTCAGATAAAAGTTGTATGAGGCAAAGAGGGTCGCGAATTGCTAATGGCCGTGACCTCGAACGTGATTTTGAAAGAGGTGTGGAGGTGACACAGATTTTTTTGAAAACCGTAACTCTAATATTCCATTTAAGAATCGAAAATAGTGCCAAATTTCACGTATAAAGTGATACATTATTCTACGTTACTGCTAGCTCAATGAAAGTCAAATAAGGAAATATGTTTTAGTTCTAGTAGGGATTAATTTAGAACAGAGGAAAGCTACAGTAAAATGTTAGATATAAACTGGGAGGGGCATCTCGGGAATGAGAGGGGAGGGGGACTCATTCAACGACTTGTACATCAATGATCTAATTTTTTTTTAATGTTTGTTCTGTATTGCAAATTTATATGCTGTGATGTATTTATTCTCGTCAATACTCACGTTAATTAAAACTTAAAGTTCAAATCTTTGTCTGCCCTTCCCAAATTCATCGTCGCCAGTAGGGATTTCCATGAAACATAACTCAACCTTCGAATGACCTTCGATGATTACGTAATGGTTATTGATAATGATAGGTGACCTCTTATGCTCCTTCCAGGCTGCATTTAAAATTGTATTTTGCTGTATCCCAACTCTATTGTTGTTATTGTCGTGGTCTTCAGTCGAGAGACTGGTTTGATGCAGCTCTCCATTATACTCTATCCTGTGCAAGCTTCTTCATCGCCAAGTAACTACTACATGCTACATGCTTCAGAACCTGCTTAATGGATTCATCTCCTGGTCTCCCTCTACGATTTTTACCCTCTGCGCTCCCCTACAATACTAAATTGGTTATCCTTTGATGCCTCAGAACATGTCCTACCAATCGATCCTTACTTCTAGTCAAGTTGTGCCACAAATTCCTGTTCTCCCCAATTACACTCAGTACCTCCTCGTTAGTTACATGATCTACCCATTTTCTGTAGCACCACATTTCGGAAGCTTCTATTCTCTTCTTCTCTAAACCATTTATCGCCCATGTTTCACATCCATACATGGCTACGCTCCATACAAATACTTTTAGAAAAGACTTCCTGACGCTTAAACCTCTACTCGATGTTAACAACTTTCTCTTCTTCAGATACGCTTTTCTGGCCATGGCCAGTCTACATTTTATATCGTCTCTACTTCGACTATCATTAGTAATTTTGCTCCCCAAATAGCAAAACTCATCTACTACTTTAAGTGTCTCGTTTCCTAATCTATTTCCCTCAGCATCATCTGATTTAATTAAACTACAAAATGTTCAGATGTGTGTGAAATCGTATGGGACTTAACTGCTAAGGTCATCAATCCCTAAGCTTACACACTACTTAACCTAAATTATCCTAATGACAAACACACACACCCATGCCCGAGTGACGACTCGAACCTCCGCCGGGACCAGCCGCACAGTCCATGACTGCAGCGCCTCAGACCGCTCGACTAATGCCGCGCGGCAATTAAAATACATCCCACCTCTGTTCCGAGTTAATCCCTCCTAGAACTAAAAACATATTTGCTTATTACGGTTTGCTGATAATTTTTATTTTTGACCGTTGAAGATGTTACTACATATCCACTTATGCGTCCTTGACTGAACCTTGCCATGGCCTTGAATAGTGTCTTATTTCATTAGCGGCTCTTTTCAAATCTTGTATCAAATAGTAGGGTTCCCACTTTAAAAAATCACTTTAACGTTCAAATCAGCTTGAATGTCGCAATGCGTTACTCTTTATGTAAAATATTTTGCTGCATCTCAACTCTGTCTCTATTTATCCCCCATTACGTTTTAAAATGATCTACCCCGTGTACACTTATGTGTTGATTTATTTCATGGAACAATAGAGAATTTTTTTTTTACAAATGAACTCGCTGCCAAGCACTTAATTGCGGTTAATGGAGCAGTCAAGTGTATGTAGAGAAGGAGATGTTGTTTTAGAGTTGCCTCTTGTTTTGTTGAAAATATTCGCATATAAAAGTTGCTTGTTCACCGAGGAAACAGTGCGCGACACTGAAACCTTGAGAGTGGGTCCTATTCCCAGAGCTGACATAATTTCAGCCCAATGCATATCACCTCTGTGTTAGAACGAGCACTCTCAGAACTTCGGTGGTAAATGCTGGTAATTTATATGACCTCACATATGAAAGGGCCACGTTCCGTAAACCCGAGTCCCCGGCATATACGCATGCCTCCCAAATGGAAGTGGTGCCGCTGCGAAAGCTAACAAGGGGCGGAGGACGGGGAAGTGCGTGAATGAGCAGCTGGTGACCAGGAGACCGGGAGACAGTGTCCACGAGCGGCGAGAGAGGGAGAGGGGACCGCCCAGTATTTAATGCATATTCGCAGATTTTCGCCGGGAGCCGGCGCACAATGGGCGAAGGGAGCTGGGGGTGCGGCGCGAACGAATCCCGCGCACGCAGCGACGGCCGCAGCCAAGTCGGCGCTCAGCCGGTGCACTACATTATTGTCGCCAGGTTTGGAAACAGCGTCGCGCGCACAGTGCATGAGGGTAAGGTCGGGCCGACGCATTGTTCGCCAGAGTAATGCGAAGCCGCGCCTCGCAGCGGGGGCCGGCAGACCAAGGCAGGGCAGCGCAAGGCACAATGAACCGCGCGGGGTCGCCGCTGCTCGATGGATACAATGACCGCTGGTTGCGGGGGGGCGCCCTTTCTTGCATACTTACGACGCTGGCTGGGGGCGGCCGTAATTTGGCGGTGATTAAAACGTTCTTACGCTGGGGCGGCGCCTCGTTACCCTGCCCACGCCGCACACACACATACGTACACACACACACAGACGCACACACACACACACACACACAGACACACACCAACGTGCAAGAGAGCGCTTGCGGAAATATTTCTCTCTCGTCGCGTCCCGACTTGCGGGACGGAAAACTTTAACAGCTTGCAGGTGCCAGAGGGATTGCGCGCAAAGTACTGCGCTAAATACGGAACTTCCCCGCAGCGCGTCAGGTGCACGGAGCTTGCTGCTGTTGGCGTCTGCATCGGGGGCGTCTCAGTTTAGGGTTTGGTGTTCGTTTACGTTCGATTAATCTGTGGCACAGGAAACGGTGCGGGTGGGAAGTAGCTCAGGATTGTTCGGCCATAAATATCTAAAAATATGAAATATATTTGTCGAACAATTTGAACAGATCAGAGCCCATATGTAAGTTGGCACTAATATATTTAATACACTACTGGCCATTAAAATTGCTGCATCACGAAGATGACGTTCTACAGAAGCGAAATTTAACCGGCAGGAAAAAGATGCTGTAATATGCAAATGATTAGCTTTTCAGAGCATTCAAACAAGGTTGGCGCCGGTGGCGACACCTACAACGTGCTGACATGAGGAAAGTTTCCAACCGATTTCTCATACACAAACAGCAGCTGACCGGCGTTGCTTGGTGAAACGTTGTTGTGATGCCACGTGTAAGCAGGAGAAATGCATTCCATCACGTTTCCGACTTTGATAAAGGTCGGATTGTAGCCTATCGCGATTGCGGTTTATTGTATCGCGACATTGCTGCTCGCGTTGGTCGAAATCCATTGACTGTTAGCATAATATGGAGTCGGGGGATTCAGGAGGGTAATACGGAACGCCGTGCTGGGTCCCAACGGCCTCGTATCACTAGCAGTCGAGATGACAGGTTTCTTATCCGCATGGCTGTAACGGATCGTGCAGCCACGTCTCGATCCCTGAGTCAACAGATGGGGACATTTGCAAGACAACAACCATATGCATGATCAGTTCGACGACGTTCGCAACAGCATGGAATATCAGCTCGGAGACCATGGCTGCGGTTACCCTTGACGCTGCATCACACACAGGAGCGGCAGCGATGGTGTACTCAACCACAAGCCTGGGTGCAGGAATGACAAAACGTAGTTTTTTCGGATGAATCCAGGTTCTGTTTACAGCATCATAACGGTCGCATCCGTGTTTGGTGACATCGCGGTGAACGCACATTGGTAGCGTGTATTCGTCATCGCCACACTGGCGTATCACCCGGCGTGATGGTATTAGGTGCCATTGGTTACATGTCTCGGTCACCTCTTGTTCGTATTGACGGCACTTTGAACAGTGGACGTTACATTTCAGATGTGTTACGACCCGTGGCTCTACCCATCATTCGATCTCTGCGAAACAATATATTTCAGCAGGATAATGCACGACCGCATATTGCAGTTCCTGTGGATACAGAAAATGTTCGACTGCTGCCCTGGCCAGCACATTCTCCAGATCTCTCACCAATTGAAAACGCCTGGTCAATGGTGGCCGAGCAAATGGCTAGTCACAATACGCCAGTCACTACTCTTGATGAACTGTGGTATCGTGTTGAAGCTACATGGGCAGCTGTACCTGTTCACGCTATCCACGCTCTGTTTGATTCAATGTCCAGGCGTATCAAGGTCGTTAATACGGCCAGTGGCGGTTGTTCTGGGTACTGATTTCTCAGGATCTATCCACCCAAATTGCGTGCAAATGTAATCACATGTCAGTTCTAGTATAATATATTTATCCAATGAATAGCCGTTTATTATATGCATTTCTTCTTGGTGTAGCAATTTTAATGGCCAGTAGTGTAGTTCTTCCAATTTTCTTTATTTTCCCTCCAAGAAAGAGTTTAGATTTAGAGTGTGTAAATGAGCTATATGTGTGCCCGAAAGTCATATGTTCTAAACACACCCCTTCAACTGTATAATTTCTTGCTTCAGAATAAATCACCGAATGACTTAAGAATAAAGAATGTCTAGAGTCACGCAGTACCTTGTATATGTGTGAACTTATGAAAGATCATATTAAATCCTTTACAGCTCAATGGTAGCTTACATATAAAATATATTCTTGTTAAACTGTCATAGTAATGCAGGAACTTAAACTTTCTGGCAGATTTAAACTGTGTGCCGGGTTCAGATTCAAATTCGGGACGTCTGCTTTTCCCAGGCAGGTGCTCTGCCGGGTGAGCTACCCAAGCACGACTCACAATGTGTGCTCACAGCTGTAATTCAGTCAGTACCTCGTCTTCCACCTTCCACACTTCACGGAAGCTCTCCTGCGATCCTTGTAGGCATTCCTGGAAGAAAGGATATTGCGGAGTATGGCTTAGCCACAGGCTGGAGGATGCTTCCAGAGTGTAATTTTCACTCTGCGGCGGAATGAGCGTTGATGTGAAACTTCCCCGTCTAGTGAAAATTCCACTCTGGAAGCACCTCCCAGGCTGTGGCTAAGCCATTTCTCCACAATAACCTTTCGTCCAAGAGCGTTAGTTCTGCAAGGGTCACAAGAGAATTTCTGTGATGTTTGTAATGTAAGAGACGAGGTACTGGCAGAACTGAAGCTGTGAGGACGAATCGTGAGTCGTGCTTGGGTAGCACAGTCGGTTGAGCATTTCCCAGCGAAAAGCAACGGTGCTGCGTTCAAGTCTTGGTCCAACACGCAATTTTAATTTACCAGTAAGTTTCATTTCAGCGCTCACTCCGCTGCAGAGTGAAAATTTTATTCTGGAGTGCAGGAACTATTTTTCTCACGACATCCAAGTGAATGAGTAACTTATGCCTCCAACTGCAAGTATTTGAAAGATAACTGTGGATACCGATTTGGGAAAACACAAACAAACGTTTGTTCGAAATGAGAAGAATTAAATATGAGACTGAAAAACACTTGTTTGAATGAGAGAGCTAGGATAGATAATATGGCTAAACTTCAAGTTCATAAGAACCATGGTCAAAAGTTCCATGCAAAAAACGAAGAAGTTAAGTAATTCTGTTCTAATATGATTATGTGTGCGGAGTAGTTGTGAATAATGAACAAAAATTGCCATTAACACATGTTTCAGTCCAGGAAATATTTTATTATCGGCAACTGTGGATGTATGTTTTTAGAATACATAACCTCAATACTGGGAGATGAAGCAGCTTGCACAGGATAGAGTAGCATGGAGAGCTGCATCAAACCAGTCTCAGGACTGAAGACAACAACAACAACAACAACCTCAATATTTGTGTATCATGAAGGACAGGCCCGTAATGGGCCAAATGAAGCATCTACATTCATTTAAATGCATTCCGATCAGAATAACATATCTTCACGTTTTTTCAGATGGGGGTTCGAGACAAAAGCGTAATCACATAGTCAGGCATTTCTGATGAAACAATTAATGGCAGATTGAGATCAGTGAATCAGTTTTTTCAATTAGGGGGACAAACTTTCCTTCTATGTAATCAAAATTTCAGTGTTATAAAAAGAGCTTTTCGAAAAGACGACCAAGACTGCCCATCAGAAGACTGCACTAGAATAATTGTAGAATCCAGTAAATCTGGTACATTCATTGTACCACTGATGAAAACTGAAGACATCAGAGATTATAAACGATGGTGGACAGAACGTTATGAAAAAGATGCACTTTCCGTAGAATGTTTGGGAAAAAGTGTTCCTAAAGATCAAATGCAATCTTTTGCTGTCAGCCAATTTTCACACTTCGTATACAGCAGAAAAGCACCAAGAACTGTAGTGTCATAGATGTACATCGATGGACTTCTAAGAAACATCTTCAGACTGCTGTAAATCTCTGAACAGAGTACCGATAAGATGCAGCTGCCAATTTCGAAAGCTCACACTGAGAATATGCCTATCAAATTAAAGAAAGTGCAAGACATCAACAAGGTGATACAATATATCCACGAATGAAGAATTTTACAAGGAGATTCTGGTGTGGTCAACAACTGATTGTGAACTTGATGAACATTGATCATATTAGGTAGCAGTTCCTTATTGTTCTATCTAGAAAAATAATTTCGTTTATTTTTAAAACGACACACATCGACAGGCTTAAACGCCCCTGATTAGGAAGAAAAAATTTTATATTTGTATGCATATTATTGTAAACTACATTATGTACGATATTATAAAGAAAAAATGAAATATAAAAATAATTATATGTGAAGTTTATTCAGCTTTTTGTCTCTCTTTGTAAAGTTGATTCCTGTGAACACTCGCCTCTTTAAAACAAACGATCCACTTGCCAAGCACTAGCACAAGCAGAAATTAGTCACTTGGCGTGCTTGCAGAGTGCGTCATTAGTAACACTCATATAACACAGAACGATATACTGTCGTTACACACACATTCCGTAATTGAAATCCAGTGAAGTCAGTCAGCATCACTAAAGCACGTGCCGATCATACATGGAATCTTTGAGGTAGATTAAGACTAACTGTGTGCGGGAGCAGGGTTCGAAACTAGGACCTTTGTATTTTACGGGCAGATTCTCTCCCAGGTCGTGAGTAGTTCTTGAGTAGCTCACCCGGTAGAACACCTGCCCGTGGAAAGGAAACGTTCCAGGTACGAGTCCCAGTCTGGGAAAAGTTTAGATCTGCTAAGAAGTTTCTGATGAGCTGCACAGAGAAAATTCATTTTGGGAACAATTTTTCTTTGGTCTGCACATATACTGTTGCATAGACTATCAATTCACTATATTTATAAATGTTAGAAGAACAGTGTATGGCGAATACCACCACCTAATGCAAGATTTACAGCTTGACGATGAAAAGTTTAGAAGTTACTTCAGGCTTAATGAAGACCAGTTCAATGAAGTTTTATCCCTCATTGGCAGTGACATTAAGAAACAGGACACAAATTACAGAAAATCAATACCTCCTGAGGAACGGCTAGCTATTTGTCTAAGGTAACAATTCCTTTCCCATAATGTCAAAATAGAAACGTAGCCTGTTAGTATAAGGTTGTAGGAAATGGAGTAAAAATATATCTTCATTACAGTAATATTACACAAGTATATTTGTTAGCTGACGTGATAAGACAAAATGTAAAAGATGATAGACATATATTAACCAGCCACAGTCACAAAAAGAAATCAGCATAAGATATATTTTGGTTTAGTTTACAGTTAATGAGGTTTGTGCTTAAAGTATTTGAAGATTGTCTTCAGTTAATTGTACTGAATAGTTTTCCGGTAACAAATCAACATCTGTACCTTCTTGCAGTGATCGAAGTAATGAGCCACTTTCTGTAAGTGATGTTTCATTTTGATGGTGAAGGATCGTGGGCTGGTTTGAATAGTTACCACCTGACCATGTTGAGCTGCCAGAGGAGGTACTTGGAGACACCAGTGGAGAGCTAGTTTGACGCACTGCCGGTGTTATTAGACTCATCAGTGAATCATGTTCATCTTCAGCTCGGTTTACTGCCTCTAAAACTTCTCTTTACTCTGTTTTGTAACCTTCGAGGCAATTTTTTTACCGACATTGATATGTTACCAAAAAACAAATCTAATTCGTCATGGACAGAGCGAACAGGTTTGTTTATCTCTTTATTTTTCAGAAAATTCAGAATTTTGTCGACTCCTTTGGGTTTGTTCCGGACTGTGTTGACATCGTGATCAGAGTTGGAAAATTCATCATCAGGAGCAGCAGGAGCTTCAGCATTAACAATGCTATCATCGTTTATTTGATTTTCAGGAACTTGCGTGTCATCCATATCAGGAATATTACTGTCGTGTCTGAAAAAATTAATTTCAACAAACAAATAAATAACTACTCTCACCAGAGGAATGCGTTTCAGTTATTTATTTATAAAGTTCCCACCAGGGCAATAACAGTACTAAAATTTCTATTCAAAAGAACACTTACAGGCTGTGAGCTGGCAATACGGAAAGTAAAAATTCCATTTCTTTCTCGTACTTCCACTTTTTTGAGTTTGCTGCAGCTTGACCACTTTTTGTCTCTCTTCTTTTGAGGGCCTTCCTATGGGCATCTCTCAGTTTTTTCCAGTCCGTTTTTACAACAGCCTCTGTAACAACAATTTTGTTTCAGGTATCTCGCTACTGGAGACTCATACACTACTATAAGCTTCAGCTACAGAGTCGGCATTAGTACTGTATCGTCGATCGTAAACCAAGTGTGTGACGCTTTGTGGCGTACAATGCAACCGTTGTACATGCCAACACCCACTGAAGATTTCTGGAGGAACGTTGCTGCGGGATTTCACGACAGGTGGAATTTCCCTCACTGCATCGGTGCAATAGATGGAAAACACGTCAGAATTCAGGCACCACCTGCATCTGGATCTTCTTTCTACAATTACAAAAAATACTACTCTACAGTGTTGTTGGGTTTGGTAGATGCTAACTACAAGTTCATAACCGTAGACGTGGGCTCATACGGAAAGGTATGTGATTCCATCATATTTTCAAATAGCACACTTGGGAAAAAGACTGTCTACTTACAGCCTTGGGGTGCCAAAAGACGAGCCCCTAGTACCAGGAGGATTCCCTGTTCCATATGTTATCGTGGGAGACGAGGGTTTCCCCCTGCAGCGGTACATGATTCGTCCCTACCCACGCAGAAATCTTAACGATGAGAAGAGAGTTTACAACTACAGAGTGAGTCGGTGCAGACGTGTTGTTGAAAACGTTTTCGGCATACTTGCCCAACGGTGGAGATTGTACTTTCGGCCATTGCAGTGCAACCTTGACACTGTACATAAAGTAATAAACGCTACAGTAATACTACACAACTATCTGTGCAATAAATGTGACGTTACAACAGTTGGGTCACCAGAAGAAATTTTGGTCGCCTACAGTACATGCTGGAAACCTCTTGAAAAAACTGCTGCCGCAGCTACAAAGGAGAACGCCGCAATAAGAAACCACTTTGTCAATTTCTTTAATTCTCCTGAAGGAAGCGTGCCTTGGCAGTGGCGGCACATTGCTAACACGTAACTACAATGCACTTATGAAAAATAAGCATTCGTTTAATACTCCACAAACTTTCATTAACAGTTTGTAACAGTTTTGTCAGTATGTTATTGTGACTACTTTCTGCAAATAAACACTAATGAATACGTAATTATAATGTTTGACGATTATTTTTATTGGCAAAGACAAATTGTTTGCAAATAGTAAACACCAGAAGAATAGGGTGCAAACCCTCGATACGCGCCGTAGAAGAAAAACAATGTGACGAACACAGAAAAGTTTATTTCAATATGTCTTTGTCATCAAAAACGGTCCCACATTCCTGATTTAGTCCATCATAGACGAAATATGATATTGTTATCTTATTTTTATTTTACTGTTCATTAGCATCTAAAAGAGGGAAAGAGTAACTAATAATGGTCACCTTCTAATTTCATCATCAACTTCTATATACCCTGTGGATTTTATAAACAAGATTTCTGCAGCTTTTCAGATAAAAAAAATCACGATACACGATACTAATTGAATTGTACACGGCATGTTACTTTCAGTCATTTAGCCAGGAGAATGGCGTAGATTAAGAAGTATATCGATATATAGAGAAGTATTGTTTATTTTAATAGAGAAGAACTAGTAGTGGCCACATTATCCGGATCTGACTACTTATTTGAAGAATAGCTTTTTATTAGTAACTAAAATTGAGGAGAATACGAACATACCAAATAATCTTTTATAACAAGGAAAAGAAAGTTGTACAGCCGTAATAAGGATTTAATACTGCAGTCTTACTTACACCTAAATACTGGACGAAAAGAAATTTTCATTCTTACTTGGCTTCCTTAAAACTTGCGAAATTTCTTCCCAAGCTAAGTCACGCAAGTTAGCATCTCTATATTCGAATTTCGAGTAGTCCCACAGCACTGGATACTTTTGCACTTGGTCAATTAAAGGAGACATTTTGCACAATAAACACACAAACACGCAGTAATAGAGCTGCTCAGCATAAGAGCACGTGGCTTGCAGTGCAGTGTAGTGCGCATGCGCGAGCCGAGATACGCAGCGACGCTACGTGTGCAAGCGTAGCTGGAGATACGCGTATTACGTATCTCGGCTGGACGCGACGCCATCTGCGTCAGTCTGAAATGCCCCATTTGATTACATTACAAGATACGTCTGCGACGTCTTTTCGAAGACGTAGCTCGAGATACGCTACGCCGGTGTGAAATGACCTTAAAGGTCAACGGACTGAGAACGTGACGGACGAACGTGCTGGAAAGGTAGGGCGACCGCGTACGGCAACCACAGATGGCAACGCGCTGCTAGTGCAGCAGGTGATCCAACAGCGGCCTCGGGTTTCCGTTCGCCGTGTTGCAGCTGCAGTCCAAATGACGCCAAAGTCCACGTATCGTCTCATGCGCCAGAGTTTACACCTCTATCCATACAAAATTCAAACGCGGCAATCCCTCAGCGCCGCTACCATTGCTGCACGAGAGACATTCGCTAACGATATAGTGCACAGGATTGATGACGGCGATATGCATGTGGGCAGCATTTGGTTTACTGACGAAGCTTATTTTTACCTGGACGACTTCGTCAATAAACAGAACTGGGGCATATGGGGAACCGAAAAGCCCCATGTTGCAGTCCCATCGTCCCTGCATCCTCAAAAAGTAATGGTCTGGGCCGCCATTTCTTCCAGAGGAATCATTGACCCATTTTTCAGATTGGAAACGATTACTGCATCACGCTATCTGCACATTCTTCGTGAATTTGTGGCGGTACAAACAGCCTTAGACGACACTGCGACACCTCGTGGTTTATGCAAGATGGTGCCCGGCCACATCGCACGGCCGACGTCTTTAATTTCCTGAACGAATATTTCGATGATCGTGTGATTACTTTGGGCTATCCGAAACATACAGGAGGCGGCGTGGATTGGCCTCTATTCGCCAGACATGAACGCCTGTGACTTCTTTCTGTGGGGGCACTTGAAAGACCAGGTGTACCGCCAGAATCCAGAAACAATTGAACAGCTGAAGCAGTACATCTCATCTGCATGTGAAGCCATTCCGCCAGACACGTTGTCAAAGGTTTCGGGTAATTTCATTCAGAGACTACGCCATATTATTGCTACGCATGGTGGATATGTGGAAAATATCGTAATAGAGTTTCCCAGACCGCAGCGCCATCTGTTGTTGACAATTGTAACTACTGTAATTTCGAAAGTTTGTCTGCCTGAAAATGTACTGTTGTCCCAAGCATATTGCAACAGACGGTGTATTTCTATCGCTGCTCGTTTAGTTTGTATTGACGTTTCAAATATAACGGTCATTTTTGAAACACCCTGTATGTCGATCAGACTTTCAGCAAATTTCGAACCAGATTTAGTGAACATTTACTTGACAACCATGGACAAATCAAACAGAACTCGGCCTTTTCATAGCACATAAAATCTAGTGGGTACCTCTCCCTGACTTTGAACAATTTATGTGTATTACATACCACTAGTAGAGGGAAAAGGCTAAATCGTTTAGAGGAAACTGAGATTCTGAAACTCTCCGGCACAGGGAAATGTATTTTATTGCACGATCAGTTGGTTAGTAGAAACCAATCATATTTTGGTAGTATGGTACCCACTATTCCAGTCCATCAATAGGTTTTATTGTGAATGTGACGCTCGGTGTATTTTAAATACCTTATTATTTAAATGGTTTTATCGGTCTGTCTAATGTTTTGCTGCTTGACAGTTTTACGAATTTTTCAAAAATATTCCGCTTTATAGATATATTTTTATCGGTACTAATTTCTTGTTTTTTCAGCTATTTTAGTAGCACTTTGCACTAAATTTCATTTTTAATAATTCACTGTCTTACCTACTTTGTCTTCCGCATATGTAATTTAGTTACGTAATAGCTTTTTGTAAGCACGTTGGTTAGCCAACGCCATTCACCTTTACTGTCTGCTACTTCGGTCGTATAATCTCGCCTCTGCGGATCTATGTCTGTGTGGCCGGTTCTGAGGGCTGACGTTTCATGTTCTCGGCCGCATTAACTATTATTTGTCAGCTGTATGCAAAGCTATATGCTGTGTACGCCGGAACGCGGTTGCCTCCCTGTTACGAAACATTTCTTAAATTTTTCTTGGTTTGTTACCATTTTCCTGCCCGGCAGACACTGTAGTTATACTTGGCAATGAATTGGCGGTTGCAGGTTTCATAATGCTTTTATTGAACCCATGACGATAGGATGATGGTTCCTTATAAAATTTTATCTTAATGCCGTACTTGGGTTTTAATGGAATACTGTTCGTTTTCCGCATTAATTTGTACTTAAGTTCACGGTCATTGTTAATTGTAAAGATAACTACTCAGCCGGGAACTTATGTGTTTTTATTTTAACTCCATTTCCTAATCATAATCTGCATATGGTTCAAATGGCCCTAAGCACAATGAGACGTAACATCTGAGGTCATCAATCCCCTAGACTTAGAACTACTTAAACATAACTAAGCTAAGGACATCAGACACATCCATGCCCTAGGCAGGATTCGAAACTTCGACAATAGCAGCAGCGCGGTTCCGGACTGAAGTGCCTAGAACCGTTCGGCCACAGCAGCAGGCTAATCTGCATATGTCTCACTATTTTTACCACTATGTCAATCTTATGATGTCCCAAAATGGCGAAACGCGTCATTTCCTGTAAGTAAAAATGGTTTTGCAACCGGGACTGTCTTATTTCAAGAAAATGAGTTAGTTAAGGAAGAATATTTAGCTGCTCCAATATTTCAGTACTTACCGTTGAGATGTGGATTTAGTCTTTTTTCTATGGCTACTTCGGGGCATGGAACGAGACAAAAATGACTGAGCGAGGGAAGTATTTCTGTAATTTTTTATTGCACAGCCTTTAATTGTTTTTTCCTTCGGTCGTGACATGTCTAACTGCTACCATACGAAAACCTGGAATTAAAATTTTCCTTTAGTTTCAAAAGAAGAAATACGTCCGATTTTATAACCCTTGCGACGTTCTTCTTTTATTAAGGTCCCATTATGTTGTATTTTAATCATTATTTGTCGTGCAAATGAATTCTGTATCATTTATTATTCAGACCATTCATTTTCAGAGCCGTTGGCTTCTACCTTCCACGTTTGTGGAACTCAATACAATTTATTTTTCTTCATTTTGCACTCTGCCCTAGGCGACCAATTCTGTCCTCATTAGGGAGCCCTCAGTCATCAGTGTGTGCTTGCGTCTTTTGTAGACAGCGACGAGATCAAAATTCAGCTCTAAGGTAGAGACACGCAAGTGAAGATCATTCTTGAGAGCTGGTGCCGTAGTGATGAGCTCTAGGACCTCATTACACTTCCTCAGACAACTAATATAACGAACGAATCTCGGCACATCCGTCTGCGAAGGTAAGGAATGACTAAAGCTGATAGTTGCTGTCATTAGAACACTAGTTTACGAGGTTCAAATGGCTCTGAGTACTATGGGACTTAACATCTGAGGTCATCAGTCCTCTATAACTTAGAACTACTTAAACCTAACTAACCTAAGGACATCACACACATCCATGCCCGAGGCAGGATTCGAACCTGCGACCGTAGGTCGTGCGGTTCCAGACTGAAGCGCCTAAACCGCTCGGCCACACCGGCCGGCAGTTTACGAAGGACAGTTGTCATACGCTACCATGCCTTGCTATTACGAAGCAGTTGTAAGAGAAATCGTTGCACATTAAGTAAATAATAATAATCAACGCAGATGTTGAGTTTTGTGCTGCGCCGGCAGTTTTGACCGAGTGGTTGTAGGCGCTTAAGTCCGGAACCGTACTGCTGCTACGGTCGCACGTTCGAATCCTGCCTCGGGCATGGAAGTGTGTGATGTCCTTAAGTTGGTTAGGTTTAAGTAGTTCTAAGTTGTAGGGGACTCATGACCTCAAATGTTCAATCCCATAGTGCTCAGAGCCATTTTTTTGTGGTGAAAGATAAATCTAGTATATTCTAGTAGGTCATTTGTTGACATTCTACAAGATTTAAACATTATTATTCCTTTATAGGTTATTCAAGAAATAGATCAACACCCACCAAATTCTGAATGTGATTGTTTCTGCAGTGCTTTCATAGGGATGCAAAAAAAATAGCAGTTGATGTGCACAGAAATATGCTTGATAAGAAGAGAAGCACAGTATTCTAAATTATGCTTTAACCAAATTCTTAAGCTCTATTGTATTTTCTGTGAGCGGCGGGGGGCGGGGGGGGGGGCGGGGGGGGGGGGGTGAGGGGAATGTTTTTAAAACAATAATAGTGGCAATAGACCCAAAGAGTCAGAAGAGTCAGACAATTGCAATACGATACTTGTTTATATTGTGAAGGGCCCGAGAAACACATCGACATTACTTGCAGTTTACATTAGTTACACATCATATCTTTAAGTTAGAAAAATTGTAATCAATTTCTAAATGCGGTAGGAGTTCTCAAACTATTAATTCATTCCCAGTATCATGGACTGTGCGGCTGGTCCCGGCGAAGGTTCGAGTCCTCCCTCGGGCACTGGTGTGTGTGTGTTTGTCCTTAGGATAATTTAGGTTAAGTAGTGTGTAAGCTTAGGGACTGATGACCTTATCAGTTAAGTCTCATAAGATTTCACACACATTTGAACATTTGAACATTCCCCGTATGGCTGAAAACTAACGTGTGTCTGTACTAGTGTTCCATATCTTGAGCTAATAACTGCGAATACCCCCTGGGTTGAGCACTGTTTCGTATCTGTTGCTAACTAGTGCAGTTACAGTTGCATACCTCGACTTCAGCATATAGACTCTCACACAGTGCTAAAGTTAAAAGTATGCACGTATCTCTGGTTGGCAGCGACTAATGGTCCTTACGATTAACCTGGCCGCCAGCTGTCAAAAACCTGCATTACAGTGCTCGAAGTCATACGTCTGTGACTCTCCCCCTACACGTGGTGTTGGAACAGCTGTTACAAGAAGCCATCTTTATAGTCATTCCGGGATGAATGGTGGAAGTGTTTATTGGTCATTTGTGCTCTGGCAGGTGGTAACGGATGACTGGCGCTTTGCCAAAGAAACTGGCGTTTTTCTTCTTCTTCATTCAGTTCATGACGAGAACGACATAGCACGGAAGAAAGTATGCTGCAGTAAACGGTAAATTTTTCTAAGCTTCTGTTGCCTGACGAGCCGATTTTTGTTTTGTAAATGCCTTCGTTTCACTTTTCAAGTTATCTTTCACCAATACAATTCTTACTTCCAGTCAATCAAGAGACTTGCAGTCGATTTTGTGAGTTTTAAAATTCAGTTCCTCGTAAGATACTGCTTGCTGTGTCCAGAGAGAGATATTCGGTCTTGTAGTTGCCGTTGCAACTCAGTCCATACGTAATTTCTAATAGAATGGTCTACGTTTACATACCACAACCGAGCGAGGTGGCGCAGTGGTTAGCAAACTGGACTCGCATTCGGGAGGACGACGGTTCAATCCCGTCTCCGCCCATCCTGATTTAGGTTTTCCGTGATTTCCCTAAATCGTTTCAGGCAAATGCCGGGATGGTTCCTTTGAAAGGGCATGGCCGATTTCCTTCTCAATCCTTCCCTAACCCGAGCTTGCGCTCCGTCTCTAATGACCTCGTTGTCGACTGGACGTCAAACACTAACCACCACCTCCACCACATACCACAAAATTCCAAGTAATCACCGTATTTTCTCTAGGTATGGTTTGAAAATTAGTTTCCTTATTTAAATTTATAATATTTAACGAACTGTTCTCGTTCAGGCGTAAATGGTTTTTATGTTAACGAAATTAGCCTAGCTGCACGCTAAATTATTTTATTTATTTACTTGCGGTGGTGAAACGCAAATCTGTTCATTTTTGCAGATGTGTTCGATAGTACCTTTTTACCGTTATTTAACAGCTATTGTCTGTTTTCCGCTCTTTTATAATTGTAAGTTTACGTGCAAACAAGTATAAGGGTGGCTTTCAGTTCTGTTGTACCGTATTATCAGTATGTCTAAGACACTGAAGTGCCAATGAAACTGGTATAGGCATACATATTCAAATACAGAGCTCCGTAAATAGGCAGAATACGGCGCTGCGGTCGACAATGTATAAATACAACAAAAAGTGTGTGGTGCAGTCGTTAGATCGGTTACTGCTGCTACAATCGCTCGTTATCGAGATTTGAGTGAGTTTGAACTTGGTGTGACAGTCGACGCACGAGCGACGGGATACAGTATCTCTGAGGTAGCGATGAATAGGGGATTTTCCCGCACGACCATTTTACGAGTGTACCAGGAATATCAGGAATCCGGTAAAGCGTCAGATCTCCGACATCTCTGTGGCCGGAAAAAGACCCTGCAAGAACGGAACCTACGACGACTGAAGAGAATCGTTCTACGTGAGAGAAGAGCAACCCGTGCTCAAATTGTCGCAGAATTCAATGCTGGGCCATCAATAACATGATACATTCAGAATAGGAGAACAGTAGGAGAAGGCTTGTGTCTTAGCTTTACGGAAAAGAGGTGCTGCATGACACCGTAGACGGTATGTGACAAGAAGACCGGTCACGCACTTTATTTCCTACCAAAGTTCAAATGTTTGCTGAGATCGATAGACTTGTCTCAAGCATAGAAAAATTGGACATTTATGGTAAGTTCTGTGGGACCAAACTGCTTAATCTTGCGCTAAGAACAACACCCACACTCATGCCCAAGGGAGGACCCGAACCTCCTACGGGGGGAGACGCGCGAACCGTGGCAAGGCGCCCATAGACCGAACGGCTACTCCGCGCGTCACAGGCATAGAAAATGTGCACATTGAGGATCAGCTGCGAGGTACACCTTCCAGTAATCATAGCGCAATTGCAGCCAGAAACACTGAACAACAAGGTCAACGAAAACCATGGTCCGTGGTTCGGATTACTTTTTTTTTTGCAATAAGGAAGGACATGTAGTACGAGATTGCCCGTTACCTCAAGAGCGAGGGACGGGCGGGGATAGGGGTAGGAATTGACGGGACGGAGCGGGCTACTTCAAGAGTCGGCACGCATTATTAATGCAGTGACGTAAAATTAAAGGGAACTGCCGTCCACATCTTCGTTTTGTGGCAGTTACTGTTAATCATGAACCAGCAGTTGTTCAGTTGGATTCAGGGAGCAATAATTCTCTCACTGACTACCACTGGTATAAAAGGCTCGCTAGAATCTATATGGTATGTGAACTTCAGGGGTTCTTCACGGCCTGCGAGTGTGTCGACGGTAGCCCTCTGCCGCCTATAGTGAAGGTACATCTGTTATCTTAAGGTCCAGGAATTGTCGTGGCAGATTGAGTTCGCCGTGGTAAAGAGATTAAGCACGGAGGTTTCGTTAAGCTGCTACGTTTGGCAAGTGATTAGGTACTTATTGAATTGCGTTGACCAGGTGATTTATTTTAAGTCTGGTCGTGATTTTTGCTTGTGCTGGCGCCATTGTGAGAGCGGGGCGCGCTCCGTTGTAGAGGAAGGAAATAGAATAAGGACCCAGGGCAGGGTTTGGCACTGTTAACCGTGATGAGACAATATCCGGTGTTACTGACTGACAGGTGAAGAGTGACCGACGGAATACATTAGACCAACTATCCAGTTGACCAAGTTCCCTATCGCCTGTCTCCTCCCAAGATGAAGGAGTTGCGAAAACTTGTTAATCAGCTGCTCGCTGATAGAGTCGTTCGTCGTTTATTGGATTAAATGTGACGAGCGTCTACCTCTCACCTCAAGCGTTTTCTCCCAGATTAAGATCCGTGTGTTTTTACTCTCTGACTGACAGTTAAATATTTCCCATGGAGTGACAGTTACTTGATCAAGAGTAAATAATGTGATTTGTAGTAAACACTACAAGGTTTGTTTTCTTAGTATTTCTGGCTAGATGAGATATTTTAATATCGTGGTAATGTTAATGCTGACCTTGGTGACCGAGCGGTTCTAGGCGCTACAGTCTGGAAGCGCGTTATCGCTACGGTTGCAGGTTCGAATCCTGCCTGGGCATGGATGTGTGTGATGTCCTTAGGTTAGTTAGGTTTAAGTAGTTCAAAGTTCTAGGGGACTGATGACCTCAGATGTTAAGTTCCATAGCGCTCAGAGCCATTTAGTGTCATTGTTCCAAAAAGGACTTCCATGTCAAGCACCTTGAATCTTAGAAGGTGACGTTTCGCATATATGAATGGCACGCGCTTATTTAACCAACTGACAAAGATGTATTCGCATATGTTGCTAGAGACAACTACATTGTTTGTTTAATGGTACATTCGACATACTTACACGACTTTTATGTTTTTGGCCTCGTCTTTGCTACGGTACATTGTTGTGTTTTTTCAGACGCACTTTTGAATGGACCGTATCCGAAACTAGCAGTGCAAATGAAATATTCTAAGCTGCAGCCGGCCGCTGTGGCCGAGCGGTTCTAGTCGCTTTGCAGTTCGGAACCGCGCTGCTGCTACGGTCGCAGATTCCAATCCTGCCTCGGGCATGGATGTGAGTGATGTCCTTAGGTTAGTTAGGTTTAAGTAGTTCTAAGTCTAGAATGCCGCGCGGGATTAGCCTAGCGGTCTAGGGCGCTGCAGTCATGGACTGTGCGGCTGGTCCCGGCAGAGGTTCGAGTCGTCACTCGGGCATGGGTGTGTGTGTTTGTCCTTAGGATAATTTAGGTTAAGTAGTGTGTAAGCTTGGGGACTCATGACCTTAGCAGTTAGGTCGCATAAGATTCCACACTCTAGGGCACTGATGACCTCAGATGTGCTTAGAGCCATTTGAACCATTTTTTAAGCTGCTGCTCTGTCAAATAGTGTTGTTTTTCCGGTTGTTCTAGGCACTGAAGTGTTAGACAACTGCGGAAGAAACATGCATCAATCAAGCTATATATTTCTGTAAGATAGCAGTTTTCAAATAGGAATACTTACCGACCCTTGCATGACCCGAGAATCCCCTTTGGGATTCTTATAAATTAGGAGGCCCGTAGCAAGCGACATCGTTACCGGAGAGCGGCTCCCCTCCGACCCTACCATCGCCGTATTGAACGCGAGGCCAGTTATTTAGTGACCTCAGGGAAAATCTTTTGATGAGGGGGGCTGCCCCTCTCCCCTCTTTGTCTCGGGCCTCTCGCTCTTTTTCACCAGAAGGCTTTTGCGCAGATTTTCATCTCTTTAACGAACGGCGGGAGTTACTTAAATCCCTCGCCACTAGTTTTTCGCTCTGTGGGGTCTGACAT
The DNA here is from genome assembly GCF_023897955.1 of Schistocerca gregaria. Lineage (NCBI taxonomy): Eukaryota > Metazoa > Arthropoda > Insecta > Orthoptera > Acrididae > Schistocerca > Schistocerca gregaria. The sequence continues at coordinate 387,039,742 of NC_064923.1, read as the reverse complement.
CGGCCGAGGCTTAGGCGCGCCAGCGGCAGCGGCTGCAGCTGGATTTCCGTGTCCCCCCCTCCCCCTTCCTCCTGCCCCCCCCCCCTTGTGAAAACGGTCGTTAATGCAGTTATGACGCGCGGGTTGTATTACGGGCCACCCGGGCGCGTATTTCACTTAAAATGGCAGAGGCGGGCCGCTGCTGGGGGTCCCAGAACCACGCACTGCAGGCGGCGGCGGGCTTTTACATCCGCTGCGACGCGAACGGGATGAGGCGCGTTAGCCGCTGAATGGGACCACGTCTTTGTACGCTCCTGGGCGACACATTTACTGCTGTACGGCGAGAGTCGTAAAGGCAGCGCGGGCGCGGAATGTCGGCGCCTGCCGCTCTTGTCCGGCGAGCACCATTGCCGGGGAGACACCCTCGGCACTAGCAGGTCTGTGAAAGAGGGAGAGCAGCTGACGAGACGGCGACAACCAGACCCTGATACGAAACACTTTAGCTGAGGATCGGTTGCTTAACCTGTATCTTGTGTCAGAATACCCTAGAAATGCACTGTTGTAGTAATTACTTTACTGCATTTACGACATCGTAGCAGCTAACCATAGCGGACAAAAAAGAAAACTTATTCACTTCTTGGTGGAAGATGTCACTGCTGGCCGGCCGCGGTGGTCTCGCGGTTCTAGGCGCGCAGTCCGGAACCGTGCGACTGCTACGGTCGCAGGTTCGAATCCTGCCTCGGGCATGGATGTGTGTGATGTCTTTAGGTTAGTTAGGTTTAAGTAGTTCTAAGTTCTAGGGGACTAATGACCACAGCAGTTGAGTCCCATAGTGCTCAGAGCCATTTGAACCATTTTGTCACTGCTGCACTTTCACTGTTTATTAAATGGCACCACATACTAGCTTAGTATACAAAACGACCCAAAAAAGCTTCGCATGCAAAAAAGTTTGTGTTTAAAACTTAGATGTCATTTAAACCAACTGCAAATGTGTGTTAATGTTAATTACATTTGAGGCATTGATCACGATGCCTAGCGTGCGATCGCTGGCGGCTTTCGGAGAGAGAGGACGTACAAGCGTACGGGCAGATTGTGGTAGGTGGCCCGCGTCGACGGCCGCTGGGGTTGTATCGTACGGTGAGCTGTTTTCAGGTGGGAAGCCACGCTTCGTCGTGGTTTGTGTTGCGACTCATCCAGGAGGACGGTGAAGCGATGTGCCTGGACGCATGATGTTCTTCCCTAAGTATTATAGAGGTCCCGGCTTCTTGTGCTAAGATTGCTCGTTCCTTATGCATTGTACCCCCCCTTAAAGAGGACGTGTTGGTTTAAACTGTGGCCGTTGCTTTGTGAAACTGTGGCCGTTGTTATTCGAAGCTGCCTCACGCAACTAGACTCTTGGTTGCTGGTTTGTGCCGGTTGTTTGCTATTTATTTTGCTGCCCGCAAGGTTGCACCGGCTAGATTGCCTCCTGGTAGAGTGACACTGAGTGTTCAGTGAGCGTACAGTTGAAATTATTGTTATTACCAAATATGTCGTTACTCCATGATTATTAAATACTGTTGGCAAGATTACTACCTTTCGAAAGAGCGCCGTTGTTACTCCTGTTGTTAACGTGCACCATTGAATAACAGTTTCTTTAACGGCAAGAAACAAGAAGTGCCTTTCGACAGAACGCCGTTGAGTGTTCAATGAACTTACAGTTGAAATTACTGTTAAAACCAATTATGCCGTTGCTCTGTAATTATTAATAACTTGGCAAGATTACTACCTCTCGACAGAGCACCATTGATATTTACTGTTGTTATCAACGTGCTCCGTTGAATCACACTTTGTTTAACGGCAATCCACAAGAAGGGCCTTCCGACAGAGCGCCGTTGAGTGCCCAGTCAGCGTAAGTTGAAAATATTATTATTACCAAACGTTTGACAGCCGCTAGCAGCTGTACTCTGGGCTTGTGACTTGGTTGCTTCCTTTTATGTATGTGTATGATCGGTCGCAGCAGGTCTGGCTACTATTAGCGTTGTCAGCAAGATAACATAGTTCTAGTTTTATATATTTATTGCTGTTTAAAATGCCCTATTTTTAATGTATGTATATGCTGGTTGGCAGCAGGTCTGTCGGCTAAGTATTATGTTGTCGGTAACATCTGCTACTTGTTGCTTTAACGATTGTCTTGCTGTAGTCCTCATCTACGTCTGTTGATATTTAAAAGGTACAATAACTCTGAGCACTGAATAGTCTTACCGGGAGCAGGTTTACCTGTTAGCTTACGGCCATCAGCTGCAGTATTCTGGGCTTGTTGCTTGGTTGATTACATTTTTCTAGTTCTATGTTCATACGTGCTGTTTATCGCAACAGCTCTGAGAATTAATCTATCATTAATTAGAATTGTGCCTCGGTTGTTAGTTTATTTGCTTAGTGACCATAATTTTCCTACTTAAGGTTTGAAAGACAAGAAACGTTTCTATTTATGATCATAGCAGGGCCTACATTGGTTTCCGATGTCCGCACCCAACCGTGATCCAGTACCCTGTACCTTGGGCGCGTATTTGGGTTGAGAGAGTTGCCTATTCTGAAATGCGCCACGCGCTTTCTCTGTCGAATCTTGTATTGCTCGATCCCCCAGAACTTGGACTAGCCCTCCCACTCCCACTCCTACTTAACCATAAATCCAGACCTGAGAGGACCATCTCAAGATATGTATTAGATTTGAGCACAAGTTCGTAGCCCTTTTCCGTAACTAACAGATACACATAACCTGAGAAGGACCATCTCAAGATATGTATTAGATTTGAGCACAAGTTCGTAGCCCTTTTCCGTAACTAACAGATACACATAACCTGAGAAGGACGATATCAACACATGTATTAGATTTGTGCACAAGTTCGTAGCCCTTTTCCGTAACTAACAGATACGCATAACCTGAGAAGGACCATATCAACATATGTATTAGATTTGTGCACAGGTTCGTAGCCCTTTTCCGTAACTAACAGATACACATAACCTGAGAAGGACCATCTCAAGATATGTATTAGATTTGAGCACAAGTTCGTAGCCCTTTTCCGTAACTAACAGATACACATAACCTGAGAAGGACCATCTCAAGATATGTATTAGATTTGAGCACAAGTTCGTAGCCCTTTTCCGTAACTAACAGATACACATAACCTGAGAAGGACGATATCAACACATGTATTAGATTTGTGCACAAGTTCGTAGCCCTTTTCCGTAACTAACAGATACGCATAACCTGAGAAGGACCATATCAACATATGTATTAGATTTGTGCACAGGTTCGTAGCCCTTTTCCGTAACTAACAGATACACATAACCTGAGAAGGACCATCTCAAGATATGTAGTTGACTTACACGTTCTAGAGCACGTTGGGTGGCACGGGATACATGCGGACGTGCATTGTCCTGTTGGAACAGCAAGTTCCCTTGCCGGTCTAGGAATGGTAGAACGATGGGTTCGATGACGGTCTGGATGTACCGTGCACTATTCCGTGTCCCCTCGACGATCACCAGAGGTGTACGGCCAGTGTAGGAAATGGCTCCCCACACCATATTGCCGGGTGTTGGCCCTGTGTGCCTCGGTCGTATGCAGTCCTGATTGTGGCGCTCACCTGCACGGCGCCAAACACGCGTATGACCATCATTGGCACCAAGGCAGAAGCGACTCTCATCGCTGAAGACGACACGTCTCCATTCGTCCCTCCATTCACGCCTGTCGCGACACCACCGGAGGCGGGCTGCACGATGTTGGGGCGTGAGCGGAAGACGGCCTAACGGTGTGCGGGACCGTAGCCCAGCTTCATGGAGACGGTTGCGAATGGTCCTCGCCGATACCCCAGGAGCAACAGTGTCCCTAATTTGCTGGGAAGTGGCGGTGGGGTCCCCTACGGCACTGCGTAGGATCCTACGGTCTTGGCGTGCATCCGTGCGTCGCTGCGGTCCGGTCCCAGGTCGACGGGCACGTGCACCTTCCGCCGACCACTGGCGACAACATCGATGTACTGTGGAGACCTCACGCCCCACGTGTTGAGCAATTCGGCGGTACGTCCACTCGGCCTCCCGCATGCCCACTATACGCCCTCGCTCGAAGTCCGTCAACTGCACATACGGTTCACGTCCGCTCTGTCGCGGCATGCTACCAGTGTTAAAGACTGCGATGGATGCAAACTGGCTGACACTGACGGCGGCGATGCACAAATGCTGAGCAGCTAGCGCCATTCGACGGCCAACACCGCGGTTCCTGGTGTGTCCGCTGTGCCGTGCGTGTGATCATTGCTTGTACAGCCCTCTCGCAGTGTCCGGAGCAAGTATGGTGGGTCTGACACACCGGTGTCAATATGTTCTTTTTTCCATTTCCAGGAGTGTATTTCCCAGCCCGACTCCTGTGTGTTGTTTTAGCAGAATGCGAGTGGGCGTTATCATGAAGTAGCATCACTTCACCCAATCTTCCTGATCGTTGTTCTTGGACTGCATCTGCAAAACGTTTCGCTCGTTGACAATAAATGTAATCAGTTATGGGTACACCTCGGGTAAGCTTTCGTTCAAATGGCTCTGAGCACCATGGTACTTAACAACTGAGGTCATCAGTCCCCTAGACTTAGAACTACTTAAACCTAACTACCCAAAGACAGCCGGCCGTTGAGGTTAAGCGGTTCTAGGCGCTAATGTTTGGAAATGCGCGACCGCTACGGTCGCAGGTTCGAATCCTACTTCGGGCATGAATGTGTGTGATGTCCTTAGGTAAGTTAGGCTTATGTACTTCTAAGTTCCAGGGCAATGATGACCTCAGATGTTGAGTGCCATTTTAACTTAAGGACATCACACACATCCATACCCGAGGCAGGATTCGAACTAGCGACCGTAGCAGCAGGGCAGTTCCGAACTGAATCGCTCGGCCGTAACTGTCGGCCTCAGGGAAGCAACTCGTAATACACCTCAAGATGCATAAAAATAGATTTTGCTCATGTACGCAGGTCTCTGTACGAGGAGCTGTTCTTTTTTTTTTTTTTTGACACATCAATTCCTTCCTTTCCTTACGTTATCATAATGACACCACTTCTCGTCACCTGTAAAGGTACAGGGTCGGAATGGTAGGTGTTGTTCACGAGCCAGTTAATGACGAGCAAACAAAAAATGGTTCAAATGGCTCTGAGCACTATGCGACTTAACTTCTGAGGTCATCAGTCGCCAAGAACTTAGAACTAATTAAACCTAACTAACCTAAGGATATAACACACATCCATGCCCGAGGCAGGAATCGAACCTGCGACCGTAGCGGTCACGCGGTTCCAGACTGAAGCGCCTAGAATCGCACGGCCACACCGGCCGGGACGAGCAAACAGAGATGCACATATGGCTTCCCTCTGATTTTTGTAATTTTGACTTGCGGTACCCATACACCTGATTTTTGGAACTTCCGCATTACATGCAATTGTCACATGACGGCGGGCAGATCACAGTTCATCACATTTGCATGTTATCGATTCTACTGACATGGATCGTAGTGCTTTAATATCATTAAGCGATCTTCATCAAGCCCCGAATGGCCTCCTGAAACTGGAGCGTCAATACGACCCTCCTTAAAATGAAAAAAGCATTTTCTTGTCTTGCTCTGTTTAACGGCACTATCCTCACACACGGGGCAAGCGTCTATGGCTACCTCCGCTGCTGTCATCGACCTACTGAACTCAAACAGAAGAATATGACGCAAATGATCCGATATTTCCACATGGCACTCCATTTTCTTTCGTACTCAGCTCCATTCATTATCTACAAATTACAAAATGATAATATGTTTACTCAAATAGCAACAATGGACTTCAAATTGAAAGGAACAATTTATAAATAAACCCATAAAAACTGGAGTATCAAAATAGAAAACAAAAAAGCTGCGAACTTATGCACTAACCTCATATACTGCACCTGCGTCCCAGTAGTGCTGGTTGCAGAATATTTCGCAGATTTTGTAATTTTTCATCGTCGAAACTACATTTCCGTTATTATTATTATTATTGCTATTATTCATTAATGAAACTATGGCATGAAACTGAATATTGTGGCACGCTTCTCTTCCCGTCTGCCCCGTTGGCCACAAAAGCATTGGTGTGGCATTCGGGAGTCTCACGAGAGTGTGCACTTGACGACATGTGGCTTGGAGCAGCACCACTGCAGCAGCGCGACTCAGTGATGGACAGTGTACTGTACGGAGAAGTACCTCTAAAATCACCATAGGTGAGTTCCTTGGCTGCTGAGGAAGAAGGTGACAATCCTGAGGCACCTCGCCGATGGCCTAGCATTGGCGTCACGGCTGGGATTCTCTGTGTGCAGGCCGCAGTGTTAGTCAGTAGCATTGAGGGACACATCGTCAGTTACATTAGCCACTGCCAGTGGGCGCAGGTGTCCAGCAGCTGACTAGTTGCTGGGAGGCACCAGAAGATACTGCAATGCTGGCAGCACTTTGTTTCGTAAGGATAAATGTTGAAGTAGGGAATAAACATTTTTGTGAAGGGCAGGACATGAACACGCATCTCCTATTTACTAGACAGATGTGTTATCTACTACACCATCCTAACATTGTGGCCTACACAGTTGCATGGACTATCCTAGTCCAATGCTATTCCTAACAAAAACTTCAATTCAGACCTCCGCCTGTCTTGTTTCTCTCATTCTCAGATCAGTATTACCAAGGTTCTCCGATATTTGAATATCACTCCAGCTCTGTACGAAATGGAGATATCCTGCCTGTGCCTCAGGTTTAGCTGATCTACTGATCTGAAGGAATTATATTTTCCTGGAGACATACTGAGTCTCAACTTTATCTTTGACAGGGGTGGAAGCTTAAATAACGAATTAAAGTTTGTGCCGAGGCCGGGATACGAACTGAGGTCTCCTGCTTAGAAGGCAGATTAGTTATCAACTACACCACCCTGGCATTGTGGCTCACACAGCAGTCTTGTTGAGTTAGGCTAGTGTAGTCCAAGCAGCTGTCTGAGCCACAGTGCCAAGGCAGTTTAGTGGATAACACATCTGCCTTCTAAGCAGGAGACCTCAGTCCACATTCCGGCCTCGGCACAAACTTTAATTCGTTACTTGGGCATCTATCCTTATAAAGCTGAGACTCAGTACGTCTTCAGGAAATGTAATTCCGTTAGTTTGTTTGAATTCAGTCACTGTGGGCTGTAGTTCGGAGCGAGTAGACAGTGGTTGCCAAGAGAGATGAAAACAGGACTAATCTGGAGCACTGATTTCCGTGGGGCCTAGCAGCTTATGGAGAATCATAATGGTCATTGTGGGAGGTGGCCAAGCAGTATATAGATATCGCCCACTTGGAGAGTGGACAGTGTCTTCACATGACGTCCAGAAGAAGACAGCAGCAACATATGGAGATGGAGAATGATGTAGATTAAATCTTGTTTTATTGTGCAGGGGTTTGTACTTTAATTACCAACACCAGCATGCTGGTTGCTGACAGGAGTTGTTAGGGTGAACTTATTTCGTGGTGGGTACTGAGAGCTGTGGAGGTAGCCAGTGGCTGTTGCTGAAGACAGTGTAACCGCCACAAGTGGTGAAAAATATACTGCATGGTGTGTCCATGAAGCTGTTAGAGAGTGGATTCGGTATTGTGAGTTTGTATTCACGCAGAAGTCGTGTCAGAGTCACTGTACGCAGTCATAAATGTGTGTCCTCCTGTGCGTCGCCATGTACAACGTAGCTCCGTGTAACCGTGCTCACTGTAGCATTAGCTGAATGGCTGTTTGAGGTTCTTGTTAAGAGTCTGCTCTTGTTGCTGCATTCGTTCATCTAGCAAGTTACTACGGGCTGACGTTGAGACATTGGTTTTGGGTCAGTGTCCACTTCTACGAGACTGTGGACGAATAAGACTAGTGTTTAAAATATTTCATCTGCTTCGAACAATTTTTTTTATTTTTAGGTAAGAATTATTTGTAGGCAGAATTACTTTGATTTTGATGTTAATGGCTGAGCATTTCTGTTGAGTCATTCGACCTTCATGTGTTAAAATACGTTTGTTAATAAATACTGTTTTAAAATAAGCCAACGCGTGCCGAACCACAGTTTACCCGAGTCTAGCACTAGAAACATTTATAATACATATAAAGGACAAGATACATTAGGTTAGTATACAGCCCAAGCAAATAAACCTTCACATCTATTTGTATAACTTACATAAATTTTTAAACGAGATACACACGTCACAATGTGAAATACAAGTATAGATTACACCTTCATCACAGTGGCGTTGGCCCGAGAATAATCGTCAGCTTTTGTGGTTTTTCTATGTTGATATCACATTTGCAATTATTGTTACTAATGATTACTAAAACGTTCGTAAAACATAATTACTAATAAATAATAACTGTTTACAACCTACCACAATGATATAGAGGACGTCGAGACTAACACTTTGATACTGGACCCTTGCGGTGTACCAATTTGGGGAACTATCAAGCATATGCCTAGAATAACCACCTAAGCTATAGCGCATGTGCAGTGTGCGCAAAGTATCGTTCCTAGAGAAAAAGAGTAGAACCTTTTTTGTAATAAATTTGGTGTAATTTAGTTCTGTACTGAGATATAGGCCGCGCTATTCGAGTTATTCGAAAATAACGCAAATGAAGAGGATTTCAATCGCTCCCTCACCACCACACTCTTCCTAATAATCAGGATTTTTTGTATGTTGTTCAGGAAACCCCAGTTTACAACTGTACAAAAACATGTGAATCTACGCAATATTTTCCACATTCGATCATCTTTGGTCCGCACTGAGTGGGCTATTAAGCCACAGGCTTAACCGGGTATTTCGGTAACATAGTTAACTGAAACGGTCCTGTGAGGGTACTAAAAGAAAGAAGAATTATGTATCTTTTAACGCTGATAAGCACAGTGGCTTCACAGTCATAAGTCTATATAAGAAATTGTCACTTTCATGCTATAAAAACTGAAGAATCTGTGATGTAAAAACAAACGGCCGTTTTACAGTTTGTTAGTGCACATCAAAGCCGGTGGTGAAATAATATCTCAGAAAATGAACGCCAAAAAGGTCGAATATGGGAAATATTTTGCGTAGTAGCTTCGAAGGGGCAGATAGCCGCATTGTTACAAAGAACAACCAAACAGGGGCAAGACAATGAAGCATTGCGTAGGAGAATAGAGCAATGCGAAGTTTTTGGGGGCCAAGTACTCCTCGATTCGCGAGAAAATAAAACTGTGATGTGTGTACCCAAAAATTCAATCGATCTGGCTGCAGCTAACCTCATAGCCCCATTTTCGAAAAAAAAAAAACCGAAAGTGTATCTATTTTTGTTAGCGACGTGAACGCTGTCGCTAATTTAGGAAAACAGAAGAAACATCCTTGAATACGGCTAGATTATAGATAGTAGGTGAGGCGAAAACGTACGTTATGTACCAGGAGACTCTCAGTAAGGTCCAAACGTTTGATCAACCGGCTAACGGTCTGATACAGAGCTGGCGGAAGTAGAACAGTGGGAGGTTCTATAGGAGAAATGGACTATCGCGGAAGCACGGCTAATCAGTGAAATCCTTCTCTGACAGGGTTAGGAAACTCAACTCGCAAACGTATGAACTAATGCAGAATGTGGAGGCCAATAGACTGATTCTGCGTGAGGCAGGGGACAGGACTCTGAGTGTCTTTCTGTGGGTTGTATGTCAATATAGGATCAGAATGGAGAACCTAGGTGACTTATCTGCTGCCATTAAGATTGATACGCAACTGGAGGAGACCGACACTGGTACACGAAGACAGAGTGATCAGGTGTTTTTTCTTCTGAAATGAAGAGTTTTACTTGTGGGCGAATTGGTCATATCACGATTGTCGGAAGAAGACGGGGAAAGCAAAAGCCTAACAAACAATCGTTAAAGTATTTTAAACATAGCTGCACAACAGCAACGGTTCCACGTAATAAAATTATAAACAGCCGACAAGTTGCAATGGATAAAGAATTCTTTACCTTTAATCGTTAAAGTGTAAGGGGGGGTGGGGGGGTCTCATCCGTCGGACGACATTCCCAGTAAAATGTAAAACTCCAGAAAGGTATGCAGATACAGTGTGTTGCTTGCTAGGCAAAGCAAACGGTACAGAACGTAGGTCGCAGGTGTCAGTAGTGAGTATGGATCCCTTGGGCAGAAGGAGGCTGCTGTCGCCACGGTGTATATTACGCAGAGTGCGTGATAATGACGTGAAGTCATTGGTGACAACGGTGTTCAGTTTTAACATGAGAAATAAGTGTTTGCGAGATCATGTATCAGTATTGCCGCTCGCTGGCGAGGGGAGTTGTGCAATTCCCGGGACTCGACTTCCGTGCTAAACATGACGCGTAAATTGCAGCCTACAGTTGAACTTGGTAGGACATTATATCCTCTAGGTGGGCTAGCTACAAGCGCTACACTGTCACAAGGTTGACCTATCAAGAAGATGGTACCCAATAAGCTGCGGACACAGGCACTTAAGATCACTTCGCGTGATGTGATATCGCAAGGTACAGGGAAGGTGGTTTCGGTGAGCGTAGATACAAAGCCATCCAAAGATTTTTTATATGTTATAGAGACATTGCAAACTAATGAAAAAGTCACGCTGTTTTGAACGGAGAAGTGCAGTACGCGTCAGACACGTGAAAGGAGATTTTATGGTTCCATTCAAACTTGATAATTTTGGCAGGGATGAAGCAAGTCTACCAAAGGTCTCAATAATTGCTTATCTGGATGTTTTGGGTGAAAATGACAGACAGGTGACCTCTGCCGCAAACAAACCGTGAATACGCCCGAGTGACTGTGCGGTTCTAGTGTAGTCGCTCCGTTGGTCCCGATCGCCTGCGGTGGACTGGATGGCCGAGCGGTGACCACTCCAGTTGTCAGGATGCTAGGAAATGGCTGTAGAAGCGCCAGAAACGCCAAAGAAACATTATCAATTCGTAACACCTTTACTCCTGCCGAGTACAATGTGGCTTGGTGATGTCAACGACCTTTCCCGATTCCTCGCAGATCCGTCTTGCTAGCGCAGCGCCGCGTGCTGTGACGTAGCGGAGGAATGCCCTTACTTCGTACTTCGCCCAGCGTGGCTGGTGGCGCCCTGCTGGGCGGCGGCTCGGCTGCGGACAGCAATAGGCTGTGGTTGGTTGGAGTCCCCGGCGCTGTCAGCACCAGAAGCGTTCTCCTAGTGCGGAGTGTACTGTATCCCACCCCGTCTTCTTCCCTGCTTCTCCTGGTGGCTCGTCGGCGGTGGATGGGCTGAACGGGCTGCCATCCCCCAGCGTCGTCGGCTCACCCGGTTGTGACAGCGGATGCGCTGGGCCTAGGCCCCGCACGATCTCGACGACCGCTCACTGATGTGGTCAGCACTGGCGACGAGCGAGTCTGCTAATCCTGGGTTGATGATTGACAGGGGCAGCAGAGAGGACCTGAGCTGCTACTGTCCTCTCATGTCTGCTGCTGGATGGGCCGCCCTTACTGCAACATCTCCTTAATAAACATTAACATGTCGATCACCAAGCTGAGCGCTACGCAGCGACCCAGCACACATCTAACTGCATGTTCGAGAGTGTCTTGTTGCTATCAAAGCTGGCGTATTTAAAGGAAGCACGAGCGACGTCCTGACGTAATGCTCGCCTGTAATGACCGCATTAGTTCCACTTATACTGCTAATTCATCTGTCGTACTCGCCCCTTAGGTGTTCTTGTCACACAGTTACGTCTTGTTGCGGCAGACTTACGCGAAGTTGTGAAATGCAGCACAGCTGACGCTATACCTCTGTCTTGCACTCTGCGAAAGTCTCCGTGTAACACAAACCCGCGTGCTAAGCAATTCTCTCTCGTCCGGTGTGCGTAACCAAGCCATTTCCCCTGCGTGACGACACATTCCGATACTGTGCAAATATCTTACTTCTTGGCTAACCTACTGCCTCTGGCTCTCGGCATAGGCAATGAAACTTTGACAATATTCCACGTTTCCAACTCTTTACTATTCTGCGACACTACACTAGGCACTACAGTCTGGAACCGCGTGGCCCCTACGGTCGCAGGTTCGAATCCTGCCTTGGGCATGGATGTGTGTGATCTACATCTACATCTACAACCATACTCGCAAGCCACCTGACGGTGTGTGGCGGAGGGTACCCTGTGTACCTCTATCGGTTCTCCCTTCTATTCCAGTCTCGTATTGTTCATGGGAAGAAGGATTGTCGGTATGCTTCTGTGTGGGCTCTAATCTCTCTGATTTTATCTTCATGGTCTCTTCGCGAGATATACGTAGGAGGGAGCAATATACTGCTTGACTCTTCGGTGAAGGTATGTTCTCTAAACTTTACCAAAAGCCCGTACCGAGCTACTGAGCGTCTCTCCTGCAGAGTCTTCCACTGGAGTTTATCTATCATCTCCGTAACGCTTTCGCGATTACTAAATGATCCTGTAACGAAGCGCGCTGCTCTCCGTTGGATCTTCTCTATCTCTTCTATCAACCCTATCTTGTACGGATCCCACACTGTTGAGCAATATTCAAGCAGTAGGTTAGTTAGGTTTAAGTAGTGTTAAGTTCTAGGGGACTGATGACCTCAGCAGTTGAGTCCCATAGTGGTCAGAGCCATCTGAACCATTTTTACGTCTACATTAAGTGAGAAAGTGAAATATTTACAGGAAAATAGTGAAGCAATGGAAGCCTTGCTACTGCAGTTCATAGCTTTGTTTAATGCGATTGGTCAGTTAACAGTAAAACCACTCAAGCAATACAGAATCTACCCCTACATCTATATGGATACTGTGCAGATCACATTTAAGGGCCGGGCAGAGGGTTCATCGAACAACCTTCACAATTCTCTATTATTCCAATCTCGAATATCTTTCCGTACGAGTTATGATTTCTCTTATTTTATCATGGTGATCGATTCTCCCAGTGTATATGGGTGTCAACAAAATATATTCGGAGGAGAACGTTGGTGATTGGAATTTCGTGACAAGATTCCGCCGCAACGAAAAACGTCTTTGTTTTATCGATGTCCACCTCGAATCCTATATCATTTCAATGACACTCTCTCCCCTATTTCGCGATAATACAAAACGTGCTGTCCTCATTTGAATTTTTTCGATGTATTCCGTCAGTCCTGCCTGGTAAGGATCTCACACCGCGCAACAGTATTCTGAAAGGGGACGGACAAGAGTCGTGTAGTCACTCTCCTTAGTAGATCTGTTACATTTTTTCAGTGTTCTGGCAATAAGACACAGTCTTTGGTTAGCCTCCCCCACATCATATTCTATGTGTTCCTTCTAATTTAAGTTGTTCGTAATTGTAAATCCTAGGTACTTAGTTGTATTTACGACCTTTAGATTTGACTGATTTATCGTGTAAGCAAAGTTTAACGGATTCCTTTTAGCATTCATGTGGATGACCTCACACTTTTCGTTATTTAGGGTCAACTGCCGATTTTCGCGTCATACAGATATCTTTTCTAAATTGTTTTGCAATTTGTTCTGATATTCTGATGACTTTATTAGTTGATTAACGACAGCGTCATCGGCAAACAACTTAAGACGGCTGAGGGACTATAGCACTACAGCAAAGGGCTTATAGCACTACCTTACGGAACGCCAGAAACCACTTTTGTTTAACCCGATGACATTCTGTCAATTTCTATGAACGTCGTTCGATATTTTAAAACGAGCAATTGCATCAGACCCAGTTTTCCAAGGCCCTGGTATTCAAAAAGAATTTATTCTGTTTTGTGATACAAAAATATGGCTCTGGGGGTTGTCCTAGGACAGAATATAGATGTCAAAGTAGCATCCTCTAGCGTACGCATCTCGACAGTTGAGCAAAGCAGAGCTAAAATATTCCATGACTGAGAAGGAGATGTTAACAGTAGTCTATGGCATTACACAATTCCACTGTTGTTTATGTGGCCGAAAGTTTAAAGTAGTGACAGATCACGACGCTCTCGAATGGTTATTAGGATTGAAGGACCTTTGCAGCAGATAGTGAGGTAATACACAATCCAGGAAAAGGCGTGTTAACGCCTTCAGATGAAATGGTTCTAATGGGTCTGAGCACAATGGGACTTAACATCTAAGGTCATCAATCCCCTAGAACGTAGAACCACTTAAACCTAACTGACCTAAGGACATCACACACATCCATGCCCGAGGCAGGAGTCGAACCTGCGACAGTAGCGGTCGCCCGTTTCCAGGCTGAAGCGCCTAGAATTGCTCAGCCACACCGGCCGGCTAACGCCGACAGTTCGAGCAGAAGAACTGCATTTCTACAAACAATGGGCAGCAGTATTGCTGAATGGCGAAAGGCTCAAGCTGGAGATACTGACTCTCAACAATTCAAGTCGCAATCTCAGTTCATAATGGACGACGGGTTCCTGTGCGGACCAGTATAGTGTGGTTTACGAGTGGCAGTACCTCCAGCATTCCAGAACGACGTCTTCGTCAGGCCAATGTGGGAGAAGAGAGCTGATAGATGGATTATCGGTAAATTTTAGAGGAAGCCTAGAAAACGAGATGTCAAGATATATGTCAGAAATTGCGAACCATGTATACAATGAGTTAATCTTAACTACCGACCGATTCTGTGACATCTACCGGAAGCATCTAAACCATTTCAAATGCCTGGGTCCAAAATTTTAGGAGCATTTCATAAAACACATACAGGAAATAAATGCATAATGACTATAAGCGACCATGTCTTACGTTATACAGGGTGTTACAAAAAGGTATAGCCAAACCATCAGGAAACAATCCTCACACACAAATAAAGAAAAGATGTTATGTGGACTTGTGTCCGGAAACGCTTAATTTCCATGTTAGAGGTCATTTTAGTTTCAGTATATACTGTACTTCCTCGATTCACCGCCATGATATCATACGGGATACTCCACCTGTGCTGCTAGAACATGTGCCGTTACAAGTACGACACAACATGTGGTTCATGCACGATGGAGCTCCTGCACATTTCAGTCGAAGTGTCCCTACGCTTCTCAACAACAGATTCGGTGACGATGGACTGGTGGAGGCGGACCAATTCCGTGGCCTCCACGCTCTCCTGACCTCAACCCTCTTGACTTTCATTTATGGGGGCATTTGAAAGCTATTGTCTACGCAACCCCGGTACCAAATGTAGAGTTTCTTCGTGCTCATATTGTGGATGTCTGTGATACAATACGCCATTCTCCAGGGCTGCATCAGCGCATCAGGGATTCCACGCGACGGAGGGTGGACGCATGTATCCTCGGTAACGTAGGACATTTTGAACATTTCCTGTAACAAAGTGTTTGAAGTCACGCTGGTACGTTCTGTTGCTGTGTGTTCCCATTCCATGATTAATGTGATCTGAAGGGAAGTAATAAAATGAGCTCTAACATGGTAAGTAAGCGATTCCGGACACATGTCCGCATAACATATTTTCTTTCTTTGTGTGTGAGGAATGTTTTCTGAAAGTTTGGCCGTATCTTTTTGTAACACCCTGTATAGTAATGTTTGTAACTCTTGGCCAAAATCGGAAAAAGCTGTTTAGCCATCAGTAAATAATTGGTTGTTTACATTTGTCATCCCGGTCACATTACTTATATGTCAAATCTTATGAAGAAATTGCCTTGACTGCACCAAATTCACAATTTGCGATCAAGCCGCTTCCACCTTCAATGCAATGGAAGAACAGACAGAATTCATAAGTCTACTTTGAATATTTTGAGCTATTATGTTAGCAGTAATCATGAAAATTAGGATGTATATCTAAATTTTGCAACCTGCTCTTGTACTAATGGGCAGGTAACACTGTTGTGTGCAATGGTTCCTCAAGCTGTTCTCGTAGTGTGGTGTGTTGTTCCTGATGAGTGGTCATGACATCTTCGGGGAGGAGTTTATCAGCAAGTATTTTGCTATCTGCCTCCATTCTGGTGTCATGGAGCGGTCTTCCTGCTTTTGGAGAATGAATGGATTTTGATTCTTTTCAGTCGGTGTTTTTTTTGGTTCTCCATAGGTGTTTAATGTTGTCACGATATGCTCCCAGTGTTTCTTTCCTGGTAATAGTTGTTTTAAAAGTTTCTTTCTCTAGTCTATATGTCGCTAGCCTCACAAGCAACTCCTTTAGTGTGGGGTCGTAAGTTCAATCTTCAGTAAGGCTCAACTTAAAGCATTTTGGTAATAGTTATGACAGGAAAAATGATGACTGCTAATGATTCACCATATGCATCTGGAAGGTGACAAAAAATGACTGTCTAGGGGGTGCAGAGATCAACGTTCTGTAAGTTGTATGTCTTACACGTCACAGAATGGAAACCGTCGACATTCAAGACATTTAAGAAATGTTCAAAACAAACTATTAACTTGCAGTAACAACACCGAATAAAAATAGCGCACCACAGTAATGACAAAGGTTCGTGCTGTCAAGAGAGGCCAACCCCTTGGGAGTTAAAACCGTGCAGCACGCTCAGCCATGTATACACCTTAAAGAATGTACACAGAATGATGTTAGTGTAACGGGGTGATGGGCACTGGTGGAATGCAACCAAAAGTGAAACAGTCTGTCGTGGAGCTTAACGCGAAACTGGTTATCCTTAAAGGCGTAGGTAAAGATAGTGCGGCAATATGTCTTATAGGCACGGAGAAAACAAACATCCAGAGGCTGAATTTGTCCAGTGGTTCCAAGTGATATGAACTGCAATATCACACACTTTTCAGGAAGGATAGTTTGCTCCGAAGGAGCTGAAATGTAAGCCCAGGATTGCTCTCCGTGAAGGCCAAAAAAACGGAGAGTAGAATATCGTCGCCATGCTGCTGTGGCGTCAGGGTTCCTCAATGACTACCAAAGGGGTTCAGTTACGAAAATGAATGTCACTCCAGACCATCATTCCTGCTCGTCACGGCTTATCGCGGGCGACAGTCCGGTTGGTATTTCACCGCTGGCTGAGGCGATTCCAGACCCATCTTTGCTGGTCATCAGTGCTCATTTCGACGCTAGTCTCGTCACTGAAGACAGTTCTACTCCAGTCAATGAGATTCCAGGCCATATGTGCCCGACACCGACGTAAACGAACTTCTTGGTGTAAAGAGGTCAATGGCAGGCGGCCCAAACGACACTGTGATCTCAATCCCCTTTCTGTGAGACGCCTATTAATGGTCGTTGTGCTAAGTGAAACACCAGCTGCATATCGGATCGACGATAACGGTGAATCCGGGGCTCTGGGTGCCTCTCTCACAGTTGCTTCGTACTCACGTTCTGTCGCCTCTCTAAGTCTACCACTTCCTTCTTGGCGCTGTGTTCAACTTTGATTTATCCATTCTTCCCAACACCGTTGAATAATAGTATCTCTCCTGTTGAAATGTTGAGCGATTCGCCGATTGTTCCAACCAGCTTGTTTGCACTTCCTCACTGATATGCTGACATCTGCGTATATGCTTTATGCTCACTTTATGCTCACATCTGCGAGTCATAGTTACTGCTCGGCTGAGTACATTGAGTGAAACGCGTCCTCTCTGCCCTTGTATCGCACATGTCCCCTGATTACTATCCTAGCCCGCTGCACGCTGATTTTACGCTGTAGCGTCTCACATTCACCATCAGCCACCAAATTTAACACTTTTGCGTTATCAATCGATACATCTGCAAACATCAGTTTGTGATAATTTTTCATAACTCCTTTGTGGTGTGTCCTTTTCTTTGTCTCATGGCGTATATACACTCCTGGAAATGGAATAAAGAACACATTGACACCGGTGTGTCAGACCCACCATACTTGCTCCGGACACTGCGAGAGGGCTGTACAAGCAATGATCACACGCACGGCACAGCCGACACACCAGGAACCGCGGTGTTGGCCGTCGAATGGCGCTAGCTGCGCAGCATTTGTGCACCGCCGCTGTCAGTGTCAGCCAGTTTGCCGTGGCATACGGAGCTCCATCGCAGTCTTTAACACTGGTAGCATACCGCGACAGCGTGGATGTGAACCGTATGTGCAGCTGACGGACTTTGAGCGATGGCGTATAGTGGGCATGCGGGAGGCCGGGTGGACGTACCGCCGAATTGCTCAACACGTGGGGCGTGAGGTCTCCACAGTACATCGATGTTGTCGCCAGTGGTCGGCGGAAGGTGCACGTGCCCGTCGACCTGGGACCGGACCGCAGCGACGCACGGATGCACGCCAAGACCGTAGGATCCTACGCAGTGCCGTAGGGGTCCGCACCGCCACTACCCAGCAAATTAGGGACACTGTTGCTCCTGGGGTATCGGCGAGGACCATTCGCAACCGTCTCCATGAAGCTGGGCTACGGTCCCGCACACCGTTAGGCCGTCTTCCGCTCA
This sequence comes from Schistocerca gregaria, assembly GCF_023897955.1. Classification (NCBI taxonomy): domain Eukaryota; kingdom Metazoa; phylum Arthropoda; class Insecta; order Orthoptera; family Acrididae; genus Schistocerca; species Schistocerca gregaria. The sequence continues at coordinate 387,021,424 of NC_064923.1, read as the reverse complement.
CGCCCCAACATCGTGCAGCCCGCCTCCGGTGGTGTCGCGACAGGCGTGAATGGAGGGACGAATGGAGACGTGTCGTCTTCAGCGATGAGAGTCGCTTCTGCCTTGGTGCCAATGATGGTCATACGCGTGTTTGGCGCCGTGCAGGTGAGCGCCACAATCAGGACTGCATACGACCGAGGCACACAGGGCCAACACCCGGCATCATGGTGTGGGGAGCGATCTCCTACACTGGCCGTACACCTCTGGTGATCGTCGAGGGGACACTGAATAGTGCACGGTACATCCAAACCGTCATCGAACCCATCGTTCTACCACTCCTAGACCGGCAAGGGAACTTGCTGTTCCAACAGGACAATGCACGTCCGCATGTATCCCGTGCCACCCAAGGTGCTCTAGAAGGTGTAAGTCAACTACCCTGGCCAGCAAGATCTCCGGATCTGTCCCCCATTGAGCATGTTTGGGACTGGATGAAGCGTCGTCTCACGCGGTCTGCACGTCCAGCACGAACGCTGGTCCAACTGAGGCGCCAGGTGGAAATGGCATGGCAAGCCGTTCCACAGGACTACATCCAGCATCTCTACGATCGTCTCCATGGGAGAATAGCAGCCTGCATTGCTGCGAAAGGTGGATATACACTGTACGAGTGCCGACATTGGGCATGCTCTGTTGCCTGTGTCTATGTGCCTGTGGTTCTGTCAGTGTGATCATGTGATGTATCTGACCCCAGGAATGTGCCAATAAAGTTTCCCCTTCCTGGGACAATGAATTCACGGTGTTCTTATTTCAATTTCCAGGAGTGTATTATCTAAATTAAGGTGCTCGGATCTTTTCATGTACACTTGTCGGATTAGATCATGAAGCGGTTCTGTAGCAGTTGGAAGGTTTAATCGCGTCAGGATGATTCTGTCTCCTGCCCCGTTTCGGAAAGATTATATAATCACCCTCCGAATGCCTCAATCCTATCAGCATGCGTCGGGCTGTCTGAAAGTTTTCTTTTCTCTCTAACCTCTTTAATTTTAACTTCAATAGTATGTTGTCGTAATCTGCATTTCAGATTTAAAATCTTGATTGTGGTGTCCTTTTTGTGATGTTGGAAGAAAATGGTGTGTTGTCACTCGTTGTTTCCTCTTTAGATATCAAAACATTTTTCCTTACGTTTTTATATGTTGTTAAGTCTGGCTGGTAGGAGGTCCCACGAAACTTGGGGCATACAGTGGGTCTACTTGTGCCACATCATTGCTCATTTCACTGTCTGACAAGTTATTAATGATCTTATCAAGTGGAGGACCCACATCAATAAGCCTAGCTTTGCATTCGTTGTCTTATATAGTTCTTATTTCGTTACACTGGATGTTCTGCTCAGACTCCTCCTGAACTACTACCTCATAACGGATTTCTCCAGCTATTGGTTGCGCATCATCCACCGTGTCTGATGTAATAATTGTTACGGTGTTCAGTGTATTCGTGCATCTCTCTTGCAGGTTGATGATCCGTGTGTAAATGTAGCGTACTGGTTTTACACTTTTTATGGATTTACCTGTATCGCATTCCTTGTATTTGTCTGTACCATTCTGTTTGAGTTTTAATTGCATTGGTGCAGTCTCTAGTAACAAGTGATCTTCAGTCTACATCTTGGGTTTTGTCATATTCTGTCGCCTTCAAGCTCTTCTACCCTGAATTGCAGTGCCATTTGATGATTTCTCCAGTGATAAAGTAACCTTTTAAGCTGCGTGGTCGCAGTATATTCTGTTGTTCTATAAGCGACCTTGCTCGTCTACGAATTCTATAGTCTTAGGTAAGAGGTGTCCAGAGCATCGGCGCCAAGAAGAGATGTTAATGGTTGTGTAAGTGTAATTTAAAAGTTAGGTGGGGAGAAGTCCCATCTGCAGTTTCACGGAGATGGATCTCTGGCGGCTGCGCTCTACTGTGGAGGGAGACTTACATTTTCTTGAACATATGTATTTTGCCCTGTTCTGCTGTGAATATCTCCTTATATCCAGCTGTTAACCTCACTGCTATGCTTTGGCACTCTATAAGCCAAAGTCTATGCTCCAATTACTCTGTTTACAGCTGTTTGTGCGTAGGACTATCTCCACCTTTGAACTTACTGCTCTCATTCCCCTGCCCCTTTATGTACAGGGCACACAGATGAGATCACCTTGCTGCCTGCAATCTGCCTTCTTATGTCCCTCCAGGCGCTTGTGATCTTCATTCCCCTACAAGTGTTTGACGCGTGGGTCACATCACAAAAGTGGTAATGCGTGATTCGGCGAATAATCCTTTGATCAGTAATGACTTACAGTTAATGTAGATTCTGCCCGCTTGTAATAGCATCTTTCTAAATGATGGACTTAGCTGGAGCTCGTTGTCTGAAAGGCCTCTACCGTCTGGACGCTTCTTGAACCTAGTTTCTACTTCACTGTTAAAGTCTTCCCTTAGAATTTCCCCAGTAGAAATCAGTTGATATAGGGCTTCCAGGAACTCTTCGTCAGTGTAAGTGTGGGAGACACGGCGCACTGCCAATAGTGGCTTCCGTTGGCGGGGGCTTTCACACTTTAGTTCTAATGGTACCTTGGCTTTTTCGGTCAGCCTCTGGCAGTCTCCATGGTACGCTCTCTCCACAATTACTTGGTTACATATTTTTCTGACTAATTTAATTCTACGTTTCTTTCTAGTATGGTCTGTCTTGTTAGTACGTCTCAGATCCATTTGATTTGATGGAAACCGTTGTGGCCTGCTTTTCCTTAGCATTTTGTATTACGGCTTTGTTCTTAGTGATTGGCTCGTCGCTTAAGGCTGCCGCATACGTTTTTAGAAGTAGCTAGGGTTCTACCATTTAACCTATCAGCTGTCTTTCTCTTTAATAAGGTGATATGGATTTGTAATAGCTCTATTCCCGCTTCCTCCGCCTGAGATCCTGAGCTTACTAGATCTAGTATGAGTCTTTCGTTCTCTTCTTATCAAATGAAGGGATAAAGCCTGAAAATGAGTGTGTAATCACGTTCTGGCACTTTATTTTACAGGTCCGTCTTGATCACAACAATTTTTACACTTCATTATTACCGGTTTTAGCTACTATCAACTTCAGACAATAAAATGTTGTGATGTCAAACTAAACATGTAGGTACATAGTAAGTTCTGTTCTTTGAAGAACTCTGTTCGTTTTCTCAATTGAAAGGCAAAAAGCTAGAGTTTGTGCTTGTTGTTGCTGTTGTTGTGGCCTTCAGTCCTGAGACTAGTTTGATGCAGCTCTCCATGCTACTGTATCCTGTGCACGCTTATTCATCTCCCAGTACCTACTGCAATCTACATACTTCTGAATGTACTTAGTGTATTCAGCTCTTGGTCTCCCTCTACGATTTTTACCCTCCACGCTGCCCTCTAAAACTAAATTGGTGATCCCTTGATGCCTCAGAACATGTCCTACCAACGGATCTCTTCTTCTAGTCAAGTTGTGTCACAAACTCCTCTTCTCCCCAATTCTATTCAATACCTCCTCATTAGTTATGTGATCTACCCATCTAATCTTCAGCATTCTTCTGTCGTGCGTAATGAGAGTAATACGGCTCGTGGAGGCTGGCTTGATCTTGAATTCGTTACTAATCTCAATTAGTATTACGTCTAGAACTGATACTCTTCCTCCAGGAGACTTAGGCGCACATGTTTAGTTCTCAGTGGTGGTTCCAGGAATAGTATCCTCACCAGGTGCAAGAACTGTTCGTGTATTACCTTGCAGTCTCGTTCTTGTGCTGGTCAACACACGTGTGGTGTTGCCGCTATCACTTGTCGTCACTCCACGACCGGCAGCAGGGAGAACAGTTGGTGGCCGCTGCTGCTGACGTCAGCTGGCGTAACCCTGCGCGGAGCGGCGTGCTCACACGCAGCAACTGGTAAAGGCGATTCGCGTAACCGACACGTACTCCACTGGCAGGTGGGCGACGGCCTCTTCGCTCACGGAGAACTTGCCAACGGGCGAGCACACCACTACACGGAAACGACGAAAATTACAATCAGTTCTTACGACGTCAGCTGACAGATATCACCTTGACACATCCGCAACCAGCAATGAGATCGCATGTTCTTCTTGGTTGAGAGGAGATTGAGACTGAATAGTGATTCTGGACATGTGCTTACATGGCAGGAGGTGTTAACAAGTAACGCACACGAAACATTATCGAACACAATCGTTTTAGTGGTCCTAGTGCTATGGTATGGGGAGCAGTAAATTTGCAGGACGGCGTTTTGCATTCGAGCCGCCACGATTCCTCTCCTGCGCTCACCTCTTCATCTCAGAGTAGCACTTCCACCCTACATCCTCATTTATTTGTTGGACGCATTCTAATCTCTGTTTTTCCCTACAGTTGTTTCCGCCTACTGCTCCTTCCGGTACAATGGAGGTTATTCCCTGTAGGCTTAACAAATATTCTATCATGGGCGAACTACCTCCAAATGCTTGAACGCGGTACACTCACTGGCCAACGTTGCTGTAACACTGTACGTCTTTTTAGGGACTCATTCTGCTTTGATGACCTTTTTGCAGATTATGCGCAACAGCAGCGAACAGCATAGGTGGATGTGCTCTTGGAACAAGAAGATATTTGGTGAGTAGGCTGGCCAGTCTGTTCTCCCGACTTAAATCGTATCGAGCACATATAGGATGCGATAGAAAGACATATTCCTGCACATCCACATGCACCAACATCATACAGCAGTTGTCCAATGCGCTAGCGAAGGAACGGATTGCTCTACCACAAGAACTACTTTCAACCCTGTGACCACCATCAGAACACGTTACGCAGCACTCAGTGTCGTCCGTGGTGATGGCATACCATATTAAGAAACATGTCCCGCCTTTAGTAATGTCCAGGGGACCGGCATAAATCGCTGTGACTTCACTATAATTACTGCCTTCGAATTAAAGTGTCGTTTCTCTTCGCCTCATTGCTTATTTCTTTCAGTTACCTTGGGTGTAATACTATAGCAGTTCTTCCTATGCATAATCCAAGTTTCATCGAGCAGTGTTATTTGCCAGGACACATCATGGGAATGTTACTTCCGACATTAATATATGAATATGTGAGGCGAGGTTGTAACGTTTTTGATGTATAAGTAGAGTCATTCCTAATACGATTATGTAATGTGACGTCTTGTTTTATATGTGTAAAGTAGAAGACTATGATAACAGCAATAATTAATATGTAATAGCAAACAATATGTCTACTGGTTTTGATGCCCTGCTACCTTAGTTAATGTTGATTACAAGAAAGGAAACGAAGCTGCACATTTTAACTACACACAATTTTCTTTCTCGCAGTTGGCTCTAACAGGAAACAAAAGCAACAGCAAGTGGCCCATCGGGACCATCCTCACTGAAGATGCTGATAGGAGCAGCACGTGGTCAGCACACCGCTCTTCCAGTCGTTATGATGGCTTACTTTGACCGGAGCTGCCACTATTCGGTCGAGTAGCTCCTCAGTTGGCATCACGAGGCTGAGTGCTTCCCGAAAAATGGCAACAACGCATGGCGGCCCGTATAGTAACCCATCCAAGTGCCGGCCACGTCCAACAGCGCCTAACTTCGCTGTTCTGATGGGAACCGGTGAATCCACTGCGGCAAGGCTGTTAGTGCAGATTTGGAAGTCGCCTGTGCAAATATTTAGCCATGTTGCCTCCATATTCTTCCATAATTCCTGACTGTTGCCGGTGAAAGATGTTGTGACGGTTATGTCACATAAACGATCGATGAGATTCACGTCGGACGAGCTGGGTGGCCAAACCTTTCGCTAGAGTTGTCATGAATGTTCGTGGAAGCAATCGCAAACTATTTTGTCCCGGTGACATGGCACATTATCATCCAGAAAAACTCCATCATTGTTTGGAAAAATGAAGGCCATGAATGGATGAAAATAGTCTTCGGTAGTTTCCAATTAATGATCAGTTCAGATGGGCCAGAGTATCGATGCATGCAAAGTTTATAACACTATAGAGACATCCCAGCTTACACAGTGCGTTGTTGTCAACTTCGACCCAGTTCTACGTCGTCCTCGATCCATACCATCAGCTGTTACCGACTGAAATCGGAATTCATCTAATCAGCCACAATTTTCCAAACGTCTAGGGTCCAATCGATACATCACGAGCCCAGAAGATGCGCTGCAGGCGATGCCGTGTTGTTAGCAAATGCGCTCGTGTCGGTCGTCAGCTGCCATAGCACACTCTCGGCAAATTTAGTCTAACCGTCATAACGAACACTTTCGTCTCACGTCCTACAGTGTTTCTGCTGTTATTTCACGTAGTTCTGCTTGTCTTTTAGCACTGACAACTCTACGCAAACGCCATTGCTCTCGGTTGGTAAGTGATGGCCGTGAGCTACTGCACTGTCCGTGGTGAGAGGTAATGGTACTGTCGACACACTCTTGATACTGTGGATCTCGGAATAGTGAATGCCCCAACGATTTCCGAAATGGGATGTTCCATCTGTGTAGCTCCAACTATCATTCCGCTTTCAGAGTCTTCTAGCTCCTGTCGTGCTGTCACAATCAGGTCGGGAAGTATTTCACATGAATCACCTGAGTACAAATGATAGCTCCCCAAATGCACTGCGCTTTTACACATTCTGTACGCGATACTACCGCGATATGCGTAAGTACATATCGCTATCATATGACTTTTGTAGCCTCATTGCGTATTTGAAAAATGTAGCCTTTGTCTGTCTGAATATTTATGAGAGTATTGCGTAACAGTTTGAAGTACATCAGTCTATATATACTTAAATGTTATACATGTTTAAGAAATGTAGTCTATGTTTATCTGAATGTTTATTATAGTATTGTGCGAAAGTCTGTAGCACATCTTTCAAGTTTGGTAACAACGTTAAACGACAACTTGTCTATATACAGTACTACAGACTAACTGAAAAGAGTTGAAAGAAAATAAAAATCGAAGAGAATGTTATCACTAAATATATTAAATGACTGATATGAGGATTATGAAACTAAAACTGCTTTTTTCCTGGGAAAAGTATGATAAAGTTTTCTATGGACCTTTATCGATGATTTAGTTAACTAACAGCGATTGAAACATCATGCTTTAATAAAAACTAATTAAAGACTTTTAGTATTTTGACCTCATACCTCGAATGAACTACATCAATTGCTTCAAAAGGCTTTTCTAAAGAGTGTCAATTTTAAGATAGCAGAGTTATCATATCATGGTTTGGTTTGCAGGATTACGTTCCTCTGAGTAAGAGACGGTTCTTGTTTCCAATGCCTGTTAGTGAAACTAAAGATAATTGCTGAAAGGTTAATTACAAAAAACTGAACTACACAAAGAAATATTATAAAGTAAATGTAGCTCAAAAGATCGATATGAAAAGGGGCCATAATTTGAAGCTGTTTCTATAGTGTCTGTTACTGTACACCCCAGTGAACTTTAACTGGTCAGGATTTGGGTTGTGCAGAAGAAAACAGTTTTCATCTGCAGCAGTCGAACTCGGATTTACGGAAAGAGCGACGAGATGAGTAGAATAATAAATCACATGGTGCGCTCATACCATTTGACATTACAGTCTACTGGAGATATTCTTGATTGCATGCAGAGACTTTTATTAGTATCCCACCATCAAAAATAATGTGACGATATTCTTGTTCATTCTAAATTAATTAGGACTTGACTTTTCAAGCAATACTTAATTATATTGTCGTAGCCAAAAGCACTTCTAACAAAGGAGGTCTACATTCCCGGAGGGAGTGAGCACACCAACCCCCTTCGCGCTTCTCCAAAGCTCTTAAGGCCTAAGGATTTCAAGTTCTCCCCTCCTTCTCATCCATCATCAACTACACAAACACACCGCTTTACTCTACAAGCTCTAATCTGGTTTGAGTGATTGAATAAGTCCAACAAGCAATTTACGTGAAGGAATTAAGTGCTTTAAATTTTGCCACGGATTTGTTTCGATGAAGCCGGTCATGTGACCAAGCGGTTCTAGGTGCTACAGTCCGGAACCGCGCTGCTGCTGCGATCGCAGATTCGAATCCTGCCTCGGGCATGGATGTGCGTGATGTCCTTAGGTTAATTAGGTTTAAGTAGTTCTATGTCTAGGGGACTGATAGCCTCAGATGTTAAGCCCCACAGTACTTAGAGCCATTTGAACCACTTTTTGTTTCGATGAAGCTGCCAAAAAATAATTTCGTACAAACTTTTCCTTTAGGTAAGTGTTTATTACTTATTATTGAACTATTTTTCCCTGAGTAAATTGTAGCCAGCTGTATTAAGGAATAAATGGTCTATTTCGGATTCTTCATAAGTGAATTTCTATATCTGTTTTGCGTCTCCGGATGTGATCATGAAGCTTAACATCATACCTACATTCTGTTGTGCTAAAATAGGTCCAGAATGCTGCAGTTTAGGTGATCAGCCGGTATATTAATGTCGTGATGGCGTTCAAAACATTAGTTATTATTTCCTCTACACATAACCTAAATGCAGTAATTTATAATGGTGAACTTACAAAAAGCTATTGAGTTTTTTCACCTTCCTCAGCGTTTCTTTCTGTCTCCCGCACACACACACACACACACACACACACACACACACACACACACACATGTTTTTATAAGTTTGGTGACGTGGCTCTAGATGTATCTAACTAGACGCATGTAATACACCCAACACCATCGATAATTTACTCTACTTCATTATACAGAGTTTAACTGCCACTGCAGATGGCCTCCTCCTTAGTTTCTTCTACAGACAGCTTTTCTATTCTTGAATGCATTAGATGATCTTTCATCGACACGTTCCTTGTGATGGTTAGCCTCTCTCATAGACTACTTAAATCATCTAATCTTTATTCATTTTCCCCTGGTTTATCTATTCAAAGTAATTAACATCCTAATGAAGCAACTTAATTTTTCTCTAGTGTATGTAACTGTGAATAACAGTGCAACAGTTAAGGATTTAAGTTTCAATTCCTGTAAAGCTCATTCGAAAACAGAAATTGTTTCGAGTGTGCCAATCTATATTTTACAAGAATGTTTTTAGTACATTCCGCCTTGCAGCTCTCAAATATTAACGAAAAGCCTTTTTCTACATGTCCAACACCAAAGCTGCTATTTATTTTCTTGCTGACCAGACGTCAACATCAATATTGTTGTCACTTAGATCTCATTATTGTGGATAATAAAGGTCTGCGTTACATATTTAAATGTTATGACATAAACAGAAATGTCCTCACCAAATATATCCTACGTACAAAATACATGTGTTGTGAAAATACGCTAAGCCTGAAACTAGTCACCCAGGAAATAAATAATAGTCTTCGTGTTAGATATTTAAAAATGTATATTTTTTCAAATAACAAAGAGCTTTGGTGTCAAACATTTAAAAATGCCGTTTCTTCAATACTTCTCTTACGCTCCTTGTATTGGTTATCCTGATTGTTCGAAGTTCCTAGGCAACAATAAGTCTTGTATTGTTCTACAATATCTTCCCGTTCAATAATTCTTTTATTTCAATATATTTGTTATTTTAATTCTAAAATACTTGGTGTGAAATATGTTGAATATAAAAAGATTTGTTACTCTTGCACTTGTCGCCTCAGTACATAAACTATTTTATAATATGTTTTGTGCTGTACTGCAGCTACACAAAAAGTGCAGTGAAAACTAGGCTATGAAAGTCTCGGAATTTCGCACACGCCTATTCCGGCATATTCCACGCTTATATTTAACTGCAGAATTGTGGTGCGTGACGCTAACTAAATAAACGCGAAAAACATGATCCAAAATTATCGTTGCTGGTACTCGCGTAGCAGAACAAAATGAAGATATTCGCTTTGAAAATACTTCGAGCAATGGCCATGGAAGCCACGTAACATGAGGCGAAAGCAGGTAACATTGTCGGCGAAAAAATGGTTCGTGATGCTGTTTCGTCTATCGAATGTTTCAGAGATTTTTCTGCATTATTTGTTATTCTCTAAACTACTGCCCAGTCAAAGTTGTCCTAAGAAAAAAGGAAAACATGTTTCTGTCTTCCCTCTGATAGCTGCGTACAGTGACTGTAAAATTTATTCGGGCGCTAAACATGTACCGAGTTTGTAAGTTTTGCTGGGATCTTCCATTCTGTCATCAAAGATTCTGACTCTTAAATTGAGTTCTTTAATGTACGTCTCCTACCTGCAAAAACTTAAAAGCTGAATTAAAATAATAAAGTTTTACAATCCAAAGGAGTAACAGTTTCGGCATCACTTGAATTTATGGGTACTGCGCTGAATTTTGACTTTGTAAGAGAACTGTCAAGTTCTGCGAAGAAGGTGAGAATAGTGAGACAGTGGATGTATAATGTTAAAGAAGATCGACAGAGTGAGGGAAAATAAACTGATAAGCACTAACACCAGTGATATTTAGGAGAAATTCTTGGATGAACCGTAGTTCCACAACGGACTAGAGGGTAAGAGAATAAGAAAAAGTGATCCAGAAAGGGATAACAGGCCTGACGTGAATAAAATATGGTCATAATCGAGCGTCTTTAGAAAGGTATTTTTGTATTATGAAAATGTAATGATTATCTCCTTTTTATCAATTAAAACATCGTTTTTAACCTAGTTCTTCGCTGCTCAGAGGCACTATGAACTACGAGTATTTTCCACATTGCTTTACCTTTTTTCCGGAAGCGGAACCTGGATATCCTATTCAAAATTTCACGATTCTATGTGTCCCTCCTGTTCTCAGCTCTTTCCCTATGAGCTATATGTTAATACTGAAGGTAAATTACTCATTTGTTGTTATTGGTCTGGAACCGCACGACCGCTGCGGTCCCAGGTTCGAATGCTGCCTCGGTATGGATGTATGTGATGTCCTTAGGTTAGTTAGGTTTCAGTAGTTCTAAGATCTATGGGACTGATGACCTAAGATGTTAGGTCCCACAGTGCTCATAGCAATTTGAACCATTTTTGTTGTTGTAGTTGATGTGGTCTTCAATCCAAAGACTGGTTTTATGCAGATCTCCATGCTACTCTATCCTATGCAAGTTTCTTCATCTGCGAGTAACTGCTGCAAGTTATATCCATCTGAATCTGCTCAATGTATTCATCTCTTGGTCTCCCTATACAGCATTTAACCCTGCACTTCCCTCCAATACTAAACCGGTGATCCCTTGATATCTCATAATGTGTCCTAATAACCAATACCTTATTTTACTCACTTTGTAACACAAATTTCTCTTCTCCCCAGTTCGATTCAGCACTTCTTCATTAGTTACGTGATCTACCCATCTAATCTTCAGCGTTCTTCTGTAGCACCACCTTTCGAAAGCTTCCATTCTCTTCTTGCCTAAACTATCAATGTTTCACTTCCATACCAAGTTACACACCATACAAATACTTTCAGACAGGACTTCCTGAACCTTTAATCTATACTCGAAATTAAGAAATTTCTCTTCTTCAAAAATACATTTCTTACCATCATCAGTCTACTTTCTATATCCTCCCTATATCGACCATCTTCAGTTATATTGTTTCCCAAATAACGAAACTCATCTACTACTTTAAGTGTCTCATTTCCTAATCTAATTCCCTCAACATCATCTGATTTAATTCGACTACCTTCCATTATTCTCGTTTTTCTTTTGTCGATATTCATTTTATATCCTCCTTTGAAGATACTGACTGTTCCGTTCAATTGCTCTTCCTAATCTTTTGCTGTCTCTGACAGAATTACAATGTCATGGGCAAACTTCAAAGTTTTTATTTTTTCTCCCTGAACTTTAATTCCAACTCGCAATTTTTCTTTTGTTTCCTTTACTGCCTTCTCAGTATACAGAATGAATAATATCGAGGATGGGCTACAACCCTGTCTCACTCCCTTCTCAACCACTGCTTCCCTATCGTACCCCTCGGCTTTTTTTCCAGCCATATGGTTTCGTACAAATTGTAAATAGGGATTCGCTCCCTGTATTTAACCCCTACTCCCCTGTCACCTTTAGAATTTGAAAGAGAGCATTAGCGTAAAAAATTTCAAAGGCTTCCCTAAATGTACAAATTCTACAAATGTGGGTTTGCCGTATTTAACCTATCTTTTTATGAGAAGTTGTAGAGTCTGTATAGACTCGCGTATTTCTACATTTCTCTGGAATCCAAACTAATTTTCGCCGAAGTCGGTTTCTACCAGTTTTTCCATTCGTCTGTAAGGGATTCGTGTTAGTATTTTGCAGCTGTGACTTATTAAACTGATAGTTAGAGAATTTTCAAATCTCTCAGTACCTGCTTTCTTTGAAATTGGAATATTATATTATTCTTGAAGTTGAAGGGTATTTCGCCTGTCTCATGTATCTTGCCCACCAGATGGAAATGTTTGTGTGTGTGTTTGCGTGTGCGTGTGTGTGTGTCGTTTAACGCACTAAAGTTTGAAGTAGTATTGTATTTATAAATGACTGTCACACGTCATATCTACAGCTTTAATGAGAGGACAAGCCGTGAACAGCTGTTGCTCTGCTGCTGGAATGTGCAGAATTCGTGAACACTTGCTCAGTTCAAATGCAATAAATTTCATTCAGACGGAAAAGCTCCTGTCCACTGGGCAGCACGGTTTTAGAAGGCATCACTTGCGCGAAACTCCCTTTTTCACATGATATCCTACGAACCGTGGATGGCGGGGAACAGGCAGATTCCATATTCTAACACTTCCGACGACTATTTGGGACGGTGCCCAAATGTTAACGAAGGTGCGAGCATACGGAATGCGTTCCCACGTATGTGAGTGGCTCGAAGACGTCTTAAGTAACAGAATCCATTACGTTGTCCTGGTCAGTGACTCTTCAACAGAGACAAAAGTATCGTCAGAAGTGTGGTGCGACCGCTGTTATCTTGCAAATACATTTATGTTATCGCGGAAAGGGTGAGAAGCAGTCTGCGACTGTTAGCTGCTGATGTAATGGTGTACGGGAAGGTGTCGTCGTTGACTGACTGTGAGACGATACAGGATTCCGACGAAATTTATATTTGGTGTGAGGAATGGCGCATTGCTCTAAATGTAAAAAAAAAAAAAAAGTGTAAGGTAATGCAGATGAGGAGGCAAAGCAAACCCGTAATGTTCTAATACAGCATTAATAGTAGGCTGCTTGCTACCGTCAAGTGGATTAACTACAGGGTGGCGCACGAAATGTGTTACCAATTGTTTCTTTCACAATTTACGTCGCAGCAGTACCAGCAGAGCTTGGAAAAACAAATGACTTACGAAATAACGTGTAATTCACGATACTGCTTCTAGGAGACTAGTAAGCAGCAATGGCTGACAATTGAAGACTGACTACACAGCTACGATCGGCAGGTATGTTACTTCTTCATGAAACGAAAAGCCTTGTTGTGACTAAGAGGCGTTTTCGACAACAGTTTAACACACGATGGGTCCCATGCAAGAAGACCATCCACAGGTTGTACGATAAATTTATACAGGAAGGAGCAGTATTGGAAGCGAAACGACCTCTGCCTAACCTGTTTGTTCGCCTGAGAATATGCAAGCGGTACGAGTTCAAAATGGTTCAAATGGCTCTGAGCACTATGGGATTTAACTTCTGAGGTCATCAGTCCCCTAGAACGTAGAACTACTTAAACCTAACTAACCTAAGGACATCACACACATCCATGCCCGAGTGAGCATTCGAACCTGCGACCGTAGCGGTCACGCGATTCCAGACTGTAGCGCCTAGAACCGCACAGCCACCCGGGCCGGCCGGTACGAGTTGTTGTACAGAAAAGTGCTGGGAAATCGTGTAGAAAGGCAGCAGTGCAACTGGGAATATCCAGACGCTCCGTTCAACGCGTTCTTAAAAGTGACCTCTATATGTACCCATAAAAGATGACCTGTTCACAGAAGCTCACTGAAGAACACAAGCAGCAGAGACTACTGCTTGCTCAGTGGGCGAGGGAAGAAACTCTCAACAACGTTTGGTTTTCAGACGAGGCGCATTTTTATTTAGACGGTGTGGTTAACAAACAAAATGTACGCTTTTGGGCCACTGAAAACCCACAAGTGCTTCATGAACGCCAACATTATGCTCCGAGGATTACAGCATGGCGAATAATTTCTAGTCACGGACTTATTGGACCCTTTTTCTTTGAAGAAACTGTGAATAGTGAGCGTTATTTGAGCATGCTTCGCAATAGCTTCATTCCACAGCTTCTTGCTACTGCCTTGCCCTTCAACACGCAGTGGTCCATCCAAGATAGAGCAAGGCCACATACTGCAGACACTGTGTTGGACTTTTTACACGAGCATTTCGACATGCGGATCAGTTCACTCAGGTTTCCAGATCGCTTCAATGACGGACAAAATTGGCCCCTCTCAATAGTCCAGACCTCAATCCATGTGACTTTTTTCTTTGGTGGTACCTAAAGGAAAAAATTTTCCCGACACGTCCATGTGATTTAATGGAGCTCAGAAGACTTATTCTTCAAGCTTGCAGTGAAATTACGGAAGACATGTGCCGCAGGGTAATCACTAACTTCAGTGTTCGTTTGAAGGGAGTTAGGAAACGAAATTGTGGACAAATTGAGCATGTGCTGAGTAAGAACAAAAAAAAAATGGTTCAAATGGCTCTGAGCACTATGCGAGTTAACTTCTGAGGTCATCAGTCGCCTAGAACTTAGAACTAATTAAACCTAACTAATCTAAGGACATAACACACATGCATGCCCGAGGCAGGATTCGAACCTGCGACGGTAGCGGTCACGCGGTTACAGACTTTAGCGCCTAAAACCGCACGGCCACACCGGCCGGGTGAGTTAGAACAAATCTCCATGGATGGCTCTTCATTGTAGTATATTTTCCTTTCAGGTTGTATTGACAATAAAGTTTATATTCAAAAACAAAATGGTAACACATTTCGTGCGCCACCCTGTATCTAGGTGTAATGTTGCAAAACAATATGAAGTGGTACGAGAATGTAGCGACTGTGGCAGGGAAGGCGAATGATCGGTTTCGGTTTATTGGGGGCATTTTAGGAAAGTGTTGTTCATATGTAAAGGAGATCCCTTGTAGGATACTTGTGTGACCCATTATTGAGTACTGCTCCATTATAGGGAATCCAAACATGGTTGCATTTAAGGACGACAACTAAACAATTGATGGGCAGGGTGCCAGATTTGTTATCGGTAGACTCGAACAGCACGCAGTTTTTACAGAGGTGCTTCGGGGACTCAGACAGGATCCACTGGAGTGAAGGCGACGTTACTTCCGAGGAACGCTATTGAGATAATTTAGAGAAACGCCATCTGAAGTTGACTGCAGAAAGATTCTACTGCCACCAAATTACATTTCGCGAAAAAGCAATAAAAATAAACTAGAGAACTTAGGTATTGTACGGAGGTATGCATACAGCGGTTTTTCCATCTCTCTATTTGCGAGTTGAACAGGAAGTGGAAAGACTATTGTTGTACAAGGTACGCTCCGCCTTGCACTGAGGCTTGTGAAATACGTTTATAGATGTAGATGCAAATGCAGGCGGTGAGGGGTGTTTCAGTAGTAGGCACGTATTAATCAAAGTTTTTAGGCGTTCTTGTGTATACTGCCCTGGTTACTCCACGCGAATTCAGAAATTTGAAGTCTGAAGACAGTTACTGCCACACTTGGCACACAGGTATGTTACCTATATGGCTCTGTTACATTCCACTATTTCACCAGAAGAGAAAAGACGGAGATATTACTTGAAAAGACTCAGATTCTGTCCCATGATCTTTATCATTGTAGCGTTAAAGAAGTACAAAATTCCTGTGTGCCACTGAATAATCGTCTGTTACTCTTCGGGTTCGGTATTTAATCTTCTTCACGGCATAACTCATCGCCGAGCCCCTATCTGCGGAGGCGTCGCCGCCGTGTTCCCTGCACCGCTCTAATTTTTTTGCGAGACACTTAATTTAATCTACTGCAGATGAGGCATTGCTCCATCCGGGTGATTTATGAAAATGCACTGCGCGGGGAAACGTGACTGTAATTAGAACGCCAAAGGCCGATTGCGACACTGAGAGGTTTGGAGACTCCCTCTCCACTTCTCCCCCTCACTCTCCCTCCCTCTTGTTCGACTATCTGCCTCTTCATCAGCGGTCCCCCTTCTTTTCGACACCATGTATGCAGCACCTGCAGATAATTTTGGTAGTGAGGGTAGGTACAGGGAATACACTTGTATTTTCATGGATGGCTGATGGAGATTAAACGCCTCTACGGTTTTTGCTGTTTTTTCCGAATTTGGTCTTGCGAACTGCGTTCTACTGTCTCTAGTCAATTCTGGTTGCTTCTTCTGTCCAGTAGATACAGCACAAATCAGAAAATTTAGCTTTTAGCTACTGAGCCACATAATTTAGGAATTGTCAAGAGTTAAAATCGGTGCACTGTTTTGTTTATCAATCTCCAAGTTAAAATGTAGATGGTTTAAATGCTAATATACTAATCAGTGAGGTATAGTTACATTAAAATATGCTGTCTAGAACTCGCCAACATAGTCAACTGCTTCTTGTAACTGCAAAAGTATCTTGGTTTGTTTCCCAGGATCACATTGTTTTGAGTTAGATTGGACAAAGTTTGTTTAGATCAGTGCTGTTAATTTTTTGTCTTAAAGTCTTAGTAATCAATACTAGCAGAACACTCAGACTTTTGTAGATGTCACAGCTACTTACAACGAAGTACTGTTTGAAAGAAGGAGGATAGAGGAGATTTCAGATCTTGATAAACATTCAAAGTAGTGCAAATATAGGTTACCATCTTCAAACATCCATAAATTTAATAATCTGCACTTCACAAAACGCAAAAGCTTAATATCGTTTGACTACAATGTCAGTGTGTTACAACTGCAGTCAGTCAGTTAAGTTCGGGTACCAAAATTTTTTTTTTTTTTTTTGGTTCACAAGTCAGCCTCAGTTACTGCATACAATAACGACTGCCATGAGCTTTAGAGAAGCTACGAATATGACTATTCTAGTAGTCCGGCAATTTCAGACGCGCGCAGTAGGTTGCTGACTGTCGCTTTTTCTCTAAAAGGAGAGTAGACACGCTTGGTAAGCCACTCATTAAACATTTATTTTGAACGCCGAAGTGATTCAATGATACTCCGAACTGATACAGCGTTCCTCAAAATTCAATTTATGATCTACAAGAACACTGAATTGCCTTTATCACGACTAGGTATATTAGCAAAGGTTTGTAATAATTTTCATATGGCATAAGCTACAAATTTACTGATCGTCATCTCCAAAACATGAACATACCTTCCGTTCAAAAGAAGATTCCTGCTACTGATATCGAGATCGTACAATTATGGGATGATGACGACGAGCAATGGCAATATGTCTTTTTGAAAAAGAAAAGTTGTGAGTTTGATTCTGTGGCACGAAGATGTGCATTTTTTGCAGTGGTATTGCGTAAATGAAGTATAAACGAGTGGTTACACTATCCGCATCCCCCACTAAACTTTATTATTTAGGTATCTGGTTCTGTGTTTAAAATGAATCATACAGAGTCTGTTACGTTATTGAGAACTTACCATTTTCCATATTTCATGTAAATGTAGGCTACGCAATAGAGTGCGTCCTACTACGTTATAACGCTGATTTTGGAAGGTTAGCTTAACGCTCTCTGGACACTGAACGAGGGTTATTCCTTGGAGTGAAAACCGGTTTGTGAAACTCGTTACTCGATGGACTTATTTTGAGATTCGCTACGAAACATGCTATTAACGAGATTGATGTTGCTACTCCATTATATTGTTGACTACCATTGTACAAGAATTTGCAACGTAATGAATGCTTCTAATATGCATCCGTCTATAACAACTGTGATATTCCTTATGCTTCCTTGATCCCACGTTTAATGCACAACGAATTTTGTCAACGTGAATTACAGGGATGTGTGAAGGATGATTCACAGTTCTTGTAATTCTTCGGGGTTTCGTAATTAACGCAATTGATGTTATAGTGAATCTTGTTTAACACCAGTTAAACCTCCACGCAGTGCTGCTTACTGACACAGATTTGTGCGGACTCCATGCTTAAAACAATCTTAGCTTAATTTCAGACTTTACACTATGTAGATATGCAGCGCTGGTGGATGCAGAATTCTCAAGGTAACGCTTGAAAGGAGTCTAAGGATACACTTATATGTGTCACCAAATATTGTAATGAAACTGCTGTAAACTAATATGAAACTATCATATTATAAAGGATGTATGTCGCTCATGAGCTCCGTAAAGGGGATCGCTGACTGTGGACGATCGCAGAGCCAAAGATACTGCTTCTGGTCTGAGATTGTAGTGTTGGAGTAAGACTGTGCTTGGCACAGATATTTGGGTATCGGTCTGTGAGCGATAAAGGATGCAGTAGGCAGTACTTTTACTGTGCTCTATAACGCCACCCGGTGTTAGCTTATAATGTAGGAAATACGAGTACAAGTATTGTTGGAAATATAAATATGGAAGCAGAAGTCTTTTCGCTAGTAAGGTAAATAAGTTAAATTTTTGTGACTTTCTTTTGGCCAGTGGGTTAGTGTTATTGAGGTGGCTGATTATTGATAAACGTGAGTTTTATGTTGAGTAAAACCAGAATGTACTTAAACAGATTTGATGTTTAGGCTAGTTAGATATTTCCCTTTTGTAACGTTTCTAACATTTGTTAACATTGGTGTACGTAATTTGATGATTTGTATTTATGATTTTTAGTAAGGTTAGATAATACTTTCTATACAAACCTCATTATTTGTGGCTCAATTAATAAAAAGGATGTAATTTTTGTGAGAAACGTAATTTCAGTTCTCAGACATTTCGAAAAGCCAAACTTAACTTCCAGTACACTTTCTCTATTGAAAAAGTCTGTGTTAGTAATTCGCCCAAGTCATACCGCCTTTCTGCCCGGGTCGTAAGTTTCTCGAAGACATTGAATTTTTTAAAATGTTTTCGTTAATCAGCCAAACGAATTTCATACATATTTCAAAGTATTACGGCCAGCACCAAATACCGCTGGGCTTGTAGCTAGTATATTTTATTCTTCTTCATAAGAGACCAGAATATATTGCGATCTAGCGTTGCTGCTTTACAGGTAAGACTAATTTTATTTATTTGTTATGTGCAGGGACCAAAGTTATCAGTTTGAACAGGGTCAAACGATTTAGTATCTAAGGGACTGAGTGTGTCTTGCAAGTGACTGTATTTCTTTATTGCTATTAGAAGTTGATTTACCCAATCAGGTCGTATGAAGTTTTTGCTAACAATAACACAGAGAAAGCACACCCCTTGCAGTTACAACACACTACACGATAACTTCAGTTTTGTATGTGTTACCGGCCAAATCCGATTTTAGGGTGAACTAGTTTCACCTACACCAGACTCGTTCATCGTGATACAGAAAGTATAAAGCAGTTTAGCCTAGGTCGAATTAATTTATCCTAGTTAGAATTTTCATGCTTTAAGATAAACTGGTATGTCTTAGTCTGAACTAATGTCACCTATTTTGTATCTTCTGTAAGCTTTTCAAAGTATACTGAATAAAGGAATAGAAATAAAATAGTCAATATGATTCATTTAAGTCTTTTATTAACTAATCAGTATCACATCCATCACTAGATCAACTTACATATATCATCCACAGAAATCACCTTACCTGCAATTTGCTTATTTACTTATTTTTGCAAGGTTTACTTTGGTGGAACTTAGAGTTGCAGAGTACTTTGTTTTCCTTACAGCTTCATTTGTTTGTTGTATAGTTTTTCATGCAGCTGCATTTCACAAAGCCTTGCCCTGATCCAACAGAATGTTTAAGATGTTTCAATTTCCTGGTAAATATCTCCCACATCTAGAAACTTCTGAATGCAGACGTCGACATCAGTTCTAAAAAATGAAAAAAAGTTAAAACAAATATATTTTAGTAGTTTATTACAAAAAATTATCAAAAATTTTAACAAAATCATAACTGCAATAATTTTTTAAGTACACCGTGTTTGGTGCCAACATTGAAGAAGCCCTCGTCAGTCTTTTGAAGTAGTGCTCCAGTTATGTTTCGAAGGTCACTTCTGCCCTTAACTACATCTGGAATAGGCACGGTTACCTTGTCTCCAATGTCAGGTGGTGTATGGGACTTGTCAGAGGAAGCTTTCACTCTTTTACCTTGATTTTTTAAAAATTTTCTGTAGCAATTTTTCTAGCATTTTGAATATCGTTTGAGTCGGTTTTCAAAATATTATCATCATCACTGTCTTTGTACTGTTCAGTATTGCTGTCATCTTCGATTGCCTTCTTTGGGTGGTCTTCATCCTTATGATTTCTTGAGGCTACAAAGAAGTAGAAAGTCCTATTCTATGTTCGATTCCGAATAATGCTCTGTGCCGGCCGGAGTGGCCGAGCGGTTCTAGGCGCTACAGTCTGGAACCGCGCGACAGCTACGGTCGCAAGTTCGAATTCTGCCTCGGGCATGGATGTGTGTGATGTCCTTAGGTTAGTTAGGTTTAAGTAGTTGTAAGTTCTAGGGGACTGATGACCTCAGCAGTTAAGTCCCATAGTGCTCAGAGCCATTTGAACCATTTTTTCCAACTTTTCCAAGTCTTCTACTTGTTTAACCAAATCCGCATATTAGTCTACTGGCAACGTATTATAGTGAGAAGACGGTTTGTTTTCACTCTACAAAATTTCCTCCAGAATCTTTTCTCTCCACAGCTTTTGATTGGCTTGCCTACTATACGAAGGCTCATCCACGACGAAACGCCTCACAGTAATAATACCAGGATTTTAATAAGATCTTTTAAACGCAACCAGCAACTTAACATGATCACTCGCAGATGCACAATACCGTTCAAAACAATGAACAAGGCGACGGAAGAGCGGTTGAGAGGCGCGAGAGGGGAGCCAGAAATGATTCGGGGATTCTCTGTTCGCACAGTCAGCCACATGCGTTCCGACTACGCAAAATTACTTTAGACTTTTACATTCCAGTTTATCCTAAAGCATGTAAATTCTAACTAGGATTAACTGATTCGACCTAGGCTAAACTGTTTTATCCTATCGGTAACAGGATGAACGAGTTTGAACTAGGCGAAATTGTTGTTGTTGTCTTCAGTCCTGAGACTGGTTTGATGCAACTCTCCATGCTACTCTATCTTGTGCAAGCTTCTTCATCTCCCAGTACCTACTACAACCTACATCCTTCTGAATCTGCTTAGTGTAGTCATCTCTTGGTCTCCCTCTACGATTTTTACCCTCTACGCTGCCCTCTAATACTAAATTGGTGATCCCTTGATGCCTCAGAACATGTCCTACCAACCGATCCCTTCTTCTTGTCAAGTGGTGCCACAAACTTCTCTTCTCTCCAATCCTTTTCAATACTTCCTCATTACTTATGTGATCTACCCATATAATCATCAGCATTCTTCTGTAGCACCATATTTCGAAAGCTCCTATTCTCTTCCTGTCCAAACTAGTTATCGTCCATGTTTCACTTCCATACCTGGCTACACTCCATACAAATACTTTCAGAAAAGACTTCCGGACACTTAAATCTATACTACAAATTTCTATTCTTCAGAAACGCTTTCCTTGCCATTACCAGTCTACATTTTATATCCTCTCTACTTCGACCATCATCAGTTATTTTGCTCCCTAAATAGCAAAACTCCTTTACTACTTCAGTTGTCTGATTTCGTAATCTAATTCCCTCAGCATCACCCGACATTATCCGACTACATTCCATTATCCTCGTTTTGCTTTTGTTGATGTTCATCTTATATCCTCCTTTGAAGACACTATCCACTTCGTTCAACTGCTCTTCCGTGTCCTTAGCTGTCTCTGACAGAATTACGATGTAATCGGCGATCCTCAACATTTTTATTTCTTCTCCATGGATTTTAATACCTACTCCGAATTTTTCTTATGTTTCCTTCACTGCTTGCTCAATATACAGATTGAATAACATCAGGGAGAGACTACAACCCTGTCTCACTCCCTTCCCAACTACTGCTTCCCTTTCATGTCCCTTGACTCTTGTAACTGTCATCTGGTTTCTGTACAAATTGTAAATAGCCTTTCGCTCCCTGTATTTTACCCCTGCGACCTTCAGAATTTGAATGAGAGTATTCCAATCAACATTGTCAAAAGCTATCTCTATTTCTACAAATGCTAGAAATGTAGGTTTGCTCTTCCTTAATCTAGCTTCTAAGATAAGTCGTAGGGACTGTATTGCCTCACGTGTTCCAACATTTCTACGGAATCAAAACTGATCTTCCCCGATGTCGGCTTCTACTAGTTTTGCCATTCGTCTGTAAAGAATTCGCGTTAGTATTTTGTAGCTGTGACTTATTAAACTGATAGTTCGGTAATTTCCACATCTTTCTACACGTGCTTTCTTTGGGATTGGACTTACTATATTCTTCTTGAAGTCTGAGGGTATTTCGCCTGTCTCATACATTTTTCCCACCAGAGGGTAGAGTTTTGTCAGGACTGGCTGTCCCAAGGCCGTCAGTAGTTCCAATGGAATGTTGTGTACTCCGGGGGCCTTGTTTCGACTCAGGTCTTTCAGTGCTCTGTCATACTATTCACGCAGTATCGTATCTCCCATTTCATCTTCATCTACATTCTCTTCCATTGCCATAATATTGTCCTCAAGTACATCGCCCTTGTATAGACCCTCTATATACTCATTCCACCTTTCTGCTTTCCCTTCTTTGCTTAGAACTGGGTTTCCATCTGAGCTCTTGATGTTCATACAAGTGGTTCTCTTATCTCCAAAGGCCTCTTTAAATTTCCTGTAGGCAGTATCTATCTTACCCCTAGTGAGATAAGCCTCTACATCCTTACATTTGTCCTCTAGCCATCCCTGATTAGCCATTCTGCACTTCCTGTCGATCTCATTTTTGAGACGTCTGTATTCCTTTTTGCCTGCTCCATTTACTGCATTTTTATATTTTCTCCTTTCATCAATTAAATTCAATATTTCTTCTGTTACCCAAGGATTTCTACTAGCCTTCATCTTTTTACCTACTTGATCGTCTGCTGCCTGCACTACTTCATCCCTCAAAGCTACCCATTCTTCTTTTACCGTATTTCTTTCCCCCAAATTAGTCCAGCTTACAATCGGGTTTGGCCGGTAACTTATGCATTCCCAGTTCAGGCATTCATTCGACGTATTTCAAAGAAATCTTTAAAGGAAGTTACAATTGGTGACAGCTCTGCCAGTGGCTTGCTTTGTGAAATTTTTTATATTAAAGTGGTCTCATATATATATATATATATATATATATATATATATATATATATATATATATTTTCTGTTCTCTCAACCACAATTTACTAACTCGCAAAAAAAATTTCCACATTTCACCGGCATTCTGGTGTTCCTCCTTGTTTTTTATTGTTTTGATTGTTGAATATTTTGTTGTCTTTATCTTGTACTCTGCATGAGATTTATGATGCCGTGCAAAAGTGTTAAGGTGCCGGCGTGTAATCTGAGAATTCAAAATACCGAAATGAAAGATTCTCCGATTATTCACAACAATTTTCAGAATGTTAGTAACCACTCTGCGGTGCAACAGTTGCAAGGCACCACAGAAAACGTAAGTTGCTGTTCACAAAATAATTTACAGTTTATCGACAGTATGATTTCACCTAGTTTACCATCTGCTCAGACTGTAGATTCCTTCGTAGCGGACGACGCTGAGGCAGATATTGCTAACATGCAGATGTCACAACAGGATTTTTTACCGAATCAGGACAATTAAGTTCCCAATTCTTTTATGGTCAATCAGAGTGCAAATAGTGTATCAGAGGGCGCAGTAGTGTTAAGTACTCAATCTGTTTTTAAAAATCTGTCTGATTTCACTAGCGGTAATTACGCAGATAATACAATAAACGAGATTCTCATAGTTGTAGATGATGTCCCCACTTAACAAAGCACAACACAGGTGACACCGGACACATAAATTCAGAGGAATATGAGAAATATGAAAGCGATGCTACAAAATTTCACGCAAATCATGGTTAAACAGAACATCGGAGCTGATGAACAGTTCGCCAGCATAAGAGGACAACAAGATGACACCGAACTCAGTTCAATCAATAATTTTCCAACAAATATGACGATTAAATCGTACACAGAAACGACTGATAACCGTTTCAACAGTCAGATACAGATATTAAGGCCAGTGAGAAACGTCTTTGCGACAAAATTTAAGCCATAGCCAGGCAGTGCGCAGTCAGCACCAAATCTTTAAGAGATGACATTAATTCTGTAAGCCATCAATATAGTGTAACGTATAAAAAGCTTACAGATGAATTAAATCAGTTAATGAAAGAATAGATCAACAAAATATTCGGTTAGGTGCAAATCTTAAAGTTCACATGAGACTTTAGAAAAGCGGTACCAAGACTTTGTCCGTAACACACAGTGCAAAAGAAAGTTTTTACAGGCAGGTAGTCGAACGTCAGTTACTTACTAGTCTTACAATTCCAGTTGAAGTATACTATCAATTCGGTTACAGAGAAGGTTAGCGGACGAAATGTGATATTTGTAACAGGCAAGTTCCATGGCGTCTTTGAAACCAGCAGTGGCGCCGTCAACAATACTGTCGGACCGCACAATGGCACGCCACAGCTTACTTCAAAGCAATGTAGCGCCACGCCGAACAAAATGAAACTCTGCTTCGCATATATCAAGCCTATTGACATCAAAGTTACTTCCTTTTACTCGCAATGCCAATCTGATTTAACAGCAGTGCACAGATCCTATGAAATTAATCGCCAAGTAATCACCACCAAATCAGTCAGAAAAAGAAAACTAAAAAACTGTATTCAATATCACCAGCACCAAACTATCAAGCATATTACTTTGAAAACATCGATTACCAAAACTAATCACATCTACATTCATCTCAAAAATATTATGAAAAGCCAACAAGAGTGATAGACCAATTATACTGCGCTATGTAAATACAACATAGCAGATTCTGCCATCACATAAATTACTTTTTATACGATTTTGCTTTCCCGAACTGCGACACGATTTTGACATTGATACACTGAATAGTTCCTTTTTTCTTCTTATTTTATATCTATGCAACACTTGAATGATATATACTGAACTTCATTTTCCATCATACAGCAATAACGAAAAATTACTGCAATAGTGATAAGGTGAGTTTTAGCGTCAAGGATATGGCTGCGATTATGAACGAAATTATACACACGCTTATTTCAGTAGCAAGATTTTGTGAAGAAAATTTTACAGCATTTACATTTTTTTACGTTACTGATATTCACCAATTTTGACGACATAAATAATATCTTCAGTTTGACGTCTTGCCTTCTGAAGACATCACACTACTGCTATATATACATAAGCTTTTTACACTTTTCAGCTATGTAAAAATTTTATTTTTGAAACTTTTCAGTAACTATAATACTTGTCAATTTTTTTTGCAGATGTCCATATTTATATTGCTAGCTTCCATGTATGCTTATCACATATGAGTGTACATAATAATATGACACAACACGGACTTTTTTTGCTTGACATATTTCTCATGTTCATACATGTTCTATTGGTGCCTTATTTTCAAGCAACCTTGATTATTCAGCATGTTATTCTGTGGCATTCCTGGTAAGGAGAATCTTGCAGGTCGGTTCTCTTACTGCAAGTTTAGGTCTTGCACATTTTTCTGTTTTCATAAGCATTCACATGGGAACAACAACTGAAAGAGACATCATTTATTTTGACAAGTGGATCACTTCCCTTGGGTGGTCTGACCACTTCAAACTGTAACTCAAATATCTTTTTTCATAATAAGAATTGTGTCATTTGATATATAGCCCCTATAGACCTTATATTCATTTATTTCTGATGCTATATTGTCTTCACTGATAACATGGAATGTGCTATTTTTTATGATGCGATGCTACTCCACTTTGCCATCATTGCACTCCCTAAGCAAGATATTGTTTCACTATTACTACTGACATTTATGCTGTTGTCTGATGAATCATTATTACATTTTTCTTTAGGTTCGTCACTCTTTGTATTTTAATATGTTGCCATGCTTCGTTTATGCTCAGTCTTATGATCTATTTTGCTTTATACTTCTTGTACTTGTCACTAGTTTACTTGAGGGATTGCAGGGCACTCTCACTTCAGATGCGGTGTCATACTGCTTCATGTTCTTAGGGAAAATGATCTTTATTAGTGGTTTGCTATACTGGATAGCATCTGACTTGATTCATATGATATGATGAAATGGTTGGCAGTAGCTAACACTCTAGCTTGTGTGCTCTAGTGAAGGAATAGCGATAAAATTTTCTTGCGTCCAAAGGAAGAGGGGTGCCGAGTTAATTGACTGCCGTAAAGGCGAACGGTGGGCGAGGGCCGAGGAGAGCACTTTTTCTGTGGAATCTAGGTGAAAACATTTTCGGACTGCCCAGTCCCTCAGTCTCATTGTGCAGACACATTGGATGGTGCCGGTCAGTCGTAGGCCTCGCCCAGGTAGGCTGACTAGCGCCACGGAGGCACTGGAGCTACGAGCAGAGCATTGATGATCAGCAATAAAGCAGAAGATGGGCCCTTGTTAGATAGAAAGCCAATGATATTGCTGTGAGTTTCTGCAAATTTCCGTGGAACAGGTTAATGGTGACCAGGCATCCAGACTCTGCTACAAAACTTATTTGTGAAGGCTTTCAGCAAGTTTATGGCCGTTCTTTGGAAACATTGAAATGGATGCAACAGGGCAGATAACGATCATTTTACGGAGCGCTGTGGTTCCGTCCTGGTCATGCTTTTAGCAAAGACACAGCGTAAACAGGTGGAAAAGAGGTCGCGATGCTGAATCTTTTCACCTTTGCCCCCACTTAATTTTTAAACCTGCTGATTGGTCAAATCTGTGTACTCACGGCAGGGGGCGGTCTCACAGCTTCGAATCCCACGCACCAACTCGCGAATGGCTTGTGCTAAAGTGGCAGTGGTCTAAGTTGAAAGAGTGCTATGCTACCGAACTGGTGAGGAAAGCTGAGAGAAAGAGGTCACTCTGGTACCGGCGCTACGCTAGTAAAAAGCTGCAGCTATTTACCTAAACGATGAGACTTATGTCGTTTGCTAGTGTGACACTTAAAGCCTATGCCAATCACTATCTGAACTGTCAGAGGTACTGGACGATCGAGAACGAAGTGCTCGTATTAAGAAGGGTGTAAGACAAGGCTTTAGCCTTTCGCCCCTACTCTTCAATCTGTACATCGAGGAAGCAATGATGGAAATAAAAGAAAGGTTCAGGACGGGAATTAAAATACAAGGTGATACGATTCGCTGATGGCATTGCTATCCTGAGTGAAAGTGAACAAGAATTAAATGATCTGCTGAACGGAATGAACAGTCTAATGAGTACACAGTATGGTTCGAGAGTAAATCGGAGAAAGACGAAGGTAATTAGAAGTAGTAGAAATGAGAACAGCGAGAAACGTAACATCAGGATTGATGCTCACGACGTCAATGAAGTTAAGGACTTCTGCTACCTAGGCAGTAAAATAACCAATGACAGACGGAGCAAGGAGGACATGAGAAGCAGACTCGCTATGTCAAAAAAGGCATTTCTGGCCAAGAGAAGTCTACTAATATCAAATACCGGCCTTAATTTGAGGAAGAAATTTCTGAGGATGTACGTGTGGAGTACAGCATTGTATGGTAGTGAAACATGGTCTGTGGGAAAACCGGAACAGAAGAGACTAGAAGCATTTGAGATGTGGTGCTATAGACGAATGTTGAAAATTTGGTAGACTGATAAGATAAGATGTGGAAAACACTGATAAGGAGAAGGGACAGGATGGTAGGACATCTGCTAAGACATGAGGGAATGACTTCCCTGGCACTAGAGGGAGCTGTAGAGGGCAAAAACTGTAGAGAAAGACAAAGATTGGAATACGTCAAGCAAATAATTGAGGATGTAGGTTGCAAGTGCTACCCTGAGGTGAAGAGGTTAGCACAGGAATGGAATTCATGGCGGGCCGCATCAAACCAGTAAGTACAGTAAGTAGAGTGATGACAAAAAAAAAAAAAATCCTTGGCAGTCCCATTTCAGTAATTTGTGACACAGCTTTTAGCAAATGCAACAAATCGAACGATTGCCCCACACTTCCGTTACGTAAGATTAAATTACAAGGTGCAATCGTTGGAAAAAGTGTATATGTACGCCAACAAACCAACTTAGAATTCTTTTGTCAAAGCCACAGCCTCTCTATGAACTTTCTTATTGTTCCATTATTGTCGATGGAAATTGTACTGGGAGTAGATTTTTTTGAATGAATGCAAAGCAATCTTAAACTTTCACCATGCTGAAATAAGTTTAGAGAAAGAAGGTAAGTCAATAGCTTTGAAATTTGAAGATTGCCTCTCAAACCATGACGAGGAAATTAATCGGCTTTATCTTCTGTTAGACAACAGTTCGGAACTTTCTACGGAACTAGACACTAACAATCACTCTGCAAGTACTGGCAGGGATGATATCGACGGCATATTTGAAACTAATAAGTTAATTCAGAATAAAATTCAAACAATTGAGAATTGTAATGACACTGATAGGCAGAACCTTTTTGAGATTTTACAAGCACATTCCACAGTTTTTACTCACAAAACAGGAACAATCAAGGGATTTCAATACCAGTTTCGTGTTCGTGAGCATAGTAAATTTTGTGTTAGACCATACGTAATTCCAGCACATTATAGGGACCGTGTTAGAGCAGAAATACAATCTATGCTCGACGAGGGTATTATTGAGCCTGCAGTAAGCTCATACAACAATCCATTACATGTTGTTGAGAAGAAAAATGGATCGATCAGGCTTGTCTTAGATTCTAGACAAATCAATACTATCATTATTCCTGAAACAGACAGGCCGCAAACGTTGGAAGAACTTCTTCAAATTTTAATGCTGTAAAAGTGTTGTCTTCCATTGACCTCAGATCCAGCTTTTATCAGATCTAACTTCATCCAGAATGTAGAAAATACACAGCTTTCCTTTGTTTCGGCGTTTGTTATCAGTTTCGGAACCTTCCTTTTGGTTTGAACATTTCTTCGACAGCATTCATTCGCGGGCTAAATTCCATACTTCCTGAGTTCTTAAAACGTCACATCACCTTATATGTGGACGATATTCTAATAGCAGAAGCTTCATGGGAACAACATAATCGCATCCTCAACAGTTTGTTACGTATTTTTGCAGAATATGGAATTACAGTTAACTGGAAAAATCTGAATTCGGTAGATCAAAGGTGAGGTTTTTGGGACATATTATTTCTTCTGAAGGCATTCAGCCGGATCTTGAAAAGTTAGAAGCAATCAGAGCCATTCCAGTTCCATCCACAAAAAAACAAGTCCGCAGTTTTCTAGGTATCGTAAATTTTCACCGTCGTTTTCTGAATATGCAAATTCTTGTTACACCAAAACTTTGTTCTCTCACTGGAAAAAATACTATTTGAAACTGGGACGAACAAGCACAGTTGGTATTCAATTCTTTGAAAGAATCGCTACTTAACGCGCCAATACTAGCTCATCCTGATCTGTCACAAGATTTCTGACTTAGCACAGATTCTTCTAAAGTCGGTCTTGGTGCCCGTTTATTTCAAGAAGCCACAGAAAATGACATTACTGTTCAGAAAACCATTGCTTTTGCTAGTCGAGTTCTAACAAAATCTGAAAAAAAATTATTCCGTAACTGAATTAGAAGCTTTAGCTGTCGTTTTGGCATTTAACAAATTCCGTTTCTTTCTTTCTGGTAAGCACGTAAAACTATACAGTGATAATCGTGCATTACAATTTCTTATGTCTTCAAAATTAAATGATGACAGGTTAAAACGTTGGGCATTGTTTCTGCAAGAATTCCACTTCACTATAGTCTACATTCCCAGCAAGGAGAACATTGTTGCGGACGCACTGTCACACGCACCGTCTGGGCTTGAGAAAAGTAACACAGAAGACAACCTCGAGAAAAATTTTACTATTCTTTACATTCAGAAAGTCGCCTTTGAAAACTTCATCACGACATCTTTAAAGGACATTGCTCATGAACAAGATAAAGATTCGATTTGGAAAGCCATCAAAAGAAAATGGCATGAAAAGACATACACACAGATTCGGCATTATTATCTGGTTAGAAACAACATACTGTTCAAACGCTGCACTGTTGATGACAAGCAATGGGTACTTCGCATTCCTGACGATTTTGTTAATAAGCTCATTTGGTACATTCATTTCAGCTATGCACATTTGGGCCCACGAAAATGTTATTATATTCTTCGAACGACTTGTTATTTTAGCAATATGGCAATGAAATTTCGAAGAGCTTGTCTATTTGTAAACTTTGTCAAAAGGCGAAACCATCTAATATCTCCCATCGTGCTCCACTGTTTCCTATCATTCCTTCGGAATTAAAAGAATTTGCTGCTGTTGATCTCTTGGGACCGCTTGTCAGAACATCTAATGGGTTTTCGTACGATCTAGTCGCTGTTGAACCTACTTCAAAATTTGTTTCTTTCACACCGTTACGTAAAACCACTGGACGGTCTGTATCCAACGTCTTTGTTAAAAATTTCTTAGGTGAAGTTGGACACGTTAGTAAAGTCATTTCAGATAACGGACCGCAATTCAGATCTGCTGTTTGGTCACGCATGCTTCGGAATCATAAAATCAAACCTGTTTTTATTTCATTGTGCTCACCACATTGTAACCCCTCCGAACGGATCATGAAAGAAATCAATAAGCTTTGCAGACTTTATTGTCACAGAAAGCATCAGCATTGGGACAGATATTTACACTTACTTCAAAACGTGCTGAATGAAATGCCTCATGACTCCACTGCTTTACCACCTACTCTTGTACTGAAGGATGAAGAAGCACCGAACCAGACATAATTGATTTCGCTATTATAAATATAAAATCTGCAACAGGCAAAAGGAGAAAACTACACAGTAAAGCAGATGCAAATAAATTATATATTGGTCAGAAAGTTCTCATTAAAGCTCGTTCATTGTCACATAAGAAGAAACACTTGAGTCACAAATTCTTTCTAGTTTACAATGGACCTTACAGAATCCGACGTATACCACATGATAACTGCGTTGAAGTTGAAACTCTGCGTACTAGGAAGAGTAAAGATTTACACCACATTTCACATGTAAAACCGTTTATTGAAAGATAATCTGCTTTTTAACTTTGTCTTTGACATATAAACTTTCACTTTAATGCAACATTTTGGTTTACTTCAAAATACATTCTGGATTTAAAGTACTTTCTGTGAGATACCAGATGACACAGTGGTGAGTTTATGTGACAGCTACACGATTTTATCACGACGCTACTAATGAGTGACAATTTTTCTGAATTATTCTGGAAAGTGAAACCTGTTTTAGTAGTAACTTTTTAGGTATAGCTACAAGGAGACAGCCTTTTCCGTAGCACAACAATACGATACTTTCTTAATCACGGCAATAAGCATAATAACTAAGATATCTATACGCAAAGCATTTCACTTTTGTTTATCATGAGGTAAGTACATTGACTTCTGCAGAACTTAGCTTTCGGAGGACGATAACTACGACACTTCCACAGAGATTATCTTACAACAAGACGCACAGTTTAGCGCTACGTTACACGTATTTGAGTGATTAATTTTGTACTTAAAACATGTATTTTTAAAGATATTTGAAGTACAATGGCACAAAGGTTTTCCGTGATACATTTCATTCTATTGCTGTAATCTGTAACACCTGAGGGTATAATACATTAAGCCTCAGGTGGGGTACACGCCTACTTTGTGTACCATGTGTCTGGCAAGCACAAGGAGCCCTAGCTGATATGGTATTTGCTTATACAACTTAACACATCGGTACCATCTTTCTGTAACACAAATTACACAGCTGCTTGATCATTTAACTGAGAAATAAACTTTTTGTACTACATCAGTGACAGATGTTTACGCAATTACACAGTTGGATAACTTTACACTTATGAAATTGTATTTTGTCTGTACTTTGTGAATTGTTCATTTTTTTTTTGAACCATTGGATACTATGAGAGCTTTGAATATCGCATTTGGTATGGGGTTATGATTTTTAAAGTACGTTTGAGGTAGATGACACTATTGAAATGAGCAGAGAATTTTTTTTTTAGGTTTTGAAATTATTGCAGAAAGCTACGACGTTTTTGAGATTTAGCTGAGGTGTTATGGTATTATTATTACGACGACGATGTGTATTGTGCTTTTGAGGTATGTTTATGATCAATAAGCTGATGCTATATGAGGAATTTGACTATGCTATGTATTTATTATGATGAAATATTGAAGTGTCACCGCAAGATTGACGTGTCGACGAATATCTACATGTGTAATAAGGTAAGAAATAAGGAGTAGTGGTTAGGGACTATGATTTATGAAAAGGATGTTGGAGACCAAGTATCGTACTCTAAGAGTTATGAAATGTGTGTATATGCGTGAATTTATCACAATGCCGGCGAAAATTTTCTGGACACTGTTATATTTACAGGATTTTGTTTTTACACATTTGTAACGATAATTCTCAACCAGTGAAAATATTTTTATATGAGACTGTCACTGTAGCGGAGACTGCCGTCGTAAATATTTCAGTAAGAAAGGTAAGTGACCTTGACGTAATGCGTTTTGGGCGCCCAGCCGAGAGATAGTCGTATGACAAAAGAAAGCCATTAGGTGGAGAAACAAAAGTGGCCATTATCCTCGCTATTGACATTTCTTTGTCGAAAGAATCGCAAATACGACACGCTCAAACTTGAAAACATATGATTACACTGTGGAGCTCTTAAATTATGATATTTACTAAAATGCCTAGTGAAATGACGAGAAACATTTTATGTCTACTGTCTTTCTAGGTGAGAAATTTTTTGCTGCCTTTGGAGACGCCATTTGCCTAGTGAATGACGTGCTCATTTCGTTTAATATCTAGTTTCTAGCTGCATGGCAGCATTGGTTAAAATAAAATTTAATAGATGTGCTAAGAGAGTTATTTTATGCCTTTCGATTCAGTAAATAACAACTTTATGATCTACTTCAAAAAAAGAAGGAGCACAAAAAGACATTTCCCTTCACAGGAATTGCATAAATAATTTTCTTTTTATGTACTTGGTAATTTTTTGTAGAATAAGTTTTTGTGGTGCACAACGTTAATTACATAGGCATTAAGATGTGAACATACATTTCCCTTATCTGCATTGTTGTCTTTAGTGTACTATTTTTTCTGCTTGGGCTATGTCATGTTTAGACATAAGTTATTGCATTTGCTGCTGCTGTTTGCCAGGCATAGTGCTACTAAATTTCAGTTTGTATTTGATCTGTTAAGCCAGATTTATTACTGATTTATTTTTCTTGTTGCTGCAGATTGGCTCATGTTAGTGCTAATGTTGCATATGCTTTGATAACTTATATATATATATATATATATATATATATATATATTGCTGCTTGCTTTGCCAATTTGATTTTTTTGTCATTGCTGTTTGTGTTAACTGTTTTGTGCTGCTGCATTGCCTCGTCCCTTAGTTTAGCAACTGAGCTCAGTAAATTTAAGTTAGCTTAAGATGGGGTAGGCTATATGAGAGAACGAGTTGTGATGAATTGGAAGAAATGCATTGAGAAGCTATAAGAAAATGGTTTGGCCAAAAAAGTATTTTGAAACAGGAAATGAACAAAAAAGTAGGGTTTAGGGACAACAGCTTTAGGTAGGATTTTCTTGGAAATAAATGATGGGGTAAGATAATGGAAAATAAATAATGAGGTAAGAAATATGTGATCATATAAATACAGAAAGCATACTTGGATAGGATTTTTTTGGTGGAAACAGATGTTGAAATAAGACAAAAGTTCTATGGAATGAAGTTTTGGGTTGGAGTGCAGTACCAAATGTTACACTGAAAACAAACCCTGCATTTTCCTCTTGTGTTATTCTGCTATATTTTTGGGTACCCTTGTTTATTTGTGTTTTTCCTGTCTTTATTTGTTTAGCTGATGAGAGTTATGTTGTAGAATTTTTCTAATACTATGTTATTTATTTTGTAAAGATGTTTAGACATTATTTATCTGTTCTGTTTTGTTGCTCTTGTGTGAAGTTGATGTTTTAGAAGTTATTCTGATTTTTTGTGTATGTACTTATGTCATAATACCTGTAATACTGATGTATCTGTTTATTTCTATTCTTTGTAAAGCCTGTACTACTACAAATGTTATCTGTATTGTTATGTTATTTAATGATGTATTTTGTACCTTTGTATTTGTATTCTTATGTTATAAAATTGTAATAGACACTAGTTCATCAAATTAATTAACTTGTAGGTTACAATTCACTGTACACGTTTCTGTTGGTCGTAGTATATGGACAATATGAGAGAAGTAGGGACTGATAGTGTTTGCATGTGTGCTAATAATTCAGCAAGGGACTGGTTAACAGCATTGCTGGTTCTAAAGACAATTTAAAAAAAATCTTTGTGAGTGCACAAGTGATGGTTTATGGACTTGCTATATTATCGGCAAGACTCTTCAATGGTGAGTGTGCACCTGCACAGTCACAACAGATGGCTGCTGGCCATCTCTACATGGACTACAGTGGGTCTGCATCTTTGATGGCCCACCAATACCATAATCTCTACCAGGAATACAGTGGGTCTGACCTACCTACCAGTATTCTTCAAAACTTCGAATGACTCTGCTGTGGGTTTGCTCTGTTGTGGGCCATTACCTGTCAGCATGTCAAGAGTCAGCACTGTCTTTCCGTTGGAAGCTCAACACTACTTCAAGACTGCATGGAAATCCACTACTTCCGTGTGCATTTTCTCTTACTGCTCAGACTTTGAGAAAAACACTGCAATTTTACTGTAATAAATGATCAGGACTGTCTTTATGGACTGTGAGAAAATTTGAGCTTTCGAGCAACATTGTATCAATAAGTGTGTTTATTTGATTTCTTTGTTATTGTAAATATGATTATGAAAAGTTTTTTTCAAATCTGTATTGGCCACTGCCCAAAACAATTCGTAAAATTTTTGTGGGGAGCGTGGGGGCTATGTAAGTAGGGTGTTTAGGTTTTTATATTGGTATCGCCACGTAGCGCTCTGTATGAAAATGTGCAGTCTGTGGCTAGTTTGCATTGTTGACTGCCATTGTAGTGTTGGTAGATGGATGTGAACAGTGCGTAGCATTGCGCAGTTGGAGGTGAGCCGCCAGCAGTGGTGGATGTGGGGAGAGAGATGGCAGAGTTTTGAAATTTGTAAGACTGGATGTCATGAACTGCTATGTACATTATGACTTTGGAACGCTATTGAGGTAAATACATTGTTTGTTCTTTATCAAAATCTTTTATTTGATAAATATGCCTATCAGTGTTTAGTGCCTTCAGTAGTTTGAATCCTTTATTTAGCTGGCAGTAGGGGCCCTCGCTGCATTGCAGTAGTTCGAGTAACGAAGATTTTAGTGAGGTAAGTGATTTGTGAAAGGTATAGGTTAATGTTAGACAGGTCGATTCTTTTGTAGGGTTTATTGAAAGTCAGATTGCGTTGAGCTAAGAAATATTGTGTGTCAGCTTAAGCACAGTCACGTGTAATTTTTCTAAAGAGACGTTTCAACCTGTAAAATTGTGCAGGAAATGCATTACATAGAAAGCATTATACAAGCAACTTATATGGAATATTAAACACTATTGACACGTCTCACAGTGTTTCCTACCAGGCCTTTATAGCCAGTTTCCTATCAGTGTGCTATGTAAATTTGGCAGATTGCCTATAAAGATTTAGGATTAAGGATACTTTTTATCTGCATATTGTGGTAGGTATAAGAGCTCTGTTAGACTATTTAATGACTGTTCATGCCCTGAGCTGCAGCAAATTTTTTGAATAATTATGGAATGTTAAT
The DNA here is from genome assembly GCF_023897955.1 of Schistocerca gregaria. Classification (NCBI taxonomy): domain Eukaryota; kingdom Metazoa; phylum Arthropoda; class Insecta; order Orthoptera; family Acrididae; genus Schistocerca; species Schistocerca gregaria. The sequence goes on along the minus strand of NC_064923.1, from coordinate 386,985,503 downwards.
GTTTAGTGAGTGTTCACATCCTGAGCTGCATGCCAGTAATGAAGATTATATTGATATATTGATAATTCTTCTGTACTGATATAGTATTATGTTAATATGTGTCTCGTGTATGTCATGTTCTTTCTAGGAAAGTCTGTCTTACCTTGCACCTCATGGTTGGAGTTGTTTGTGGGAGACTGTCACACAAGCTTAGTATCAATTTTTTTTCACCCCTCCTTATGAGACTGCATATGATCATTTCCAGGTTCCACTATTTCTGCAATTCACCTTCATCTTTGCACATTTATCTCATGATTTACTGCGATATGTTACATTTACCTAGTTAATAACTTATATTGCACTTAGTAGTCTTGTCTTTATGCTGGCACACGATATGATCACACTTTTTCTTTGCTTTGGAAATAGCAGTTCTTGACTCAAGACGAAAGATCATTGACTATTAATCGTTTTCTATAGAGATAAAATGCACTGCACTTATCAACTACTCCCATATCCTTCCTGTAGATATGCACATTGTTTGAAATACAAATATAGGTCGTTTAATAGACTGAAATTTATGAAGCCTCAGGGTGCTATACAACCTATAAGTATTGTGTCTTTACTCATGTAGTGTCATAGTTCGATTTTATGATGCTATTTGTCGAATATGTACTAATACAGGCTATACAGGGAAAACTTTTATATAATACTGCTTTTTATTCAGTTTGTTCCTACAAAACCATATCGAGTTACTTATTCTCATAATGAATTATGCATAGATTGCTGAGTACCATATAAACTTAAAGGTGAAAGTTTTCTAAGCTTTGATGTTTGTGCTATTTAAGACTAGGTCACTTTGAGCGACAAAGATGATTTCTAATACATTTTTAGCTGTTAGGGTTAGCATTTATTTCACGCACTAGTCCACTTTGAGCCACAATAATTATTTCTGTCGCATTTTTACCTGTTAGGTTCAGCATTTATTTTATGTACTAGGCCACGTGGAGCCTAATCATTTTACATCTATTAAGACCAGCATTTATGTAGGTTGGAAAGCTAATTTGAGCTTCTGATATTTTCTACTCAGTTTTCTAGATATTAAGATGTGCATGTATTCCATGTACAAGGCCACCTGGAACCATTCAGTTCTTGATTTTTACTGTTAAGCTTTCTTAAGTAATTATAGCACAATGTTGCATACACATTGCCACTGAGAGCCACAGTATAACATTACGAACCAGTGATGTCCTCTGTTGTGTTCAGTTATTTTGTGTCTGATTGAAAGCCTGAGTCAATGTTAATTTTGTCTATTCACTCTGATGTAAGCACAGTTGCGTCATCCAGTCTGCTATTTCATTAGGACACTGAATTTTTTCTGGTCAGATATATAATTCGATGTTGACATAGGTGGAAAAGGACATGTTCCACTATTTTACCGTTGCTATCTTTCAATACTTTCCATTATCCAGTCTTCTACCTCTGTTCATAGCATTGGAGCAATTTATTTGTGGGATTTGTGCTTCAACGTAAGTGACTACATGTATTTTTTGGATCTCAGTAGCATGTCCTCTATGAACAGCAATGATGAAGCTGGTCATCACGTTTGTGATATTATGACACTCGCCAACTATTGGTGTTTGTAATTCATTGCCGAGTACCTATTGCATTTTTCCACCTGCCAGAGGAAAACAATTAGGAGTTTAGATGTCTTTGTACACTGAATGCAATCCACATTGCTCACTACTCAGTTGTTGAACCTGTAAAAGAAAAAAATAAATAAATAAAAGAAAGGAATTTATAATTCAGCCACTACAAATGCTAATAATTTTCAGCCATGACTGCTTCTTTCCATTGCCCAATCCCATACCATTATCTTGATGATTACGATTGTATACTGACTTTGATTAATATGATATAGATGTCAGAAAACTTGTTTATTGGACAATTTACTCATACTACAACCAGACTGTGAATAATACTAGTGCACATGAGCACTCTCAATCCATTCAAGTTCATGAGGTTATACACACAGATTTTTTTGTACAATCATGAAATATAACTTGATAACGGTCCTTAGAACTTAACTGTAATGGTTCTATACTACTCTATACTTCTACTTATCAGTAATTAGATTAATTTACCACATATTTATTGTTCAAAGTACTTCCAAATATGTGCCAAATTTTAGAATCCCATTGGACGGTTGTAAAAGGAGTCTACTAGTGTTCACTTATATGTGGCACCCGAATATTGTAATGGTACAAATGTAAACTAAAGTGAAATTATTGCATTATAAATGATGTATATCTCGTATGAACTGTAGAAAGCGGATAACTGTCTGTGGACGATCGCAGAGCGAATGATACTGCTTTTGGTCTTAGATTGTAGTGTTGGAGTAAGAGAGCGCTTGGCACAAAGATTTGGGTAGCTGTCTGTGAGTGAAGGAGGATGCAGTAGGCAGTGTTTGTGGTGTGCTCTGTAAAGCCACCAAGTGCCAGATTATAATTTATAGTGTAGGAACTAGCAGAACATGTATTATGGGAAATATAAAGGTGGAAGCAGAAGTCTTTTCGCAAGTGAGGTGAAGAGGTTAAGACTTTCGTTTTGCCAGCGCGTTAGTGTAAATAAACTGGCTGATAACTAGCAATAGTGAGTTCTGTGTTGAATAATCCCAGAACATACTTAAACAGATTAGATGTATAAGCTAGATAGATAATTCCCTTTTGTAATAATTTTAAGATTTGTTAACATATGTCATATATTTTTCAAAGACATCGAATTCTTATTAAGTGTTTTAATTTATCACCCAAAAGAATTTCATATTTATGTCAAATTTGAAAGTATTACGGCTGGCATTGGACACCACGACCTTGTAGCTAGTCTATTTTATTCTTCATCATGAGGGAACAGATACATCATGATCGACCATTGCTGCTTTAGAGGTAAGACAATTTTATTTATGTGTTGTGTGCTCGGGGACCAAAGTTATCAGTTTTGAATAGGGCCAGAGGATTAAGTACCTAAGTGGATGAATGTATTTTGCAAGGGCTGTATTTCCTTAGGGACAGTGGGACTTTATTTGCCCAATCAATTCGTATAAAGTTTGTGCTAACAATAATATAGAGTAAACACATCACTTGCAGTTACAACACGCTACACGATAAGTCCAATTTTATATGCATTCCCAGTTCAGGCATTCACTCAATGTATTTCAAAAAGAAATTAAGAAAGACAGTTATACGGTATTCACTTAAATCTAGAATTTACCGAAAAAAATTCACTGGGTCTTTCTCATACAGAACTGATAGAATTTCTTTTCATGCTCTTATGAACACCAGAATTTTCTCTTAATAAAGTGATTCCATGATTGTTTACTGAGCATTATTGGTTTGATCTATAATGTTAAAATGGAAAGATAGTAACATTCTTTACTAGTTCTAGTAAGAACAAAAAAAAAGTTTGCTCTCATCAAGATATTTTCGAAAATTCCATTTTCACCACATTCCAGGTTAGCCAATCTGCTTCTAATCATTTCAAATTATTCATAATTACAATACGGTCTTGTACTCAGGTTATTATAAATGCTTCATAGAGTGTACAGACACAGTAACTAAAACGTTTTCTGTTTACTTCATGTTAGATGAAACTCTCAAATGTTTACAAGGATAACATTTTTCACGAAAGTGCCTCCCCAAGTGTTGGATACGTGAATGGAAGTTTCACTTTAAATTAATTTTTCCGAAGGAGAATAGGAAAGAGGATGGGAACCTGGAGGGTAAAAAGGGGGGGGGGACTTTAGGGGAACCTACTGGTCTTGGGAATATAAGCAGTCGCCAGACAGAGAGGATATAAATGTACCTAATACAGAGGGATAAATGAGGTGCCCTAACCAAACTAGTAAACTCATAATAGTGTAGAAAACACAGTTTTGTAAAATGTTTTCGTATGGGCCATTTTAAAAAATCTAGAAATAACTGAAGGTAATTACGTCCGCTCTTCTAATGTGAATGTGCGGATAGCTTATGGAGAGAATAAGTACATATAAATATTATTAATATAAAAAATTCTGTGAAACTGAATGACTGGAGAAAATGGCCATATCTTAATAATAGGGACGAATTAATGGGATCTACACACAGAAGCGAAAAGAAAAGTGAAATGGACGGTGCAGAAATCCTGAGGTAACTGTAGGGTAGTAATGGAGAATAATGTAACCAGAGTACACATTAGTGTTCTTGCGATTGAGATAAATCTAGCGTCAGGCACAATTGTAATCACTATAATTTTATGATAAAGTCATCATATATGAAAAAGTATGGGCAATAAGAGCGCTTTCGGTACGCATTTGGATAAAGAAGAACATGTGGAAGAACACGTGGAGTCCAAGGCAGTAGAGTTGCATAAGACACAAAAAGGACAATTACTGGACCTACTCGAAGAAATGGAAATTTACATACACAGAAAACATCAAACAGAATCACTGCTGAATGAACAGGATATGTATAACCTGAATACTTATTTCGATGTATTCAGAAACGTATTAATTTGAGCAACGTCGAGCGCACATCAGAAAGGCTTGCGGCCTTGTGCACAGACCACCAGCGGCGAAGTGATTGGACCTTCTTCCGCAAGTTTCGCCACAGGAAACAAAAAACTTGTTACAATGAAGTTGCGAGGCGCCGTTACTGAGTTTCCACTCCAAATGTGTCATCGAATATGTAAGTTTTCATTACTAGTCACTATCTTGTTATTTACCTAACAACTTAGGTTGTTTATAATTGTTTTGTCATGCTGAAAAGGTTTTGATTTATAGATTTGATATTACATTTAAACTTTATTTCTGGATTTTACACAACTGTGTGTTATTTACTTTACTAGGCTAGGAGGTTCCACATATTATTCCTTAAACCTTTTATCTGGATTTTATGGACCTAAGTCCGCATATTGTATAACAGTTCTTGTTTTGTCAGACGATCATTTTACCATATGAAGTAAACTTAATTAATGACTACACGTACTCCATTTTAACTACACTCCTGGAAATGGAAAAAAGAACACATTCACACCGGTGTGTCAGACCGACCATAATTGCTCCGGACACTGCGAGAGGGCTGTACAAGCAATGATCACACGCACGGCACAGCGGACACACCAGGAACCGCAGTGTTGGCCGTCGAATGGCGCTAGCTGCGCAGCATTTGTGCACCGCCGCCGTCAGTGTCAGCCAGTTTGCCGTGGCATACGGAGCTCCATCGCAGTCTTTCACACTGGTAGCATGCCGCGATAGCGTGGACGTGAACCGTATGTGCAGTTGACGGACTTTGAGCGAGGGCATATAGTGGGCATGCGGGAGGCCGGGTGGACGTACCGCCGAATTTCTCAACAAGTGGGGGCGTGAGGTCTCCACAGTACATCGATGTTGTCGCCAGTGGTCGGCGGAAGGTGCACGTGCCCGTCGACCTGGGACCGGACCGCAGCGACGCACGGATGCACGCCAAGACTGTAGCATCCTACGCAGTGCCGTAGGGGACCGCACCGCCACTTCCCAGCAAATTAGGGACACTGTTGCTCCTGGGGTATCGGCGAGGACCATTCGCAACCGTCTCCATGAAGCTGGGCTACGGTCCCGCACACCGTTAGGCCGTCTTCCGCTCACGCCCCAACATCGTGCAGCCCGCCTCCAGTGGTGTCGCGACAGGCGAGAATGGAGGGACGAATGGAGACGTATCGTCTTCAGCGATGAGAGTCGCTTCTACCTTGATGCCAATGATGGTCGTATGCGTGTTTGGCGCCGTGCAGGTGAGCGCCACAATCAGGACTGCATACGACCGAGGCACACAGGCCCAACACCCTGCATCATGGTGTGGGGAGCGATCTCCTACACTAGCCGTACACCGCTGGTGATCGTCGAGTGGACACTGAATAGTTCATGGTACATCCAAACTGTCATCGAACCCATCGTTCTACCATTCCAAGACCGGCAAGGGAACTTGCTGTTCCAACAGGACAATGCACGTCCACATGTATCATGTGCCACCCAACGTGCTCTAGAAGGTGTAAGTCAACTACCCTGGCCAGCAAGATCTCCGGATCTGTCCCCCATTGAGCATGTTTGGGACTGGATGAAGCGTCATCTCAGGCGGTCTGCACGTCCAGCACGAACGCTGGTCCAACTGAGGCGCAAGGTGGAAATGGCATGGCAAGCCGTTCCACAGGACTACATTCAGCATCTCTACGATCGTCTCCATGGGAGAATAGCAGCCTGTATTGCTGTGAAAGGTGGATATACACTGTACTAGTGCCGACATTGTGCATGCTCTGTTGCCTGTGTCTATGTGCCTGTGGTTCTGTCAGTGTGATCATGTGATGTATCTGACCCCAGGAATGTGTCAATAAAGTTTCCCCTTCCTGGTACAATGAATTCACGGTGTTCGTATTACAATTTCCGGAAGTGTATTAAATATGCGATACTGATTATTCATATACCTTAGCTATGGTGCCCTTTGCTATCCTCAGTTACTTGTACAAATACTGGACGTATCCACAAAATCACCAGGATTTACTACGTACCTATATGTATTGTTTTTGACGTTGATACCTGCATCAGAATATTTTATGGTATGCATGGCTGCTATGCGTGGCTGTTAACCATGTAAATATTTTTCATTTTTCTTATATATCTGTATTGCTGATACAGATTTTGCTTCAGCCGATTGAACTAAGTAGGTTACAACATTATTTTCCTATTTGTAAGAGATCTGGAGACGTCAGTAGCCAAAACTGGTAACTGTGAAATTTGTGTAATCAGGAAGGACCTTCACAAATAAAGTGCCATAACATGATCGCGGACTGATTTACAGATATTATGTCCTTAACTGAGCAATTTAGATAACGGCGGCGTCAAATTTTTTTCCCCTTTGATGGCAGTCTACATCCATTAACCTGCAGTGGTGGATGCAGTGCGTCATTCAGTTGTCCTTTACTCTCAGGGTACTTGGGTAGTCGTGTTGTGTAACCATGCAGTATTACATATGCCGATACTCAGATATGAAAATTCTTGAATAAACGTAAGTAAATTGTAATGATACACAATTGATTTGTGAAGCACTTAAGTACAAGAAATTATTGACGCAGCTAGACCCGTTGCTAAGTACACTGCATAGGAAAATTAAAAGGAAATTTTTCTGAAACCAAGTCATTTCCTCCCACTGTGACGGAGAAGTTCGAGATTAGGATCTAAGGTGCCTACAACAATTATCTTTATAGTGCAAAAGCATGGCGCCCTGTGTTTCTCCCAAAGAAATGAGAAAAGGTCACATTGGAATCATATTTCACCACTCTTCTGCCCAACGCCACCTTGGACATGTTACTCGATGGGAAATCTGTCACTTCTTATTAACATTTCTTCCCTTCCTCTGACTCCTTGGCTGTGATGCTCGGTTTTTCATACGAATGACCGAGGAAAACTTTTCAGACACACGGCTACTAAGAATCGACACGAAGAGGCCTCGGAAGGTGGCACAAAGGGCGCCAGTGAAAGAGGAAGACAGTAGTGGGGCAACAAGGACGTCACCCCAAGAACAGGCGTCACCCCAAATCCAACATGGCGGCAGCCACCACAAACAAGGGCGGCACCGCAAAGTACCATTATCCAAAATGGCTGCCATGACGCAACTACCGTTATCCAAAATGGCGGAAAAATCGGTCAATTTGGCTACCTCCACTAACCTATGTCACCCCATCCTACAATTCGCAGAAGTTTGAGTTTTGGCGGGAAGATAGGTCAATTGAGCTACCTACACTAACCTAAGAAAATGGTGGAAAAGAAAGGGCTGTTGCACTACCTCCGCTAACATAAGTCACCTCTTCCTATGAACTTGACAGAATTCTTTATTTAAACAATTAGATACAGTACCACCATCAATTGTGTTCATCATACTCGTTGAAAATGTGCTTGAGTTTTGCTGATGGGAAGGGGGTAAATATTGTGTCGCCCTCACTAAAAGCTGCTGAATCAATTCAATTATAATTTCCATGAATTTGTTTAAATTTCTTTACATTTATTTATGTTTGTATAAATTTGTTTAAATTTCTGCGAATTTCTTTAAATTTGTGTAAATTTGCTTAAATTTATTATCTACCTACAGTATTAGTTTTGTATTACTGCTACAAGAGGCTGAGATATCGGTGTTGTGTGTTTACTACATGCACTGTACATAAGCCTGGATTTAAACAATTAGAACTGTGTTCACCATCCTCATTGAAAATGTGCTTCCATTTTGCTGAGGGGGAGGGGGTTAGTATTGTGTCGCCCCCAGTAGACGCTGCTCATTCAATTCGAATATAATTTCTATAAATTTGTTTAAATTTCTTTAACTTTGTTTAAATATATTATCTAACTACAGCATTAGTTGCGTATTATCACCACAAGAGTCTGAAATATGGATAGCTGTATTATATGCACTGGATGTGTCTTTATTTAAACAGTTATACGCATTACAACCATCAAGTGTGTTCCCCACCTCTTTTAGAATGATCGTTAATTTGATTTTACTCTTGCTCCTGATGGGAGTTAGTGTTGTGTTTCCATTCAGTTCGAATATAATTTATTATCTACATCATTATTTTCGTATTACTGTCACAGGAGACTGAAATATCGATAGCTGTATTACATACACTCTTTAAGGCTTGAACATATGGAGAGTACGGTCACTTAGCACAAGCGGTAAGTGACCTATTGTGCAGCTACCACAGTGCTTCGCGATATGTCACGTTGTCGTCCGGCTGTATGTGTGTGTCGCACGCTGATAATATGAATGAAACCCGACTAGCCTACTTTCACACCAGCTGATGTCTGCCGGACACAAACGTTCTCACTTTCTCTAAGAACTATCACCTGCTATCTGTACACAACTGCTCCTGCTGAGGCTCCGAATATATTTTCTATAAATTTGTTTAAATTTATTTATTATTATTGTAATCCTACAGCAATGGTTTCCTTTTACTACCACAATGGGCTGAGATATCGATAACTGTATTACATGCACTGGACATAAGTCCTTATTTAAACAATTAGAGCCACTACAACCACCAACTCTGTTCACAAAATTTGCTCTAACAGCTGATGCGAGTTATTATCCTGTTTCCTTTCAATTAGAATATAATTTCGAAAATTTCTTTGAATTTGTATAAATTTATTTAAATTTATTATCTACCTACAGTATCAGTGCTGTTTTACCGCCACAAGAGGTTTAAATATCGATAGCTATAATACATGCACTGGACATAAGTCTTTATTTAAACTACACTCCTGGAAATTGAAAAAAGAACACATTGACAAGGGTGTGTCAGACCCACCATACTTGCTCCGGACACCGCGAGAGGGCTGTACAAGCAATGATCACACGCACGGCACAGCGGACACACCAGGAACCACGGTGTTGGCCGTCGAATGGCGCTATCTGCGCAGCATTTGTGCACCGCCGCCGTCAGTGTCAGCCAGTTTGCCGTGGCATACGGAGCTCCATCGCAGTCTTTAACACTGGTAGCATGCCGCGACAGCGTGGACGTGAACCGTATGTTGTATTGCCTCACATGCCCCTATAGCTAACTTGGTTATGAAGCTGAAGTCTCTATTTAACAACCAAGATGCGACAGGGGGGATGGTGTACATCACATAAATGATAGTTCGTTTAGAGGAATGTGTTACGTTTCATCACACATGAGATCGAAGTCCTTTGATGAAGGAGAGGTTCGTATACAGAACACGTGGCTTTAACCGAGTCCGACGCAGGCAAGGTCACGTGACTCCACATGCATATACGTTTATAGATGAATTGTTCTCTGTCTTCCTGAAAAGCGCCAAATACAGTAGTCAACTCTTGTGTATCACTGATACCTCAATAGACATACAGTATAATGCTGCCTCAGAGGACAAAAATTGCCTGCTTCCCTCATTCCCTTCGCTTACATCTCGAACATCTCGACGTTTTTCTCGGATTCATTTTGCTGCCACATACTTGCCCCCATGTGCAATTGTACTGCACCAGCCAGAAGATAAGCTCTATCCTTCATTCGATCCCTGCCAAACCCTACATTTCAGCAGGATAATGCACGACCGCATGTTGCAGGCCCTGTACAGGCCTTTCTGGATACAGAATAAGTTTGACTGCTGCCCTGGCCAGCACATTCTCCAGATCTCTCACCAATTGAAAACATCTGGTCAATGGTAGCCGAGCAACTGGCTCGTCACAATACGCCAGTCACTACTCTTGATGAACTGTGGTATCGTGTTGAAGCTGCATGGGCCAGCACATTCTCCAGATCTCTCACCAATTGAAAACATCTGGTCAATGGTAGCCGAGCAACTGGCTCGTCACAATACGCCAGTCACTACTCTTGATGAACTGTGGTATCGTGTTGAAGCTGCATGGGCAGCTGTACCTGTAGACGCCATCCAAGCTCTGTTTGACTCAATGCCCAGGTGTATCAAGGTCGTTATTACGGCCAGAGGTGATTGTTCTTGGTACTGATTTCTCAGGATCTATGCACCCAAAATGCGTGAATATGTAATCACATGTCAGTTCTAGTATAATACATTTGTCCAATGAATACTCGTTTATCATCTGCATTTCTTCTTGGTGTAGCAATTTTAATGGCCAGTAGTGGATATTACGTCCAATTTATATCTATTCCCCCATCATTTTCCGCAGTTCTGTTTTATGTCAGTTCTATCCATGCGATCGTGTAATAAACTCACGTTTTGTTTTCTAATATTGGTTTTAAATTTAGTACAGCTGCCAACACCTACTAGTGATATACGAGAGTTGACTACTGTATTTGGTGCTTTTCAGGAAAACAGAGAACCATGTGTTTATAAACTTAAATGCATCTGCGGTCATGTGACTGAACCGTGGATGGCTCACGTTGATGCCATTTGTTCTTTGGCATTTTGTCACAATCGAGTGGCGTCCTATCTCTCCCTGAGTTACTACCACAATCAGTTGCTGACTTGTCTCTGTCAGTGGCAGCAGCAGCACTTATCGGTACTGCTGTATCATCATTGGTGTAACCGCTATATATTTGTGTGGTAGTGTGTGTGGCAGTCGGTCGGTTGGGACAGAGCAGCGAGGAAGTCTCCGTGGCGCGAGGTCAGACCAGGGCCGCTGGCAGCGTGCATGCGTGGTCGGATTGTGAGGTGCTAGCTGCAAGAGCTAGAAAGTTCGGATCCCACCGAACCTGTAAACTGAAGTTTAGTGATCAGTTAACGTGTTATGATACCTCAACTGCTGTGACATCTCTTCGTTCATTGCCGATTTTTGCTTCCTGGGCCATTCTGACTAGCAGCAACGTATGGTGTGTTGGAGTCGGCGAAATTTTGCAGCTGTCTTCCTGTATGATCTTTAACCATTAAATTGGTTGTTACCTATCAGTGAAATGCACCAGCGGTATTTCCTGCCTTGTGGCCGTTAACGTCCCATTTACTTGCCCTTGTCGTTAGCGTAGTTTTCCGGCAGTGTGTTTTTCCTCGACGTGTTGATGCTGTCCGGCAAGACGTGTAGTTCGACAGCCGTTTTGTTGTTTATTTATAGTTTTTTCTTAGAGTGGTTATTGTGCCTTGGTTGTTTTTAGACGGCAGTTTTGAAGATATAATGCTACTGGTATCTTTGTCCTCAGCTGATACTTTCCGTTGTTCAGTGTTGGTCGGGCGGAAGGGAATTTATTAGGTTGTTGGTCGCTCCTTCAGCTGTTCCTGGGTTGGGTTGCCTTACTCTTGGCTGCCTGTATGACCTCACCTTATATTAGAGCTACCTCCTCACGCTGACCCTCGGAACACATATGAGCGCCTTTGTGCTGTTGGTTTTAGACTGTGATTTTTGTTTTAGCCTTAAGTACTGTGGGAGGCCTTCAGCCGTCTATTAATTTAGATGTTTTAATTTTAAAATAAGGCCTTCATCGAACTTAAATTAAAATTTGAAGAGTGGTTTGTTTAAAAACTAAATTTTCAAAGTTTGTTCTATTTGAAATTTTTGTTATTCAGGCTGTAAGATTCCCGTATACAAAAATTTTCGGTACAAAATAGACTGAGTATTGAAACTGATAAATTTTGGACGTAAGCAGCGCTACGTCATGTCCCTGTGAAATCAACCTGAATAATCTGAAAAATTCCTACCTCATAATGGTGTTGCCGGTTACCGCTGTCTGTACATCTGATCCTAAATGGCACAGCTTAGTGCTGTGATGGCCTATCTACTACTACAGAACAACATTAGTCTGAGATCTGCATTATTAAAAAAAGCTGACATTGCTTGTTGAAGCAGCTGATTACTAAACAACACATGAATACTATCTGGGATAATTTGTAAGATATTTAAATTGAAGTAAGTGACTGGTAAAAAAATTATGTTCTGAAAAACGTTATTATTGAAAACATTTCTGCAAACCATTACATAAAAAATTTGAACATTAAAATGTCTGACTTAGTTAGTGCTGACAAGTCACAAAAAGATTGAAACTAATTCATATTAACACCTCACACAACAAATTTAAGTACGCGCATGGCGATGAAGAGTAATAAATTTTAACCTACACTACATGGCAATGAACTGCGCTGCACCGGCAGCGACTGCTATTGCTCTTACATGGCTAGCAACTGTACCGTAGCGGGAAGCTACTAAAACTTCTCCGTAACAGCGAGCTATTGCGACTGCTCCATAACAACGAACTATTGCGACTGCTCTGTAGGACCGAGCTATTAATACTGCTGCCGACACTGCTCTGACCTGCGATTCTATTGCAGCAGCGATGCTTTATATAGCAGGCAGCGCATGGGCAATACGTCAAAATTACATTTGCTCCTGTAGGGTAGTGAACAGTAAACCTCTTACATAATGAACCCCTTACAAGGCCTCAAGCCCTGAGTTGTACGGTGTCGTGTGTGTGACCTTCAGACGAGATTTTACGTGAAATATTTTTAAGATACGGCCTTCAGCAGTCCTAAATTAAATACTGAAATTTAATTTGTTTAAAACATTTTTTTTAAATTTGTTCTATCTGAAATTCCTGTTATCCAGGCCCCAAGCCCTGAGTTGTTCAATGTCTTGTGTGTGATCTTCAGCCGAGTATTTGTTGTATACTTTTTAACTAAGGCCTTCAGCTGCGTGTATTCTTTAATGTAATCTTTTTTATAACTTGTGCACAGGCCTTCAGCCTTACTTGTTTTTAGTGTGATTTTGAGCCTTCAGCCCAGGAGGTATCTCAAGTTTTCTTAACTAGGCCTTCAGCCGTATTGTTTTATATTGATCCTTTTAAGTCAATGTGTAATTAAGTGGTTCTTAGGAACATAAATTTTTTTGTGTGTTTAGTGAAACTGATAGCAACTGAATATAGCCCTCTCCAGAACCATAACCTGATCTGCTCTATCCTTCGAAACCAGATTTCAGTGATATAATCTGCGTTCGACTCACGTGCAACCACGTGTTCTCTATATGATTCAAAGCACTGTCTACAAGCGATCGTTAACTGTAAACCTATCCTTCATCAGAGGACTTCCATCTCATGTGTGATGAAACGTGACACATTCCTCTAAACGAACTATGATTTATGTGATGTACTCCATCCTCCCTGTCGCATCTTGGTTGTAAAATAGAGACTTCAGCTTCATAACCAAGTTAGCGATAGGGGCATGTGAGGCAATACAACCTCCTGTGTATACATTTGCCTGACAGATGTGTTGTGTGAGCTGCAGAAGTTAGTACATTCACAGAAGTTCATGTGTCTGCACAAAAATATTGAACAGAACAGTGTTAGCTTCACAATAAATCACCATAAATACTCTGTGTGCCGGACCGAGACTCGAGGTACTGGCAAAAGTAAAACTGAGAAGACGCGACGGAGTCGTGCTTGGGTAGCTTAGTTGGTAGAGCGCTTACCCGTGAAAGTCAAAGGTCCCGAGTTCGAGTCTCGGTCCGGCACACAGTTTTAATCTGCGAGGAAGTTCCATATCAGCGCACACTCCGCTGCAGAGTGAAAATCTCATTCCATAAATAAACTATTTGGTTAAAAGCTTTGGTTTCATCTCACAGTCTCACATCGTAGCTTGCCTCCAGCGGGAATTGTTATTACGATCGTTTGAAATTAAGACACATACAGCAGTTAATTCGGAAACTTGATATACATAACTGGACAAGAAGTGTATCCTTCACACTGAAATTGTTTCTCAAGGATAAAAAGCTACCCATCTGTCACTACAATGGCCTACAGATATTACGTTGACCGCCATATTATTATATCTGGGCGTGAGAGCGCTTCGGTCTGATTGTCGTGAGTTTTTTGTTTTCGATAACGTCCAGTGGGATGCCAAATGCAATAATATCGTGGTGGGGTAGTAATTTTCACACTTGCGGAGTGCAATTGTGCGCCAGAGCTGAAGATATCCCCTCGCACTATGCCGTCATCACTTATGTGTGTCATGTTTCTCTTCCTTCTTTAGTCTACCGGTTTAATCAGAACCGTTATCTACGTTGGCATTACAGTTTCAGCGTACTGTACCAAATTTCAATGAAATGAAAGTGTCTGTGCGACATACAAGCGTAAAAGTAAAACACTGGACTCTTAATGGAAAAGTTGTGAGTTCAAATACAATTTTGGATTTGTGGTAAGTTATTTGGGTCCAAGCTGCTAAGGTTATCAGTCCCTGACTTAAACTAACTTACGATAAGGGCAACACACACATCCATGCCAGAGGGAGGACTCGAGCGTCCGACGGGGGGGGGGGGGGGGGGGGGAGGGGGGGGTAGAGGGAGAGAGGGAGGGGGAGCCCCACGAACCTTGACAAGACGCTCTCATACTGCGCGGCTATCCTGCGTGGTGGTCAAATACAAAGCGAAACATTTTTTAAAGGCTATTTCCTATTTTTTCTCGGGAAAGTACATTCTCGTAGTAATGCAGTCATAAAGAAAGTGACTCACAACTTGGTGTAATTCTTTTATCAGCGGAATAAACTAAAAATGGTGAACATAAATAACTGAGAATTTATATGAAGCATTATCTTGGTTTGCGCTATTGACCTGTTAAAATGCAACAGAGTTTTGTCTCAACTGTAACATACAGAACTGGAATGAGTGAATCGTTCTGTAATTCTTGCTCATATCAAGGAGTCTTCCAAAACGCAAGAAAACTTTCATTAACAGTTGTGGACAAGCCTTCGTGTCATTCGACCAAGCTTGATAATGTGCATACAGTAACTTCTACAAAACAAGACGTTTCCGATTGACTACAATGAAAGAAATTTGCCACACTAGACGGCCTTAGAAAGGGTGGTTATTGGATCTCGTCGCTCAGAAGAAATGACATTTACCTCTTTAGGTTGTACGTTAACTGACAAAATAATACTGCTTTTAGTGGTATAGTATATTATCAACGATTCTGTTTTATTCACCCCTTACAATTTTCTTCAGCTATTTAGATAATTTGTTAGTTTGCAACATATCTCACCCCAACAAGAATAGTGACAGAAAACGAAGCACGGGATCTTTAATTTATGTCACTGAAAAATTAGAGTGAGGTGACCGAACGTGGGAGATAATACAGCGGAATTTATTGTCAACAGTATTTACTAGCAACATAAAGGAAGGTTATACTCTTTAAGTATAAGTTTTATTCAATTAATTCTCCTTCGAGTCTTCTGAAGTACTGCGTTTTTGAGTCGTGTCACTGTTCTTGCCAGGGTGCGATGCGTGTGACTGAATGCTCATCTTATTTCTGCTATTCGCTTATAAGTATGATTACACACCGACATACCTAGAGCAGCAATGGCCTCTGTACTAGCCTTCCCACTAGCTGTAAAAACTTTGGCAACAGTCTCTAACCGCATGAACTATTTAATTTTTTGGTGTGTGTACAATTTTCGATCGCATCAGCACGTGGCACGTTGTGTACGAGCTGACAACCACAGCTATCTGTCAAATACGAAGTAATTTTAATGGGGGGATAACAGCATCACTAACTTGAGGTAGATTCATCTGCACACCAGGCTGGCGCCTCGCAGGTAGGACGTGGGTAAACGGGTCGCATCTCTGCACATATCTTTTCCTTGCATGGTCAGGCCTGTTTACCATGGAGTTAAGGGGGCACGAAAGGGTTACGATCGAAAAAATTGGAATTTTTTTTATTACGTAATTCGAATGTATATACATTGAAAAATTATTCCCGAATATATTATGCGTGAACTCCAAAAAGTAACGATTCGGTGAGTGTTAAAAGGAACCGATTTCGCACTGAGCTCCATATTGCTAGATCCTCACGTTAGGTCACTTCTCTAGGTCGACCGCTACTTTCTTGACGCTGCGTTTTGCTGTGGTTGTTCCATTCCTGCCAAAATCGTATAATAGTGGCTCCGCTCCAATTCAAATGTCGAGTGATTTACCGATTACTAGAACCGGCTTGTTTGAGCCCTGTTATACGTCTTATCTCAGACGCTGACATCTGTTTACATTGTTCACGCGCTATCAGCGAGGCATAGTTACTGTCCAGCTGCGAACACAGAATGATATTCACAAAGACTTTATGTCATGGTATCAGAATGTCCTCTTTTCACTATCCTTTCCGGTTGCGCAGTGAAACTGTACTGCAGCGTCATGCATCCATCCCTCGGTTGTCAAAGTTTACAATCTTGCAATTTCCGTCGATATCTACGAGACTTAAAGATGTATATGATAACGCAGATCCACATATCGACGAACACATAGTCTAGCAGTTCACACAATGGGTTTCTGAGAAACTGTGGGATTCTTCATACGGTTCAGATCTCACTACTGGTAATAGTACATTTGTTGCACCATTCGATGATGCGCCTCTGGTTAAAAAATTAAATGTTGCAATGAGCTCGTTGCCTGCCTGTCGAACCAATGACATTTTGTTCCCTGAGCATTTCCGAAAACTTGTGCACTGTTGGACTTAGAGATTTGATATCCAGGGTGATTTGAACGATAAATGTCATTGTTAATAGTGTACTGCCGTTGTTGTAATTTATCAAAATTAGGTCAGCAAATGTTTTACATACCGTCGTACTCTTTTCATGTTATGTCGCCCGTCTTTAAATTCCGGTCGGAGTGGCTGAGCGGTTCTAGGCGCTACAGTCTGGAACCGCGCGACCGCTACGGTCGCAGGTTCGAATCCTGCCTCGGGCATAAATGTTTGTGAGGTCTTTTGGTTTAAGTAGTTCTACGTTCTAGGGGACTGTTGACCTCAGAAGTTAACTCCCCTAGTGCTCAGAGCCATTTGAACCATTTTGTCTTTAAGCTACTGTAATACCTGTTGCAGCAGGAGTAGAAAATTTTGTGAATTTGAATATCAGGCAATTGCATATTCCAGAGTGGGACTATCGTATGCTTCCCTCTTGGTTATTGCACATTTTGCGTGTTACGTGTATTTACTCATAGCTTATGTCTATTTTTGTTAGAATTTCGAACATCTTGCACAATTTGACACTGTCGAACCCTTTTCCCAGGTCAAAAAATCTAGTCGACCAGTATTACGTCTTCTTCAGTCTTGATTTCCTTATTATCATCTACAACGCAAGAGCTCCTTCTCTGGAGTATTTACATTTCTCAAAGCCAACCTGATCTCATATAACAGATCTCAAATGCCTTTCCCATCCTTCTGCATATAATTCTTGTCAGCAACTTGCAGTTATGAGCTCTTAAAATAACTGTGCGATAACACTCGCACTTGTCAGCTCGTGCAATATACAGAATTGTGAGGAAGTCTGACTACAGGTCATCAGTCTTAAACATTCTACAGACGACCACGAATAGTCGATTTGTTGCGATTTCCCACAGTGATTTTAGAAATTTCGATGGAATTTTATCTATTTTTCTCCCTAGTTGACCTTTTTCAGAAATCCCTTAAAATCTCATCCTAATACTGTATCCCTATCTTTTCCCAATTGACTTGTGTTTCTTCTTGTATCACGTCATCAGGCAAGACCTCCCTTTCATACTGGTATTTAATGTACTCTTTCCATCCATCCGTTATCCTCTGTCTTTAACAGTGGAATTTTCATTACACTATTAATGTCACCCACCTTGCTTTAATTTCACTGAAGCTTGTTTGAGTTTCCTATACGTTGAGTCAGTTCTTCCCACAATCTTTTCTTTTTAAGTTTCTTCACATTTCATGTTGCCATTTCGCCTTAGTTTCCCTGTACTTCTTGTTTATTTCATTACTAAGTGACTTACATTTCTGCATTCCTGAATTCCCCTGAACATATTTGCACCATCTTCTATCACCATAAGTTTTGATTCTGTAACGCATGGTTTCTTCACAGTCATCTTCCTTGCACGCACAGTTTTCTCTCTAACTTCTGTAAGTGCCCTTTTTGAAGATTCTCATTTCTCTTCAGCTGAAATGCCTACTAAGCTATTCATTATAACAGCATCTATAGCCTCATAAAACTTCAAGCATATCTCTTCATTCCTTAACATTTCCGTATCCCACTTTCTTGCGCACTGATTCTTTCTGACTAGACTCAAACTTCCGTCGATCTGTGTCTATGTCCACCCCTGAGTATGCCTTACAATCCAATATCTATATTCCGAATCTCTACTTCATCATAGTGTAATGCAACTGAAAATTTCCTTTATCTCCTGCCCTTCTCCTCTTGTGATTCTTGAACAGATTCCTGTCTATTACTACCTGAAATTTATTGCAGAGCTCAATTACTCTCTCTTCTTTCTCATTCCTATTACCAAGCCTATATTCTCCCATAACCCTTGCTTCTACTTCTTCCCCTACAGCCGCACTGCAGCCACCCATGACTATCAGGACTCATCACCCTTTACATACTTAGTTAAGCGTTCAGTATACTCATGAACGTTCTAAATCTTTTTATACTCAACTTGCAATGTCAGTATATACATCTGAACTATTGTTATCGGTGTTGGTTTGCTGTCGAAGTGATGGGAACAGCTCTGCCACTTTTAATATCTTCTCCATCTTCAGCAACTGTAGTTGTTGAATCGAAATAATCAGCAACCATTTGTATAGAAGAAATTTCATTTCTTATCCGGATTCATGCACTTATTGCCCTTCTTCAGAAGACTGTAGAGGAAAGTATACAAAACATAATTAGAAGTTACAAAAGAATATTAAAATTACGGACGAAAAGCTTAAACTATTTCAAAGTTTAAACATTAAAAATCGTACCTACCTGTAGCTACTGCAATACTTGCGGGTGTCAGCACTAAGGTGCATGCGTCATCTGGTTATGGTCCTAAAAATACAAGAGCAATAAGTAATACAATAATGCATCCATTAATACCTTAAGAGCTCATAAACGCTTACATTATGTTCATAGTGCCTGTAAAAAATAGTATAATGAAGCCAAATAACAAGCACAGATATGATGCGTAAACGGGAGCTAATCAGCTAATGACAAGCACATCTGGAAGTTGGTCTGCGGGTTGGGAAGAAAGTACGATAAGTAATAGAACAAAACAAAACCCGACCCAACTGTAATTGTCATAAGGCCTAAACGAAAATGTAAGTGCACACAAGCAGCGTAATGCATAAAATAAAAACCTAATTATGAATAAAGTAATTTCACGTCAACGATAGGTGGGAATTTTGGGAACTAATCTCCATATAGCTGTGGTGAAGTCAGTAGCGTGCCGGTAGGGAACCTGTCAATAAAAAGGAAGAGTGAAGAGCATCCTTGGACCAAAACCTGTGACTGGAGTAAGTGGAAAGACAATTCTCAGTTATTACCTAATAAGAAAAGTGGGTACAATTACATTATAGTGAAACAACTACTGTTGCAATATATCCACGTCGCAAGAATGATTCGTGAAAGAGGAGTGTGGCAGAAGGAAATATGACAGTGCAAACAGGTCGCGAGATGGATAAATTGGAAAGAAGCAATAACTGGACTCAATGGAGAAAGCCGGCCGCGGTGGTCTCGCGCTTCTAGGCGCTCCGTCCGGAACCGCGGGACTGCTAAGGTCCCAGGTTCGAATCCTGCCTCGGGCATGGTTGTGTGTGATATCCTTAGGTTAGTTAGGTTTAAGTAGTTCTAAGTTCTAGGGGACTGATGACCACAGATGTTAAGTCCCATAGTGCTCAGAGCCATTCAATAGAGAAATAATTCCTTATCAGTACCTGAAAAAAAAGAGTCAAAATTACACACAGAACAGAGGAAACGTAGGCTCCGTTGCATACCTCTGGTACAGGTGAATAACTTGTTGAGAAATGTATACAAATTACAAAATACGCTTCGTGAAGTGAATATAATTACTGACATTCGCATAAGACATATGAAATAAATACAGCTGGTTTGACTAACTGACCATGAATGACTAAATGTGCTTATCAACCGTAAACATTGCTTGTAACGACAGAGTAGTTTAAGAATAGATGGTCTGTAGGTCATTGTTTACATAAAGCTAACCATCTGTAGCAGAAATAGATCACTACCTGTATGTTGTAGATGGTTTTGTATCTGCAATAATATATATTTAGCTCTCTGGCAATGTAAGTGGATAACTACTTAGATAGAAAAATATTTCACTACTTTTAATGCCTAACAATATTTAACTTAGTAAAAAATTGAGCGAAAAAGTTAAACTAACTAACTACATGTAACAAACGTACACCCACACTGATCCGTTCACAATAAGTCACTCTCTGTCCTAACTTCCAATTTATAACGGTTAGGTGAGCCGGTGCAGTTAATGGGCTGGAGAGTGGACAGATGTGTATAGTGAATTAAAACGATGTCATATGTCCGTGCAGATATAAAATGTGTGAAAAAGTAAAAAAAAACTAACTACATGTGACAAATTTTCCCATCACTGAACTGTTCGCAATAACTCATTCTCTATTCTATCTTCCAGTTCATAGCGAATCTTACTTCCGTAATGATATTTTCTGCTGCTGTTGATATTACAACAGTGTACTCATCTCACCAGAAATCTTCGAATTCTTTCAGTTTTATTTCACCGACTTCAACTGTATCTAGATTAAGGCTTAGCATATCTCTTTTCAGATACTCTATCTACGTTCTAGCATGTTCAAATTCTTGACATTTCACTTTCCGACTCGAAGAGCGCTGATCACAATGGGAGACTGGACAGGAATCTTTCGCCAATGGAGAGATCATCATGACACTTCATCAATTCACGCCACATGTCCTGTAGATACACATTATGTGTCATTAAAGCACTGATTTCCATTGCTTTCTACATTCTCATGCCGTTGATCATTGCTGATACTCCCCCTCTCCCCTTTTAGGGGTACTTTCCCACCCAAAGGCCAAAAGAGAGTCCTGAATCTGTCCAATCTCCGTTCCCTTTGATAAAGCCGTTGGCAGAACAATGGTGACGTATATACTCGCAGAATATTTTGTTTATTCGTAAAGCCGCAAAGTTATATATATTATAGATTATTTCTTTACGTACAATGTTTCCCAGTACGTACACCGTCTTAGAATCCTACTGAAGTTTAGAAGAATAGGAAAAATATGTTTTAACAAATACTGAACAAGTGCCCATAGCTCTTAAGGTAGGCATTTTAAAGCCCATGTTTTCCGTATTTTTTGCCTTATTTTATGCAGTTACCCGTGATCTATAACTTTTGAACAGATTACTTCTCAGGAGGACTCCGATTTAGACGGAAAAGAGCAAAAAGTGCTTGCTTTGTTTGTCTTAACATATTATTACACTTGTTTATAAAAAAACAATAATATTATTTAAATTTCACGTTCGAAGAATTTATCCTTGATTTTTACGGTTCCACAGTAAAACATTAACGGCACTGAAATCATGCGGAGGAAGCAGAATAACAGTGAACGCAAGGAAGGGCTGAAGGGGATACAGAATTCCTAAATTTCACCAATAGAGTATTTGACCAATAATCGAAACGACCTGAATCCTGCGTTCGAACACAGTCAGTTATTAAGTTTCGAATAAAAGAAACCATCAGCAATAGAGCTTGAAGACTGCCTGTAATAGGAGCCACACTCATTCTGCCAACGGCCTTGTCGAAAATTCGGAGGAGTAGACAGAATTTCAGGGCAACATCTCGTCCTTGGTCCATTCACGAAAGCTGACAACGATGGGGAGAGTGATGTGCTGACCAAATGCCATTCTATATCCTCATTCACTGACGTTTTCGGCTGAGGACGACACGGCGGTCGACCGGTGATGTTGTGCCTTCAGAAGCCTGCTCGTACTGCGTTTAGTTTTACTGTCCTTCGGGTGTGAAACTTACCCTGTAAGACGGAAGAATCAGCAAAAGTCAACGGCATAGGGATGTAGAAACCAACGGAAACTGCTGCATTAAAAGAGATACAATTTTTATTCTCTGGAAATGCGGCTTTTAGTTGAAACAGTGCCATAATGATCTCTCCATTGGCAAAAATATTCCAGATTTGTCTCCCATTCAGGCTTCCGGAAGGGAACTGCCAAAGGAGAGGCAAGAATGAGACAAAAAACTGGATAACTAACGAAAGAACAACATTCCACGATTTGTAGCATGGAATGTCATAAGTCTGAACGTTGTATGGAAGCTAGAAAATCTGAAAAGGGAAATACAAAGGCTCAGTCAAGATAACAGAGAAATAGTAAAGTGAAAGGGGAACAAGAATTTTGTGGTGAGCCGAATATAAGATATATCAACAATGGAGAAAATGCTATTATGAGAAAATGCTGTGAAGGTGGGTTAAAGGATTGTCATCATCACAACAGGCAGCAAACCAATGCTAGCAACCATAGTTCAATTATACATGCCGACGTCGCAATTAGAAGATGAAGACGTAGAGAAATCATGTGAGGGCACTGAACAGATAATTCCGCATGTAAAAGTAAGTGATTATTAAACACGGTGGACTGGAAGCGGAAGGAATATAAGGAATGATTGTGGGGGTTATGGACCTGATATTAGGAGTGGGAGAGGAGAAATACTACTTGAGTTCTGCAATAAATTTCAGCTAGTAATAGGGAATTGAAATCCAAGCTGAAAGGATATGAAGATAAGATTCGTTGATGACATTGGTATCCTGAGTGAATGTGAAGAAGGATTACAGGATCTGCTGAATCGTACGAAAAGCGTAATGAGTGCAGATTATGGTGTGAGAGTAAGTCAAAGAAAGATGAAAGCAATGAGAAGTAGCAGAAATGAGAACAGCGAGAAACTTAATACCAGGATTAATGGCCAAGAAATAGATGAATTTAAGAAGTTCTACTATCTAGGCAGCAAATTAACCAATGACGGACGTAACAAGGTCGACATCAAAAACTTGCACTGGCAAAAGACGGCATTCATGGACAAGAGAAGTCTACTACATCAAAAACCGGCCCTCATTTGAGGAAGAAATTTTTGAGAATGTACGTGTGGAACGCAGAATTGCTTGGTAGTGAAACATGGACAGTGGGAAAACGGGACAGAAGACAATCGAAGCATATGACATGTGGTGCTACAGAAGAAAATTAGGTGGACTGATAAGGTATATGGAGGATACTGACACGAAGAGGGAAAAGGACGATATGACATATGTTAAGACATCTGTTCAGACATAAATGAGCATTTTTTTTTTTTTTTTTTTTGGTCATCAATCTACTGACTGGTTTGATGCGGCCCGCCAAGAATTTCTTTCCTGCGCTGAGCTGTAGAAGGTAAAAAATGTAGAACCGCAGAAGAAGGAAGAGATGGAATACATAATACTGGTAATTGAGGACGTAGGTTGCAAGTGCTACTCTGAGATGAAGAGACTGGCACAGGAGAGGAATTCGTGGTGGGCAGCATGCTGCATCAAATCACTCAGAAGAAGAAGAGTACGGAAAATATGCGAATATCCCAAATGTATTGCATCATGTTCAGATTCCGAAATCAGATACTGAATTGATAGACGTATTCAAGAGCGCACAATTTAGTGATAATAGAATGTAGGCTGAAGTTTAAGAGACGTATCTGGAAGAGTGTATGTACTAATAATTTGGATACTGAAGCGATGAGAAATGAATAGATGCCTTTGAAGTTAGCTGAGGCTATAGATACTGCGATAATGAGTACCACATTTGGGAGTTCAGCTGAAAAGGAACTGATATGTCTAAACAAGTCAGTCACAGTATTTTAAGAGAGATACATAGCTGGTAACTGCGAAGAAACATAAGGTAACAGAAGAAATATTTCAACACGTGAACAAAAGCAAGAAGTAGAAAAATGTTCAAAGAAATTCGGAACTACAGAAGTGTAAGTCACTTTGGATTAAAGTAAATAAGAGGTTGCGAGAAAGTGCAAGAAAAATGTGAAAAAAATCGAAAATAAATGGTCTTTGGAAGGAATGATTCCACATTTATAGAAGTGAAACAAACTCTGATGAAAGCAAATACAATGGCGTCAACATTGGAAATGTAATGGGATTTCCACTGCTAAGCGCACACGAAAGATTCGATAAGTGGAAAAAATACGAGTGCACTGATGGCCTCTACGAAGGAGAGGGGCTGTCTGATGACATGATTGAGGACGATGCAGGAGTCAATACTGTAGACATATAGGATCCAGTATTAGAGCCAGAAATTAATAGGGATGTGGAAGGCTTTGGTAATATAGGGCACGAGATATACATAAAATTTCTTGTGAATTTACGAAGTCATTAGGGGAAGAGACAATCAAACTACTGTTCGGGTTGTTCTGTAAAACCTGTGAGCCTGGAGACACCACTGATTTTCTGAGCCATATCAGCCTCATAATCCCTAAGATAGCAAGAATATGTAAGTGCATGAACTACCGTACAATCAGCTTAACGGTTAACAGATCCAAGCTGATGTCAAGAATGACATACAGAGGAATGGAAAACAAAACTGAAGATTTCGGGATGGGGATCTGTTTAGATTTCGGAAAGGCAATGACACGTGAGACGCAGTTTTAATGCTGCAGTTGATAGCGGAAGCAAGAAAACAAAAATCAAGACACTTTCAAACAATCTGTCGACTTGAAAAAGCGTTAGTACACTTGCTAAGCGTGGTGTTTAAGCTGTTCCATATGGCATTCTAAGCGCAGGCTCGTCCGGTGTCTCGTGCGTCCGTTGGAAATGCTACAGACTGATGGTTAAAACTGAAGATGACCCACAACAAGTTCTCATACTGGCGGTCACCTGATTTTCTCATTCTGATCTAGGAATAAACGGCAATGTGGCGACAGGTCTGGATGTCATCGCAGAGAACGATAGTCGATAAATCCTGGATACGCAATTTTCTATTATTTCCGGATCTCACCAACGAAAATGAGGCCAAGACATGGATTAAATTGCATGAATGGTGCTGCATTGTTACAGATTAGACTATAAGAATATTATCAATAAATAAAAAACATTATTGAAAGCCAAAAAAGAACTGAAGAGTGCAAAAGGAAGGAGTGTAAAAGTGTAACTTGATTTTCAGGACTTTTTTCTTACGCTTTCCTTCCCCTACTCTGAAAAAGGAGGTCTGGATTGATGTTAAGACGCACCGTAAACTGACCAGGTGGATACGCAGGCCATGCGACTTGATATTCTACACAAACAGCGAAACTTTTATCAAAAAGGGTTCAAATGGCTCGGAGCACTATGGGACTTGACATCTGAGGTCATGAGTCCCCTAGAATTTGGAACTACTTAAACCTAAGTAACTGAAGGTCATCACACACATCCATGCCCGAGGCAGGATTCGAACCTGCGACCGTAATGGTCGCGCGGTTCCAGACTAAAGTGCCTAGAACCGCTCGGCCACAACGACCGGCTAACTATTGTCATTTTGTTGGGCATGGGGTTGGAGAGAGCTCATATGACTGCTGCGTTCAGAGTGGTACATAAGAAAGGTTACAGATGTTAATAGAATGTTTAGATTCTCGATGACATAGATTACTGGATTGCTGCGCTTACGAAATGATTTTTATGGCATTTACTAAAGTAAGTTGGGACAAGGGAGATCAAATTATATTAAATAAAATAGAATACTGTTATACTTATTGAAATATTAATTTACTCTTTCCCTTTCTCACAGATGCTCTCTTTCACGAATTCACGTACAAGAATGCAATATTGGGAATTGCTGATGAGTGATACATACTGTATTTAAGGAACGAGATCAAGAACTAGAGTTGAAATTACTAAACTCTGAATATGGATAGAGCGTCATTGACGAAAAGAATGAACCAAGTATCACTCAGACAGACTTAAAACTGATTCCTATTAATGCAGTGGAAAGAACGTGGTAAATGTTACACTGTCCATCTAAGCGTTCCACGACTTTGACGGTACGCAACTTGTAGCACTCAAGAATCTGTCACTCAGTTTTTGGAATTATCATTCCATTTCATTTCAGTATGATATTAATTCTTAAGGCTCTGTATTTGTCTGTAGAGTACATAGACGTAGTCTATACGTGCCCTGTGTGTTGGTAAACGCTTCACTGCAACTGAATTCCAGATTTACTCCGTTTCTAAAATAAATCGTAAATTTTTGACATTTCTTGTGTAGAAATAATGATTCTGAGTAATGAAGTGCAACTTTTTTCCGAGAAGTTATGTCTATTCTTCCTTCGCTCAAAATAGAAAATTATTTAAAATTGTGGAATTATATTGGTTCTGAATAAAAGAGGATTGGTAGTCCATGCATAACTTTTAAATACATCGAATAGAAGGGACTTCAAGAACATTCAATAACGTTAGTTCCACGTAGAATAGCAGAACGCTAACGTTGTTCTGTAACAGTCCAAATACATACATAAAAAAAAGGTTTGCATCACCTCGGTTTCGAAAGTTACGGAACCTGTAAAGAAATTTTAATAGAGATCATTTCCGTCCTTTTTATTGCTCATGAAAGCCACACATTGCATGTTGTACCGCCATACAACGAGACCTTCAGAGGCGGTGGTCCAGATTGCTGTACACATCAGTACCTCTAATACCCAGTAGTCCTCTTTATGCATGCCTGTATTCACCGTTTCATACCATACACAAGTTCATCAAGGCACTGTTGGTCCAAATTGGCCTACCCTTCAACGTCGATTCGGCGTGGATCCCTTAGAGTGGTTGGTGGGTCACCTCATCCATAAAAACCCCTTTTGAATCTTTCCCCGGCACGTTCGATAGGGCTCATGTTGGCCGCTCTAGACGAGCGCTGTAGTTATCATGAAGGAAATCATTCACAAGGTGTGCACGATGGGAGTGAGAATGGTCGTCCATGAAGACGAATGCCTCACCAATATGCTGCCGATATGGTTGCACTATCGATCGGAGGATGGTATTCACGTATCGTATAGCTGTTACGGCGCCTTCCATGACAACCAGCGGCGTACGTCGGCCACACATAATGCAATCCCAAAACATCAGGGAAGCTGCACCTTGCTCCACTCGCTGAACAGTGTGTCTAAGGCGTTTAGCCTGACCGGGTTGTCTCCGAACACGTTTTTTCCGACTGTTTGATGAAGGCATATACGACACTCATCGGTGAAGAGAACGTGATGCCAATCCTGAGCAGTCCATTCGGCATGTTGTTGGGCCCATCTATATCACGTTGCCTGGAGTCGTGGTTGCAAAGATGGACCTCGTCATGGACGTCGGGAGTGAAGTTGCGCATCATGCAACCTACTGCGGTGTGTTTGAGTCGCAACACGACGCCCTGTGGCTGCACGAATAGTATTATTCAACATGGGCGGGGGGGGGGGGGGGGGGGGGTTGCTGTCAGGGTTCCTCCGAGCCATAATCCGTAGGCAGCGGTCATCCACTGCAGTAGCAGCCCTTGGGTGGCCTGAGCGAGGCATGTCATCGACAGTTCCTGTCTCTCCTCCATGTCCAAACAACGTCGCCTTGGTTCACTCCGAGACGCCTGGGCACTTCCCTTGTTGAGAGCCCTTCCTGGCACAAAATAACAATGCGGACGCGATCGAACCGTGTTATTGACCGTCTAACCATAGTTGAACTACAGACAACACGAGCCGTGGACCTCCTTCCTGGTGGAATGACTGGAACTGTTCGGCTGTCGTACCTCTTTCGTCTAATAGGCGCTGCTCATGCTTGGTTGTTTACATCTTTGGGTGGCTTTAGTGACATTTCTGAACATTCAAAGGGACAGTGTCTGTGATACAATATCCACAGATAACGTCTATCTTCAGGATCTCTGGGAACTGTGGAGATGCAAAACTTTTTTCGATGCATAAATATAACATCGCCCTTATTTCTCATCATTGTACTATAGCCACAGTACAATTAGGTGCATGGAAAATTACTAGCATTCGTCGAGATGAAATGATCTCTGTAAAGATCACTGATCTGTTAGGTCACCGCGGATGGTTTTCGGCGAATCTGTTTGAGCTGTTATTATGCATTACCTAATGACATGTTCCCGGACTCTTCTAGATCATGCGGTTTTGTTCACTAGAAGTAACGAGAAGCAGTTATACGTCTTTGGAGAGCCATTTTGCGTTCAACCATTGAAGAACGTTTGCGGTTTGAAGCGTATGAGGTCCGTCTCGTTTGAAATAGTATTTACCATTACATTACCATTGGAGGCGTACCTAAGTGTTATTCCGGGTTCATTTGGAAGCTAATCGGTGGAATTGTGTTTGGGGAGAAGACTAGTTTCGTCTGGTGTATGTCTATTCCGCTGTGGCATTCTGCAGTGAATGAAGAATTGTGTGAGCCCATTTCACTTTACTTGCCCTGGCGAAGCTTAGTTAATGTCGTGAGATTAGCTATGTACAGCTTGGATGCAATCACTCCCCGAATGGGAATCTGATTGTGTGTTTGCAGCAGGTAAAACGGAATGTAATAGGCTGTTCATACCCTGTTGAACAAAAGTTGATTACACGGATTTATTTATTATTTCAGCTCGTCTTTCTGTGAAATCAAAGATTTTACTCTCTCCTGAAGCGTAAAATATTATTTACTTAGCCAAGAATCGTGTAGTGAGAATATGATGTTCCTGTGGCTGGTTGTAAATCTGAATCTTGTACTTGCAGGTTTGAGTACCCAGCTGGTTTCTAAAATCATTTCCTTGTGTTCAGTTACAATTTCATGGTTATCAATGCACTTTCTTCTGATTTATTGCAGACTACACCCCGTCATTCTTTATATCAGGGCACTAGAGCGTACCACGTTACATGGGCGACATTTTGTTGAACCACCAACCACTACAGGTTTATCGGAAATCTCTTACTGAATTCAGATCTCAGAAGACAATCATAATAAACGGCTTTTCTTAGCATGCTATAATATTTCTGTACCTGTCACAGTGAGTGAACGGGAGGTGTTTCGCCGACTGCTGTTAGTTCTGTATTGCGTTGATAGGTACCGTTCATTATTTTTATGCTAGGTGGATATGACATTTATGGATTACTTTTCAAGTCATGTTGTTTCCAGATACTTTATCTTATCAGTCAACACTTACAAAAATGGAGAATCATCACCATCGCACAACTGGATGCTATAAGCAGAGCGTTAACACATGTTCACTTTAATTCCCTGTCTTTTACGAGTCAGTATCCGCTATTCTATATCTGAGTATAATCTATGCAAGCTTTTTCTTTTCCATTACACTGGATTATGAAGGTACTTGTCTGATTATTTCTGTTCAACTTCAATAGTGAGATATCGTTTCCAACTTTCTTCTGGGCCATGATAATTAACATACCTTGATGATTTCGTGCCTTGATTTTTACTATTACGGGACTACTTTTTGCTTTGTAACACTATACTCGTCTATCAAAAACTATCGGTGAGCCTATGCTCTGTGGACAATAAAATGGCCTCGCCT
Source organism: Schistocerca gregaria (assembly GCF_023897955.1). Classification (NCBI taxonomy): domain Eukaryota; kingdom Metazoa; phylum Arthropoda; class Insecta; order Orthoptera; family Acrididae; genus Schistocerca; species Schistocerca gregaria. The sequence continues at coordinate 386,955,736 of NC_064923.1, read as the reverse complement.
GCGCAGTCCCTATCATAACCGTATGGCACACCTTTGAGATGAGATGGAACTTCAACTCCGCTCCGGAACTCACCACCCAAAATCGTTTACATGTGTGATATTGACTTTTGGGGAAGGATGGGTAGTCATACCTGCACAGAAATTCAGACACCTCATTTAAAGTGTCCCCGTCTTATTCCATATCTTCACAATGTCTAGTAGTAGGTGTCCGGACGATTTTGATCAAATTGTGGATTTATAGAAAATGTTCACGAACATTTACAACATTTTGTAGTAGTTCTTTCACGGATGCAATACAGTTCTCGGGATAGTATGTTGTGATGGAACTTGTTGATATACGTAATGCTTGAGAATGGCTTCACAGCCGAAATTGAGGAGTAAAGAGGAATATAGCAACGTTAAGTATTCTGCCAGTAATGAAACAATGTCGCACTTCAAACATTTTAGAGCTGTAATTCGCAGTGAACTGTGGCAGTCGCTGTCAGCAAACTGAAATAGTTAAACAGGTACTGTTTTATAGCTTGAAATGTAGTACATTATATAAAGACCTGTACAAAGATTGTCCCACTATCAGGTTAAATGGAAGGTAGGTCGTCCTTTACGAGCAAAGTTGTTGTTGGTATGCAACGTACATCGAGTTAAATGTGGAAAAATGAAATAAGCGTAAAATACTCATCTTTTTCAGGTTGAAAGCCTCGCGACGCTTTCCTGTCTGTGTCCGTATCAAAGACGGACAACAGTTCATCTCCGCAAAGCCTGACGCGGGTATGCTTCCTTTGCAAAAACAACATGAGCTGTTTTTTGTGAGTCGTGTCTCATCTTAAAGAGTTATGCCATTTAATGCTGTTGAATTAGAGGATCGTTCACATTTCTTTGCTAGACATAAACACCCATCTCATAGTTATGTTGCATTGCCTTCATTGTCCGACAGTGTCAGTTCTTGGACTGTTTATCAAGTTATGTATAATTCTTTCGGATATTGTGCCTCATAATCTGTAAAATAAAGTAAGGCTTTTAAAAGAAAATAGAATAACTTTCAACAGGGCGACAGATATGAAACGTCTGCTGCGAGGTAATAAAAATCAATGGATTGTAGCCGCTGAAAGCTATGTCAGTATGTCCTTTTTATCATTTGTTCTCCCAACTAACGTTTACTTTTTATACGATTAGTCGCGGGTGCAGTTGGGTGATATGACAGCATTGTTTGTAGCTTATTCTTAACGACGTTATGTACAACTATGCATTATGTTTCGATTCCCCCGTATAGTGCTATAATGATAGGACAGTGGTTCACCGTGGAGAGAAAAGGCAGGGGTGGCTAGATGTGCGTTTGCTGGTACTTAAAACTAAGACAGTAAAACTGCGTTACTTATTGCAATGGTAAATTACTCTATTAGAACAGGAATTATGAGAACCACTCTACGATGATCAGTTTGGATTACGTAGAAATGTTGTAACACGTGAGGCAATACTGACCTTACGACTTATCTTAGAAGAAAGATTAATGAAAGGCAAATCTACGCTTCTAACATTTGTAGACTTAGAGAAAGCTTTCGACAATGTTGACTGGAATACTCTCTTTCAAATTCTAAAGGTAGCAGGGGTAAAATACAGGGAGCGGAAGGGTATTTACAATTTGTACAGAAACCAGATGGCAGTTATAAGAGCCGAGGGGCATGAAAGGGAAGCAGTGGTTGGGAAGGGAGTGAGACAGGGTTGTAGCCTCTCCCCGATGTTATTCAATCTGTATATTGAGCAAGCAGTAAAGGAAACAAAAGAAAAGTTCGGAATAAGCATTAAAATCCATGGAGAAGAAATAAAAACTTTGAGGTTCGCCGATGACATTATAATTCTGTCAGAGACAGCAAAGGACTTGGAAGAGCAGTTGAACGGAATGGACAGTGTCCTGAAAGGAGGATATAAGATGAACATCAACAAAATCAAAACGAGGATAACAGAATGTAGTCGAAGTAAGTCGGGTGATGCTGAGGGAATTATATTAGGAAATGAGACACTTAAAGTAGTAAAGGAGTTTTGCTAATTGGGGAGCAAAATAACTGATGATGGTCGAAGTAGAGTAGATATAAAATGTAGACTGGCAATGTCAAGGAAAGCGTTTCTGAAGAAGAGAAATTTGTTAACATTGAGTACAGATTTAAGTGTGAGGTAGTCGTTTCTGAAAGTATTTGTATGGAGTGTAGCCATGTATGGAAGTGAAACATGGACGACAAACAGTTTAGACAAGAAGAGAATAGAAGCTTTCGAAATGTGGTGCTAGAGAAGAATGTTGAAGATTAGGTGGGTAGATCACATACTAATGAGGAGGTATTGAATAGGATTGGGGAGAAGAGAATTCTGTGGTACAACTTGACTAGAAGTAGGGATCGGTTGGTAGGACATGTCCTGAGGTGTCACAAATTTAGCATTGGAGGGCAGCGTGGAGGTTGAAAATAGTAGAGGGAGACCAAGAGATGAATACACTAAGCAGATTCAGAAGGATGTAGGTTGCAGTAGGTACCGGCAGATGAAGGGGCGTGCACAGGATAAATTAGGATGGAGAGCTGCATCAAACCAGTCTCAGGACTGAAGACCACAACAACAACAAATGAAGGCCAAGTCGATTTTGAATCGAAAGCATTAAATGAATCCATTATATCACAATCATTTAACCTCGCAGGGTAGCCGCGCGGTCCAAGGGCACCTTGTCGCGGTTAGTGCGGCTCCACCCCGTCGAATGTTCGGGTCCTCCATGTGTGTGTGTATCTGTGTGTGTGTGTGTGTGTGTGTGTGTGTGTGTGTGTGTGTGTTGTTCTTAGCGTAAGTTAGTTTAAGTTAGATTAAGTCGTGTGTTAAGTCTAGCGAGTGATAACCTCAGCAGTTTGGTCCCATAGAAGCTTACCACAAATTTCAGTTTCAATAATTTAAGGAAAGCTCTTGCTTTTACTTTTGCAGCAAACAATCTGGGACAGAACTAATAATTAGCGCCGTCACTACGAAGAGATGAAGTGTGTAGTGGTTGCTGTGTACAGGTTGCCCTGCAGCATGCCTGCGCGCGCTCTCCTGTTGCGTGAAACACTCCGTTGTATTCGCACAGCGAGCCACTGCCAGCTCATCAAAGCTCACCCCACACTATAGATGTAGCGAGACACCATGTTATCACTCGCTCGCTGTTGTAATATCAGCATGCTAACAGCACAGCTGGGCGGGTAGTTGAATAGTTGTTTCGGTGTACACCGTTCGTACATGACTCCAGCGTTGTCTAGACCTTGCACTGTCCACGGCGCGGGAGGCGCTAGCTGCAAACACGGTTCAGTGTCCTACCTCGCAGGTTCTCGGGCAGGCCCTGTAGGGTGTGTTGCTCTCATCCATGCCACCACCTCACAGGTTGTCGTAAGACGGGGGCTGCGCCGACTTCTTCATGGAACAATACAAGCCGTACGAAGACTCTTGTCTCTTTCATTTTACTAGTCATAATTTGCATTTACAGGGTCTCTATAGGTATCAACTAAGTCTAATTATACTCGAATAATACGGTAGATACTTGCAAAGGAAAATAATGTTTTTACAACTGGAGCCCCCAGACTCCATTCAGGTGGACGTACAGAAGCAATTGTAGCACGTAGAGAGATCTTAAGTTTGGTGTTGGTCTGCACAATAGACGAGCAAGAGTTTTGAAACTTGCTGTCATTAAAATGTGTGCCAGACCGAAATTCGAATACCGGTCCTTTGTGTTTTCGCTACTGGGCTATCCAAGCCCGCCTAACGAACCGCCCAGCCCTCGCGGCGTTACTTCCGACAGTATCTCGCCTGTTACGTTGCAAACTTCACCGAAGGTCACCTGCGAAACTTGCAGGAGGATATGAAACTTCCTGACGGATTAAAACTGTGTGCCAGACCGCGAAAGGCAAAGGTGGAAAGTTCTAGTCTCCTTCCAGCACATAGTTTTAATCTGTCTCCGGCCGTTGTGGCGACCGCTACGGTCGCATGTTCGAATCCTGCCTCGGGCATGGATGTGTGTGATGTCCTTAGTTAGGTTTAAGTAGTTCTAAGTTCTAGGGGACTGATGACCTCGGGTGTTAAGTCCCATAATGCTCAGAGCCATTTTTTAATCTGCCAGATAATTTTACATCAAAGCACACTCCGCTGCGGAGGGAAAATTAAATTCTGGAAGCAAAAATTTTATGCGGGGATCTTGTAATTCTATTTCTCTACACATCAAAGGCTTCACGAGTTCCAAGAAGAAGGATGAAAAAATTATTACCATGGGCGGTTTTAGAGGGAAGACATTTGTTTGGCAAGAGTATGTTTTTCGAGAGAGAACAAACTGCGACTCTGAAGCTCAATGAAATTTGCTAATAAACAATTTGACTGGCAGCCGCGAATCCTTAAGTTGGTAAGTTAAATGTAAGGATATGGAAAGAAGGAACTTTCACACATATCCAGGGACGCAAGACTCTCGGACACTGTTTCCATGCGCCCACTGCGATCCATTTCAATTTCTGGTGGAATACCGCTCAAGATCATGGTCGTGAGCGTAAGCAACGATAGTCGAGTAATTGTTGTTACGCACTTGTTTCAGCCCAGACCGGCATGGCCCACTGAAACAACACGCTTGATCACCTGCCACCGTAAGATGCTGCCATACGCTACGCTACATGGCACATATTGGCAAACTACATCACCACACAGCTCATCTCTTGGTAGCTATACTTATTAGTGCACCCGAGCAAATCCGCAAGTATCTGTCATCAGCTAGACTCATAATAATTGCTAACTCTCATCCTGGTGAGTGGCCCAGAGAATTATTAACTGTATGGGGATGCTTTGGTTTCAAATCTTAGTTTTCAAGAGGAAGATGTTTGTTGGTTTATTGAAATACTTCAAAACAATGTGTTAACTAATATTGTCATTGGCAACAAACATAAACTAAAACTTAATGAAAACATAGAAAGATCATTTGTGATAAAATGTGTTTTAATTACATCCCTGTAACTGGCTCAGTTAAATTCTTAATTTTATTGTTTGTAAGAGTAACACAGAGGTACATTACTACGAATAGTCTCCCTGACTGCAGGTGACCAAGACAGAGAACATTATTTATAAATAGAGAATGTAATCCCTGAACATTAGCGCCTCATACTTAACAATATATAACACATCCAAAGTCTTTTTACCAATCTACATATCATATATTTCTCATATTCCTTCTAGTTTTGTGCAATAGATGTTTCTAAATTTAGTTCTTTTGTCATCTTTTTCGCGAGTCTGGTAGTGTTATACTACAGGGCTCTGTCGGCAGAGCTATTAATAGCAGTTATGACAGATTTAGTCACGCATATCACATTCATGGTAGGTCAATAGCTTTACAATTATGTCCAAATTTATCTCACGTTGGGTGTACTTTAAAAATTTTAAGCGCTACGGCAAAAGTGTTAGGGCGTACTAAGCTGCAATACAAAACTATTTACTAAGGCGGATACATTTTAGCTTAATGTTAACATGACCATATGAGTGTAGCAGTTTCTTATGGTTCCCATTCACAGTTTTAATATGTTTCTCGTGTCTGTTAAACCATCGCCGTATCGTAAAAACCGATATTATAATACTAATGAAAATACCTATTCTGAAGCGACTGGTAAAATTCGTGGCAGACGTTTCTATGTTCAATTCGTTGAGAAAATTTGGAATATAGCAACTTGACATCGTTTTGTAAGGAGAATGACAGTCTGTAATCTTTCAGCACTCCTGCTGTGAAATCAAGATACTTGCGGATATAGTAGCGGGGTTTTCTTAAATGTTGACTGTCCTTCGACTATGAATATAAAGTATGTCTGGGCGACAAGCAAATCATCGACAAGCCAATCATGTTACTGTTGAAGTTGTCTGCTGCAGAATAAATACTTTTGTCTGGAAGTCTTAATATCAAGGTTATCATAATCAAATGAGTATTGCTTTTCACCTCCAAATCGTCAAAACATTTGAAAATGGACATTAATTCAAAGTATATGTTAATCCGTTGTGTACGGATTATTTAACTAATCAAAATTAGCGCCAGTATCAAGAAGTTTACTAACATCAACAAAGTGTTTAAGAATTCCCCCCTACCGCCCCCCTCCTCCCACATCAACCTAGAACTGGGAAGCAGATAGGTATTTTAAAGAAAATTGCCATTGCTTAATAGATAGAAACCAAGTATGATCATGAAGTTGTTCTATAAATCAAAAACTGAACCGTTGCGTGATCGATAGCTCACGCCACGTCTTCCGGAACACAATATTTGCCTTAACGGGGCGTGGTGTATCTGCCGCGACTGCCGTTGGGCCTGTTCTCTGGGTAAAGGCAGTGAGTGGAGCGGCACGTACAGTGAGGTCGATCTGCCAGATACGAGTGACCTGCACAAGAAAAGGGACTGGAGACGTTATTCCTTTGGCCGATTAGGTCTGTAGGTGAATGGTGGTTAAATGTCATCCACACATCTCCAAGCGTCTCCAAGCTTCTCCACCGTTTGTCGCCATGCAGCGGCTTTCTATACTCGGTGAGCTGCTTTTAGTTGTTGCTTTGGTGTGTAGTCCACGGGGCACTCGAAAAGACCGATCTAGCTCTCCACTGTAAGCGTGATAATTGTGATTGGTTTGCTTCATGCGGGTGTCAGTGCTCTGCTGCTCCTATACCGGATTCGGTTGAGCCTTCTGTTGCTGTTTTTCTCTTATTCCTGTCTGTGGCCAGGCGATTTGAGGAGCTCGTACCAAAACATAATAGCTTCCACTTGGTATGTGTGGTAGAGGTGTTATCTGACGGTGTGTTTTGGATTATTGGGAATTTTAAATTTTCTTGAACATTTTATGTCATTATTTTGGACGTTCGAGACATTTTTGTATGGTACGTTGTGCAGTAAATCGTCAATTCGACTTCTTTAGCTCATGCACCTTACGGAGGGAAATATTGTTGCACGTATATTGGTGGGTTATACATCAAAGCCAAGCGTGGGTTTACGTAGGTGAGGTTCATCAGCCAGTCGTTCGCGTCTTCCTTCCACCTATGTCTTCCGTTCTGTGTGAGCGTTGAGAATTCAACGTTTCCGCCTCGTGGCTTGATCTGCAGCTGAATGTCACTTGGCCGCTGAATTTCTTCACTGTCTGGTAGAGTTATTGTAACTTTGTGACTTGGAGTTCGTTCCAGGTGATAGCTTTTGCACAAAAGTGGCGTAGTGAGCAGCGTATCGGGTTTGTTCTAAGTAATTTCGGCTCCATTCTTGCGGACCACATTGCCCGACGTGTGGTGATTTCGTATCAAGCAGCTTTAACCGTTTTGTTTCTTTATAATGAGTTACTTTGTAGGTGAACCTCAATTATTTGTTGTATTTTAGTCAAACACATTCTAGAAATCTTTGTGGACTAGCTGCCTGAAGACTCTTTCCTCAGAACCTTTGAAGAGATTGTTATGTAGCTTCAATTGGTTGCATATTATCTTTCTTCTCCCATTAAAATTTGCTGTAAATATTTCAACAGTTGTAACGAGCGGCACACAAGATTCGTATATCTTGGAAAGAGAATACCATATATTGCAAATTTAATTTTTCTTATTTCATGTTGCCACGAATGACATTTGGCGTGTTAAGAGCTAGTGTTTGAATTAATACTACACTCTTTCATTATCTGATCTCACTGAAATAATTGATAAATTATTGATCAATTATCATTAATTGTTCTTAATTAATTTTATTTCATTTAACAGTCTTGTCTCAAAATATCAAGGTTCGGTTGACTTAGTTAAAAAGTAATTTTCGTGACAAGTGTTAATAGAAATCTTCAGGCGAATGATGTTCAACCCTGATGTGGCCCGGTCCTTCCATTCGCAGGCAACCTTACGCCAGTAGTGCGTAACTGTAACCAATTAGCAACTTAACACGCTGAGAAAATATCACTTAAAAAGAAGAAGAAAAGAAAGGAGGACAAAATATGTTGCATTTTATAATAAGGGACAAGTATCTCAGTTAGTCGCTAGGCACTACAAGTGTCGATACACAAAAATAACATTACATACTTCTGCCCTGTATGGGTTGTTGTTTGTATCGCCATTCTCCAAGTGTAAGTCACTAAAATCATGGATTTGTTTCATATAAGAAAGCTTTTGCTGGTGCATTCATGAATTTACTTGTTTCTTTCCTAGCATGACACATATCGGTGAATAATATCCAGGTATCATATATGATGTTTTCGTATGTTATGGCTGACTCTGTGCCACGGAACCTGCTAAGCCCTGCTCTGTACCTCAGATGGAGCTTGTATGAAGGTCGTCATTTTGGCGAAAGAATTATTTTGTGAAAACACACAATGCAGGTATTTCGCAATCGTCTGTAACAAACAACATAAGCCACAGCAGACACTCACATGAAGCGTCATACAGAAAGGATTCTTAATTAGAAATAAAAGAATTATACCATTCCCTGTTCGAACCGAAGACCATGTACTTGTAAAGTGGAGGTGATAACAAGTATACCACACACACGACAGGCTGACAACTTTGCACTTGTGCATTCGTGGTAGATTGAGCTTCTTTTCCGTTTCACACAAGACACTTTATCCACAACACCATTGACTGTACGAATGCCATCACAAGTAAGAGCTCAAGTTATCACTGGAAACGCTCGCGCTCGAGTGTTCAGTATCATCACCTGCTGTTTCCTTCTGCACGAGATACCGCCGTTTCACGCAGTCGTTATGGCAAAAGATATCAACAGAAACAGAGAGCCTGGGCAGCGGCATAGGTGTTGTTTATTATACTCTCTTATTTATTGTGCTCTTGTCAAGATATCGATATGAATTTTTTAATGGTACACTGTCGTATGCTTTGTGTAAATCTATGAAAATCATGTATGTGTTTTCTCCATTGTTCTTATTTTGGAGTATCTCTTTTATAGTAAGTATATTATCCACACAGGATAGGTCTGTGGTAAAACTACTCTGTTCTTTTCCTATTATGATTTCATTCTCCGGACATTATTTTATAATTCGACCATACGGCCTTCCCATTGATGACATAAGGCTAATACCCCGACAGTGTGGAGATACAACTGAAAAAACAGTATTCTCTGATTAGAAATGGAGCAGTCGGTACAGACGGCGGCATATGCTTCAATTTTAATTAAGAGGGCGGTCCCTGTTGGCTGTGGGATCTGGGGACCGACGGGCGCCGTGCGGTTCTTGCGGCGCCGCGCCGCGCCGGGGCGGGACGTGTTTTGCGGTACAGCCGATCTGGACGGGGCGGCGTATCTCACACGGCTCGGCACAGCGGGCGAGGGAGGGAGACTCTAATTACGGGGTGTCATGGCGCTGCGCGGCCGCCGATACGGCCGCCGTAAATCAAAGCTGCGACGCGGCGGACGTGGCCGACCAAGGCGAGTCCTCGTTAGGGTAGTCGTCGGAACGGATACACTCTAGATACCACCCTATTACTGTTCGGTCCCGCCGCTGATGGAGCTGGCGTCTCTGATCCTCGTGTGCTGTTCGTACTGCAAGAAGAGCTCCCAATTCAAATAATGCAGCCCTGCAGCGGAGTGTGACCTTGGGCGACTCATTCCGCGGCAGTTTAATCAAAGTAATACATCATGTCCAACTCATGGCGTTTTTTGGAGTGTTTCCAAGAACGTTCGTAATACACCAAGGATGCCTCCCTTCACGCTTTGTATTCGCTTTACGCTGTGTATTTCCGGTCGATATATAACCTCGGTTAATTATTTTGTTCGTAGCTGTAGTTAAGCAGCTTCAGATTACTTAAAAAAGATAAAAAGTCAGTCTTCAGCTGCATGGTAAAACATTTCTCTCTTTCACTTTACCGGTTTTTTCAACGGCTTAAAGTGAAAAAGGCTCAGACCATAGGCAAGGCAACGTCAAACTAAAAACCAGACGGTAGTGACCCACAAAGAATTGGCAAAAAATTCGTATATACAGCAATTATGTTAAAAACAGATGTACAAAGATTGAACAGCAGAAGAAAATAGATTTTTCAAAACAAATGAATATAGTTAAGCTTGAGAGCCATGACATACCTTTGCTAGTGAATCAATAATATAGAGTAACATAGCTAAAAATGCATACTATGAGCAATGAGCAGCAAAGAGCAACAGCTAACTATTACATCGCAAATTGGACATAGCATGTGCGAGAAAGTCAATCAACATATAGTACTGGTCACATGAAGTGCGTTGAACACGCCTATATACAGAGTGGGAAGGTTTTTCTACATATAGACTGTAATAAAGTATGTAACATTATGAAACCATAACATTATGAAACCATTATACTGATTGCATAACAAAGGTATATCATGCCTCTTAAGCTTAACTATTTTACACATGATTTAAAAAACCTGATTTTACTTGTGGTGTTCAATTCTTGAATATCTGTTTTTAACATACTTCCTTTATACATGTATTTTTTATCAGTCGTTTATATTATACTACCGTCCGATTATTATTTTGACGTTGGATTGCCAATGATTTGAGCTTATTTTACTTCTGAAGATGACAGTTTAAACTGTCTAAACTGATGAAATGAACAAAAAAAAACATTTCTTTTGCAGCTGACGACTGAGTATCTAGCTTTGTTAGAACTTCGGTTACATTAAAGCGCTGGAAATTTTGGACACTGTTCAGTTATTCCCCCCTCTGGCGTGGCGATCATGTTATTACAGATACGCTCTGTGCACGTGATTTGAATCGCTTACGCTCCTCTTGCTTTTATTCATTCCATGCTAAATTATGAAAGAACTATTGGATGCCTACTCTGCCACATTTTTGTCGGTTAGAGACCTATTTTACGGGAGCTTCATGACATTGCTTTATAGTAATGAGCAGTCTGGAGGCCCAATAAACTTACGCCTTAGCTTGAGCAGTATTTTAAAATACTGTTTTCTTCATTATGTTCCAACGTTACTAACTTTCCATATGTATCACAATTTAGTTATCAAGGAGTTAACTGGGGAAATTATAACGTAATCCTCTGGCGTGCAAGAATTGCTGTATTTGAAGCCGACTGTGATGTGACTAGGGTATTTGCAATTTAATAATTTTATTTATATTATTTACAGACCACTATTTACGCATTGTATTTAGTGACGATTATTATTTCTAATATATCTTTTCTCGCTAGTACTTTAACCTTTCTGATAGTCTTACACCATACAAGCAACTGCATTCTAAATGAACTATGACATTCTCATGCTGGAGGGCACGATCTATTTGAAGTACACTGTATTATTCACAGTCGCGTGGATCATAATTGGTAGATATATATTAATATTAGTGGGTTTCGACAGTTAATCGAATTAGACCTACAAATTTGCTTCTCTGGCTTTTATAGATTTGTAGTTCTGATGATAACTTTCGGTTCGAAAGCAATTAAATACAATATATATTCCAAATGTTTCAATAGTTTTTTCTTATTTTCCTTATCGGTTTTGTCAAATGTAAACTACGTGACGATATCAGTCCTTCCCGATTTTCTGTTTTTTTTTCCTCCAATATTCTTTCATACCTTCGCCACGTCCCTTTCCTCTTTAATGCAACCATTCCACACCTGTTCGCTTACTGCTCCTAACTTTTAATACTTCAAGTCTTCCTACTTCTACAATTTACTTCTGAAAATATATCTTTTAGCTTCTTCTCTTGCTTTGCTCATGCATGCTTCAAAATAGTTCTCTAAGTTTTCACGTCCAGGTTTCTGATAATTTCCTTTCCAATTGGCATTTAAGACTCTTTTCGTCAAATTATTGTCATTCGCATTTTGTTAATGCCGAAAAATATAACAATTTATGTTTCTTACAGGTTTTATTGTCTTTTGCCTATTTTGACACTTTCCTTGGCTCATAGGTTAGACTGCCTGCACTCGGGACAGTTCACCATATAGCAGCTATTCATCCATGTATCGATATCTCCGCAACCAAATCTAAAATACAAAAAAATCACACCAATCTGATCTCTGTACCTGGCATGTCTACTTATGATCTAATATTTATTACTTATTCGTTGCAGTGTCTATAGAAAACGAAAAGTGCCGACTTTTAGAGGCCTCAAGTGCTTGTGTATATCTTAATTTAACAACTGACACCTATGACATTTCTCGTCGGGCGACGGCAGGAAATAACTGCGAAATATATTATGAAATACCTAATGTTACTATTATAAAATATCAATGTCAAAGAGACAATCAGTAATTTATACACTAATTATGCTCCTATAAAAACTGCAAGATAAAAGTGAAAACCTGCATCAGAGGTTACAGATCAGATAAATATCTTATGAGTATCAGAGATTCAGCAACCAACCTCTGATAATAGTCCCACCTACAAAAAGTCTGTGACAAAAGCTACACTCAGGCAAACCTGCCCGTTATCTGAAGACTTTAATAGACCCTACTTGGAAAACTCTACGAAGTCTGCGAATTGGCAAGCCAACATCTACAGCTGAACTTTTAGTTCATACTGAGGATCTTAATGATATTTCACCTCGATGACATGTTTACTTTACCAGTGCACAAGGGCGCAAAACATTGATTCACTCACAGAATCGGTAACTGGTGCAAATAAAACATATTTTCTTCTTTAGTAACGTCAGGAACAATAATATTACAGTGATGAATTTCTTCGTCGACCCACTACTGTCCAAAATAACGGGCATTTTAATCATATTCTCACCTTCGACATATTCCCCTGCACCCTGAGAGCAGGGCCTCGTAAAACTATTACTCGTAACGGAATCTGCTGAAGAACCTTCCGACTATAGGCCCATTTGCATACTACCAACGTTATCTAAGGGGTTAAAATACATAGCTTCTAATCAGATAACGTTCTAGATGAGCATCAGTCTGGTTACCGGAAAAATTGGGACTGCTCCTACGAAAGTGACTGACGACATGAACAATGGTGTGAACAGAAAAGTGACGACTATCAAGTGCTTTCTGCATTTCAGCAAAGCTTTAGACACTCTCGACTTGAGACTCCATTTGCTTATCTCACAAGTCAAAAGTTCTTTTCATGTGCTGCGCAGTAGCTCCACTCATACGTTACATTTCACGAACACTACGTAATTACAGGAACAAAAATGTCACAGTGGAGGAATGTAGTATCAGGAGCCATATAATGATCTGTATTGGTGCCATTTATTTTCTCACTGAACAGGGTGTAAATTTGAAATTGACAAACCAGAATAACTCGAAAAATAAGCTTCACACGAAAAAATGTGTAGAGTCCAAAGTTGATTATTTTCGAGGTGGACACCTACTGGTGCTAAAATTAGCCCACCACCCCGGCCCACTGGGGGAGGAGGGGTGGGAGGCACCTTTAAAATTTCAAATGGGAACCACCCATTTTTCATTGCAGACTAAGATACTACATAAAAAACTACGTACATTTTGTCTTGACCATTTGTTTTGATTCTTGGTAGTTGGCGCTGTAATTCTAGAAAATCCATGTTCTCACTTTTGCGTCAAAAATGGTTACGGATCACTAAAAAAATACTTATTTACTTCGTAAATTTTTTTCGCTAAAACGTAAACTCTCCCTCTCTCTTCATAGGGTGAGGTTTGAAAGAGAGGAATTAGAGTTGTAAAAGAGTACGTGGATTGACACCAATATGAAGGTATAAAATGACAGAGATGGGGAAGAAGGTTGTTAAATATGCCTCGTGGTGGCAGGATTTGATAGTGGGTATCCAGGGCTGCCGTTGAATGACAAAACAGGAAATTAAGTATAATAAAGAGGATATTTTTCAATATACGGAGTCCAAAGAGCGCTCCTAGGATCTGAAGTTAGCAGGTTTAGGCTTGTCTAGGAGGTCAAACAATTAATCAAAATGGCCGGCCGTGAAAAGTCTGCCTTCCAAAAAGAGGTGTGTTCTGCTTGAGGTCTGGATTACTCCGCAGGACGCTCCGATGTCCACACACGTCATTGGTATCCCGCGTACGCTATTGGCTAAAACCAATGGCGTGAATTCACTAGCAGTTTCAGCAGAGGGCTCAGCGCGTCTCCTGTCAGCAGCTTTAACTGGACAGAACGGCCTCGGTTTTGATAGCAAGCGACTTATCTCACGTAGACACGGCGTGAATTACTCTGGGAGAAATCTTGTGAAGATTCCACTGGAGTTTTGCAGAACTTTTTTAAACCAATTCCCTAAAATATTCCTTGACTCGTTGGTATCCTGTACAGAGTTTTACAAATGTTGACTCAAATGCTGTATTAATTTTTTCCGTAGATTCGGATAAGCTTTGTTTGTATCGTGGTCATGAGTCAACTCAACTTTTAATTATCAAATAAATCATCTGAATAGCTAACTAAATAACCAAACATCATAGTTTTTATTTATCCAAAATGAGAACATGGATTTTCTTGAATTACAGCGCCAACTACCAAGTATCAAAACAAATGGTTAAGACAAAATGTACGAAGTTTTTTTATGTAGTATCTGATTCTGAAATAAAAAATGGGGGTTCCCATTTGAAATTTTAAAGTTGTCTCCCACCCCACCCCCAGGAGGCTAGGGTGGCGGCCTAATTTTAGCACCCTCGAAAATGATAATCAACTTTGGACTCTACACAATTTTTCTTGTGAAGCTTATTTTTCGAGTTATTCTGGTTTGTCAACTTAAAATTTACACCCTGTATATTAATGACATGTTGATTATTCTCACCCATGGGAAACGTCATATATACGCTGACTATCCCCATTTCTCAGCAGATAGAGAAAAGCGTATTAGGTCTTACTTTGAGCGACTGTGTACAAATAGTTGGACACACAAAACGGCTCGTAACATCACTTACATGAACTGCATAGAAAATGACCTTGGAATCTCCATTGCTGTATCAGCTTAGGAGAATGCGGTAGAACCATATTTTTGAGAACAGTGAGTGAGTTCGATGTGTGACATTGAGTCAGCGAGAATCGTTATAATAACAACCGAAACAGACCCAAAACAATAACAACAGCGACAATAGGGACAACTAATAACTGTAGAAGGTTTGCTAGAGCAGATAGTGGTAGGTATCATATAATCATCGTATATGTAACAAATTAATCTAGGATGGTATTTTCTTTCCTTTACAATATTGTCCTCACAATGACGCTTAGTGAACTTGTTGGAAAGATATTAGCAGATTTATTACTGTGGTATGGCTATAATACATACTTTTATCGATTGACTCAAAACACATATATGGTATGTTTGCCTGGTTACACATACCGCCACTAATTGTATTTATTTAGAGATTTTTTTACATTAAATTAACGCATCTAGATCATCAAATTCTACTAAAGTTATAGAATTACTCAAAGCATTTTTAGATACATTTCTTCAAGCGCAGTCCGTTGACACATGGTCTGCAAAAATCGCCCTTGGTGTAAGAAAGTTATTAATTTTTGATGTTTATGAGTCTTAGATACAACGTAGTCGTCTTAATTTTAGGTTTACAGTGGTTCATTTGCTTATTTTACAGTTGTCTTACACAGAATTTTACTGATTTTACATACGATCAGTGAATGGCACAGGCAGTAGTTCCCGCCAGGTGTCCTCTCAAAACCCAGAGATGCGAAAGCGCCGGGTTACCTGCTCGCCTCATGTTAGCCTGCTGTTTTTGCTGGTCCACAGTTGCGCCTATCACGGACTAAAACTTTGTCGTCTGTTAGCTTGCCGAGCCCCCAGTGCATCGGCAGCTGTAGCCTCGCTACGTTCTCGCTCGTGCTACGACTCTGTATCCGGCCAGCCTCAAGTGGCCAAACTCAATTTTGCTGTTATAGCACCTCGCACACCCTGGAGTCCAGCCCAGAGTCACCGTGCCTCCTTTCACTGATGTGCACAAAGCCGTGTCTACCTCCAGAAATGAGCCTCTTAGACGCATCTGGTTGTTACCTGACAAAATGCATACAACTAAGGCTAGTACCTTATGTTATCCAGAGAATACAAATAGATAGACACCATCAGCAGTAAGATTTAAGCTACTACTATAACAAATAAAATATACTACTAGTCACCACAAAGAGATATTTTCTACTTCTGTTGCAGAATATACTCTACACTTAACACACAACATTCTACAGCAAGTACTGCCTCGCACTCAGCTGTGCTGTTTCAACTGGACACTGGAAACTAAACGTCGTCCTCTTCTCCAGCCAGAGCGGTGTCCTCCATTGACAGCTAGCCATAAGCTGTCTAGGGCATCAACCCACCCTCCTGCTTTATTGCTCCACCGTGCTTTCTGCTTCGGCTCTACGTGCCTCCTCCTATGCTCCAACTTGCTGGAAGTCTTCATTTTGGCTGGAAAGTTCCGAATTACTGCGCTTCACCACAGCTGGCAATCCATCTACTCTGAACTGCGATTTTATCAGCAGCTTCCAGGACCATCCACGCTGATTCACAAACAAACTCAGCCAGCGCACCATGCATTGCCCCAGGGCCACATTAATGACTGGTCAGCTGATGACCAAGGCGTCCAGTGTTGGCCTCAAAGACTGCCATTGCTGCCGAAGTTTCTCTCACCAGACTGACAAGTTCTACGTTTCAGGCGACAACTCACTACGGAGCAGAGGCACGAGAGCCACGCCAATAGCGTTGTTATGTGGAGAGAAAGAAACCGTGCTGATAATAGCTAATTCACATCACCCAGCACACACTTTTTATAATTGTGTGATATGAAAACAAGGATGCGATAGTTAAAAATATATGTAAGTCTATACTATGAAGTTAATAACCAAACTGTAACGTATCAGGAACAACATAATCAGCTTCACGTTAAGATAGAAGTAACATTTTTAAAATGCCAGTTGTCATGTGACTCTCTGTGATGCACGTAAAAGCAGGGTGGTTATAATTAAACATTCCCTATTTAACACTTTGTAACACGGAGACTAATTTTCCAGAAACTCCCTTGGGCTATATTTACCCATTTCAAATAAGACAGTTAAACCCAAGGCTTACCACATAAATTAATACAATTGTTAAAATGCATGGAAACAACGTGATAATCAAAAAAAGTTGTTGCATATGGGGAGACCCAAAATAAAACCGCCTTCGTTTTCTTATCATAAGAATTTAAATTACGAAGTATCTGCAGCATGAATTATTAATTGCAACAAGGCGTGGTTTGTTAACAGACAAGTACAGGTCGAGAACGTCAGTCAAACAAATAACTGCATATAGCTACTTCACAAACGGATTAAGACCCAATGGTAAATGCCTACCATGGCGATGCCCTTTCAAGTAACTGAATTTTACCTAAAGGTTTTGTTAAAGAACAAGATGCTTCGCCCCTAAGAACACCTTACGGCAACACTGGCCATTCACAATTGAACAGAATTTCACTATTAAAAAACTTGACTAACATTTAATTTAGACACAGAAAGAAGGAAATAACGGCCAGCGGTCATGCAAACATGTTACTAGATGGGGGAGTGTGCCATAGAATTTGCAAGAAGTTTGTTTAAGATTACAAAATGCCCATTAGTAATTACTTTAATGCACCTTAAGCTTACAACAAACAATGTCTCTGCAGGAAGCAGACAATTAGGCTTATAAAATGCGAAGCCTTACGGTGCAGTGACCGATCAAAAGCAGCAGGTGCAAGTTGTGAATTTCATGAGACCTTCATGGAAAATTGCCTAGGACATATAAATCATAAAGGAAACTGATTTTAAATATGAAGGCTCCCTGGTCGGTGACATTTACGACTGAAATATAGAACGTCAAAGTAAATCAAACAGTTACTCTCAGATTACAGGCAAGCAAACGACGGCAGTAGCCGATCAAATATTAGAAAGAATTAGCTTACCACGGCGGGCACAAACAGCAAACAAGCGAATCACAGTATAATTATTACAACGGTGACTGATCCGGCATATAGCTAGTAACAAATAATGAGAATGTACTAGGATGAACTGGCCAGCTGAATTCCAATACTCTTCTCAAAGACGTAAGAGGAACTAATAGTTCCAAGAATAATCAGATGAAAGCCACTAGACCAGCTAAAGCGTTAGAGAGAGGCCCTTGCCGGCTTCGCTCCTGCATTCAATAAACTAGTCCTTAAATTATGGTCCATCTGTCCTTTAACTTACACACATTATGGGAATTAAATGCTATTCTAATAAAACACAAAACAACAAGAAATACAACAAGGCAACAAGCACTGAATAGGCAACAAGCCAGACGGGTAACTTAAGGAGAAATTTTAACACTAAGAGCAGGTTTGCGTACTCCGTCAGCAGCCACGCTACCCAGTAACGTAGTAACTAGGAATCACAATCTGAATTACAGTCCATGGTTGCAAAAAAACGCGAATACGTGTCTACGAAGTTGGCCAAACAGAGACTGGTGGAAAAATACGAATGAGCGCCTTCACTCACAACAGAATTTCGGAGGAACGATCACAAATAACAGCCAGAACCGAAAGGAACCTGGATACAGTGGGTCACACGCCAGCTAAGAATAAAATTATGGGCCCTTACCGGAAAGGGTTCGCCATGAAGTCCACAATATAGGCACGCAGTTCAAACGGTTCAAATGGCTCTGAGCACTATGGGTCTTTTAACTTCTGAGGTCATCAGTCCCCTAGAACTTAGAACTACTTAAACCTAACTGACCTAAGGACATCACATACGTCCATTCCCGAGGCAGGATTCGGACCTGCGACCGTAGCGGTCGCGCGGTTCCACACTGTAGCGCCTAGAACCGCTCGGCGACCCCGGACGGCAGGCACGCAGTGATACCACAAGCAGGCTCGCTTCCTCCAACGATCAAGTGACTAACAGTTAAACTCCAACCAGCGTGATGGCAGCAATAACACTTCACGCGATAGGCCGCCGACCTCCCGCTACGTGTGGCTACACCGAGTACGCACACACACACACACACACACACACACACACACACACACACACACACACACGCCCTACGTAAAACTGGACCTCCAAGTCATCGCCACACTGCTACCAGTATGCCTCTTCCCTTGTGCTTGCTGCTGCTGCCCCAAAGCGAGTATCTCTGACCGAAAGCGCCCACGTGCACTCTTGCAGGCCTGCGATCTCCAGTTTCGCATCAAGAGCCGCAAAGCGGCCATATCCTGTCGATAATTGAGCGCCTTGGTTATGGGGTGAGAATGTGCCACATTGTATGGTTTTTCCTACACGGATTCGAAATAAATTACGGTGGCTTTCACATTTTGTTACAACGTTGCTACACAATCCTCTTGAAGAATGTGGCTGAACAAAATTTTTATCTGGCAACAGAGAAAGGGGAATACAGCTTTTGCGACGAAACATTCTCAATCCGCAAGTGGGTGAGACTGTGCTGCTACTCTTGTGAGCCTGAAAAGAATGGTTCAAATGGCTCTGAGAACTATGGGACTTAACATCTGTGATCATCAGTCCCCTAGAACGTAGAACTACTTAAACCTAACTAACCTAAGGACATCACACACATCCATGCCTGAGGCAGGATTCGAACCTGCGACCGTAGCAGTCGGGCGGTTCCGGACTGAGCGCCTAGAACCGCGAGACCACCGCGGCCGGCTGAAAAGAATGGAAACAAATTTGTGGCACATACTCACCTCTCACTGGCTCACCAGATAATAATTTCGCCTTATACATTTGCTAGAAATTCACAGTTGTGGGGGAATAAAATGTAATTTAAACTTAATTTCTGGAACAAAAACCATATTTATTTCAGAACAACTCTCTTTTGCTTCGATGTTAAGGATGTTGCGATGTATACCATATCTGCAATACACATAATAACCATTTCTGTCAGTGGCAAGAGATACCCGCTAGCAAATCTTAAGATGAAAGATGAATACACCTCATATTACCTATCAAGTAACAATGTAGGTACCACTGAACATGGGTACTTAGGTACCTACAAATATGTTTACCAAAATAATAAGAGATCCAATGAAAAAATTAAATTAAAATGTGTGAACTCACTTCTTAGTAGCTTCCTTGATGGAAATTTTTCTAGTGTTCATTACTCCAGTGCTACGCATGCCTGTTCATCTGTCCAATTACGATGCCACCGTCCTCCAACCTTTTTAGTATGTGTACGATCCATACCGCTGAACAACAAAGAAAGATGGGCAAGAAATTTGTGGCAAACGCTCACCCCCATAACTGTTGACTTGACGTAAGTCCACGTGTTATACGGAAACAGTTCAATTTATAGCTACATCCCTACACAGTTATGTTACACAATAGTTTTAGCTTCGATGTACTAACTTACCTTGACGTGATTTAAACTACACTACAGTCAATAGGCAAGACTATACTACACTTATCTATAAACCTGATGAAGCATCCACCAACCTGAATATATACTAATAGCAGTGATGGGGTGAAGTAAAAAAGGCAAGGAGTCTGACGTGACCAATGGCGACACTACCGAACTTTTAGAGACCAGACGGAACACCTTACTTCGTCAGAAAAACTGCTATATGGCACGAAGTCTTTAAATCTGTCGTTGGCACGTTCTCACCGACCTAGGTGCTTTCTCACCTCGGTTGATGGTACATTTGAAGAGACTAATAAACACAACCATCGGGCATCATTGTAATTTTTGCATACTAGAGGATTTGTCACGTAAAAGTTTTACATGTGTGGAGAGTAGTAGAACGGTGTAATTTCGAAGTTCAACCAGTTTTAGTACACATACTTCGAGCTGTCTATTGGGTAGTTAGTAGGAGAAGTTACGATGTTAA
Source organism: Schistocerca gregaria (assembly GCF_023897955.1). Taxonomy (NCBI): domain Eukaryota; kingdom Metazoa; phylum Arthropoda; class Insecta; order Orthoptera; family Acrididae; genus Schistocerca; species Schistocerca gregaria. The sequence goes on along the minus strand of NC_064923.1, from coordinate 386,935,010 downwards.
TGGCTACTCAAGGGCTAGCTCAAGACATTTCAAAATAGTAGTTAACAGGACAGGATGGTAGTAAATGCTGAGGCAGAAGTCATGGAGCGCATGGGAGCGGACGCTGTGTATTTTCCTATAGCTGTTGCATGGATTTTAGAGGGGTTCATCTTGAAGAGGCATTCGTTGCACCAGGAGGTAAACGGCCTGAGGTGCATTCGGAGGGATTGTTGGGCATTTTAAGGTATGGGGTAACAGCAAGGAAAGCGGTATCATCATCAAACACAAGGAGAGTGACAAGGGGTGTATTGGTCATGTCAACAGAGTAGAGGGGATAAAGAAGTGACAGGAAGTATCCCTTGGTGCACGACGGCAGTAGGATGGAAGATAAGGAAGTGGCATCATTAATAGATAGAGCTGAGCGGCTAGAAGGTCTGTATGCAAATTACATTTAATTTCTATGTAACAGTTATCAGCATGTATAAAACAAATAAATTTTTTGGTGTCTGTAAGTGATTTAGTAGAAAGCATCTGATGCTCTTCAAGACTATTCGCACATGATGTAGTTGCTTATAACAAGTAGCAACTCCAAAAGACAGTATCGATTTTCAGAATGAAATGCAGAAGATTGATAAATGATGTAAAAAAGAAACCGAACTTTGTACAACTACACTGTTGATGACAAATTGCAGGAAATGATGTCGACCGTAAAATATCTAGGAACAGCAATGAAGAGTGACCTTAAGAGCAATGACTAAATAAGGCTAAGAGCAGGGAAGGCGGACGCCAAACTGAGATTCATAAGAAAAGTGTTATAGAAGCTTAGCTCACCCACGAAGGAAGTGGTTTGTAAGGTACTTGTTCGTTCGATTCTTGAGTATCTTGGGATCTTTATTTGGTAGGGTGGTCAGAACAAGTAGAGAAGACTGAACGAAGAGTGGCGCGTTTCGTCACGGGATCGTTTAGTCGGCGCGACAGCGTTACCGAGATGCTCAGCAAACTCAAGTGGCACACGTTACAAGACAAGCGCTGTGCATCACGGGGAGGTTTATATTGAAATTTGGATAGACCGCTTTCCTGGCAGAGCCTGACAACATATGATTTCCTCCCACTCCAACTGCGCATAATGATCACGACGACAAATTTCTTGAAATTAAAGCCACTACAGAGGCTTACCTACAGTCATTCTTCCCACACGCCTTTCGCAAGTGGAACAGGGTGGGGGGCATCAGTCAGTGGTACCACAAATACCCTCCACCACACACCATGTGGCTTCTAGCGGGGCACGATGTAGATGAAACGAGCACCCTTTTACTTAAAATCGAAGGAAATAGATTACACTTAATTTCCTTGAAATCGAGATCCCTTAATTTCTGCCACTTTGTGGCAGCATACCAGTGTGGCACGGCACAACCATTGTAGAGCACTGTTCTATTGTACCACACATCAAACGTTTAGATTCTTGTTTTAATCTGAGGAACCAGTGACGGAAGGACGTTATGTTTACGTAGTGTACTGAGATTATTGTCTTATTCTGTTACGTATCATACTCTTGTTAAACTCTAACTTGTAACTTATAGGGAAATGTGCATTTAAAACGGCTTGTAGTCGGAAAAATGTCGCACTTTGAATGTGAAGAGAATCAAACAACCGAAGTGGAATCATTATTTTCTGTACCCCATAGCAAATTTCTTTGAACGCTGTTAAAACAGATAATGCGTCCGCTTGTCTGACAGTAACAATATACAGGCAAATGGAACGGAAAATTAAGGATTTGTTATACGACTGTTAACTTGGTTCTAGGAACGGAAAAATTACCAGTGAGGCGATTATGAACTTGACCTTGATAATAGGAACAGAGTCTAAGAAAAGTCGAGGCACCATGTGTCGACCAAAGCGTTTGACACGGTAAAATATTGCATGACATTTGCAATTATTAAAGAAGAAGTGATGTACAATATGTACATGAATCAGTAGGGTGCAATAAGAATGCTAGAGCAAGGTAAAAGATATGGAATTACGTGAGCGTGCAAGACAGCAATGAATTCTTATTCCCCTTACCTGTACATAGAAGGAGCCATGTTGGAAACAAAATAAAGAAGAATTCTTAGATATGAAGTAGTAACTGCAATATTAATTAATTAAATATTTTGGGTAAAGAAAACTTAAGTTAAAGTAACACGTTCCACATCATTACGAAATGTCGTATTCATGGTCTATGGAACAAGGATTAATGTATGTATGTATGTATATATGATAAGGAGGGAGATTAAAATCTAGGTGGAAAGGATTACAGTCATTAGGATTAGGTGATGAAATTGACATCCTAGGAGAATGTGACTAAGAGCTGTACTAAAACGGACTGACAGTAAAATGAAGAAAGACGAAATTAAAGAGGAGAACCTGAAATGTCATAAACTTATCAAAACAGAGGTCTAAATAGTAAGCGAAATGTAGAATTTATACTGCCTCGGAAACAAAATAAACTGTGAAGTATTAACCAAGAGGAAGCAGAAAGTTTGTAATGCCTTATTGAAGCAAGGGAATATGGTAGGTAGAACAGCGCAGTCACAGAGGACAGCCCTCGCTAAAATAAATCTACTAGTATCGAGCATAGGTCTTAATTTGAAGAAGAAATTTCTGAGATTATACACATCGAGTAAAGCACTGTACGAGTATAGAATAGAATGATGCAGTTGGGAAAACTGAAGAAGAGGGTAACCCAAGCGTTTCACATTTGGTGTGACTGTAGGGTGTTGGAAGTTGATGGATGGATGAGACACTCGGCAAAATTTATGAGGAAAAGAATATGTCCAAAACACTAGCTGGATGAAGGACAGGAAATCAGTCCATGTATGAGAGAGCCTTTAGGGATACACAAAAATTTTGATATATGCAATGAATAAGTTATGCCGTGGGATGAAAGTGACATTCTGAGAGATACAATAGAAATTCTGTGTAGGCAGATTAACTTTTTGCGTTATTCAGTGTCATCTGGCTAACCGTGGCAGTACAACAGAAAATCTTTCCTTTCTAAAGCCATGTGAAAATTCCATTAATTTCCACAATTGGAAACACGTTGGTATTTTAGTACCTGACCATGTCGTTCGCAATCAGTAACCATATGTTCTCATACTTTCCTGCATCATCTGTGGTAGCTAGCAGCACCGAATTAATGAACCTCTGACAAATGACGCATGTATGTATCGGACTCGTGCACTGTCCGTCACTTTCATCTCTAATGAACTCAATGTCCGGGGACTTCATTTTGTCTTTCCATCCTTTCATCTGATGTGTACGCGTATGATAGCTGACGCTGTTTATTAATTACGTAATATGTGCAATATTTCTTTTATTTGCTACCATCTAACACCGCGTGTGGCCCAGTGACTCATTTATCGCATCCTTAAAGTAGGTAGGAAAATAAGTGTACGCCACGTATTGTGCAAAACATATTTAGTTCGTTTCCATCGTTATAGATTGCATAAATATAGTATGAACTTCATAAAACAAAACATTTTACAAAATCATGGTAATATTATTTCAGCACAACGTACGTACATAAAAACTTTTATTTATCTTTTACGTGTAAGAATAAATAAAAGTATTGTGTGGATTCACTTTTGAACAAGCAACAAAACCAGAATGAGATTTTCACTCTGCAGCGGAGTGTGCGCTGATATGAAACTTCCTGGCAGATTAAAACTGTGTGCCCGACCGAGACTCGAACTCGGGACCTTTGCCTTTCGCGGGCAAGTGCTCTACCAACTGAGCTACCGAAGCACGACTCACGTCCGGTACTCACAGCTTTACTTCTGTCAGTATCCGTCTCCTACCTTCCAAACTTTACAGAAGCTCTTCTGCGAACCATGCAGAAGTAGATTTAATCTGCCAGGAAGTTTCATATCAGCGCACACTCCGCTGCAGAGTGAAAATCTCATTCTGGAAACATCCCCCAGGCTGTGGCTAAGCCATGTGTCCGCAATATTCTTTCTTTCAGGAGTGCTAGTTCTGCATGGTTCGCAGAAGAGCTTCTGTAAAGTTTGGAAGGTAGGAGACGGATACTAACAGAAGTAAAGCTGTGAGTACCGGACGTGAGTCGTGCTTCGGTAGCTCAGTTGGTAGAGCACTTGCTCGCGAAAGGCAAAGGTCCCGAGTTCGAGTCTCGGTCGGGCACACAGTTTTAATCTGCCAGGAAGTTTCAAGCAACAAAACGTCTACAGTGCAGTCTGCTAGACTTAATTATTGAATGCCGGGATATTATTGACAGAGTTCGATAGGGACACTGTAAATTGATGTCTCTTACATTAAAAGAGAGCTGTTTAGGGGTCAGTTGTATCCGTAATATAAAATCAACTTTAGGTTCTTCTTTTTCCATTATCAGCATCTTTCTTACACGAAGCCTCGTGTTATTACAAAGTATTAGCACGTGGAAGTTTTGTAGTTAAATAACTGAAGTATCAACTTTTAGTAAATACAATGTGGTAGAGAGTGCGCTGGCTCAGTCGAGTATAGGAACTAATCTGGGAAATTAATGACCTTACGTATAAATGGGTCTAAACACTAATATTGACTACAATTACAAATACGGTCTTTTTTGGTTTTCATTCCGTAGGTAGTGTGGTTGAGTAATGACCCATTACACAGAGGGGGACTTAACAACACTGGGAGAGTCGGTAATTGGGTAGAGGGAGCCCAGGTTGGAAATATTTGAGAGGCGTTTTCCTGTGCTACAGCTGTTGGGTCCATTTTCGTATGCTTACACCTTTATCTCTTTCCTTATTTATGATACATCATGCATAAATTGTGAAGTTAAAAACCGTTGTGGTAAGTATGGTTCGTTTAAATTCAATTTAACTTCCGTAAACTACACTTGAATCGTACTGAATTTCCTGAAAATCAGCAAAAATTATGAAACTGCATCAGAGTCCGTGGTAGCAGGAATCAATTTAGGAGATGTAGTCTTACATGATGTAGATTTTCGCGGCGATAGAAACTTTAGACAACTTTCGTCCCTTACATGCCTTCATCATCATGCACAATACTTAGTAGTGTGTCAAACTTCCCTGCTGTGTGTTTCTGTCATATTGTTGATCGTATAAGGCACGATTCATTTAAAATACATTTTCCTATACACGGTCTTTACATTCTACCTGTGCATTTGCTACTCTTTCTGTATGTCGGCGTATTTTTCAGCATGCTGTACGTTTCAAATTAATTCCACTACCATACAAACTTACAAATAAACTTAAACTGAAGCGAATTATTACGTTGTTTTTGAACGACATCGGTCGCCCTCTATCCCTTCTATCGTGGCTAGAGGAAAAATATCATTTTTGATCATTAAACGTTTGCTGTTACATTGCAACTTTCAATCTGAATAGGCTATTTTTACAACTGCGAGGGAGCGCTAAAATATGCCTCCGAACTTTTATTGTGACGACTGTTAAAACATTTTAAATAAAACATTCTACATCTTTATTCTTCATATCTACATATTTATTTTTCAATGTAGTCACCGTAGTGACAACACGTTTCTCACAACCAGAGTCCATTTTTTTGATGCCGACAGTGTAGAACGTATGAATTTGTTGACGGAGCCGCGACTTCACCTCTGCATGCACAGCTTCATCACTATCAATCTAGTCCTCATAGATCTTCGTTAAATTTTGGAAACATGAAAGCGAATGGGCCAAGTTGTCGTTACCATCACGTTTATTTCGTTGCAAGCACAAACAACGCAACGTTTGTCGTTACTGACGTCAAAAACATCATTATCATACAAAGCTTTCATTCTTCGATGGATTTCAGTTTTCTGCGGCTGGAAACTTGATTGCAGCTCGCTGTTTCTCACGCACCGACACAGTACTTCATACACCGCCATATTACACGCTACAGTTAGGAGTCCTCTAGCGGCACAGTCTTGGAACTTGGCACAGCGAAGTGGGAAAGTCGACAGAGCGATACGCATGACATGTGATACCTCTATTGATACTGAGGACAGGACAAATAATTCGGAGGCATTACTTTTCAGCACGCCCTTGTATTTTAGCGTTCTAGTTGCTGCAGGCTTACTGTAAAGATGTAATTTTGTACCTGCTATTGACTACAAACAGTTTAGTTATCTTTGCGGCAATTTATTGGGTATTCAGGAAGACTTTCTTCAGTTCCAGATGACAGATGAGAAGCTGGATCAGAACTGGGTTAGTTTACATCTGGGCTCTTGAGTCTTTGATTATATACACGTGTCACAGGCTTACCCAATTCTATGATACATAGTAAAGGTTATGGGCACAATAGGACATTGCACCACACATGGCGTGAAGGTAACGGGTGATTATATTTAAAGTGGAATTACTGATGGAGGTGCAGCGTGGGCTAGATTCATCGTATGGCAGCGTTAATGTGCAAGTGATTTAAGCTGGAAAAAATGACTTTCTGTCGCTGGTGTTTGAAGTATAGGGTACTGGTGCTTCACCGTTCTTGCAAATCCTTCCGATTCGACAATCCATTGGATTTCTATCGGATTTCTACCGGATTGATGAAAATTTCTGTCGGGAACTGTCTTCATTCTGTGATGCACAGCCAAACGTTTCACAATTTAATGAGACAATCTGCCGCAATTACCATTAGGGAAGTTATTGACTGGCTATCACTGATGTTCACCTCGTCATTAGAGGCGTTCACTGGTGTACTAATGGCCGGAGCAGACGGCATGAATAGCGTCTTGTTTGTATTCATGTTAGCTGATAACATCCTCTTAGCACTGTGGACGAGCAGACACACCATCTGGAGCAATCTTGACTGTCTCTCTGTTATCTTGTTTACGTTAATACGGCACTTTCATAAGGAAAAATACCCAAAATTTATATCCTAAACACCCCTTTCACGATGTAGGTCGCTTGAGTAGCATATGCTGCTCCCTTTTAAGCGTTTTCCAGCTGCACGACCTCTCTCTCCTTAGTGTGTACGCTCCAGCCGTCTTCGGTGGTTTTGTTTGGTCTCTCATGAGTCATAAAATTTCTCATATTTGAAGAGTGCTGCAAAAAATTACCTTTAAGTAGCTTGGAGGTTCTTTATGATGCTACTACTCACGATTTTTAAGTATTGCTGAAAAACTAATTGTTGAGATATTGTTTACTCTTTTCCTTTCTTGTCTTCTCACACGTGTCTCACGACACTAGTTCATAGTCACTTGATACCAATGTCCTGCTTAGGTAAATTTTTTTTTTTTTTTTTTGCCGCTCGGGATTAGTCGAGCGGTCTCAGGCACTGCAGTCATGGACTGTGCGGCTGGTCCCGGCGGAGGTTCGAGTCCTCCCTCGGGCATGGGTGTGTGTGTTTGTCCTTGGGAAAATGTAAGTTAAATAGTGTGTGAGCTTAGAAACTGATGACCTTTGCAGTTAAGTCCCATAAGGTTTCACACACATTTGAACATTTTTTAATTCTTTTTTGTTTTTGGGCACGGATATCCAAGACAGTTGCTCTATACATATCTTGGCCTACTTCTTCCATCGGATTCCTAGAAACCTTCCAGGAACGTCAAAGTGCTAGTGCCCTCTATTGCCACAGTCAAACTAATTTCACTACTGCTACTTTTGGAATTCCAGAGCTTCTGCTCTCTATGTGGCCAGACGCCGACACTATCAGTCTAGTGACGGATCGAATGTAATGGTTTTTTTAGACGTTCCCTCAAGAACCCTTCTTTCGAAAGCTTCTATGAACGTTTCTGCAGCCAGAGGTAACAGAGGAGAGCTCATGTCCCATTTTTCGCATAAGCTTTGTGAGTAGCTTGGTTGCTTGCTCTCAACGCTACGATCACATACCCAGAACAGGCAAACAAAACCGTGCAGAACACATAGCTTACACCAGTGGCAGCTCGTGACAAAGAAGATGATGGTGCACTTTACTCACGAAGGAAAACATCAACAAAAGAGAGAAAATCAGTACACTGCTCAGTGTTTTTGTAATGCCTGATATAAACAGACCGGTCGCTCGTGTCACTCCTGCATCTACTCATAATAAAACCAAAAGGGGTACACAGAAAAAAAGTATTACTTTTGCAGAATAAACGGAATTAAAATCCACTGTAGCTCTATCTACTAAAAAAGTGGTAGGCATGCCTTACTAACCTTTTTCAGCAGGACTGATGTTAACGCTGTTCGATTATATCTCTAATTTGGATGTGGTGGTGATCACTTGGACAGGAACTCTATTCTTCTTTCCTTCATATTTGCAAATCTTTCAATCACTCATTGACTGAAGTGTGCAGTTCCTAAAACGTGGTCTCGTTCAATAGAGAGCATCGCTAGTGCTGATAGGCTTTCTTGGTCCATAGTAATCCGCAAGAAGGTTTTGATGCATTTCCGCGAAGCAAAACAACGTCCTGCTTCTGATGTGGTCATTGGAATTGTAATTATCGCTTTCAGGAGCTTCACAGATTCTCTCAGTGTATCACAAAGATTATTGTCTGTTATGTAATCCAGATAGCTCAAAGCTCCACACATGCTTTCTTTGCTTCCAAAAAAGAGTAGCATTCAATAGCAGCTCTGAAATAAGTTTCTGGTAGAAAGAGAGAGGCTGCAACTAGGTGTCCAGTGAACTTGAATCTTTCTTTGGCCTCGTTACTTACATTACATATTTCTTTTGCTTCCCACAGTAGATTACACATCGCTGCGCCATCTTCAGTTCTCCCTCTTTTATGGTACTCGTGTAAACCTCACTCCTTCCCTAATGTTCGCAGTTTCACGCTAAAAAGCTGTCACCTGATTGTGTGTGTAATTTGGGTCAATATGCCTTTTTTGTAGCTGGTTATGCAAAATATCTACATGAATCATGATTTTATGAATAAATGAAAGCCAAAAAATGAACTTTTCATCCTCCAAAATTGTTACTAAGCCATAGGGTTGCAGGATCGTGTTCTCATTGTACGGTTTTCCCCCTGGCTCATATTATTCACGCACTTGATAATATCTATTATTTCGTTGAGAACTGCTGTTCTTTGAGGAGATGCTGAAAAGAAGCTGCAAAGTCTCTGAAGATTAGTCAAGAATATTCGCACATTTTTATTAATGGAACCGGCTTTAACCATAGTGAGATTCAACCGGTGGACATAGCAATGAATGTATGAAGCGTTGGGAAACTTTTCCTTAACAATAGCCTGTACTCCACGTGACGAACCACTCATGACTGATGCGCCATCATATGTTTGCGCTATTAGCTTATGTGGATAATTTACCAAATTACTATTTATCTGTTCGATGATGGACGTTGCCAAAGACTGGGCATCATGCTTTTCTGGCGCTATCAAGTCTCAAAATCTTTCAACGCAGCACCCATAATTTACTTTCTAATTTCCTCTTGGCAGACTTGAAGCACGCACCAGAGGAGTTCATTCTGGAAGGTTTCTGAGGTTCCTTTGAAACCTGTAGCTTTCTGTAAATACGATTGTAATACCGAGTCTAATTCTGCCCTAAAATTAATCAAGGAACGAAAAATACTAGGACTGGAAGATGATTCATCTCACCATGTCCTCTAAGGGCAGGTACCAACGCACCACAAAAACGAATACATTTAATAATTAGATTCAATATGTACCAATTATCGGTACTTTTTGGTTGTGAAATACCACGGACCTTCTGTACCCACTGTCTAATTGGGTAGCTATATTTATATTTCCTAGACTTGATAAATTCAAAACGTTGTTTACATGGTGTGGTGTCTGTACTGTAAGACATTCGGTAAACACACCATCAGATTATTTGACTTGTCGCTCTAACGAAGTAGACGAGTGTCAGCAACATGTCTCGTGGTGTTATCGGGGCATGTTTATCTTCTGCCGTTAGGTCAGACGATAGAAATGCCACTTGCACGCTTAGAGTAGCAGATTGACGGTGAACAACTTTAAACAGAACTTGATTAATTTTCACACACATTTATTAAAATAATAAAAAACATAGACATTACATAACTTGATTCTGGATGCTGTTTATAATTGACAATCTGAAGTTCCCTTGGTCTTGGTACGTTAATCTTATTCTCAAATATCTCTGATACTTGACAAAGTGTCTATACATTTATCTTCATGGCTATGTACAGGAATATGGTAATCTTATCAGGCGCAGACTGAAACTTGACTATAGATGGTACAGACTAATGTAGACTAGTACAGATGGGTGCAGGCAAATGCAGACTGATTAATCAGAGGTATGTACACTCGCTATAATACCTCGCGTGTTTATGTATCACTGCACGAGTGTGATCCACGAAGAGAAAACGTTCTACGTTAGTAGGAGTCTCATTGGATGCGTTATATATTAATACGCGGTTCGGCGGAAGCAGAATTTATTCCATCTTTAAGGCACCGCCATCTTGTACTGCGTAGACGGACGAGCGCTGCGCCTGCGCTGTTGTGCTTGGCGGGGCGCGCTCTAGTGCGAAAGTTGTGTACGCGCTGACTATGCGGAACTATGTACACAGCACATGGACTGAAGAAAGTTTGTTTTTTCTAATATTGTCATGGACGTGTTGAATGTCACAGACTTCGTGTTTACACCATGAAAGATCTACTCCAAATAATAAACAAGGAAAACAAAGTAAGGCATTTTTCATGCCACAACCAAACAGCCATTCATGCTTGTTGTACAGTTCAGAGTTAAATTTCCTATTGAATTTGGCGACTTTTTGTTTTAACAGTCTACGAAATTGTTAAAGCAGGAGTCGGCCTACATAGCCTCTTGATTTCTAATTGTTCTTCAAACTTCCGTGCAATGATGGGTTCAGATAGCAATGAAATTACCTTATTCATTATTTCACGTATTTCACCTGGGCCTCAAAATTCACTGTAGCACTTTCGGTCATAAAGAAAATACTGCCCTTCAACTAACGAAAGTTTGACAATGTTCAGTCTGAAGCTAGTTCATGGAAGAACGTCTCACCAAGAGGCGTGTAACGTCTCTATACACTTCTTGCTTCTTGGCCTACTTCTTCCATCGGGTTCCGAGAGAACTTCAAGGAACGCGAGGTATTAATTCCAGTGCCAGTTACTTCATCGGAATAGACATTATTTCCGTGATTATTTAACAGCGATTTCAGTCTGATACGATATCATATTTACGAACTTTCAGCATGCTGGAGTAGCTTGGGTCAACAACCTTCTGTTAATCGGTAGATAGAAAAACCAGTCCAAGTTCCAAATTTTTGCTTTATATTCATTAGATGAATAGTTTTGGGCCGAGGTCCTTTTTCAAATCATCACACGAAAGTAGAAAATGGCATTTCCGAAGATGACAAAAATGTGCAATTTACATTTGCAGTGCATACAGATAACCATTCATCTGGTCATCAAATGAATAAAAATTAAAAATTTGCAACTTGGACTAGCTTTTCGTTCTACTGATATGGCATTTGCCAGATTTGTTTACTTAATGGTGATAATAACAGTGATGGAGTGTCAATTCCAACCCCATGTCACGTCCCACCTATTTGGCCTAGGCATTCGGATTTTTACACTGCGCTGCATACACCCAGTCTTACGATGCTAACTTCGGATGCAAGAATATAAGTATGGAAGAACAGAAACTGGAAGGGCATCTCAGGTACCACCAAATATTATAGACTCTTTGGAAACAGAGTGCTTGATGTGGTGGAGAAGAACGAAACAGTGACTCGGGATCATTTGGGAAACCACAGTAGTATGTACCTAAAGTAATCCCACCTGATGGGATACCAGTTCGATTTTACACAGAGTACGCGAAAGAACTTGCCCCCCTTCTTGCAGCGGTGTACCGTAGGTCTCTAAAAGAGCGTAGCGTTCCAAAGGATTGGAAAAGGGCACAGGTCATCCCCGTTTTCAAAAGGGACATCGAACACATGTGCAGAACTATAGACCTATATCTCCAACGTCAATCAGTTGTAGAATTTTGGAAGACGTATATGTTCGAGTATAATGACTTTTCTGGAGACTGGAAATCTACTCTGTAGGAATCAGCATGAATTTCGAAAAACACGATCGTGTGAAACCCAGCTCGCGCTATTCGTCCACGAGACTCAGAGGGCCATAGACACGGGGTCACAGGTAGATGCCGTGTTTCATGACTTCCGCAAGGCGTTTAATACAGTTCGCCACGGTCGTTTAATGAACAAAGTAAGAGCACATGGACTATCAGACCAATGTGTGATTGGATTGAAGAGTTCCTCGATAACAGGACGCAGCATGTCATTCTCAATGGAGAGAAGTCTTCCGAAGTAAGAGTAATTTCAGGTGTGCCGCAGGGGAGTGTCATAGGACCGTTGCTCTTCACAATATACATAAATGACCTTGTGGATGACATCGGAAGTTCACTGAGGCTCTTTACAAATGATGCTGTGGTGTATCGAGAGGCTGTAACAATGGAAAATTGTACTGAAATGCAGGAGGATCTGCAGCGAATTGACGCATGGTGCAGGGAATGGCAATTGAATATCAATGTAGACAAGTGTAATGTGCTGCGAATGCATAGAAAGATACATCCCTTATCATTTAGCTACAAAATAGCAGGTCAGTAACTGGAAGCAGTTAATTCCATAAATTATCTGGGAGTACGCATTAGGAGTGATTTCAAATGGAATGATCATATAACGTTGATCGTCGGTAAAGCAGATGCCAGACTGAGATTCATTGGAAGAATCGTAAGGAAATGCAATCCGAAAACAAACGGAGAAGGTTACAGTACGCTTGTTCGCCCACTGCTTAAATACTGCTTAGCAGTGTGGGATCCGTACAAGATAGGGTTGATAGAAGAGATAGAGAAGATCCAACGTGGAGCAGCGCACTTCGTTACAGGATCATTTAGTAATTGCGAAAGCGTTACGGAGATGATAGATAAACTCCAGTGGAAGACTCTGTAGGAGAGACGCTCAGTAGCTCGGTACGGCCTTTTGTTAAAGTTTCAGGAACATACGTTCACTGAAGAGTCAAGCAGTATATTGCTCCCTCCCATGTATATCTCGCGAAGAGACCATGAGGATAAAATCCGAGAGATTAGAGCCCAATCTTTCTTTCCACGAACAATGTTGTTTTTGTTTTGTGGTCTTCAGTCCTGAAACTGGTTTGATGCAGCTCTCTATGCTACTCTATCCTGTGCAAGCTTCGTCATCTCCCAGTACCTACTGCAACCTACATCCATTTGAATCTGATTAGTCTATTCATCTCTTGGTCTCCCTCTACGATTTTTACCCTCCACGCTGCCCTCCTATACTAAATTGGTAATCCCTTGATGCCTCAGAACACGTAGTACCAACCGATCCCTTCTTCTGGTCAAGTTGTTCCACAAACTACTCTTCTCCCCAATTCTATTCAATACCTCCCCATTAGTTATGTGATTTACCCATCTAATTTTCAGCATTCTTCTGTAGCACCACATTTCGAAAGCTTCTATTCTGTTCTTGTCCTAACTACTTATCGTCCTTGTCTCACTTCCATACATGGCTACACTCCCTACAAATACTTTCAGAAATGACATCCTGACACTTAAATCTATACTCGATGTTAACAAACTTCTCTTCTTCAGAAACGCTTTCCTTGCCATTGCCAGTCCACATTTATATCCTCTCTACTTCGACCATCATCAGTTATTTTGCTTCCCAAATAGCAACACTCCTTTACGACTTTCAGTGTCTAATTTCCTAATCTAATTCCCTCAGCATCACCCGACTTAATTCGACTACATTCCATTATCCTCGTTTTGCTTTTGTTGATGTTCATTTATATCCTCCTTTCAAGACACTGTCCATTCCCTTCAACTGCTCTTCCAAGTCCTTTGCTGTCACTGACAGTAGTACAATGTCATCGGCGAACATCAAAGTTTTTATTTCTTCTCCGTGTATTTTAATACCTACTCCGAATTTTTCTATTGTTTCCTTCACTGCTTGATCAATATACAGATTGAATAACATCAGGGAGAGGCTACAACCTTGTCTTACTCCCTTCCCAACCACTGCTTCCCTTTCATGTCCCTCGACTGCCATCTGGTTTCTGTACAAATTGTAAATAGCCTTTCGCTCCCTGTATTTTACCCCTGCCATCTTTAGAATTTGAAAGAGTGTATTCCAGTCAACATTGTCAAAAGCTTTCTCTAATTCTACAAAAGTTAGAAACATAGGTTTGCCTTTCCTTATTCTTTCTTCTAAGATAATTCGTAGGGTCAGTATTGCCTCACGTGTTCCAGTATTTCTACGGAATCCAAAGTGCTCTTCCCCGCGGTCGGCTTCTACTAGCTTTTCCATTCGTCTGTAAAGAATTCGTGTTAGTATTTTGCAGCTGTGGCTTATTATACGGATTGTTCGGTAATTTTCACATCTGTCAACATCTGCTTTCTCTGGGATTGGAATTATTATATCCTTCTTGAAGTCTGAGGGTATTTCGCATGTTTCATACATCTTGTTCACCAGATGGTAGAGTTTTGTCAGGACTGGCTCTCCCAAGGCCGTGAATAGTTCCAATGGAATGTTGTCTACTCCGGGGGCCTTGTTTCGACTCAGGTCTTTCAGCGATCTGTCAAATTTTTCACGCAGTATCGTATCTCCCATTTCATCTTCATCTACATCCTCTTACATTTCCATAATATTGTCCTCAAGTACATCGCCCTTGTATAGACCCTCTATATACTCCATCCACCTTTCTGCTTTCCCTTCTTTGCTTAGAACTGGGTTTACATCTGAGCTCTTGATGTTCATACAAGTGGTTCTCTTATCTCCAAAGGTCTCTTTAATTTTCCTGTAGGCAGTATCTATCTTACCCCTAGTGAGACAAGCCTCTACATCCTTACATTTGTCCACTAGCCATCCCTGCTTAGCCATTTTGCACTTCCTGTCGATCTCATTTTTTAGACGTTTGTATTCCCTATTGTCTGCTTCATTTACTGAATTTTTATATTTTCTCCTTTCATCAATTAAATTCAGTATTTCTTCTGTTACGATTTCTACTAGCCCTCTGGTTCTTTCAGTTTATCCAGGTCCCATCTCTTTAAATTTCCACCTTTTTGCAGTTTCTTCAGTTTTAATCTACATGTCAGAGTCCACATCTGCCCCTGGAAATGTCTTAAATTTAAAACCTGGTTCCTAAATCTCTGTCTTACCATTATATAATGTATCTGATACCTTTTAGTATCTCCAGGGTTCTTCCATGTATACAACCTCTTTCCATGATTCTGAAACCAAGTGTTAGCTATGTTTAAGTTGTGCTCTGTGCAAAATTCTACCAGGTGGCTTCCTCTTTCATTTCTTAGCCCCAATCCATATTCACCTACTACGTTTCCTTCTCTCCCTTTTCCTACACTCGAATTCCAGTCACCCATGACTATTAAATTTTCGTCTCCCTTCACTATCTGGATAATTTCTTTTATTTCATCATACGTCTCTTCAATTTCTTCGTCATCTGCAGAGTTAGTTGGCATATAAACTTGTACTACTGTAGTAGGTGTGGGCTTCGTATCTATCTTGGCCACAATAATGCGTTCACTATGCTGTTTGTAGTAGCTTACCCGCATTCCTATTTTCCTATTCACTATTAAACCTACTCCTGCATTACCCCTATTTGATTTTGTGCTTATAACCCTGTAGTCACCGGACCAAATTTCTTGTTCCTCCTGGCACCGAACTTCACTAATTCCCACTATATCTAACGTCAACCTATCCATTTCCCATTTTAAGTTTTCTAACCTACCTGCCCGATTAAGGGATCTGACATTCCACGAACAATACGAGACTGGAATAGAAGAGAGAACCGATAGAGGTACTCAGGGTACCCTCCGCCACACACAGACAGGTGACTTGCGGAGTATGGATGTAGATGTAGATGTACGAGTAGAGTACTCTGTGTCACTAACACAGCTCGTTAATAATTCGCTATTACTAACGTAAAATCTACAGAGATAAAGTGGCGGAAAATACGTAGCGGTACGTGTATCTGTTTTATGATAAACGTTTGCAGGTGACCTTAGATTTCGAAATGAAAGATTTTGGAGATTGTTCATAGGCTTCAACAGTGAACTCTGTAGAGTGAATGAATAGTTTTACCACATTCCGTAAATTGTCGAGTCACTTGAATTATGTAAAGAGTTATGATTCTTAAATAAGAATAATTAGATGCACCTTCGTAACAAAACAAATTTACCAGCCTTTGTAGAAAAGCCTTGCTTTAAAAGTCCACGAGAAAGACGTGAAAACAATAGCTAGAGATAAAATTAAGCGCTAGTGAAAGACGCTAAATTTACGAGGGGTATACAGTAAGCAGTGCAGTAATTTTTTTTTACTGATTTTATTCACCTTTCCAGTACATCGTGTTAATCCCCACTAGATTTTGGCTACAAAATCCTATTTTTCATCATCATGTGCTTTCGATGTGACGGCATTACACCACCTTGCTCGGAGTGCCTGTATGCCCACATGCCACCATTCTAATGGTAGGCGTCGGAGGCAGCGTCTTGCTGCATCAGTAGCCTCATCGTGCAGGAACTGCCTCCCTCGGAATGAATCCTTCATTGGCCCACCCGGATGGAAGTAGGAAGGTGGGTGATCTGGGCTGTAGGGTGGGTCAGGAAGAACAATCGTATGAAGTTTTGTGAGATCCTTTGGGATTGTGAGACCTTGCGTTGTGATGCCTTCAGTTCGAACGTATTTTTGTGGTGGCGAACACGAAGAAGTGGTTTCTTCAATACATTTCAGACCTGATAGTTGCATCATGAGGGGGAACATGAAAAAGAATAACTTCTTCAGAGTCGCAGAAATCACCATTACTTGAACTTTTTTCGTCGTAGGAGTGGTGGAGTGGCACCATTCCGTGGATTACTATTTTGTTTCTTGTTCGCAGGGATGGACCTATGTTTAGTGGCCTGTGTCGATCTTGGACAAAAAATTGACACGATCGGCCTCGTAACACCAAGCAATTCCTGACAGATGTCCTTCGTTGCTCTTAATGGTCTTTTCTAGGGCGACGAGGAACGAGATGCGAGGTGCTTGATTCTGATCCGTCGATCACCTCGAATGATCGTGTCCGCGCTTTCCAACATTGCAGAAGTCACAGCTGTGGGTGGCCGGTCGGCAGGAGAGAGATCGAACAGATTTGCGTGACTTTGATGTGTTTATGACAAACGCTTCCGCCGGCGACTCAGAGTGCATTTGTTTTCTGCCACGTCAGCGTAGACATACTGCAAGGGCATATGAATTTCTGCGATGACCTGGTTTTCGGCCAAAAGAAATTCACTGACAGCTCACAGCTTGAAGAGCACCTATGTTACAGAGGCCATTTTGTAGGCTGCGTAAGAGATCGAACAGATTTGCGTGACTTTAATGTGATTATGACAAACGCTTCCGCCGACGACTCAAAGTGCATTTGTTTCCTGCCACGTCAGCGTAGACATACTGCAAGGGCATATGAATTTCTGCGATGACCTGGTTTTCAGCCAAAAGAAATTCAGTGACAGCTCACTGCTTGAAGAGCACCTCTGTTACAGAGGCCATTTTGTAGGCTGCGTATAGCGCACCCACCAATTAAAACTTCATGAAATTAGAGGGGCTGAAGCGAGAATATTCCATGATGTCCCGTAATAAATTCCGTATTTTTACAACCGAAGCTGACACAGAAAAACTGTATTTCATTACCTACTTAACGTCCGTCGGATATCATAAATGAATGAACGATAAAGTAGCTTAATCAAATTGACAAGTCTGTTACTTCTTATTCGCTTGTGCACTAATATTCTTTGCAGCATTCTCATTTTGATAAAGGAGTACTGATGTACTGATGAACAACGAGTGGTCCACAACTTATTACTGCAGAGCCTTTACCTGTTACAGCTATTCCAGCCTGCCCTTGGCTGCACGAGCCCCCTCCACACTGTTTCAAGGACGGCTCTTCCGGGTTAATCAACCACCTAAGTTCTCGCCGGGCGCCCGCATTTTTCCGGTCCTGAGCCCGTGCGCAGAAACTTTTCGACTCATCCATTTTCTCCTGCTCGATGAAAGTGCTCAGGGCGCCCTCGGACGCTTCTTTCTTTGGCATCAAATCGATTCGACGCCTTAATTCCAGCCACGTTATCCACCTCCCTCACTAGGGAAATGCAGTGCATTCTTTTTTTTTTGTCTCTAAAAAATGAAAACCATGCTGCCGCTGCTGTTCTGTGCTGGGTGACTTTCGAGGATTACTTCTTCAATAACGCACTTGCGTGTGCCGACTTCATCACATGACTGACTGCTCTGAACTCGTCTTCAGCGCATTTGTCAATAGCACTCCGATACCTCTCGTGAAAGCTAAAATCGTGTCATCGATAAAAGGATGCATTTAAAAATTTGTGGTGTGTGTGATCCAGCATAGCTCTAGAACGACTGGAATAACTACAACCTTACTTGACAAACGTGCGCCAACGGCCTCGCCGCAGCGGTAACACCGATTCCCGCCGTCAGATCACCGAAGTCGGGCTGGGCTAGCACTTGGATGGATGGCCATTAGGTCTGCCGAGCGCTGTTGGCAAGCGGGATGAGGTAAACTGAGGAGCTACTTGATTGAGAAGTAGTGGCTCCGGACTCTTAAAGTGACATACGGCAGGGAGAGCGATGTGCTGACCACACGCCCCACCATATCCGCATCCAGTGACGCCTCTGGACTGAGGATGACACGGCGGCCGGTCAGTTGCGTTGGGCTTTCCAAAGCCTATTCGGACGGAGAGAGAGGAGTGACAAACATGCGATTTAGTATCAAGAGACAATAACTGTGAGGTAAGTCACCAACAGAACTCTTGTTCGTGGAGCCTAGTACGACAGCAGTGACATGTAAGGAAAACTCTGCAACTTCTGAAGCAATATCGACCAAACTGCACATATCATCATGTGAAAAAAATACATAATGGAACGACAGAACGTCTATAGCTGCATTAGGGCAGGGATGAGGGTGAGAAGGCAGTGACTAGCAGAAACGTCGAAACCGAACGATACTGGTATCGATTCGGTTGGCTAGTGGGTGACAGACCAATGACACGTGAATAGATGAAGCGCAGATTGCAGTATGGAGATGAGACGTACAAAGCACAACTCGTGAATACTTGTAACAGCTGTTTCCAAACTCAGCACATACATTACCACATTTCCTATTTGAAAAGTGTGCTGTAGGAATCTCTAACTGAAATGTGGCAACGACCAATTTTCGAAAATATCACTACAATGTTAATGAAGATATGCATTCCCTAATTCCTCAGGTACTGTACTCTGGATACTTGTAAACGTTTTTACGAACTCTAGAATTTAATATTTGGTCTGCCGTTCGTAATAACATCCGTAGAGTTCATCGAAGCAACATGAAGTTCTTCTTAGTTCATCCTTCACGTGTCATTTTGTTTCCGAGCTAATAGAGGTCCTTTATTTCCTTCACCATGTAGTCCTCAGTTTCGGTAACTTTATCGCTAATCTCAGTTCAGCCGCTCCTTTGTAAGTTCGTTTTTCTTCATCTTACACTCAGTAGTTTTTCTGTCTCTATTAGACCATAAATTACGTGTGACGTGTATTGTACTCCTTAGTCAGTTTCTCTTAGGATGCCAATGTCATCAGCGAATGTTAGTGGTTGCTACTTTGCAACTTTTAATCTCACTCCTTATCTGCCTTTTATTGCTGTCATTGTTTTTTAGGTGTATTTGTATATCAATAGAGGACTAAGGCTGCATCTGTGCACCCTTTTTAATCCCAGCAATTCTATCTTGGTCTTCTATTTTCATTGTTCCCTGATGGTTCTTGTACAGTATTATATTACACGGCTTTTTCTATGTGCTACACACGTTTGTCTAAAAATTACAAATACTGTGCACTATTTTACGATGTCGAATGCTTTGGTCAACAAATAGTGCCTGTATTTCTCTTAGGCTTTGTCCCCATTATCAAGCTCAGCAGAACGTACGAACCCACCTAAAAACGTACAGCTAATAATAGCTATTATAATTAGTTTGGCAATGAAGTAAATGCTGATATAGTGTCGTTCAGTACATTGTACCCAGTCAATAGAATTATCTGCGTTTATACAGATAACGCCCCTTTTAACGGATCCTCAATCTTCTATTTCATTTTTGCGTATACTATTCTTGTCAAAAAAGGAGAGGCATGTTCAGTTAAGTGGATTTATTTGTTAACTGCGAAAAGCTCTTCGATTTTGTTTCTAATTTTGAAGAAGAAAGGACTTCGTTTCCGCTTATCCTAATGCTCCCGTTACAGACAGTTAATTTTTACAAGGAATTGAACAGAACCCGTGATAGATCAAAGAATATTATCTTAATTTTTCTGAAAAAAATATGTTATAAGACTTGGCGTTATCAAAACGAATCTGCGACAAACTGCAGAAATTCGTAGCGAGAGTCTACCCCTTGATGCCATAAAACGTGTTATTCAAAAGCCTATAATCAACAGCATGAGTGTATATAAAGCAATGGTAACAAAACGCAATATTTGTACACAGGACAGCATTAGGGAATGTGTCTGTATTAGGAAAAGTGTCATCGTTATCACTCCACAGCAAAAGATTCAGGACTAGGCCCCCACTCAGGGTCTTTGGAACAGTATTGACAAGGGGGAGACGACGATGAGAAAAATTGTGTATAACTGAAAGAAGGATAACTTTCAACGAGTCGCAGCGTGGAAAACTGGGAAATCTGAAACAAAGATGTGATAACTTTCAGCCTAGGTATATTGGGGATAGGAAAGTTAGATGTAAAAAAGAAAAGCATTTCTTGTCAGACAAATGTAGGGTAATATCAACAGCTGCAGAAATTCGTATAATAGGAATAGAATTCGATATGAACAGGAAAGTAGGTCACAGATGGAGTTACTACTAATAGGTCAGTGATAGGGTTGTTCTCACCACTATCGACAGCAACATGACTCCAACAACGATAATTCAGTTACACGTGCCGACGCCACAAGCAGATCACAATTATGTAAGGTATGTGAGGATAATGAACGATTAACTGAGTACGTAACAGGAGATAATAATCTAACAATCGTGCACGGTTGAAGCGTGATAAGTAGAACAAAGGGTTACCGGAGAAAATGCGCATGGTACTAGTATTAAAAGAGGAGGGAAAGTAATTGAATTTTGGAATAAATTTCAGCTTCTAATAGCAAATACGCTGCTCAAGCATCATAACGACATGAGGTGTTTTGGAAAAACACCTGAAGATGGAGATTCCGAAATTGGATTGTAAGATGTACCCATAATAAGATTTAAACTCCTATCACAATTTAGTAGTGATGAAGTGCAAGCAAAAGTTTGTAAGACTGGCCTACTTCGTGATTTGTGACACTCATACCACATTGCAAAATACACACGGAAACTATAGCTTACAGTTCACTTGTTGGCAAGAGTAAACAGTGTTATCACCACATCAAAAACTCCTCTTATATCAAACTAAATTAACATTATAGTCACTCCTCAAATTAATTATTTTCCGTATCTGTGATTCTTGTCAAGTCTCACAATGTTCTTTCCATGTCTAAAATATCTGCTAAAATACGTCAGGAAGGACAAAAAGTGCAATGATTACGTCAAGCTGGTGGATAATACGTGACTGTTAGCTCTAAAGTAAGTACCTGAATGCTATTTAGTTCGTAAACAAGGGCGGAATAAGCTGGCGGATAAATTTCTTATAGAATATGAAAATGAGTATAATACGTACTTACTGTAAACAGCTGAAAAGCAACTTCATCTTATGCAGTGTAATTACCAGATTATATGTAGGTTTGGGAAATGCTTTTCTCCTCAAATCCTATTCCGAAAAACTTGACGCGACATCAAGTCAGCTGCTGCTTTAAGGCACAATAGAGCCTAAAATTATTTATTTTCCGCAACTATGTGCTTGCCAACTGTCACAGTACGTATTACAAGCCTAAAATATCTTTAAAAATACATTGGAAGTGTGAATGTTACTGGCGGAAATAAAGCTGTGAGGACGGGCCGTTAGTCGTGCTTGGGAAGTTCATTCGGTAGGAAACTTTCTCATGAAAGGCAAAAGTCCTGAAACGAGTCTCCGTCTGCCACACAGTGTTAATCAGCTAGAAATTTTCAATACTTAAGGTGTATGTGTCACCAACCGCATTGTTCTACCTATTCTCGTTTTTGTAATATACTTCATGAAAGTTGTAAAGATCAGTTTAGAACATCCCGTATTTGCATATTACGGTAAACAATGTACACACGTTCTTTATGTTCGTTAGTGATAAATAATTATATGGAAGTGTTTGCTTTTGAGATATCGACTCTCTCTTCTAGCACTATCTTCTTTAGAGGTGTTTCGTCTCTGTCTTTTTCATTGTTTACGATATGTGTAAACATAGTAGAAATTCTCGTTTTGTATAACGAAAATTTTGCAGCTTGTGTGGTACAGTGTAATAAAATAGTGAAAACAGTTTTTTCATTGCTTCATTGTTTGCTTAGTTTGTTTGTCTTGCGTGTGTAGTGTGTATTATCACATGACGTATCTTTATTAGGCGTTCCTTACATTTAAGAGTTGATTATAGGAATTACACTGTGTAAGCATTTTAGGCAGTCTTGGTACCATATTTCCGATTGGTATATATTGTAACCTTTGTAGAGAGTTGGTACTGCACAGACCCTGGTAGATCTAAATCATCTGTAATAAAAGTAGTAATTGTCAGCCCACAGACCTAAGATGTAATGTCAACTGTTTGTTTAGCCAGGTAACTATTTAGGCATTGAAATAGCATTGCAGTACTTACTTTAGAGACCACAATGATCTTTTCGATACCAATTTGAAGGATATTTTAGTATGCTTAAAGTAACGTTGCAATTCTCGATGCAAACATTTCATTTTTTGTGTCGCTTAAGTATTTTGCAGAAATTTCGGACTTTAAAAGAGCATTTTGAGAATTTAAAACCAGCAGAGATGTGGAAACAAAATAATTTTAGTCAATGCTTTAGCGTAAACCAAGCGTTACACTCGAATCGAAGTATGAATGCCGCTACCTATTGGTCAGAAGCAATAGAAGCTTAAACCAGCAGTTGGTTTTATTTCGCCTTTTTTCAAGCTTTGCGCAATAGGATTCGGAGTGAAACTCATATTCGACAACTTATGTTACTAATTTGTTTATTACGTTGCATAAGAGAATATTGGTTTTTAACTGTTTATGGAGAGTATATTTTATACTAGCTCTCATATGCTCTTAGAAATTTCGTAGGTCATATGTATTTAGACATGAAGATGGCATTCAGGTATTTGCAATAATTCCTTAGACACCTATTTGACCTAATAATAGCAATTTTGCGTTGCTGGCATATTTTTGCTAACGTTTTAACCGTGGAAAGATCATTCTGATGGTTGACAAGTATAATAGATGTGGAAAATAATTAATGTGAATGAGTAACTATAACGTTTGACCCACAAGAAAGTTCATGACAATAACGTTGTTTACTCTTGTTGACAAGTGCACGTTAAGCTGTAGTTTCCATACGTGCTTTGGAATGTGGCATGCATGTCGTATTATGCCGATTAGATTTGAGACTTGTCCAAAACTCTTTAGTCATCAAACCAACAAAAAAACTTGTCCAAGGAAAATACTCAGTGAGTCAGTGAAGCCCTTCTGATGCCTAATCAATATGTGAGTAATACAGTACTGGCTCATAACTAAAATTAGTGTGGGAACAGCCCCATAAAATTTTTAGCCTTTGTTTTAGAACTAAAAATGAACAAACGTGCATGAAAGAAAATTTGTTCTGGAACTCGACAAAACCTTAAAAAAAATCTGACATCTGTGCTTACTTTTACCTAAAGTGCTACAGTTCAAGCTTCATATATTCCTTTAAAAATGAAATCCTGTCTTGTTTTAATTTATGCGACAAGATCATTAATTTTCTGATTGCTATTTGGACGACTACTGAGCAAATTTGTCCCCATTGAAAGCAATGAAAGTGCATTTAGTTTATCTGAATTCACAAGGCTGCTCGGAAAAATTCTTTATTGTTTTCAGTGTTGAAAAGCAGCGTTCTACCGCTGCTGTACTAATGGAAACTGTCTAGAGAAATTTTATCAGTCTCGTAATTTCACTAAGAACATCTACACCATTTTTCATGACAAATTTGAGTACCTCAATTTATTGACGGTTTTTATAAATAACAAACCTACAATGAAATGCCTTTAGCTCAGTTTCTAGCATATCTGTGGCGATGATGGGTTTTGTTTGAGTTGTCAGTACTATTTCTTCTGTAGGATGTTTCACCTCAAAACTAACGGCATCTTTCTTGTTGAAAAATTTGCCGTCCACTAAGCGCTTAGAGGTAGAATATCTCCTGTCTATTGTATGTCACACAATGCTATGAGTGATTAGTGTCATTGAAGGATTTTCACATAACTTTGAGTTCCTTGATTCTAAAATAGCAGTTGTGAAATCTGCTACATACTCGTTAACTTTAAACACAGTTAATTCTCGAGACTGCATTTGGTTATAAATAATTTCAAAGTGTGGCATAACCTAAGTAGAAGCTATAATCAAAACATGCGAATTACCATAATTCGGAAATTCTGAAATTCATGTTTCTTCTGGAGTAGTTTGATCTGCATGTGAAGTTGAGTGAATTTCAAATAAGATGATTTTTTAAAGGCAGCAAAATTTTCATAAATTCTGGTTACGGTCTATATGTAGAATTTCCATTTTCTAGAGGATCGACGTGGAATGCTGTCACCTATATCCTTCTTGAGAATGGATAAACGTTGCTGTGAGATTGAGAATAACCAGGATGTTAGAGAATAATTTTTTTGCATGAATGGTGATATTGCGTTTCGCACTATTAAATTAAGTTGACGTGCATAATAGTAAATAAAAGATGCATTACTATAAATGTGATATTATTATGCTGTAATTCCTGATATTTGCCTTATACGACATTAGTAATATGAAAGATCAGAATTAGCAGTATATGCCCGTTTCCCAGAAAGATTGTGGCCAATTGTCTTAAAACACCTTTCCATATGCCATTGGCAGTTCGAGTTTCTGGAATAACGGCTCCCCAAAAACTAAATGGTTTTCCATTCAATACATATCGCTGAAAAGGACTTTCTGACCGTTTTCTAAAACATCTTTTGTGTCATCAGATGTGATAGTTAAAAAGGAAGCTTTTCTAATGTCTGTCTTTACCTCCCCATGGTATAGTTGTCGCAGTCTGTCAAGTGTCTCATTCTGAAGATTTCACTTGTTTCTGAGTGATTGCTCGAAAGACAGTCTAATTTAGATGCAAAATGTATTACTGCCCTTAGCACTCCTGCGTTTACTGAATCTTCTTTTTCATTACGCCCATGGAACAGAGCTCCCAATTTTCTATGAAAGGAAGCGTAATCTATTATTTTGGACCAAATTACACTGTTCTTGTTAATCTTGACAGGACGCTCATTGATTGAAAGTCTGAATAGCTCACTAAGTTTCTCCTTGATACTTACAGTTCCTAACAGTGTCAGCGAAACTACATTATCAACGTGATTCTTAGCGACTCATGCTTTTCAATTTTGCTTATACTTGTAGAACTGTTTTGCGTACACGGTACTTCACCTCCAAACAGCCAACACACAAATTAAAACAGAGTATTTTTAACTTCACAACCACAAAACATTCAGAATTAGGGCTACGAGTATATTCTATGTGGTTGCTTATGCTAGGCTGAAATATTTGAATATGTGTTGGGAGGCCTTTTTTCTCAACTATGCCTTTCTCATCGAGAGACAGCTGTGAAAATTCGAGATGATGTTCACTTACCGCCACAGAACTTACTGCTTGGGGATGCAAGGCCATGGTTACAGTCTCCAGTAAACTGGGACAACATTCAGTTTCCTGTGTGCACATGCAGACAACAACCAAATACAACAACACTGCTATTGTGAACTACACAGTTCCATACGAAGATATTAGCATCTTTCACACCAACTGGGGAATGGCAACTGACAGTACGTTTAAGTAATAGAGAAAGACTTAAAGAAAGTGGACTCATTATAGTAAGTTTTTTCAGCACAGTTGACTGGTAACAGGAGTGCTCTAGCTTCATAGAACCTATAGGCGAGACGCCACTGGTGTCAAATTACGCCAACTGGAGGTGAAACTTGTCGGAAGAAGCAAAATGCTGTAAGCTAGTTCACTCTTACGTATAACCGCCTTGCTGCACTTGATAGTTTAGATTTGGAAAATAATTAATTCAAGCTATGTTCGAACTTTGCAGTTTTACACATGGTAATTTACGTATTTACGTAATTTTTTGGGTAACTATCTTTGAAGAAGGCGGCAAAAAGCGTTCAGAGCGTTTGGATACTTTTAGTGTCCCGTAAAGTACAATGAAATACCTCAAGTTACACCCTCTATGTAAATATTTCTATATATACTTGTGAGTACCTTGGGTATTAATAAACCGCTTAAAGCTGTATTTAGTCATTTATTTCTAGGTCACTATTTGCTTCGCGGCACTTCAGGATTTAAGCCACATCTTCCTGTGAACATTTGTATAAGAATAACCCAGACGGAATAATAACCCTGAGAAATCGATTGATATGATAATTTCCTGATATTATTTTAAGATTTAATTTTTTTAGTAAAGATCTACTAGAAACTTACAATATTTGTAGTCACATGACTGAAACATTAGAGCTAAAAATGTCGAAAAGTTTGTATTGAGCATTCGTAGTCTGTCAGAAAAATCTCCTCTGAAAGACGATATGTCATGGATTCCAATCCAGTATGGTGGATGAATGCTGCAAAAAAAATATACCGTACTGATCCAATGGTAAGGTCAAATTAATGAAAAACTAATAAGACCTAATTTGCGGATAGCATGAGAAACCAAGAACTGGTTGCAGCAAAATGGGGGGATGTTCTATCTGGACCAAACCCGTCAAGTAAATAGCTATTGACGGAAGAGCAGAACCCGAAAACTGCACTTACCGCTTCTCCGCTCTATACGCAACTGCCAATGGGCGACGTGACTGCGTGCTGTGTCATATTGACGACAAGAATGTAAACAGCCTGCTCGTCCACAACCGAATGATAGGTGGTTTTTTTGGGGGACACACGAGCGGTGAATGAGAATAAGGAATATTGCGATAAAAACTCTTTTGAAAAACAGTCTTTGGAATATAATAGTGACAGTTGACACATATTCACTTAATAACGCCCGTAAGCTATGATAGCAGAAGGGAACTCTTGAACGTTTACTAACTTAAAAGAGGAGTATCATATGCGTATACTACGGGAACGAAACAGGTCTGCCGACAGTGAGTAAACAATAAACCTTTGACTTTTATATTCTAAAAATTATCATTTTGTAAGGTTTTTGAAAAATTCTGCACGTTTTTTTACAGTTAAAAGGACCAAGTCTAGTGAAATTTCATACGTCTGAAGTATAAATAAACCTTGAGAAAATTTTTAAAATTATTAAAAACATACTTGAAAGGAAGACGTGCAAAACCTAAGCTAATGAGTGGGGGGGGGGGGGGGGGGAGGTTGCATAGAATGTGGTGAGGTAAGGTGGGGAGGAGTAAAATGGAAACGGCCAGGAGATACAAACAGGAAGTAGGTAAAGTAAGTACAGAGTATCACCTCAAATATTTTACGCAATCGAAATTTTCCAAAAAGCTATGGCACCTCAACTCTGTTTGTCTATTCATGGTTTGGTGCGGAAAACAACTAAAGGCTCTCATAATTTCTACTCCCTCCAAGATGGATAAAGTGTCAAATGGCTCAAATGGTTCTGAGCACTATGGGACTTAACATCTGAGGTCATCAGTCGCCTAGAACTTAGAACTACTTAAACCTAACTAACCTAAGGACATCACACACATCCATGCCCGAGGCAGGATTCTAACCTGCAACCGTAGCAGTCCCGCGGTTCCGGACTGCAGCGCCTAGAACCACACGGCCACCGCGGCCGGCGGATAGTGTGGTTCTTGTTTTCTCAATGTAAAATCGACGGAATTCCTCTGCTTGCGATAGTGGGTATTCAAGGCAGATTTTGAGCTACAAACCGTCAGATTTTTCTTAAACCTGGTGCTAAGGTTCCTGCCAGTTTATCCAAAATACCGCATGGAGCTATCGTTGTAGTACACATGCTGCATTGTATTTGGAACAAGTTGCATGTTTTCTGTACCTATACTTTACGCCAGCAGTACGGTGTGTAAAGACAGCCGGTTCGATATTTTTTGATGTCAGCTGCCTGCCAATCTTTTAGGAAATATTACCGAAATGTGAAATCCGTTGCGTTAGCTTTCTTTCTTATCTCTCTGAGGATACCCAGATTAATACCATTGACAAACTCACTCTCATAATCATTGTTTGAGGTTACGTACTCCATAATTCTAAATTCTCTATCGAAGGTTTCTTTCAAGAACGGATACTATGGAAAAAAAATTGGCTCTGAGCGCTATGAGACTTAACTTCTGAGGTCATCAGTCCCCTAGAACTTAGAACTACTTAAACCTAACTAACCTAAAGACATCACACACACATCCATGCCCGAGGCAGGATTCGAACCTGCGACCGTAGGGGTCGCGCGGTTCCAGACTGCAGCTCCTAGAACCACTCGGCCACCCCGGCCGACGGCAATATGGAGCCTGCATAGAAATAACCAGGAGGCTGATTAGCTTGTACTTGATAGGCCTGACTTTGAAAAAAGAAAAGTGTGAATTTATTCACATGAGTACAGGTGTTTCATTTAATTTGGAGTGCGCCCACTTTTGTGACACATCTTATGGAATTGAACATGTGCTTTAACTTTAACTAAGGCTTTACTGTTATTTTAAAAAACGAAGGCCCTCTCTGCCTCACTTGGCATGCTTGTACAGACAGCCTTGTAGGTAGTGCAACAACAACTATGAGTAATCATCCTGGGTAGTAATAAACTTCTTCAGGTGTCCGTTATTTTTTAAATCACTGCCGGTTTCGTGGTGCTAAAATCCACATCTTCAGGTGAACAGCTGTCGCTTAATTTTAATACTACCCTGTGATCGGTTACAGAGAAACGGGAGGGGGAGGATGTGGCTTAAGAGCATCAATCATAAGGATGATATCACCTAGTAGGGTTGCGCCTATGTGTAGGCAACTTTCGCGAAGACTTGCAATTTTCAACTTACAGTTACCGCCATCTTCGCTACGACTCAGTGATACCGCGTACTTCAATACCTCATTGAAGTGCAAAGTGCGGCAGAACTGGCACAGCTATACTGCTTAACAGAATTTCGGCAAAATATTTCACACAATTCCGAAGATAGGATGTGCAGGTAAATGCAAGAAATATTTCGTAATCAGCTTTATGTCTTATGCATCAGAATAGCTGATAAATATAATATACACAAGAATGGGTTACAAAACAGAGGATCTGTTAGATGAGGCCTGTTCACTGGCTGCTCATGTGAGCTTGCTTGTGCACAGCGGTGAGCAACCGGTGGTCTCGCGGTGACTGGTGGTGTGGAAAGCATCTGTGAGAGAACATAGAGGAGGGAGGATCGCTTCGCAAGATTCTGCGGTCGATAATGTCTTACAGATATGAATCGCTTTATGCTGACTCATTAAAGCGTTTTGTGTCACATTTATTTTCTACGACTGTTGTGAGAAATAAGAGTGAAAGGAATCTTACATCTCTTTCAACATCTGGATGCAGCCAAAACATGGGGCAGGTAAGTGCGAAACATACTTCTTACGACTGATGCATCTATATGATTAAAGTCGTTTAGGACGAAATTCAAATTGATATAATGTTACAAGACAACTTGAAGACATGAACAGTGTTTTCATTTCCCACTAATCTATTTCAGAAAAATTTATTTCATCTAAAACCTTAAATACAGTCATACAGCTATGAAGGCATTCATTTGGTGCGTCATGTCACAGTGGATGGTCAAATCTACTGTTCGCCGTTAATTTTTCAGTACTGCGATAGGCTTATCGCTTATCTCTGAATGACTTTGCCTCGGCTCGACCAGGATATTTCACTGCTTTCCAGATCTTCGTAAAAGGCTTGCAACTGGCGAAGTTTGGAAGCATGACTGCGGATGAAATTTGCTGTACGAGTCATCACACCCTTAAGTCTCTGGCAACGACATTCTTAGCACATAATTTCTCTCGGTCAAGAATATAATCTATTGCAAAAATCACTTGTGGGACGGATAAAGATTTCAGCATCTCTCCTATGACTGTCAGGAAAGAGTTATTTTCGCCATTCGTGGCTGCTGCGCCGTCTGTAGCTACGTAAGCGAAAATCTTGGATTGCAGACCGATAACGTCGAAACTCTCTACCACACGAGTACTGTCTTTCATCGGAACTATCTAGTAGTTCAGAGCAGTTCCGTGACAATGAGAGAACTATCTGCTTCGCGAATGTAAACAGCGAACTCAGTAATACCGAACCCATCTCTACACCACTCTCCCCGCCCCAACCCCCTACATGACTACTCTGCAATTCACATTTAAGTGCTTGGCAGAGGGTTCATCGAACCACAATCATACTATCTCTCTACTATTCCACTCCCGAACAGCGAGCGGGAAAAACGAACACCTAAACCTTTCTGTTCGAGCTCTGATTTCTCTTATTTTATTTTGATGATCATTCCTACCTATGTAGGTTGGGCTCAACAAAATATTTTCGCATTCGGAAGAGAAAGTTGGTGACTGAAATTTCGTAAAAAGGTCTCGCCGCGACGAAAAACGTCTATGCTGTAATGACTTCCATCCCAACTCGTGTATCATATCTGCCACACTCTCTCCCCTATAACGCGATAATACAAAACGAGCTGCCCTTCTTTGCACCCTCTCGATGTCCTCCGTCAATCCCACCTGGTAAGGATCCCACACCGCGCAGCAATATTCTAACAGAGGACGAACGAGTGTAGTGTAAGCTGTCTCTTTAGTGGACTTGTTGCATCTTCTAAGTGTCCTGCCAATGAAACGCAACCTTTGGCTCGCCTTCCCGACAATATTATCTATGTGGTCCTTCCAACTGAAGTTGTTTGTAATTTTAACACCCAGGTACTTAGTTGAATTGACAGCCTTGAGAATTGTACTATTTATCGAGTAATCGAATTCCAACGGATTTCTTTTGGAACTCATGTGGATCATCTCACACTTTTCGTTATTTAGCGTCAACTGCCACCTGACACACCATACAGCAATCTTTTCTAAATCGCTTTGCAGCTGATGCTGGTCTTCGGATGACCTTACTAGACGGTAAATTACAGCATCATCTGCGAACAACCTAAGAGAACTGCTCAGATTGTCACCCAGGTCATTTATATAGATCAGGAACAGTAGAGGTCCCAGGACGCTTCCCTGGGGAACACCTGATATCACTTCAGTTTTACTCGATGATTTGCCGTCTATTACTACGAACTGCGACCTTCCTGACAGGAAATCACGAATCCAGTCGCACAACTGAGACGATACCCCATAGCTCCGCAGCTTGATTAGAAGTCGCTTCCTCAAAAAATTGCAGGAACTATTATCATACACGATATGTTGTTAGTTATTTGTTGGATTCTACGTTGAGCACTTGAACAAGAGAGACTAACCGCCATAAAACTCATAAAGTCTCTCATGGGCTATGTGCTTAGCTGCAAGTAGTAAATAATAAATTTATCAATTCTTCTTCATCGAAACTACACAATACCTTGACAGTCTGAAAAGTAGTAAGGCGTCTTGGTCGAGTTCCAGATGTATTTGGCCAGTGTCCTTCCTCAAGACGAAAGTATATTTTAATAGCGAAAATGCTGGAGAATTTTATTCAGACGTTTATTTCTTTCTTATAATATTTCACTTCATTGCCAGTGCTGTCTTTCATTTTTTTCACTTCCGCTTCTTGAACCTCTTCTTCCAAGTGTCCATGTTCTTTCACATGGAAGATAATGTAAAGTCGTTGTGATTTAAATCTTATCGTTGAAGTACACTAAGCATCTCAAGACACCATTACACACCAGAAATATATAAGCATCCTCTTCTGACGCGTTGTAACTTTATGATGGTATGTGTTACCTTCCCTCTGAAATTCGTAGCTCGGCGGCCATTTTACCTACTAGGAAAACCCATGTGCATGGACGCGATTCTGTTTTGAAAGTGCAAATTCATTCACACCAGCAGCATCCAGAGCTCTCAAGAAATACCGGAGTGACCGTCTTTGAGCTTTACGTTTGGTGCTCTTATCGTGACAGTTGGTCGAAAAAGTCCACCCCGTATTTTCTTATATCGTAGAATTCGATTTGTTCTAGATTTTACGAGTGCGCATATATTGCAGGTGAACGTTTCATGAATTATGATAAATGTTTTTTTATTTGTCTGACGGAGAAGAAATAATCAGTTTATCAGGCTTGTAGAGGAAACGAGGAGAAGTAGGAGGTCCGTTCTTGGAGCTGATCATTGGCAGTGGTATTTGCTATTAATTTTTGTGTAACGCGCAGAATAGTCTGAGTTATTTTAGTCAGCTGCTCGGACAATTCGCACGATGTGGGTCAATTTCCTGTCGTGATATTTCTGTTTGTGTCCTTTACAGACTTACAACACTAGACAGAAAGGCTTACTACTTATTTTTCCTTTGATTCCTTTCCAACGATGGAATTCCACTGATATAAAAGTTTTGTGGCATCTACTTTGACAATTTTCAAGCTATATTTGCCAGGTGGCATAAACATTTTCAAAGGATATCGTCCTCGGAACCTAGATAACGTTTCATCTACCCTCAAGTATTTAAATGCTGGATAATGACCTTTAAAGTGAGTCGTATAAAGAGTCCAGAACTCTCGAAAGGCCACATATATGATCTAAGGTTTTCTTGCCGTAGAATCTACGGCCACGGATAAGTAATTCAAACACTTTTTCAGATACTGTAAGCCAAAAAATCGAGGCTCCATCACTTTTTGAAAATATTTCTTTGGTGTTCAAAAGAGAATTCTCTATGTTTCCACTCCTGTATAGTAGTCCAAAAGGAGTTTGCATCTCAGGTTTGTCTTTAGGTGCAGTATACCATCAGACAGAACTAAAGTGCTCAGCCATTCCGTCTATTTCCTGATTTGTGAATTTAAAAAATTCTTCAAATGGCTGTGAGCACTGTGGGACTTAACTTCTGAGTCCCCTAGAACTTAGAACTACTTAAACCTAACTAACCTAAGGACACCACACACATCCATGTCCGAGGCAGGATTCGAACCTGCGACCGTAGCGGTCGCGCGGTTCCACACTTTAGCTCCTAGAACCGCTCAGCCACTCCGGAACCAACTCCAGTCGGCTTGTAAATTTCACCAGCGTATCAATTTCTTCATTTGCAAATTATGAAAACAGTTTTGATTCATCCGTCGTGCCTTTAACGTTACCCTTAGGTAAGAGAAGGTGTAATATATTTTTTCAAGCTTTTTGGCATATTTAGACTTTAGAGGAGTGTAGGTCGAAATTATTTCCAAATCTTTCCCTAACGTAAAATATCTAGCTTCTTCATTGTTTGTCTTCGGGGAGCTGACATTCTTCTTGAAAATATACCTCCTCGCATTCAAATTCATCTTGGATGGCCTCGTCATCAGATAATACGCTAATCGCCATCTCTGAGCGACATTAATCAAAATTGTCTTCATTCTCATCATTAGAAACCATCGTCATTTGCCTTTACAACTACCACTAAACGACTTCTGGGATGGTGAACACAGATTTGTGGGCCATTGTGGTGTACCACAATAGAACAAAAATTAACGAGATTAACAAAAGTGGGTGGAAATGTACGCGACCTACAACCACAAGCATAAAAAGCTCTGGCAGAAAGACGACCGTTCGCACAACGGGTAGTAAGTACCAAGGAGCAGGCGACCGCTCCAGTATTGTGAGTGTGGCGAGCTAAGAGGTTACGTTAGCTGGCGTAAGATGTGGGCTGCACTGCGCTCTCACACTAAGGCGATTCGGGGGCGGCTGTTTCGCCCCCCCATCAGTGTGGACAAAGATGGCCACACACGAGAGAATATCCACCGATGGGCCAGAACCACGGGCCAGTTTCGCTATATCTCTGACGGATCTGGCCCACCCGTCTTGGGTCTGTCGTTTTCCACTAACGTGCAGCCCCCCCCCCCCCCCCCCCCCCCCCCCCCCCGTCCGTCGAATCTAGCGCTCAGATCTGCCTGCAGGGCCGGGTCCGTTCGTGTATGAGGAAAATCGGCCGCTTTTCTCGATTTATCTTTAGGCCCAGGACTGCCATGAATAGGCGACGGATTTTATGAATAGCGACTATGTCTCACCGCAATTATGCTGTACAGTGCGACGATTTACTGGCATTTTCTGCTGTAGAATATTTTCGCATTTTGAAAATAGTTTAAATCTTCGAGAGAAAGTATGAACGATGCTAGCAAGAGAATCGTGGCAGTCGCTAGGTGTTTCAGACTTTTTAAAGCATGTTAATTCATAATACCTGTTATATAATGGGCGTAACATCGTTATGGTTATAGTGTACAATAATGAAAACAGTTCAAACAGCATTTTATTGGCACTCAGTATAGTGTTTCTTTATACAGCTCATCTCCCCCCCCTCCCTCCCACCAGTTTTATACTTCTTTCGAGTCATCTACACGGGATTATTTCAGAAGCTATTGAAGGTATTGAACTCGTCTTTGTAACAACAAGAAAATGCGTGTTTTTATCACCAAATGCGTTTAGATTTACTGAAAGAAAGCATCATCAGTGGTCTGTAATGAAACATAATTACAATCTACACTTCTGGAAATGGAAAAAAGAACACATTGACACTGGTGTGTCAGACCCACCGTACAGGCTTCCGACACTGCGAGAGGGCTGTAGAAGCAAATGATCACACGCACGGCACAGCGGACACACCAGGAACCGCTGTGTTGGTCGTCGAATGGCGCTAGCTGCGCAGCATTTGTGCACCGCCGCCGTCAGTGTCAGCCAGTTTGCCGTGGCATACGGAGCTCCATCGCAGTCTTTAACACTGGTAGCATGCCGCGACAGCCTGGACGTGAACCGTATGTGCAGCTGACGGACTTTGAGCGAGGGCGTATAGTGGGCATGCGGGAGGCCGGGTGGACGTACCGCCGAATTGCTCAACACGTGGGGCGTGAGGTCTCCACAGTACATCGATGTTGTCGCCAGTGGTCGGCGGAAGGTGCACGTGCCCGTCGACCTGTGACCGGACCGCAGCGACGCACGGATGCACGCCAAGACCGTAGGATCCTACGCAGTGCCGTAGGGGACCGCACCGCCACTTCCCAGCAAATTAGGGACACTGTTGCTCCTGGGGTATCGGCGAGGACCATTCGCAACCGTCTCCCGCACACCGTTAGACCGTCTTCCGCTCACGCCCCAACATGGTGCAGCCCGCCTCCAGTGGTGTCGCGACAGGCGTGAATGGAGAGACGAATGGAGACGTGTCGTCTTCAGCAATGAGAGTCGCTTCTGCCTTGGTGCCAATGATGGTCGTATGCGTTTTTGGAGCCGTGCAGGTGAGCGCCACAATGAGGACTGCATACGACCGAGGCACACAGGGCCAACACCCGGCATCATGGTGTGGGGAGCGATCTCCTACACTGGCCGTACACCTCTGGTGATCGTCGAGGGGACACTGAATAGTGCACGGTACATCCAAACCGTCATCGAACCCATCGTTCTACCATTCCTAGACCGGCAAGGGAACTTGCTGTTACAACAGGACAATGCACGTCCACATGTATCCCGTGCCACCCAACTTGCTCTAGAAGGTGTAAGTCAACTATCCTGGCCAGCAAGATCTCCGGATCTGTCCCCCATGAGCATGTTTGGGACTGGATGAAGCGTCGTCACACGCGGTCTGCACGTCCAGCACGAACGCTGGTCCAACTGAGGCACCAGGTGGAAATGGTATGGCAAGCCGTTCCACAGGACTACATCCAGCATCTCTACGATCGTCTCCATGGAAGAATAGCAGCCTGCATTGCTGCGAAAGGTGGATATACACTGTACTAGTGCCGACATTGTGAATGCTCTGTTGCCTGTGTCTATGTGCCTGTGGTTCTGTCAGTGTGATCATGTGATGTATCTGACTCCAGGAATGTGTCAATAAAGTTTCCCCTTCCTGGGACAATGAATTCACGGTGTTCTTATTTCAATTTCCAGTAGTGTAGCTTGCATTCTGCGTCTATGAACAGTTCATTACGAAAGTTTTTTGTGTTACTTACGATGTATTTTGTTTGATTTTCACTCACATCAGGAAACGTCTGCTTGCACGTTTTTGAGGTATTCCATTTTTGGTAATAGTGTTAATTTTTGTAGCACTTTGGTCGACAGTTAGAATATTGTGTAGAGACGTTTCAAACATCTCTTTGTATGACGTATTTTTCATATTCTTGTTTGTGTAATTTTCATATACCAGTTTTCACAAACAAGGTGTTTATTGATACAGTTTTATAGGGTTTTCGGTGTGTTCATTTGCCACCTCCTTTACTATACTTGTAGCAACTAAAACTTGCGGTAACCTGATAACCAGACGTTTATCAGTGGCGAATTCGAGTATCACCTATATTCATGTTGTTTCCATGGTAAAATGTCCTTCTTTGATCAGAAAAAAATCTGATTTTACCCACTTTTATCTCTCCAGTATCCTAATAACGTGGCTAATGCGACAGAATCCTGAAATACTGGTTTATTAAAGGACGAACGGAGGACAAATCAGGTTAAAAGCTTATGAAAAATTACGTTCTCAGCATCAAGGTAAGTGTGAATTTCTTTCGTTATCTTGTTGCGAAGCCACACTAATGCTGAAGTCGCGAGCTATCGACGACTCTTAAGAAAGCATATCATTTCATTGCAAAACTCTGCACTCACTCGTATATCGCGAATGGGAAGAAAGTTCCGCTTGTTACCGTATGACAAAATACTCTTCTCCTTCTATGCTACCACTAACCAAAATTTCGTTTCGCTATCTAAAAGCGTTTCTGAGATAGGGGAGGTTTGTAAGTATTTCATTCTAGTTTTATTGCAGGCGAAATTGATCGCAAGTGAGTGTGATAAATTGCAACAATTTTCTCGAGATCGGTAATAGATACAGAACTCCTTCCAAGTCTAAAGAAAAATTCAATACGTTAGCTAAAGTTCACAAGTAGTTAAATGTAGTCTACTATGAACCAAACGAAAATTCGTAGCGACCACTATGTTTCATCGTAAACTTCGTTACTTATATGCGAAATATCATAATCTCTATGACCATGAGCAACTGCACTTGCACTTAATTTAGTTCCACTTGGTGCCCAGAATTCCCCTGTAGGAACTGCCTTATCATTGGACACCACCAGATCGTCCATCGTGACAGGTTCTACCAGTTCCCTGCAGTTGAGAAGGTGCTGGTGGTCTTGACGTTCATCACACTAACATAGCTCGTTCTCTGAGATGGATCCCCATTTCTTCATGTTTATCTTATACCGAGATGCTCCACTTTTCAGCCAATTGGGGACCTTCCATATGTCATATTGGAGGTGGTGACATGCAGAAAGTTTTTCTCCGGTGTTATCCAAATATTACCCGATGATGAACAACGCCAGAGTTTTATTCTACGCGTTGCAGGTGGTGTTGGCCTGTTGCCTGTAGGAAACTTTTTCCCGGTTTCAGTCTTTCTGAGCGACGTTTAAGTCCAGAATGCCGATGTCTTCTGCTTGTTTCTTTCCACTTCTGCTGCAGTTCTCCTTCGAATATCTGGAGGTGCTACAACCAAAAGATAGTAGATTTCACCACCCAGTGATGCCCATAGGCAGCTTGTGACAATGCGCCCTGTTGTACTTAGGACAATAATTACCTGTTTGGCATGGCTGAAGTTCTGCCACACAGGTGCTGCATATTCTGCATCATGAAGCTGACAAACATAACTGACGTGAAAACCACTGTTTTTACCGAGCATTTCCTTTAAAATCGTATGAGAAGGATTGAGGGGTAACTGACGTGAGCGAGCCGTCCTGCCGTAGCAGCGCTCTAGCGACCAGTTCGCCGAAAACTCACGGACTTGGCTAAACGGGGCCCTTCGCACGAATCCGCCCCTGTGTTTACATACTGAGAAGCCAGATCGCCTGTTCCGAGAACTGTAGGTATCGGTCTGAACGTTGTGTCTCCACTAATGCACGGTCGGGGACTGCAGATATTCAAGAATCCGCCTAAAATATCTGTAGCCCAACGCAGAAAACCTCTCTTGTATGGCCAGCTATGAGCCTGAACTTCCCATTTCACCGTGAGCGCTCATTGCTCAGTAGGCGAATGAGCGTGAATGTTCTTGCTCGCCAAGCTGCGTTCTGAAAGGACATGTGTTAGATGATGATCTGTTTGGCTTTTGGAATAGTAAGGCACCAGAGAGGCAGTTCTGACGTTGCTGTTGTTAATGGAACCAAGACACGTTTATAGGGTTTTTCGACCTGGAAAAAGATTTCGGCAGAGTGAAGCAGTGCAAGATGTTGGAAATTCTGAGAAAAATAAGAGTAGGCAATAGGGATAGGCGGCTAACATGAAATATATAAAAGATCCAAGACGGAAAAATAAGAATCGAAGACAAAGGAAGAACTGCTCGGATTAAGTGGGATGTAAGACATGTCTGCAGTCTTTCTCCTCTACTTTTAATCTATACATCCAAAACGCACTTACAGAAATAAGAGAATGTTTCAAGTATGGGATTAAAACTCAGAGTGAAGTGATGTCAATGATAATATTCACTAATTCACTAATGATGTTACTACTCTCAGTGAAACCAAGGAAGATTATCAGGACGTGTTTACTGGGATGAACTCTGTAATGTATACAGAGTATGGACCTATACTAAACCGAAGAAGGAGAAATAGCAGAAACGAGATTTCCAATCAAACGGCCATCAAAATTGGGGGCCACGAAACTAACGAAGTTAAGCAATACTATTCCCTTATAAGTATAATTACGAATCTAGGGAGGATATAAAAAGCACAGAAACACAGGCAAAGATGGCATTCCTGGCCAAAGGGAGTCTACTACCATCAAACATCTACGTCTACATCTACATCCATACTCCGCAAGCCACCTGACGGTGTGTGGCGGAGGGTACCTTGAGTACCTCTATCGGTTCTCCCTTCTATTCCAGTCTCGTATTGTTGGTGGAAAGAAGGATTGTCAGTATGCCTCTCTGTGGGATCTAACCTCTCTGATTTTATCCTCATGGTCTCTTTGCGAGCTATACGTACGAGGGAGCAATATACTGCTTGACTCTTCCCTGAAGGTAAGTTCTCGAAACTTTAACAATAGCCAGTACCGAGCTACTGAGCGTCTCTCCTGCAGAGTCTTCCACTGGAGTTTATCTATCATCTCCGTAACGCTTTCGCGATTACTATATGATCCTGTAACGAAGCGCGCTGCTCTCCGTTGGATCTTCTCCATCTCTTCTATCAACCCTATCTGGTATGGATCCCACACTGCTGAGCAGTATTCAAGTAGTGGGCGAACAAGCGTACTGTAACCTTCTCCCTTTGTTTTCGGATTGCATTTCCTTAGGATTCTTCCAATAAATCTCAGTCTGGCATCTGCTTTACCAACGATGAACTTTATATGATCATTCCATTTTAAATCACTCCTAATGCGTGCTCCCAGATAATTTATGAAATTAACTGCTTCCAGTTGCTGACCTGCTGTTTTGTAGCTAAATGATAAGGGATCTATCTTTCTATGTATTCGCAGCACATTACACTTGTCTACATTGAGATTCAATTGCCATTCCCTGCACCATGCGTCAATTCGCTGCAGATCCTCCTGCATTTAACTCAATTTTCCATTGTTTCAACCTCTCGATATACCACAGCTTCATCCGCAAAAAGCCTCAGTGAACTTCCGATGTCATCCACAAGGTCATTTATGTATATTGTGAATAGCAACGGTCCTACGACACTCCCCTGCGGCACACCTGAAATTACTCTTACTTCGGAAGACTTCTCTCCATTGAGAATGACATGCTCCATTCTGTTATCTAGGAACTCTTCAATCCAATCACACAATTGGTCTGATAGTCCATATGCTCTTACTTTGTTCATTAAACGACTGTGGGGAACTGAATCGAACGCCTTCCGGAAATCAAGAAAAACGGCATCTACCTGTGAACCCGTGTCTATGGTCCTCTGAGTCTCGTGGACGAATAGCGCACGCTGGGTTTCACACGATTGTCTTTTTTGAAACCCCTACTGATTCCTACAGGGTAGATTTCCAGTCTCCAGAAAAGTCATTATACTCGAACATATACCTGTTCCAAAATTCTACAACTGATCGACGTTAGAGATATAGGTCTATAGTTCTGCACATGTGTTCGACGTCCCTTCTTGAAAACGGGGATGACCTGTGCCCTTTTCCAATCCTTTGGAACGCTACGCTCTTTTAGAGACCTACGGTACACAGCTGCAAGAAGGGAGGGGGGGGGGGGGGGGGGCAAGTTCCTTCGCGTATTCTGTGTAAAATCGAACTGGTATCCCATCAGGTCCAGCGGCCTTTCCTCTTTTGAGCGATTTTAATTGTTACTCTATCCTTCTGTTGCCTATTTTGATATCTACCATTGTCATCTGTGCGACAATCTAGAGAATGAACTACAGTGCAGCCTTCTTCTGTGAAACAGCTTTGGAAAAAGACATTTAGTATTTCGGCCTTTAGTCTGTCATCCTCTGTTTCAGTACCATTTTGGTCACAGAGTGAGTGGACATTTTGTTTTCATC